>NC_135623.1:65757457-66419599 GCF_053574225.1 Canis aureus | reverse complement strand
AAAAAACTGTTAACGGTCACTGTTTCTCAGGCGAACTGAAGCATTAAGTTAACAGAGTTGGAGGAAAACTTGTGGTAGGTAGGAAATCTGACCTCCCTTCCAAAGACATCCATGCCTCAATTCCACAGACTTGTAAATAATTGATCATTCAGGGCAAAGGGGACATTGGAAATGTGATCAAAGATCTTGAGACTTGGGAGATTAACCCTGATTATCCACATGGGCCCAATGGGGTCCTTATAACGAGGAGGAAGGAGAATCATTATCAAGAGAAGGGGTTGTGGCCTTCCCTAGAGGAAGAGCCTCTTAAAGAGAAGAGTCCTGTCAACACTTGATTTTAGCAGAAGAATAAAACTCACTTTTAGACTCCTGATCTCCAGATACGCAACGGTAAATGAATCTGTACTGTTTTAAGCCATTACATTAGTGTTAATTTTTCACAACAGTAATACGAATTTAATATACTTTTCATGTACAAACATTTTTTACCATCTGATTTTTTTTAAACCATGCACATACAGCATTGTTCCAAAAAGAGGCTGTATACTAGGTTGCTTTTCATTAACACATGTCCTTACTTTTACTCTCAAGAGCAAGTCAGCAGGTAATCTCTTTAAGATTGAGGCGAAGTAACAGACACATACACCAATGGAACAGAATTGAGAGTCCAGAAATAAGCCCATGCATACATATATGGCCAAGAACACTCAATGGCAAAATGACAGTCTTCCATAAATGATGTTGGGAAAACTATACTCATATGTAGAAGAAAGAAATTGAACCCTACCTCACATCACTCACAAAAATTAACTCGAAGTAGATTAAATATTTAAATGTAAAGCCTAAAACCATAAGACTTCTAGAAGGAAACATAGGGGAAAAGCTCTGACATCGACCTTGGCAATGATATTTTTTTGGATATGAAACCAAAAGCTCAAGCAACAAACCCAAAATAAAGAGCAACTACATCAAACTAAAAGGCTTCTCCACAGCAAAAGAAACAATCAACAAAATTAAAAGGCACCTTTCTCGGGATCCCTGGGTGGCGCAGCGGTTTAGCGCCTGCCTTTGGCCCAGGGCGCGATCCTGGAGACCCGGGATCGAATCCCACGTCGGGCTCCCTGCATGGAGCCTGCTTCTCCCTCTGCCTGTGTCTCTGCCTCTCTCTCTCTCTCTCTCTCTGTGTGACTATCATAAATAAATAAAAATTAAAAAAAAAAAAAAAAAGGCACCTTTCTCAAAAAAATAAATAAATAAAATAAAATAAATAAAAGGCACCTTTCTCTATGGGAGAAAATATTTATAAACTGTCTCTGATAAGAAGTCAGTACCCAAAATAAATAAGAAATTCATACATTTCAGTAGCAAAACAAACCAATAATCAGATTTAACAATGGGCAAAGCGTATTTTCCCAAAGAAGATATATAAATGGCCAACAGGTACATAAAAGGGTGTCCAATCACTAATCATCAGCGAATGCAAATCAGAACCCCTGTAAGATATCAACTCACATCCGGTAGATTGGTTGTTATCAAAAAGAGAGACCACAAGTGGTGGAGAGGATGGGATTAGTGGAACACTTACGCACTATTGGTGGGAATGAAAACTGATACAGCCACTATGGAAAACAGCAGAGAGGTTCCTCAAAAAATTAAAAATAGAACGAATATCTGATCCAGCAATTCCACTCCTGGGTATCTATCCAAGGAAACAAAATCACTGAAGAGGTATCTGCACCTCTCTTTACTGAAACCTTATTTATCAGAGCCAAGACATGGAACAACCTAAGTGCCTTTAAACAAATGAGTGAATAAAGAAAAAAAAAAAAAATACATATATATATATATATATATATATATATATATATATATATACCTACACAATGGAATATCAATCAGCCATAAAAAAGGAAATCCTATTATTTGCAACAATATGGACAAAACCTAAAGCATTATGCTGGGAGGTAAGTCACACAGAAAAAGACAAATGTTGTATGATCTTACATATATGTGGAATCTAAAAAACAGGAAGTAAGCTGGTGGTGGCCAAGGGCTGGGGTTGGGGAAAATGTTTCAAGGTGGTCACAAACTTCTAGTTATGAGTAAAGTTCTTGAGATCAAACATACAAGATGATTACTGCAGCTAACGATACTGTCCTATACACTTGAAAGTTGCTAAAAGTGGCAGCTACGTGAGATGATGTATTATTACCTAAGCTCATTGTGGAAGTCATTTCACTATATATCAAATCATACACTGTACGTCTTAAACTTATACAATGTTCTAAGCCAATTACATCTCAATGCGGCTAGGAAAAAAATTTTAATTGAATCAAAAAATTTAAATTTAAAACCACCACCAGCACCACAATTTAGTAATTTACAGATTGCATTTATAGGTGAGTCCAACAGCACGAAATTCTTGTCATTAAGGAATATGCAGGGAGGTCAAGGAACACTTAATGCCCTCAGTTACATGTCAAGGTAAATCGAGTGAGGAGGATGGCATACTTTCAAACGTTTTATAATCTAACTAGGGAGGAAAATAAGCACACTTAAACTTTATAATAATGAGATTATATTAAAAAAAGAATATATGGGAGTGCCTTGTGGCATAGTACACACCAAACTAAAAACTTTTAATATGCTAAAAACTTTTTGCCATGCAGAATAAAGAAGTACTGGGTGGGATGAATTAGTTTGAAAAGACTGTTCACATTAGTTGAATCAAGTTTTGGTATAACAAAGAAACAGGAATTTGAAAAGTTCCCAGAGGGAATAAGAAATAAAAGTAACAAGACTAGACAACTACAAGCTCCACGGCTAACCATTTACTACTATTACTGTATTTACTAAGTGCTAGACGCTGGGCTTAGTGGCTTCCACTGGATTTTCCCTGGCAGGTCTACGAGGCACCTCCTGGGATCATCCCCCTCTAACAGGTAGGACAACTGAGGCCTGGAGGCGGTAAGTTCACCAAGACCAAATTTTAGCAGAGCCAGGTGTCAAACTCGGTCCTCTGGGACTCCATAACCACACTCCAAACTGTACTGAGACGTTTAGAGCAGCCGATATAAAAAGATGGAGAAATGAATGAATGAGTAAGTAGGGAGAACCTCCAGGGCCAAGCTGAGCTGCTTTAACCTCAAGGGCGCCCAGAGCAGAGCCACGGGTCGTGTACCAGGAAACCGAAGGGCGGGAATTTGCCAGGACAACAGACTCCCAGGCCCCCTCCGCTTCGTGGGACAAGGCGCTCCCCCCACCACGCGGCCCGGGGCAACTGCAGCCAAGTGCCAACCGACCCAGTGGCACTGCCTCGGGGCCGCTCCGTACCCCGGGGGCCAGGCGGCGGCGGCGCAGGGAGCAGGGAGCAGGGAGCCCCTGGGCCGAATCCTCGCGCTCGGGGAGGACCCAGAGCAGAGGCCGCAGGGACGCGGGCACCCGGGGCAGCAAAGTGACCGGCGCACCGCAGGAGGGCAGAGCAGCGGGGGACGAGGCCTTTCGTGACCACAAGCTTCTTCACATTGTTGCTTTTACGAAAAACTGGTGGAGCTCAGCGGTTCAGCATCGCCTTCGGGACAGGGCGTGACCCGGGGTCCCGGGATCGAGTCCCGCGTCCGACTCCCTGCGTGGCGCCTGCTGCTGCCTCGGCCTGGCCTGGGTCTCTGCCTCTCTCTCTCTCTCTCTCTCTCAGGAATAAATAAATAAAATATTTAAAAATAAATAAATAAAAACTGGTTGAAAATAAATATTCATCAAACTGTATCCTAAAAAAATCAAACAGTGTCCTCGTCAGGAATCATTCTAAGGACTATTCTAATGAAGTCTAAGTTTAAAAAAAAAAAAAAAAAGGCAGAAACCAAAAAAGAAGAAACCATCGTATTTGCAACATAACGTAAGGGGTAATTTTAAGCAAGGGAATCCTAAATACGGGATCCAGATGCTGATCCAGAGCCCGAGGGGCTCCTGAACGTTGCAGGTTCATGGAAAGGAAACACCAGAGGGTTTCAGAGTTTTCTTCCTTGGAGCGACAACGGATGGACAAGATCCTTACTACGAACCCTCCCGCCTCCCCCAGCGAGCTCCTTACTACGAACCCTCCCGCGTCCCCCAGCGACCTCCTTACTACGAACCCTCCCGCGTCCCCCAGCGACCGCCTTTACTACGAACCCTCCCGCCTCCCCCAGCGAGCTCCTTACTACGAACCCTCCCGCGTCCCCCAGCGACCTCCTTACTACGAACCTTCCCGCGTCCCCCAGCGACCGCCTTTACCACGAACCCTCCCGCGTCCCCCAGCGAGCTCCTTACTACGAACCCTCCCGCCTCCCCCAGCGACCTCCATACTACGAACCCTCCCGCGTCACCACACACTCGATTCCTCCTAAAACACGGCAGGACAGTCGGAGTGTCCGGAGGAAGGAGGGCGTGGGGGCGGGCCCGGGGGCGGCGGCGCCTTCCCAGCTCCCCGACCTTCTCCCCCGCCCCCCGCGCCCCACGTCGCTGAGGAGCACGGAGAGGCAGGCGCGACTCTCCCTCCGCGCACACCCCCCCCCCCCCGCCGCTGACCCACCGGGCCGGCCCGTCGGCCCCTTCCCGCGCCGCAGCACCCCGAGCCCGCCCCCCCCCCGCCCGCGGCCGACGGGAGCCCGCCGGAGAGCTCGGGGGCCCACCATGCCGCTGCCGTCCTCGCGGCCCCGCGGGAGCCACCGCCGACCGCGACCGCTCGGGGGAAGACGAGGCCTCCACACACGCGCTGGCCGCGGAAGCCGGGCGGCGCGGCCGGAAGGGGCGGGGCAAGTGCGAGCCTCTGAAACGTCCCCGGGAGCCCGCGCCGTGTCTTTTTGAGCCCGTGTTTGGACTTCCCAGGCCTAGGCCGGGGGGCTTGCGACCCCCCCACACGGCAGGGACCCCCCCCCCGGGGCCGGAGGGCGAGCGGGGCCCGCGTCCAGGGTGAGGCCTGGCGTTTGAGCAGAACTCGCCGACGTGCGACGCCCCCGGCCAGGGGCTCCCGGGGTCCGCGTGCGGGTGCCCGGCGACTTCCGGCCGGTGCGCAGCCCCGCGGCACAGCTTCCGGCGCGGCGAGGTGGGCGGTCCCCGGCGGGCGGTGAAGGTTGACCCGACGCGGAGGCCCGGGGACCGCGGCTGCATCCTCGGGCCTGCGGTGCGAGAACCGGACGGGAGGTGCACGACTCCAGGCCCAGATGGAAGCGGGTTTAAGCCCGAGTTGGCTCAAGGAGGAGCAGCGGCGTGCGGCTGCGCGGCCCGGGCACCTGGGTGCACACCTGGGTGCGGCCACCTGGACTCCACCGGGACTCGCAGCCCCAGGACCCGTGCCCAGGCGCGAGGCGCCGTCCTTGGGGTTTCCTGGGGGAGGGGCCGCCCGGGGACCCCGGCCATCCTGAGAGGCTCATTGCCCCCCCCCCCTCATTTTAATTTGGATTTTGAAAATTTCCCCCGTTCAGTCTCAATCCTTAAGTCGCACTGGCTACGGGCAAGACCTCCGGTGCAAATTACTCCGTAGCTCCGTGTCGCTGTTCGGGCGCCACCTGTAAAACAAACAAACAAACAAAAAAATATGTAGCAAATGCAAAAGTGAGTTCTACAAAGTAAGCCTAAAAATAACGATGATGACCAAGATTTGGCCCTAATTCAAGGTGTATATGCACCAGCGTGATGAGCGGAATGGGTCTCCTCTCCTCCCCTCCCAGTGCGACGCACCCGCCACCCAGTAACTGTGGGGCCAAGGAATTTAACAGAAACCCCCTGGGCCTGGGCTAACTCCACCCTGCGCTGCACGCCCCCCCCCCCGACCCCCCATGACCTGCTTAGGGCCTAGGGCGCCCCCCACCCTGGTCAGGCCCCGAGGCCCGCTCCTGTAGGAATGCGGGACCCCCAACCCCGGAGAATGTAAACCCCGCCTTTTAAAGATTTTATTTTATTTATTTTATTTTATTTTATTTTATTTCATTTATTTTTTATTTTATTTATTTTATTTTATATTTTATTTTATTTTTTATTTTATTTTATTTTAATCTATTTTATTTTATTTATTATTTTATTTATTATTTTATTTATTTTATTTTATTTATTTTATTTATTTTATTATTTTATTCATCATAGACATAGAGAGAGAGGCAGAGACACAGGCAGAGGGAGGAGCAGGCGCCATGCGGAGCCCGACGCGGGACTCGATCCCGGGACCCAGGTCACGCCCTGGGCTGAAGGCGTCGCTAAACCGCTGAGCCACCCGGGGATCCCCTAAACCCCGCCTTGTGCCCACCCAGCCGGACCAGAGCCATAGGCTGGTTCAAACGGTCGTATAACAAATAATTATGGACCAACTGCTCCCAATTAAAAAACAAATATTTCATGTTGGATTTAAGACACACGACTGTATCCTGGTTTTGAGAGATACCTCTAAAATATAAGGAAACAGGACAATTAAAAAATCAAATGGAAAGACATATGCTAAGCAAATAGTAGCCGAAAGAATATTAGTACAAATATATGAACGTTCTACGAAACAGGAAAAAGTATTATGATGCTTCCAGGTCACTTTTTAATGATGAAATTTTCCATTTTAAATTTATAGTTACCTAATACCATAGCCCCACATGTAAAATGGAAAGCCTGATAAAATCTCAAGGAGTAGTAGAAAAACAAATTGCTTTGTGGGGAAATTACCTTTTTTCACTAATTAATTGAACAAGTTGATAAAATACTGACAATGATTTGAAAGACTTGACCGCAACATAATTTGAACTAATGGATCTATTCGGAATATTGCTTCCAGTGCTTGCAGGAACACATACGTTTTCAAACATATATTATATAGTTATCAAAATTATCAAATATTGGGCCAGAAAGCAAGTCTAAGCAAATTTGAAAGGATTGAAATCCTACAGAATGTGTTCTCTAACCACCATGCAATAAAACTAGAAATCTACAAGATAGCTAGACAATTCCCATATACTTAAAAATTAAGAATAATACTTCCAAGTAAGTCATATGTCAAAGAAAAAACCATAATGGATATTAGAGAATATTTTGGGTTAGGGTTCCTGGGTGGCTCAGTGGTTGGAGTGACTGACTGCCTTTGGCTCAGGTCATGATCCTAGGATCCTGGGATCCAGTCTGCTTCTCCCTCTGCCTATATCTCTGGCTCTTTCTCTGTGTTATTCATGAATAAATAAAATCTTAATAAAAAATATTTTGGGCTGAACAATAACAAAATACTACATATCCAAATTTGTGAGATATATCTGAAGCAGTAATTAGCTCTTTCAGTATAAGTACTACAGCCTCAGCATAAACACTAGAGAAGAAAGGCTGAAAATTAATGAACTAATACATATCAAAGGGCCAGAAAAGGAACAACAGAAGAAATTCAAAGAACAGTAAAGTTGATACATTCCTGCATGCTCACTCAAAAAATTGGAAAAGATACAATTAACCAATATCAGAATTAAAACAAGGTGGCATTACTTCAGATTATGCATGCATAAAAATGCATAAAAGGATATTATGGCCAAATAAATAAAACAGACAAGTTCTTAGAAAATAATATAACCTATCGAAATGGATACAGAAGAATAGAAAACTTGAATAGTCTCATTATCATTTTAAAAAAATTGTTACTCAAATATCTTCCCATATTAAAATTACAGGTTCAGATTTCTTAGATTTTATAAATATATACAAATAGGGATAGAACAGCACTTCCTTAATATGTTAAAAATGTGGGTTAGTAGTGGTGACGGTGGGCATCATTGTCTTATTCCTGACCTCAAGAGAAAGCTTTTGTTTAGCCATTTTGGAAAACCACTCTGGCAATATCTAAAAAGTTGAGACGTGTACATCCCCTACCCCTGCATTGTCATTCCCAAACACATACCCCAGGACCGTGGGCATATGTATCTCAGGATATACATACAAAATACACATAAAATATTATGAGAATTGCTCATAATAACCCAAACTAGAAAAAAAAAACTAATTGTTCCTTAACAAAAGGATAGAAAAATAATCTGTGGCAAATTCCACGGAACAATGAAATGAGCAAATTACAGCTATGGTTAAACATGGATAAATTTCTAATTATAGCGTAAAAATTATAGACAAAATGATGCATCCAGTAAAATTCCATTTATGAAAAGTTCAAAAGTAGGCTAAATGAGCTACTCTGCATTTTTCACAGATATTTTCTTAAGTGGCCAGTGATCTTTCAAAACCTCAGTGGTGGTTATCTTGGTGTTTGCTTTACAATTTTTCTTTATGTGCCACATTTATGTTTTATGCACATTTTTGTTTGTAAGCTATACTTTCACTGCAAGAGGTGTTAACAAATTTTTAAGTGTGAATATATTACCCCATTGTCTCTTGAATCTGGTACTACTGATAAGAAGTCTCATGTTGATCTAATTTTTTGTTCTTTTGTGAGTGAGTGGCTTACTTTTCTGTAGGGAATCTTCTAATAATTTCTGTTGCCTTTGCTCTTCAATTTCGCTATAGTGTGACAAGGTTTTGGTATTTCCTAATATATATGGGTACGCTATGGATCTTTCAATTTCCTTTTATGGGAAATTGAATGGATGTTGGGAAATTGAATTGAATGTTGATAATTCTATTCTCTGGATCCTCTAGCCCTTCTTTTATATTCTCTATCTCTATTAATTTTTACTGCCCCTGGGTGAGTTCCTGATTTGATCTTTCAGTTTATGTCTTTGTTCTTTGCTATAATCATCCTGCTATATATTCCATCTATTGTCCTCTTCATTTCAACTCTTATTTTTCACATGGCATATATATATCATATATCATTTGTTTTTTCTTTTTTTAAAGATTTTTTTTATTTTTATTTTTTAGTTTATTTATGATAGGCAGACAGTGAGAGAGAGAGAGGCAGAGACACAGGCAGAGGGAGAAGCAGGCTCCATGCAGGGAGCCAAACGTGGGACTCATTCCCGGGGACCCGAGGATCATGCCTTGAGCCGAAGGCAGATGTTCAACAGCTGAGCCAACCAGGGGTCCCTATATCATTTGTTTTTAAAGTAATTTCTTATCCTTTTTGTTACCATATCCTTCCTCAACTCTTTTCAATATATATTGTGCTTATTTAAGATTATTGGTTCCAAAAAGTGTGCTTTATCCAGCATGTGTTGTTTAATTATTTTTTTCAACATTCTTTTCAAGCAGTTGTACTCCTCAGGTATGGCTTTTCCTTGAACCTGTGATACCACATTTCACCGATCGAATCAGCTCTCCTCTCCTCTTATGTGTACTGGGGAAGTGCTGAAAGTTAAACTCTCAACTATGTCCTTGGAAAATTGAGTTTGGTTCCACAGAAGAGAGCTCCAGGGACAGCAGAACTTTTGCTGACAGGAGAGCAGGAGGCACCAAGGTCCGAGGGCATCGACCCGACATTCCTGCGCCTGTCCTCATCGGCTCCTTATTTTAGCTGGGCTCCGTCTTCTCTGCTAGTGCCTCATGATGCTGGGAGGCCAGTGATGTTCCACATGACTAAGGTGAAGTAGGAGAGACAGGAGCTACAATTACACCCTCTCCAGATCCTCCCCCACCTGCCACGGATGTCCTCCTACCAGGCGACTGCTATGTTCTCTGCCTGCCTCCCGCCCCATCATTTGCTAGTCCCCATCCTCCTCCCATCCTCCTTGGGATTTCTCAGTTGTGATTCTACTTCAACTGCCAATTCTTTCCTGTTTCTATCATTTTTTCGGGGTTGATTTTGGAGTAGACTGTGCTACTTTATCATTTCATCCTACTTATTTTTAGAAGTGCTGATTATATTAGTACAATTGGCCTTTTGTTATACGTGCTATAATTTTTCTCTTGACCTGTTTGTGACAGTGTTGGGGAGAAATTATAAAATGTCTTTCAATAGGGAGTTAGTTGTTATGTAAATGGTTTAAAGATGGACCCTGTATATGGATCTTTTTTGTTTTCACCTTCACAGCAGTCTGGGACCTGGTAACTCAAAAGCCTAGTGGTACCAAATTCAAATTTTTATGCATCCAGTTGTTTGAATTATAGTTCAAAAAGGGAGATTTTTAGCTATTTCGAGCCTTCTTGTTTTGCATACCCAACCATCACCAGAAATCTGTTAGTCATAAGTAAGATAAATCCTGAGGCTGTAAATCCCTTCAGAATTCTTGGACTTAGAGTCTCCCCACCAGCTGGTGATTGATATCACATAGACACACAGCCCCTTCTCCAAACCCTTTCCCTAATACACCTCTCCCCACTCCAGGTGGTGACCTTCACCATTCCCTTTGGAAGAAGTCATGAGCTGAAGGACTCCCCTCCCAATGCAAATCTGTCAAAGCTCCTGCCAAATAAAGCACTTACTGTGCTATCATCTCCTGGTCTTATCCTTGAACTTGCTACAGTAAATATTTAACAAACAATTTTTTTGCTGCTGTTTTAATAAATGATTGAAATCCATATGTGCCTATGCAGGAAAATGTTGTATATATTCTTATTCATGTTTAGAAAATATCTGGAAGGATACACAATAAACTGTTCATCGTTTATGAGATTAATATTGAAGTTGACGTTACTCAGAAAATAAAATTGTTTATTCTACAGTGTTTGAATTTTGAAAATAATGTATTTTATAACCTTTTTCCAATTAAAAAAAATGAGAAAAGTTGAATTTAAGGATCAAGGGGATCAAAGATTGTGGTGTCATTAGAGATGTGTTAACGCAAACAAAATAAAAGGGCTAGTAATCAACCTTGGGCTTCAAGTGTGCAGATCCTAACCTCTACTACCTCAGAATATGACCTTATTGGGACTTAGGGCCAACACAGGTGTATTTGGTAAGATGAGATCACTAGTGAAGAAGGGTGGGCCTCTAATTCAAAATGACTCATCCCTGAGAAGAAGATTAATTCGCACATGACACACACACACACACACAGAGGATGGCATGAGGATATTGGAATTATGCTGCCACAATACAACTGTTATGGATAGAATTCTGCACCACCACCCCCAAAAAAAGATATGTAGGAGTGCTAACTCCTACCTCAGAGTGTGATCTTATTTGAAGATTGTCCAGAAGTGTTCAAGTTAGAACAAAATAATTTAGGTGGGCCCTAACCCAATATAACTAGTATCTGTCTTTAGAGAAAGGAGGAATTCGGACCCAGACATGTGTAGAAGGAATAGAATGTGAAAAGCTACAGGGAGAAGACCCCCATCTACAAGCCAAGGAGAGAAAACTGGAGTAGATCCTTGCCTCCCAGTTCTCAGAGGACTTAACCCTAGTCACACATTGATTTTGGACTTCTAGTTTCCGAGCTCTGAGACAGTAAATTTCTTGTTTAAGCCATTCTGTTAGAGTAGACCCATCAAACACTCACCAAAGCAGATCCACTGCTTCCTCCACTTCTTGTTCTCTAATTCTACTTGCTTGCATTAAATTTAATCTTCTAAATCTAAATTTAATCTTAATATACCATGTATATTTTTTCTGGAGCTACCAATACAAAGAACTCCCTACCTAAGTCCTCTATTAACTGACTTGTGCACTATTGCAATAGCTGTACCTTCCCTACAATTTTTTTTTCCAGCTCCATCTTTCCTAACACTACCGAAGCAATTTTCTAAAGCACTCCCATGATCAAGACATTCAGATGATGAAAATCTTTCTATTATAACACCCTTAACCCAAGAGCAAGAGAACAAAGGAAGACTAAGAAACTATTCACTTGGCTTTGTTTCAAGGTCTTTTCAAAGGCAGGCTTCTTGTTTCCCCCCTCACCGTTTCTCAGCATAAATCTTTTCTTCCTGTGGGATTAGTAATTCTCTTTTCTGCTCTCATAACTTTGTTCATTTCCTCTCTTATTTACACTAACCAAGATTCTACTCATTCTACGAAGTATACGTCAAAAAATTTCCTCTTCCATGGTGCCTTTCCTGGTTGATGGCTGAGAGTATTCCTTGGCCCTGGTTTTACACTTGGCACCCATAAGCACTTACTATAATTATGTGTGTGCCGTCTGTCTTGTCTCTTAGATTTAAGTCCAGTATCTGGAGACCAGAACATCTTTGGATCATCTATAGAGCATTGCATAAGCTTGTTATCTATCAAGTATGCAATAAGAAATGAATAAATTTTAGATAGCAAAAAAAAAATCTGCTTTGGTTCTTAAGCATAAAAAATATTGTTTCAGGGCAGCCCCGGTGGCTCAGTGGTTTAGCACTGCCTTCGGCATGGGGTGTGATCCTGGAGACCCGGGATCGAGTCCCACATCGGGCTCCCTGCATGGAGCCTGCTTCTCTCTCTGCCTGTGTCTCTGCCTCTCTCTCTCTCTCTCTGTCATAAATAAATAAATAAAATCTTTAAAAAAATATTGTGTCAAAGATTGTTTTGAGCGTGAAGACACATGTAAATCAACAGCATTATAAGATTATGTACACAGCGCAGCCAAAGTTAAATATTAATATGTGGTAGACCTTGTGAATTGTCTACCAGTACTGGTTCTTCCTTTTGTCTTAGTATTTTAACCTCTTACCCTAAGTTTTGACAGAGCAATGGCTATGAAGCTGCATTTCCCAATATCCCGTACTGTTGGGTATGTCTAGCAGGTAAGTTTTCACCAATGGAATATGAGAAGTAAAATTAATAATTTCTGGGACACCTCCTAGAAAAGAAATTGATTGCCTTCCTTCTTTCTTTTTTTGTTGTTGTTCTTTCCTATGGGAGGAGGAAGTGGACAGGACAGTTTCCACTTTCAACTTTGCAGATGAGGCATTACCTGAAAGAATGACTGGATAAGACAAAAACAAAGAATGTGGGACTCCTTAAAACCCATTGAACATAGGGATCCCTGGGTGCCTCAGCGGTTTGGTGCCTGCCTTTGGCCCAGGGGGCAATCCTGGAGTCCCGGGATCGAGTCCCACGTCGGGCTCCCGGCATGGAGCCTGCTTCTCCCTCTGCCTGTGTCTCTGCCTCTCTGTCTCCTTCTGTGTGACTATCATGAATAAATAAATAAAATCTTTAAAAAAAAATAAATAATAAATAAATAAATCTTAAAAAAAAAAAACATTGAACAGAGCTACCTGGCAAGACTGGACCTTCCACCATCTTCCGAATATTTATGTGGAGAAGAAACAAACTTAAATCTTACTTGAGCTACTGCTACTTCCTTTCTTGTGTGGTTGTTTTGTTACCATAGCCATACAACCTGGAAAATATTCTACAATACAGTAATAAAAATTGAACACTTATTCTAAACAAGATACTGAAATAATCTTCAAGAATCATTCTCAATAGCTATTATGATTTCTTTGATTGAATTTCAATAAAGTATAATAACCAGTGTTTATGTTTATAATGATGGCCATTAGTCACCAAAGAAAAGGTTAATGTTTCATGGACCCTTTATAAGAAGAAAGGTAGATATATTTGATGTATTTTAGAGTTTCACAGCTATTCAAATGCAAACTTTGTGTGTGTGTGTGTGTGTGTGTGTGTGTTTAACAGAGCAATTCTAAATCTCTCTCTGGAAAATTCAGCTGACCATAACATAGGGATTTTTTTTTCAAAGTTCTTAAAAAGAAGATTTTATTAGACTGAGCTTTGGGGGACATATTTTTTAAATGACACTGAAAAGGTTAGCAATAATTAGTACAGATAGGAATCCCAAACTCCAAAGTCTTCTGGGGTCAGAGTGGTAATGTCACTATATGGAAGACAGTAGAAAATGGTGTAGCTTGGACTGTTGTTACCCAGAGAATATCTGTTCCTTATAAGGTACTAACATTCAAAATATGTTCAAATACCAGTTGAGGCTCTGATAGAGTAACTGGAATGAGACCCTCTAGCCATAAACAACTAGAAAACTAGACAAACTATGCAAGTTTCCATAGACTGGAAAACAGACAACACAAGACAGTCATCCCTAAAAAGACATAACTGAGGTGAGCCATATCATCTTCCTGGAGGCACGTTCCAGACAGCGTTACAGGGAAGGGTGTCTCACACAGAGCAAGGCAGTTCGGTAGAGGCAAGGGAAGGGAGACCAGAACTCCGGAGGGCCAATTGGCTAGAATTTTGGAATGAGATTGCTTACAAGAAGGAACATGCCAACCCAAAGACCTCTAGAATCTTCAAAGATGTATCCTTGTGCAAGGTAGACTTCTACAAGGACAGGCAAGTGACAACTTGGGAGCAATAAATCAAACCGTTCCCAGAGCTCACATTGTGCTGAGACACATCTGAGTCTTGACCAGCCGCAGTGGAGAGTCCATGATGACACTCAGGGCATTCGGCGGAGAAACCTCAGAGAGGCTACACTTGTGTGTGAGCTAAACTAACACCAGAGTGAAGCATACTTTATATCTATCTGCCTTAATACACTTAAAATTCTTAAGATCACCAAGCTGCCTGATAGAGTCCAACATTCTAAAGGCTTTAACAAAGTAAAATCTAGCACTGTAAAATGTACACCATTTAATAATAATAATAATAATAATAGTAAATTAGTTATTTCAAACAGCAGAATAGAAATCAGTGAAAAAAAGAGACAGAGATAATAGGCTTACCAGAGAAGTACTTTTCCCCCTCAGCTTTATTGAAGTAAAATTGACAAATAAAATTTGTAAGTTTAAGGCATACTATGTAATAATTTAATAAAGTGTATATAATGTGAAGTTATTAGCACAATAAGATTAGTTAACATATCTTTCACTGCACCTAGTTATATTTTTCTGTGTGCTGTGAACTTTTAAAATCTACTCTCTCAGCAACTTTCAATAGGAAACACTGTGCTGTCTGATACAGTCCCAGAACTTATTCATCTGAGAAGCACTTCCTCTTTACTTTCCTGAATATGTTACTGCCTGTCCCCACCTCCCCTAAATAAGAACCCTCTAAACTATGGGAAAAGTATGATAGGCAATAAAAATATCTGTCATAATTTTCAAAGCAATAATTCAAGAAAGTAGAGCACCAAGAATCTTCCTCTCTTGCTCCATAGTCAGCCTACTAAACTAAACAAATTCAAACAATGGAAGAGAAAAGATGAAGTCAGCATGTGTGCCTTTCTTTTATATAATTCCATTTTAACAAAATTCAACAGTTCAGGGAAGGTGTAAGTGAAAAGCCAATGTTTCTAACCTCTAAATAATAATTCACTCTCACATTGCAAAAATGTTATTTTCACAAATCAGTGTAGACACCTAAGTAACCTGCATGTATGTTTTATTTTCTCTACTGCAGTCCAGTAGAAAGTGTACTTAGCAGTTCCTGCTGCTCACATTTTCCCTCCAGAGCTATCTGTATGAGTGATCCTGCTAGGTTTCATTTTCATTTGAAGCATGCACTACAACAAATACTTTTCCGTACTATGAGAAAAAAAGTTGTAATGGAAAATTTAAACAAAGAGAAACAATACATTTTATTTATTTTTTAACAGACCTTAAGTCAGAGGTCAAAACCAGCAGCTTGAAGACAGGTTTTTCGGTTTCTGTGGGGTTTTTTGTCCAACCAAATAAAATGTTCACAATTTTTTCAATTTTCTTTCTTTTTTTTTTAATTTTTTCAATTTTCAATGTCTTTAGTGGGCTTATATTCTCCAGTTTGTCATATACCACTCCAACCCTCTTAGTTTACTTCCAGCGCTCATATACTATTTACGATACTTCCTAACCCAGGTACCTCCTAATTCAGGCACTTGTAAGTAAAGTAAGTAAATCCCTACTTTGTGTGAATAAGCCAAGATTAATAATTTCTATTTTGGAGAAAACTTACAAAATGACCTGTAAAATGAGTGATGGGCTTTTTCCAAGACAACTAAATTTTTAATATGTTGGCTTAAATTTTTTTGACAGGATTTTTGTCAAGAGTAGCCTCTTCTAAATGGAGAAAACAGAACATGGTATCATTTCTTGATTTACTTGACTGAATTATTTGACTGAATTCACAGACACATTGGGTGTTTTTACATAATCAAATTATGTATACTTTATATTTGTATGGTTATTTTCAATTGTATATTTTAAAACATATTTTAAAGGATTTCAATGCTTAAAGAAATATTAATAATTTATATATAACTTTCCAGACTTCCCTCAAAAAATCTCAGAACACTTAAAAATGTTTCACAGATAATTTATAAAATATTATTTTCTACATAGTATGAAAAATCTGCAGTCTCATTGAATGACAAGGGAAAATTCACTATCTACCGCAATAAATCTCCAAGACTACATTCTTAACAAAAATTGACCTATACTAGTGTTAATAACTTTCCATTTAATACTTTGGGAAATAGTTGTGCAATACTTTAAATGAATGGAAAAATTGGGGAACTTGAAATGTTAAGTAGTTTCTAAATCTCCCATGCTTTTTTCATGTGAACACTGTCTCATAGATCATTTTTATGCTATGTTGTTTATGAATTATTTGGATTTATTAGAGCTCTCCTCAGCCAAAATAATGGTGAGTTACCTTTGTTTACATTAACTGCTTTCTTGTTACCCCCTAGCAATGTGCTATTATGATGCTGTGAATACTTTTTTTCTCTAATTCCCATATTTACCATCAGCTCTAATCAAATGTTTTTACATTCTCTTCCTTTATTTGTCTAAAAAAGATAAACAAACATTAATTTACAAGGAGCATGGGGAGTAACGAATCCAAGATGACCTTCAGGACTTTTCCAAATCCAACATTCCTTCAACAAATCTTAAGATCTAGTTAACATCATACCATGATGGTCTACTCTAATATGTATCCTTAGAAATTAAAATGATACAATTAGTTCAAGTGGCAAATAACATTTAAAATATTTTCCTGAGATATAATGTAAGAGACATATGAAAAGTAGCAGGACAACACTGAGTTAGTTGTTTATAGCCTGATTGTATTTTGAAATGATTTCGGAAGCTTTTCAAATTAATGATACCTGTATCCATCACCCAGAATTTCTGATTTGTTTGAAATGCAGCAGAGACATGAGAGTTTTCAAAAAAAAAAAAAAAAAATTCCCCAGATGATTTTATACTACAACCAATATAGAACCACCAGTCCTAAATCCATCTAAGTCCAATTTAAGAACAGTTTATCTGTTCTTAACTGACTAAATATTAGAATCAACAAGTGCATTTAAAAATATATTGCTTCCCAGACTCTAGTCCCATAAATTCAAATTACTTATCTTGAGGGGGAACCCAAGCATTATTTTGTTGTCGTTGCTGTTCCCTACGTTGGGATTTTGATGTCAAGTCAAAGTTAAGCACTATTGCTCAAGTATCAAGTTGGTTGCCACTGCAACCATGAAAAAGGATGTATCATCGTGTTTTTGTTTTTCTGATGACGCACGGTGATCATGAACTGCTAGAAGAGCTCAATGACACAGATTTAGCTTTATAACGAATCTAAGTAGCTTTGGATTAAAAGTCACTCATAGTAACAGTTACAGTACTTTTAGGGTCTACTGGGAACATCGCAGTACTAGATACTCTCCCACTGAGCAGATTTGTTCTTCCTGAAACTTTTAGTTAAATAAGGCCTTGTACCTCCATCTATGACTCAGAGCCAGAATTCTCAGTTGCTCTGAGCAAGTCTTTGTTGGCATAGCCTTGCCACGTTGGTTAGACTGAGAGGGACTCTGGATCATTTCTATTAATGCTCCGTGACAAAGCAGCGAGGAAGTCTTCAATACACGCTGAATGTATTAAAAGCAAAGCACAGCCTCATAAATAGCTTCCTGTAACACACGGAAATAAGAATGACCTCTTTTGGATTTACAACATGAAGATACGTATAAAGAAATCTCATTATTTTTAATAAAAGTTTGAACATGGAAGGCCACAGAATTAATATAAAAAATGCAATATATTGGGAGTGGAAGGACACAGCCCTGCGCGGTAGAAGAAGAGGTACACGGTGACTCTTGAGCCTCGCCGTGGGTCTCTAATCTCGCCGTGGGTCTCTAGTCTCGCGGGGGCTGCTGAGTCTCGAGGTGGGTCCTTAGCCTCCCTGGTGGGTCTCTAATCTCGCCGTGGGTCTCTAGTCTCGCGGGGGCTGCTGAGTCTTGCCATGGTCCCTAGCCTCCCCGTGGGTCCCTAATCTCACCGTGGGTCTCTAGTCTCGGTAGGTCCTGAGTCTCGTGGTGGCTGCTGAGTCTCCCGGTGTGTGCTTAGGCTCCCCGTGGGTCCGTAATCTCGCTGTGGGTCCCCAGCCTCGCAGGCGGTCCCTAATCTTCCCATGGGTCCCTAATCTTGCCGTGGGTCCCTAGCCCCGCTATAGGTGCCTAGCCTCACCATGGGTCGCCAGCCTCGCGGTGAGTCTCTAATCTCACGGCGGGTCTCTATTCTCCTGGTGGCTGCTGAGTCTCGCGGTGGCTCTTGAGTCTCGCGGTGGCTGCTGAGTCTTGCCGTGGTCCCTAGCCTGCCCGTGGGTCCCTAATCTTGCCGTGGGTCTCTAGTCTCCTTGTAGGTCCTGAGTCTTGCAGTGGCTGCTGAGTCTCGCAGTGGGTCCTTAGCCTCCTCGTGGGTCTGTAATCTCGCTGTGGGTCCCCAGCCTCGCGGTGGGTCCCTAGCCCCCAGTGGGTCTCTAATCTCGCCGTGGGTGTCTAGTCTCGCGGTGGCTGCTGAGTCTCGCGGTGGGTCCCTAGCCCCCGGTGGGTCTCTAGTCTCGCCGTGGGTCTCTAGTCTCGCGGTGGGTCTCTAGTCTCGCGGTGGGTCTCTAGTCTCGCCGTGGGTCTCTAGTCTCGCGGTGGCTGCTGAGTCTCCCGGGGGCTGCTGCGTCTCCCCACGAAGGCCGCGGAGGCGCTGGCCGTTGCCCGCTGTCGCTCCTGGGACGTCCCCACAGCAATGGCGCCGCCATGGCAGGCGCTGCGAGACCGAGGGCGACCCCGTGCAGGGGCTGCGGGCCTGGCCAGCCGCCGGCGCTCCCACGGCCTCGGGGCCACGCGCGGGCGCAGCTCCAGCCGCCCCACGTGGCACCGCGGCGCGGGTGTCCGTCCTGCTGTCCCGCCGTCGGCTGGCGTGGCCGCAGGTCCCCCGGGGCAGGGGCCGCCTGGGCCCTCGGAGGCCGGGGGTGGCCGTGGCGGCCCTGGACGTGACCCGCGAGGCCGCGAGGACCCTGTGGGCCGGGGCCACGCGGCGCGGAGCATGCGGCCCCCGGGAGGCCGGGGCCGGAGCCGGCGGAGGCGCTGAGCGGAGAGAAAGATGTGATGCCGCCGACACGGGAGCTCCGGGGGGCTGCGGGCCAGCGACTGACCTGTGTCCCGGTGACGCGCGGGCTCCGCCCCCCGAGCGCACCGCCGAGCTCGCCCCGCGGGCTCCACCGTGGCCGCCTCTCCGGCCCGAGCGCCGGTCAGCTCGGGGGAGCCGTGGGTCAGGCCGCATCACCTGCCGCGGGGAGCGGGGGTCCCCGTGCGTGTCCGCTGGTGGAGGTGCAGCCGCGCGGATGGGCCGGGGGTGCGGCCGTGTGACCGCTGTCCCCAGGCGCCCCGATGGGCACCGCCCGGAGTGATGCCCTCGCAGCGGAGCGGGCAGTGCACCTGTGTACCTGTGCACCTGTGCCTGTGCCTGTGGACCTGGACCTGTGCGCCTGTGCGCCTGTGTACCTGTGCCTGTGCTCCTGTGTACCTGTGCCTGTGGGCCTGTGTGCCTGTGCCTGTGCTCCTGTGTACCTGTGCCTGTGGGCCTGTGTGCCTGTGCCTGTGCGCCTGTGCGCCTATGGCCTGTGTGCCTGTGTACCTGTGCCTGTGCGCCTGTGTGCCTGTGCCTGTGGGCCTGTGTGCCTGTGTACCTGTGCCTGTGCGCCTGTGCGCCTGTGCGCCTATGGCCTGTGTGCCTGTGTACCTGTGCCTGTGGGCCTGTGTACCTGTGCCTTGGGCCTGTGTACCTGTGCCTGTGCTCCTGTGTACCTGTGCCTGTGCGCCTGTGTACCTGTGCTGTGCGCCTGTGCGCCTATGGCCTGTGTGCCTGTGTACCTGTGCCTGTGCGCCTGTGTGCCTGTGCCTGTGGGCCTGTGTGCCTGTGTACCTGTGCCTGTGCGCCTGTGCGCCTATGGCCTGTGTGCCTGTGTACCTGTGCCTGTGCGCCTGTGTGCCTGTGCCTGTGGGCCTGTGTGCCTGTGTACCTGTGCCTGTGCGCCTGTGCGCCTGTGCGCCTATGGCCTGTGTGCCTGTGTACCTGTGCCTGTGGGCCTGTGTACCTGTGCCTTGGGCCTGTGTACCTGTGCCTGTGCTCCTGTGTACCTGTGCCTGTGCGCCTGTGTACCTGTGCTGTGCGCCTGTGCGCCTATGGCCTGTGTGCCTGTGTACCTGTGCCTGTGCGCCTGTGCGCCTATGGCCTGTGTGCCTGTGTACCTGTGCCTGTGTGCCTGTGCTCCTGTGTACCTGTGCCTGTGTGCCTGTGTACCTGTGCCCGTGTGCCTGTGTACCTGTGCCTGTGCGCTTGTGTGCCTGTGCCTGTGTGCCTGTGCGCCTCTGTACCTGTGCCTGTGCGCCTGTGCCTGTGTGCCTGTGTACCTGTGCCCGTGTGCCTGTGTACCTGTGCCTGTGCGCTTGTGTGCCTGTGCCTGTGTGCCTGTGCTCCTGTGTACCTGTGCCTGTGCACCTGTGTACCTGTGCGCTTGTGTGTCTGTGTACTTGTGCCTGTGCGCCTGTGCACCTGTGTCTGTGTGCCTGTGCTCCTGTGTACCTGTGCCTGTGTGCCTGTGCACCTGTGCGCCTGTGCACCTGTGCACCTGTGCCTGTGCGCCTGTGCACCTGTGTGCCTGTGCCTGTGCACCTGTGGGCCTGTGCGCCTGTGTACCTGTGCCTGTGTGCCTGTGCGCCTGTGCGCCTGTGCCTGTGCGCCTGTGCGCCTGTGCTTGTGAGCCTGTGCCTGTGTGCCTGTGCGCCTGTGTACTTGTCCCTGTGTGCCTGAGCACCTGTGTACCTGCTGCCCACGCCGGCGGAACGTGCTTCCTTCGGGTCAGCCCACCAGAAGCCACAGTCCTCTCTACCCCACAGAAAATGTTGAGGTCAGGGATCCCTGGGTGGCGCAGCGGTTTGGCGCCTGCCTTTGGCCCGGGGCGTGATCCTGGAGACCCGGGATCGAGTCCCGCATCGGGCTCCCGGTGCATGGAGCCTGCTTCTCCCTCTGCCTCTCTGTCTCTCTCTTTGTCACTATCATGAATAAATAAATAAAATCTTAAAAAAAAAAAAAAAAGAAAAAAGAAAACGTTGAGGTCAGACGGACCGACAGGGGCACCGTCCCGGTTACTGGGGCCGCGGTTACTGCGGGTGAAGCCTTGGCGGCCAAGGGTGATCTTTGTCTACAAGGTCTTTCTATCCGTGTCATTGACCCGTTTACCGTCACGCCCCTGGACGCCGCCAACCTCCCCTCCAAGGCGAAAGCTACAGGTGGCCGAGGTGTCACGGTGGACGGCCGCCTCGGGGAGGGCGCATCGAGACGCGGGCCTGTTCGTCAGCCGGCAGGGTCGCAAGGGCCTCGGCGTGGGCAACCTGGCGAATTGCTGGATAAATCTGGAATCGGTGCCAGACACCTCATAGCAGCTGTGAAAAATACTTTAATGAGCTGAAATAGCTGACTTCTTAGAGTTAATCTGTTGTCTGCTTTGATCTTAAAACACGGGCACCTTTATATTACATTCAGGCTTGTTACTAAACCGTCGTTGATGTATCTATACCATTGTGCTTTTTCTAAAAGAGATATTAAACACCTTTCCTCATTTCTAATTCAAGAATTCAAGTTAACCACTTTTCTGTTAAACACTCACTGTATATGCAGATGTCCCTCTCATTTTTTAACGAAAGTACGTTCTAACATTTTAAGTATCAAAATAACAAAACAGCCACCTAATACCACGTTTTCTGTAAGACCACAGATAACTGGTTTGGGAATCAACATAGAGATAAGTTTGTTAAATGTGTGGAATTTTTCTTGTAAGTAAATATATATATATATATATATATATATATATATAAATATATTCATAATATATAAATTTTTCTTGTAAGTAAATATATAAATAATATAAATATATTCATATTATATAAATATATAATATAAAATATATATTTATAATATATAAATAATATAAGGATACATAAATATATAAAATAATATATAAATATATATAAATATATATATGAATTTAATTGTATACTTTAGTAGCCCAGGTTTTGCAGCAGTTTGAGCTTTCTTTCTTTCTTTTTTTTTTTTTTTTTGCAGTTTGAGCTTTCACGCAATGCTAGCCTAGCTGCAACTTCCTGGCTAATGTGTGATTACAATTGCCTCGACATTCCCTCTTAGGTCTGCTTCATCTCTCTACAGTTTAGAAGCTGTAGAGCAGCTCCTATGATGTACTGTACTTCTTGCGATAACTGTTCCATAAAGAGATGAAAGTTCTAGTCTGCATGTTACTACTGTTTTGTAAGGTTTCGAAATGTTTCATTTTCTCAGTGACCAAACCTGATTGATTTGATTAATAAAGCATTTTAAAGCCTATAGCTTTATTTAGTTTGTTCCATGCATGTGTGATGTTGTTTCTACTTGCTATTCTATCTAGACCAGAAGCAGAAAGAGGCATGTACCCCGGCAGAAATCCTGGGAAAAGATGCTGGAGGTAAATTACTAGAGAAAAATGTGTGGGCTGAGAAGCCATCTCTTAAACAGACTCCTCCGCACTTTTAGCTGTGAGAATATAAATTATTTCACTGGAATACAAGAAAAATGTACCAGTCAGATGGACTGGTACAAATTAAAGATGGACTTGATGTACAAAACTAAACCTAAAGTTACTCTGGTATATCAGGGGCTCCTGGGTGGTTCGTCCACTCAGTTAAGCATCCTACTCTTGATTTTGGATCAAGTCAAGATCTCAGGATTGTGAGATCCAGCCCCACCTCAGGGCTCTACACTCAGCAGGAAGTCAGCTTGAGACTCTCTCATCTCCCCCTGCCCTCCCCAATGCCCCTCACCCCCAACTTGTACTCTCTCTCTCTCTCAAATCAATAAGTAAATCTTTAAAATTACTCTGGTAAATCAGGAATGTGTATTTTTATTGCTTTCATTGAATGCCCTCATTAAGCTCTTTGGAGGCATAACCAATTTGTCTCAGGACTTGTTCTAAAAAGTATGGTAGAGACCAAAAAATATTAACCTGGGAATCAGAGAAATCAGGGCATGCTCCTTCTACTAGTGCCTTTTTCCTTTGAGCTTGTTCTGGTTTCTTTTGAAAATTGATCATGATCATTACTGTTTATATCATAAGATACAAAAATTGTTTTATAAAAATAAAAAGTTACTATAGGATCACTGTAGAAAGTAAAAAAATTACATCACTTACACACATTTAGTTGTACTTCTAGCACATGATCTGAAGGGTGGATCTTCCATATAGTCATTCCCATCTATTAACATCAATCAAATATTACATATATCTACGAGCGGGGTACTTCTGAATAATAGTCTTCATCCTTAAATCTTTGAAAGCTTAGAGTAATACTGATTCAGACACCCAGTAAAACAAATAAAGTGATTACTTGTCATAATTTGCACATACTGGGAAAGAGCTTTACCTTTTATGGCTTAAACATGACTGTGGGATGCAAAATTATCTGTTTCCAACCATACGTGCATAAACACACCTTTAGTAAGACAACAGATTGGGGCTTTTGCGGGGGTAGATTGGGGTTTTTGTGGGAGTTTTTTGGTTTGGTTTTTATAATGACTAATGGGATCTCAGAGATCACCAGAAATGTTTTTTTTTTTTTTTGAAGGAGGGTAGGGAAGCCTGTATGAACCTATCCCATAGAGGTTCTGTTCCACAAAGCATCAATCAGTGGCTAGAGAGAAGATATAGGAGATAAAAATTTTTATCTCCTGTCTATAGTTTTTCAGATAAGATGGAATCAAATCCAGTTTTGTTATATTGAATGTTTTCTAGTCTTGAATCTGTCCTAAGATCTTTAAAGTCTCCATTGAAATCTTAGTAGACAACTATCCTAAATGATGCTAACCCCTGACTGCTAAAGCTTGTGAAGATGGCAGTTTAGATTTTGACAAGCACTACGATCGTTTTACCTCTGGTCCTCTGTTGCTGATCTGCCTAGAAAAAGGCCTTTTAGATGATCACGAGAGCCCAATGACATTCCAGGGACAGCTGGGACTGCCAGCAGCTCCCTTGCTCATGGTTGTGCTAGCAAAGGCTAGCAGGCAGTCACCTGAGAGAGACACTCTTCATTCAGATGCCTTTCAGGTTATTCTCTGATTTCTATGACTCCTACAGATAGTGAAAGAAGTAATGAGGAGGTTAAATTTTTATTTTACTTTATTTAAATACATCAATGGTGCTTAAGCACCTGGGAGTTCAATTGAGGGTCCTGTTTGGGGAAAAAATTGGTTTTCAAAGAAAAAGACTCAATGTTTCTGATTTTTAAGTTATAATACAATAATATGAGGTACTGACTGACACTTGGTTATCCCCAAGTTTACCGAACTGTACAGGAACTACTGTATTCTCCAGGGCCCAGTCAGAGAGGATCCGGTCTGGGGAGTTGAGTATTAGTGGCCATTACTAACGTTAAAGGGAGGTTCTGGAACATTATCATGATGGGACGGAAGCTGTCTTAATAATGGAAAACGAGGGGCACCTGGGTGGCTCAGTGGGTTAGATGTCTGATTCTTGGTTTTGGCTCAGGTCATGATCTCAGGGGTAGTGAGCTGGAGCCCCACTTTGGGCTCTTCACTAGGCAGGAAATCAACTTCCACCACCCCCCGCCCCTCCCCCTGCTGTGCACACATTCTCTCAAATTAATTAATTAAAAAAAACCCTGAAAATGACTGAAAGTGCCATGAAAGTAGGCAATATTTAAAGTGCTTATATACAGTGGAAAGAGATAAAGGGGGTTTTCAAAGAATACAGATGATAGCAGTTAATGAAAAAATAAAACCATTCAATGATTATATACATGAGTTGGGCCACCTAAATCAAACCAATTATGAGAAGAAACAGAATTCTTAACATTTTTACAAAAATTTAATATTGAAATATTTTTGTATCAAGCAGATTAAATAAGGACTTATGAGGAAACTAAAATTTTATTTTTCTTATCCTCTATCCCTTTAAAAAGTATTCAATGTGGGTAAATTTATTGTGGCTCTGAGTGGAAAGTTGGGCAGATGCCATGACATCCCTGTTCACACTTAGGTAATAGTCCTATAATTATTTCATTTTATTTTTTTATTTAAATCCAAAGTAATTAATATATATTATTATTAGTTTCAGAGGTAGAATTTGGTGATTATTAGTTTCAGAGGTAGAATTTGGTGATTCATCAGCTGTATACATCACCCAGTGCTCATCACATCATGTGCCCTCCTTGATGCCCATCACCCAGTTGCCCCACTTCGCCATCCTCCTCCCCTCCAGCAACCCTCAGTTTGTCTCCTATAATTAAGAGTCTCTTATGGCTTTTGTCTCCTTCTTCGTTTTTTTTCTAATTTTATTTTTCCTTCCCTTCCTATAGTTATTTCATATCATGAAAATCCAATCTGGATCCAGTGATTAAAATAGGTTCGGCTTAATTCAGTTTTCTTTTGCTTCACTTCACCAAAGCAAAGGACTGTAGTTGACAGCTGCCCACCCTCAGGGAAAGGTGTGCTACCTCTGGTTGGCTTCTTATTCCTTTTCCCTTCTCCCCACCTCTTCAACTTGCTGCCTAGAGTTTTATTCCAGAAAAGAGGTGAGAAGAGAAGTGGCTCTCATTTGGCCAGAAGGCTGTGTTTCCAGAGTTGCTCATGCAACTTTGTACACGTATCTTTATTTCACTTGTGCAAGTATCCTGAAATCTAGACAAACGTATCACTATGTCAGAAAATTGAAATAAACGCAAGCTGTCAAACCAAAATCTAACAAATACACATTTATTTGTAAGAAGGCCACAAAGCAATCATGCAATGTGTTGGTGTAAATTTAACAAAATCCCCCTCTCTGTTGTTAGCCACATTTAGAAGCCCCATGGATGCAGGTTTGCTCCAAGCTAAGCATGAGTAAGAGTAACGTTCTAAATATTTAAGAGCCAGCATGGCCCGAGCACCTACTGCTAAGAATGAATGCCGACCTAGTCAGAAGATACCCTGCCAGGAGGCCTGGACTGTAAAGTATACTGATTATCAGCTCCGGAAAAGATGATATTCCAAAGGGAGAAATAGCCAGTCATTTAGTTGGATCAGGAATACTGTGTGGAGGGGAAGACACAGGCCTACACAGAGCTCTAGACCTGGTGTGTCATTCCTCCAAAAGACAGACTGCGGAGCTTTCCAGACTCTTCCATCTCATACCTTCAATGGGAGAGCAATAAACGGGAGAGCAATGCCTAAGTCCTCTAGTGAACCCATTATCTTAAATACAATGCATTTCACTAGTGAAAAATCATCTTAAGAACCCTATGTTACTAACACATCGTGGTTTGGGTTACGAATTAGTGTACTTCAAACACAAGCTAAACATCCCATGGACGTAGATGCAAATATGTGGACACACCCATAGACAGACGTAAACATTCACTTATGTGTACATCACACTACTTACACTAACATGTTGAAAAGAAAATCACTACGTGAATGATAAATACTCCTATATTCTTATTTCATGGATGGGAAAGCTGAAGTGCAGAAAGATTACATGTTCATAGTTTGCCCAAAGCCACGTAGCTAGTAAGTCATGAAGTTCTACGTTTCATATCGTTCTCACAGTAATCTTGAAATACGTATTTTATTACTATCCCCATTTTCTCAGATGAACACACTCTCCAAAAAGAGAATGTCACTTGCTTTGTTTCTAAATTCCATTGTACCTCTCTGTCTCATTTATGTTGATTTTTATCCCCTGAATTATGTTTCTGATTTAAATAGATTTTTTACTCAGCGTAAGTAATAATTTTATAAAAAAAATAAAATAAAACAGATAGCAACTGTGACCAGTGTGATCAGTTTCTGGGAGAATAAAAAAACAAATGGAAGCAAACCCAAGTTTATTCAGCCCTCAGGACACGGGTCAAACCAATGCCTGTATATCTGAGCTTTCTCATCAATTCAGGAGACTGGATCATCTGCACATCTAAGAAACACTAAGGTAAACCTCCCTTTGGTATTCAGACGTTGCTAAACTGACTTCTTTTTTTTTGTCTCTTGGCCTTAGCGATATCTGACTCTTTAGGATTGGGTCTGCTGCTCTATTCTTATGGAAATGACTGAGGTGTGTAGTGAGCTATTCCCCAAATCCTAAAAAGTATACTTCTATTTCAAATTTTCACTTGCACTAAATACGACTCCCTGAACTATTCAGATAGCATCTACTCTTTAGGTAAGAGATTGAAGCCCAATATATAATACACATTAATTACATTAACTCAACCAGTTGTGCAAGTCAATTGGAAAAAGGGGGGTTTGGCTAAGTGGAGGTTTCACTCTCTTGTCAATGCAAAAATGATAGGATATTTTAATTCTTGTTTACACCAACCCACTCTCGCTTAAATGGTCTTGTTTTCATGTACTTTGGATCCTTCCCTATGCGTTCTTATTTAAAAAACAAACTGTTTTGATGTATATTATCCAATCAAAAAAGTACCCAATCATAGGTGCACAGCTCAGTGAATGTCCACACAGTGAAAACGCTCCTCTGACTCACACTTGAGTGAAGAATCACAACAGCACTACAGAAGCCACTTTCTTGCCTCCATCCATGCATTGTTCCTGCCTTCCTCCTCAAAGTAACTACTGTTTTATTTTTCAGATTTTATTTATTTACTCATGAGAGACACAAAGAGAGGCAGAGACACAGGCAGAGGGAGAAGCAGGCTCCATGCAGGGACCCGGATGGGAGGACTCGATCTCGGGTCTCCAGGATCACGCCCTGAGCCAAAGGCAGACGCTCAACCGCTGAGCCACCCAGGTGGCCCCAGTAACTACTATTTTAACTTCCAACTCCATAGATTACCTCTAGCTGTTTCTGAACTTTACATAAATGGAATATTACAGTGTGCACTATCTTGTACCCAGTTTCATTTACTGATCATTGCACTTATGGAACTTTCCATATTATTACCTGTACCTGATGTTCATTAAATTTCTCTGCTGGATAATATTGCAAATCATGAATATACCACAGCATATTTATCTACTTAAATTATTGATGAACATTGGGTTTGTTTTTAGTTTGGCGCTATTACAAGTAGTGCTATGGACATTATTAGATAGTATTTTGATCAACACATGAATTTATTCATTTATTTTAGTTTTTAACTTCTACCTTAGGACATTTATCAATTGCATGTTATAATGACGGCTCATACTTAAAGAAATAAAAGAAACTTGACTTTAAACAATACAATTTTCTTATAGCAGACAAAAGGGATTTCCCTCCTTATTAAACTCTTATTCTAGGACATATCAATTTGTACTCCCTATAAGAGGCATGACATTAAAAAAAAAATGAGTTTTTTCCTTCTGCTTCCAAATTCTTACCCCTAGATGATCACAAGTAGAGTTAAAGGTAAAAAATGAACATTTGCAACACATCATCACAATAATTCCCGGTTGAATTTTTTCCAAATGGCAGATTAAAATTACTGCCAGATGATGAGGAATTTAAAATTTAAAGCAACCATATAATTAATCTGGCAACCTAACTTTGTAACTTAAACCTAGTAAAATAGCTTTGAGGTGAAAAATCCTAATAATTTACATTTATGATGTGATGTGGGAGTATATATACGTATGCCCACATTATAAGTTTGTGGGTTTTTTTCCTTCTCCCAAGATCAATCATGAGAAAAACAGTAATTCATCTAACAATTAGGAAATAAACAGACGTTTTAAAAAATTGCAACAGTGTTTTTCCTTTACATGGTATTATAATAAATGCTCTATAAAACTGTTAGCTTAAGGACCCCTAGGGGGCTCAATGGTTGAGCATTGACCTTTGGCTCAGGGCATGATCCTGGGGTCCCGGGATTGAGTTCCACATCGGGCTCCCCACAGAGAGCGCTTCTCCCTCTGCCTGTATCTCTGCCTCTTTCTCGGTGTCTTTCGTTAATAAATAAATAAAACCTTAAAAAAGTCTGTTAGCTTAGGTAAGAGCAGTCTGTTTTAAGAACAGCATTTATCATTGCCCCAAATGGCTCAGAAAATGTAGTAAATGATAAGATATTTAGCTTGGACTATAGTGGATAATTTTGAAATATGTTCCTCTGGTTTTAAAAGGCAAAGTAAGGGTTTCTCCACTTGCTAAATTATTGGACTTTTCACATAAGAATGTTCTTCAAGTTTTCTACAATGAGAACTTTGGGTATACATTAAGCATCTCTAAAGTATGTACTTTTTAAAAGCAGAACTGTCATGAGATGCATTTGTGAAATTATCCAGATTTAGACTAAATGAAAAACTTGAAAAGGCCTTGAACATTATTAATCCTTTCCCATGTGAAAAGTACAGATATTAGCAGAATATTCACTAAGTAAAATGAAAATATTACCAGGTGTCTAAGGTATGCCATTAGCTATACCATCTAAAGTGGCATTTATTTGGTGAACTGCATTCAGCTCTCAGAACAGTTGCTGCAACTCAGGTAGAAAGAGGCAAATATTCATATAATACGTTAGTCAAGAAAAATATTTCAACTGAGATTTGTCAATCCTCACACCTGAAATCACTTTAGACATTACTGATGGGATATTTGGAAGAGTTTCTGTATAGAAGGTTTTTTAGAGTGACATACAGTGCTTAATGCTTAATGCTTTAAAGAGATGGGTAAAACTCAATTCTCTTTTGTTCAACAATGTCTCATTTACACTACATAAAGCTTAATCTCCAATTCCATTATTCAATGCCTGCCTTCCAATAAGTCTTGCTTTGCTGGTACCACAGGAAGTAAATACATTATAAAAGGCCTCCAGAGGGGCGCCTGGGTGGCTCAGTTGGTTGAGAGTCTGCCTTCAGCTCAGGTCATGATCTCAGGGTCCTGGGGTGGAGTCCTGCATTGGACTCTGCTCAGAGTGGAGTCTGCTTTTCCCTCTCCATCTATCCCTCCACCCTGTTCATAATATCTCTCTCTCTCTCTCTCTCAAATAAATAAATAAAATCCTAAAAAAGAAAGGCCTCTAGATCATTAGGTTCAAATATAATAGCTGGCTTCGTTACATTCCAGGGGCAGGGGAACACTTTCCAATAAATCTCAGGTTGATAAATTTAATTTTCTAAGTATTCGCCATGAAAAGGCAGCAGATGAGTCCAAAAATTTGTTCAAAAATGCCCAAACATGTGTTCCCTCAACGGGCAATTCCAACAACTCCAATCATAACTAGGCCATGGAGAGAAGAAGCACGTTGCAGTCCACAGGAATCTAGATAGGGACTGAGAAAAAATATTCTTTCAGTAGCTACAGCAGACAAAGGCTCACAATTTCTACTCCACGGTGGTCTCACATTTTGTTGAGATGTGCTGCAATAAAACCTAAACTTGACACCATGCTGGAAGTGCTGTGGCTCCATTCATAGTGAGATGGTCCTAGAAAATGATTCACATTAATTATTAATTAATTAATTAATTTTTTGCTTATTTTTAAAGATTATTTATTTATTCATGAGAGAGAGAGAGAGAGAGAGGCAGAGACCCAGGCAGAGGGAGAAGCAGGCTCCATGCAGGGAGTCCGACATGGGACTCGATCCCAGGACCCCGGGATCACGCCCTGAGCTGAAGGCAGATGCTCAACTGCTGAGCTACCTAGGTGTCCCCATATGAATTTATTTTTACTGGTTACATAAATCAGGGGTAACTCCTTTGTCTTTTGGCTGTACATATGTTCATCTTTATCATATACTGCCAAATATTTTTCCAGAAACAGTATTCTATATTTTTGTTTGCTAAATATCTTCTCTCACTCTTTGGATTGAGATTTCATTTCATCAAGAGTTTCTTTTTGATGAATGGCTGTGTTCATCTTAATGTAGCCCTAGTTATCATTTTCCCCTTTTAATTACATACTTTTTGTGTTATGTTTTAAAAATCTTTGCTTTACCAAGGTTATTGAAGATATTCTCTGTGTTTTCTTTTGCAAGTTTTATATTTTTATTTTTCACATACAGATCTACAATCCATCTTGAAATGATTATTGTGTGGGGTGTGGTACTGGGAGTCAAGATACAATTTTTTACACAATTGCACAACACCATGAAAAAAAAAAACAAACCCTAAAACATCCTTCTCTTGCTGCACTGAAGAGTTATGTTTTCTCATATATCAGATGACTCCACAGGCATGGGTTTGCTTCTGTCCCATTGGTCTATTTGTTTATTTTTGTGCCCATGCTACACTGTCTTAATTATCATTGCTTTTGCATAAGTCCTAATACTTAGTAGTTTAAATCCTCCATTTCCTTCACTTTTTATTTTCAAGATTGTCTTGCTCTTGTTGATCCTATGGACTTCCATATACATTTTAGAAATAGATGATCAATTTCCACAAAAATTCAATTGCATGTTGATGCACTTACATCTGGATTATATTCACTTTTAATATTTCATTTAAAAATATTACATAATTAAAAGTGCTTTAGGAAGGTAAAATGAAGAGATCTCAGTAATTTTAGCAAGTTAGGTGTATAGTCTTCAGACTGAGGTAGATGGACCTTGCAGGGGTGAGTCTTGAAGACTTTCCAAGTGGTATATAAACATGGAAGATTTTAAGTGATTTTATTTCCAAATCCCAAGTCCATGTTTTTGTTCCTAACATTGATCTTCCTGAGAATACCCCTGTGATTTTTTTCCAATATCTTCTTTCCTAATTACCCTTCTTACCATTTTTCAAAAGAAAGCCATCCTTTTACCTATCCTACTGTTACCACCCATTGCCAGTTGCGAAATCTCCAGAGTGCCAAACAAAGGACCATTTCAAAATACTGATTCTGGCAAAGCCTTCTTTAATGTAGTCACCACGAACCAGCAGTAGATCATTCCATCTTTCTCTGCCTTACTGCCAGTTTTGGTGGGGGTAAAGCCTGGCTTTAGAAAGTACTTTAACCCATATGAGTATGTTCTGAATTCAAGATATATTGTGGATAGGAGTGTTGGCAATGATGACATTTTTGTTCAACAAGTTCTTTCCTCCTTTCCCTCAACTATTGTCAAAGCATTGCTGCTTAGGGTTTCAGGAAAACAAAGCAAAGAACAATAGTAAGAAATAGTGAAGATGGTAGCACTTTATTTCATCCAATTCACCACTCCTGACAAATCTCTATGCCTTATCCACCTATGAATTTTACAAATGGAATATTTAAGATTTATGAAAGGCATTTTCAGTACGACCTCACTAAAGAGAAAGTAAAGGCTCTCACTCATTTGTGTCTATAGCATGAAATTATACCTCGTGTGATTTCAAGGCAAAGGGAGTTAAAGTTCCATGTAATTTCTGGCAGACCAATAGATCGTTTAGTTTTTGTGCTAGTTGTTTAGATTCATAAGAAATATGTTTTCCTTTACGTGTGACCAGATTCCTGGGTAATGCACAGCTACATGAATTATTTCATTCTGTTTTTTTATCTTTGATGTTCCTAGTTATCTCTGGTGGTGTATATTGCTACCATGAACTTACTAGATTTATATTAACCTAACTTTAGTATATTGTAGAGTCTACTGTATAAATGGTACATTTAAAAGACAATCATTAATATAGCTGTTGTACCTTCCATTTACTTTTGGTCCAATGCCTTCTCTTATTTTTGATGCTAATTTCCACAAATTAGAATAAAAACTGCTCTCTTAATAACAGAACACATTATAAATGCAGGTCCAGGGCAAAATATCCCCCTACTGCAATCTAGGACAATCTAGGGCATGGTGCCCTGAACTTCAGAGAACTCGCTTCATTAGTCAGAATTCATTTTTTTCCTTTCAGATTTGATAAGTCATTCTAATTCCATTGGCTATATTAAAAATATGTGATATAACAATTTTATTTTAAAAAAGGATATTAGTAATATGACAGACATCACATCTTTAAAATAATAACAAAATTTTTTTATGTAACCTTAAATCTTCTGGGAATATGTAAGGGAATAAATTTCAAAACCCCTGGTTTAGTTAATGGGGGCCCATTTGTACCAGGTGGACATAACAAATGGATTGCCTGAGGGATAAATGCGGCCCACAAAGGTCATCCTTTTCTAGCCCAAGGTTGGAATAAATCTAAAACTTGGTTTCTTAAAATATTAGCTTAAAAATGCTTTAAGATTCCAGATTAGCATAATTAAGATAACTTTATACCAAACAGGACCAGTTTAATAATTTTAGTTTAATAATTTAAAAAACCCCGTATCTTCTGATTCATCGATGTTAAATATAAAAAGCTTGTTCTTGAATTTGTTTTTTCTAAACTTAAATAGGTTTACTGATCAAATAGGCTAACTTTACTCTTACATAGTGTTTACCATTCTCAAAAACTACATTTTATTCATCTAATTGAATCATTATTGTGATACACTTTGTTTCAAGACTAATCATGTTTTGGGGCACCTGGGTGGCTCAGTCGGTTAAGCATCTGCCTTTGGCTCAGGTCATGGTCTCAGGGTCCTGGAATCAAGCCCTGCATCAGGCTCTTTGCTCAGCGGGAAGCCTGCTTCTCCTTCTCCCTCTGCCTGCAGCTCTCCTTGCTTGTGCTCTCTCTCTCTGTCCAATAAATAAATAAAATCTTTTTTTTTTTTAAATAAGACTAATGTTTTGTGGTATGTTAGCTTGAAGATAATTTCCAAGATTTTTAGGAAACTTAAAACCTTGGACAAATATTGACAATTTAGAGAACAGACTCTGTGGACAGACTTCTGAGCAGACATCCTTTATACAACTTTCAGATTTTGTCAGTGGACCGCATCAGGATATCTGGAAGTCAGTTTTAGTTAAGAAGTAGGTGGCTCAACGTGATTACTAACCCAGGATCCAGCAGGAAATAATCAATAACTAAATGAACTGATGAAGGAAAATTTACTGTGATGATCTGTTTGGAATATTTTTTATTTTGTTTCTACATTCTATTTCTCTGGATATATAAGGAAGATATTCCTTAAGCTATCTAAACAACACTTTTATATATTCTACTTTCATAAATGAAAGTGAAACAGTTAAAAATAATTTCTGATTCTTGTGGTCCCTTTTCCCCCTAAATTGAACAACTCTTACTAAATATCTATTTTTCATGGCAAGTTATCTTGTAGGAATTATTTCATTAAAGAAACCATCCTCCTTCTTACCAAATTATAATTGGTTATATTACGCAACCAAAGCTTTACCCTGGGGTGTTTTACTGGAGAATGATGGTCATCCAATCAGTTGCGACCAGCCATTTCAAGGAACAAATACTGGAGCACTTGTGGGGTTCATGCCTACAAAGTCCTCCCGAGAAAACTGGCCTGGTATAGGTGGTAAGGCAGTTAAGGAAACTTCATCCATTCAGACTCTTTGAGAAAAGAAGAATTAATCCCATTTTTTAAATCCCATGGCGAAAACTAGCAAGGAGAGTCTTTTTGAACTTGGATTCCCAGCCTCAGAATAACAAATATTAGAGACTTCTTAAACACGTGGAACCTTCTGACTATTGTCTCTCATCCAGTTTGCATGTAGCCCTTATCCTGCTCTCTCTTTTCTACTTTCCTCTATAGTTACCACTACCAAAATATCTGAAATCACACACTAAAGGCACGATCTCTACGGTGCGCATACTTTATTATGCAGGTATCACACGTTTAGTTACTGTGATAATGACTTCTCTTTGTCGTTCATGAAAATAGCTCATGAGTTTCCAGTCAAGACTGACTCTTCAGTTTTTCTTTTGCTGGGTCTCACAAAGATCCAATCCTTCTACAGCCCCATTTCCCCCTATAGTGTCATTACAGATTGACTAGCAATGGTCTTTCCTGGATGTGGCTTGACCAAACCTTTCTCTCCATTCTGCTCTCCAGGCATTTCCCCATAATTTTGACATTGTTTTTCCTTTTCAAGACTTTCTTATAACCTTGTTTCTTTGCTTCCCTTGCTTCTCAGGATCTCAAGGACCTTACTCCATTAACTATCCTTTCTTTCTTTCTTTCTTTCTTTCTTTCTTTCTTTCTTTCTTTCTTTCTTTCTCTTTCTTTCTTTCTTTCTTTCTTTCTTTCTTTCTTTCTTCTTTTTCTGAAATCTTTAAAAGAGCTGATGCATTGAGTAACAAGAGGAAGGGAAAACCAAATTATAGTACATAAGGATGGAGTTACCAGTGAGATTAAGCCAGTGATACGAGACTTTTGAGAATTTTTACCACTAATAGTAAAGTGCTTAAAAAGATCACAGGTTTATGGGGCACTGGGATGACTCAATCCGTTAAGTATCTAACTCTTGATATCAGCTCAGGTCTTGATCTCAGGGTGATGAGTTCAATCCCTGCATTGGGCTCCACGCTGGGTGTGGAGCTTACTTTAAGTAAGTAAGTAACTAACTAAATAAATGGTTTATGAGTTTTTAAGATTAGTGGAAACAGAGGTATAGATTAAGCTTAGAAATCAATGGAGAAAGAACACTTCGATTGTTTAAAGATGAAGGCAGAAATATAGGAAGCCCAGAGCACTGAAGGAAAAGAGTGGTTTTGAATTAAGAAGAAATAAAGGATGAACTTCATAGAAGCTTTGAGGTAGTAAGGAGAGAAGTGATGATGACATTTGAATTTAAAGAAGAAAGCAGAAAAAGATAGGGGGTAGCATTCGTCTCAAGTATTGAAGAGGCCAGGGTATCCACTCAAAGGCTGTGATATACTGTATAGATTTGTTTGTGAACTATAGAATTTACAAATCACAAAGAACCTAAAAATGTCACCTATTCCATATCAGTCACTTCATTCCAGCCCTTTCAAGTTTTCCCCCTATTAGTGTATCTTGAAAATTCATTTCTTTCCTCACAAAACAAATGGATTATGGTTACATGGTGCTGGCTTGCATTTACACTTCTCTTTAAAACTTCTATTTAGTTTAGTCACATCCAATATTTGTAAAGGTTATTTCTCTACCATCCATGTATTCAGTGGAAGAGGGGACACCGCTCTGAGTACTGTCTTCATCCTGGAAACCTTCCTCTGAAAGCTTTCCTTTCACTATCATCTTTTTGATCTTAAGTGCACTTTCCATAAGACTGACTCACATCATTTTCCATTTTTAAAAAATTACTTGAATTAGATTTTATAATATATTTCCCAATCATTTAGACTCTCTGCTGCTTCTGGATTTGCATCCTTCAACCTGGCTATATATTGTGGACTCGAAATATGAAATACATCAGTAATAAATAGACTTGGGAGTGTCTTTAGCCCTAAGAGTACAATAGAAAGATATATTTTATGAACAGCATTGATGCCTACCCTTAAGAATTTGGCTAAATGACACACTGATTTCTGCATCCTCAATTCTCATGCCCTTTAGAGTCTTTTGCTTTGTCATCTCCTTTCTACTATTGCATCTCCCCGTCTACTTTAGAATTTTTCTTTATCTTCATTTATGTCTACATTCTGCAATCGCTTAATGAATATGCAGAAGATACTCTGATAGGCTTTGGAGAAACAAAATTTTTTAAAAGATTTATTTATTCATGAGACACAGAGACAGAGAGAGAGAGAGAGGCACAGGCAGAGGGAGAAGCAGGCTTCCTGCAGGGAGCCCGATGTGGGACTCGATCCCGGATCCCAGGATCACGCCCTGAGTCACCCAGGCATCCCATGGAGAAACAAATTTTTTTAAAAGGGTTGGGACACTTAGGGAGGCTCCACTTCAATAGGAAATTTATATCTACAAGTAATATTCACAAATGCAGGCACCTATTACATTGAAACATATGAAATTGGCACTTTTGTAGATCAAAATGGTTCAAATATTAGCAGTTTCTTGTCATTTAATCTAATACTATAACATGGTCTTATAGCATTGCTTCAAGTATTGTGAAAAATGACAGGTGTTGGGTGTTAGGCAGTGAAGAGACTGGGAAAGGAAATGCTAACATTGGATGAGGAGAAAAGACTATTCCATACAAAGGGAAAATCTTTTAGACTTGAGAGGGATCAAGTAACAGGACATATCTAGGAAGTATAAGGAACCTGTTGTTGAGAGATCGGAGCCAGACTACCTACGTTCAAATTCTACTCCAGCACTGACTTGCTATGGGACCATAGACTCTCAACTCCTCTCTCTCCAGCTTATTTCACCTGTAAATTGAAGGTAACGTAGGACGAACTTCTATGCTTGTTGGAGAATTAAGTGAGTTGCATGGATAAGGCTCTTGGACTGGTGTCTAGCAAAAGGTAGGCATATGTCAGTACCAGCTGTTAGTGCTGAAGGATAAAGACGGAAGAGTCCTGAGCTCCTTGACTTGCGTTCCTGAATAAGATCTGTCCCTCCCCTTTCTAGGCTCTCCTCTCAGGAAGGGTCTGATGGCATCATCTTCTGACTCAACCTGCCACAACTTTGCTCTATCAATTTTCTCTCTTTCCAACGTCTTCAGTCTCTCCCTAAGCATTTCAAAATTCTGCATCCCGGAGGAGGCCTCATACTGAATTCAGCTGGAGGTGAGCTGACCCAGTGTTCCACAATTTCCAAACCTGAGTGCTTTGCAGCGGCCACAGGCCCACCTGCAGCGTAGAATTGCAAGCCCCCTGCAGCCATGTGTGTGACTCACTCTGTAGCCACAACATTTTACTCACCACACTGGCTTCAGATCATGTTGGGAACTTTTCAACATTGACATTGGCCTTATATCATCACTACAAGCTTCAGTTTTTAAAAGTCTTTCTACTTTAGATTTTAAAATTACAAAAGATAATGAAAACTTATTTTAATGGGAAAAACAATATAGAGTTTTATCAGTAAAAAATTAATAATCTCATACTTCCCAACCGATCTCTGATCTTATCCCCTGTTGCTAACCAAGGTTAACAGCCACACCTGTGTATATATATTTTTTTATTCCTTTCAGCCCCCTCTCCTTGCCCAGACAAATGGCCTTTTCCAGAATATTCCCCCTCTCCCCTGCTTTATTTTAGAGAGAGAGGGAGTGAGGGGCAGAGACAGAGAAAATGCTAAGCAGGCTCTACACTCAGCATGGAGCCTGTCACAGGACTCCACCTCAAGACCCTGAGATCATGACCTGAGCAGAAATCAAAGTTTGACATTCAACCAACTGAGCCATCCAGGTGTCTCCCCAGGATATTCTTATTTGGCTATATAAATGTAAATTTTTAAATTTTGTTTTTTTTTTTTAAAGATTTTAATTATTCATGAGAGACACAGAGAGAGAGGCAGAGACACAGGCAGAGGGAGAAGCGGGTTCCCTTTGGGGAGTCTGATACAGCACTGGATCCCAGGACCCCAGGATCATGACCTGGGCTGAAGGCAGATGCTCAACTACGGAGCCACCCAGGTGCCCCAAATTTTGGTTTGTTTAAGTTGGAACCATTTTTTACCTATTACACTCAAATTTTTTATTTTTTATTTACCGTATACTTTAAAATCTCTTCAGGTCAGTGGATTCAGATATATTTTTCATAGCTTCAAGGCATGGAGATAACATAATTTATTCAGCATTTCCCAATTGTAGACATTCTGTTGCCACCATGCTACAAAAACCAGCTTTGTGTATTTATATATATATAATACATATATATACACATAAATATATAATATATATAAAATATATATAATATATATACACATAAAAGTATGTATATATACTTTGTGTGTGTGTGTGTGTATATATATATATATAAAAGTATTGTTTTATTTATTTCTGGAGGTGAAATTAAAAAAAATCAATGGGGCTTTTGAGTCAAAAGGTGTATGTCTTTTTACAGCAACAGTTATTGACAGATTACTTCCCAAAACAATTTTAGCAAGTTGCCCTCCTGTTTTTCTGAAACACTGTCAGCAGGAAATGTCTTTGCTCTTTAAATTTTTGCCAGTCTGATGACTTAAAAATAGCATCTTGATTATGGTTTTGTGTTTTCCTTATACTAAAGACATTGAAGATCGTTTTATATGCTTGTTAAAGCTTGAATTTCAGCTTCTGTGAATTGTCTGTTTATGCTTTTTGCTTCTCACTTCCTTCAATTATTTGTTTTATTGAGAGTTCTTTGTAGATTGAAAATATTAAACATTTTAATAGTTTTAGGAGACAACAGAGTCAAAAAATTCACAATGAATCCGATAGTAAAAGCATTAGCGGTACTGGGCAATAAGTATTTTTGAAAGTAATAACGTAATAAAATATGTCTGTTTGTGTCTTCTATGGCTTCCGGATGTGCTGTCTTATTTAAAAAGGTCTACCTTTCTCCATAGCTGTTGACAAATCCATGGTTGTACAAATATCCTCCAAGATTATCTCCACTAATTTGATGGCTTTTTCATATCAGCCTGTAACTTAGATTTTTAGTAATGTTTCAAGTGGAAGTTGAGCTTTGTCCCTTCCAACGAGTTAGAAAAATTATCGGCACTTGATTTTTTTAAAGATTCCATGTATGCAGATTACATTCCTGAAGATAGAGATCCGTTAAAACTGAGTTAAAGCCAGTAGCAGAAATTTGAGACCTGAGTCTTAATTCAGTATTTTTATTTCTGTAGTTTTAAAATTTGGGGATCTTTTGCTTCATACTTTGTGTCTAAATTTATTTCAAAAATTTTTCTGTTATTTTGTTTTGTATATGGGATCTGAAGTGGGATGATCCAAATCTCACTTGTGACAGGTATTTATTTGACTTTAGTAATTCTTAGTTTCCTCATTTTTACAATTACCTTAATGAGATCTATAACAGGGTCATTACAAGGATTAAACATAATAATGCATTTAAAGAAAAAGATAATAGTAAACTTTTAACAAAAGGAGCTATTATTAAAATCTATTAAAAGATGTTTTTCTTATTATCTGAGCTGGACTTGTATGCCTGATAACCAAATAAGAGGAATTATGACAAGGATGATATATAATAAATAGAAGACTATTATTGTGCTTTAATACTAAAATGTCAGCCTAATTTGTTTTTTCTTTGAAAATTTATTCCAAAAATAACATCACTGAGTATATTTATTCATTATGTTTTAGTTCTGAAAGTTGTGGATTTCGTACTACGGTTGACTGACTAATTTGATGCTGAACATCATACCTAATTCTCATTTTGAGAATGTCTTTATGACAGATGGTAGATACAACCATTACAGGCTTTTAAGAAATATTTTCTTGATAATCATTCCTTTTTAAATTTCTGAGTAGTTTCTTTATCAGCCATCTTTCTGCAGATATTCTCAGACTTTTATAGAATTAGATTTTTCTAAATCCTGCAATTTCATTTGACTAGCGGCAAGAATAACTTGGTTTTTCTTTCATTTTTCTGTCTGAAAGTAATACATACCACCATATTTCTGCTTATTCTCCATCCCAACCACTTTAGATAATGGATTTTTATTTCTTGTAGCACTGCTGATTCCTTCATAGTTTGATCAAGTGGTTATATTCATTTTAACTATTGATTTTTCTTCCCCAGAAGTGAAATATCAGCTTAAAATTGGTATAGCAGATTATAGTATATATCCTTTTAGGAGAAGCTTTTTGAAATATTTTACTTACATAGCAGAAAAAAGTGTATGTCCCTCAAGTCTTGCATAATGAGAATATAGTACACAGATGGAATCCAACATGCAATCTGGATTGATTTTGTGTACTGGCAAAGAAGAAATTGTATGTGGCTTATTTCTGTTTTAAACAAGATTTTTTAGTTGCAAGTTAAAAAAAAAATAGAATTCAAACCAGCTTGAGGTAAGGGCTTTTTGTTGCTTTTCCTAATTGACAAATCCAGGGTTATAGCAAGCTCATGTACTGCTGGATTCAGCACCAAAATGACTTGTCTTTCCATCTCTTGGCTCCATGTAAATCTGTGGTAGCTTTTCTTTTCTTTCTTTTTTTTTTTTTTTTAGCTTTTTAAAAATGAAGGTTCTGCTGGGGTGATGATCACAACGACCACCAACTACACTATGTTTATAGTCTACCAGTTTAGGTGCCAATACAAAAAGACACATTTCTTTCTCAAGAATTAAAAGATTCAGGGTTGACTTTGCTGACTTTAATTGGCCAGCTTGGATCAGGTAATATTTCTTAATCATCTCTCATGATTTTACTTGGCCATGGCCAGGCTCAAACTTTCCACTTCTCTGCAAAATCCATAGGTAGGTTCAAAAACATGGCATGAGAGCACAGGGAAGAGCTCTCCAAGGAAGTCCAAGGTGCCATTTCCATTTGCTCCTTATCTTTTTTTTTTTTTTTTTTTTTTAATTTTATTTATTTATTCATGATAGTCACACAGAGAGAGACAGAGAGGCAGAGACACAGGTAGAGGGAGAAGCAGGCTCCATGCAGGGAGCCTGACGTGGGATTCGATCCCGGGTCTCCAGGATCACGCCCCGGGCCAAAGGCAGGCGCCAAACCGCTGCGCCACCCAGGGATCCCCATTTGCTCCTTATCTTTACCAATAGACAGTGGAGTTAGCCTTTTTCGTTTTAGCCATCCTATTGGGTGTGAAATGGTATCTAATTCATGATTTTAATTTGCACCCTTTTGTGTGTTTGTCAAGCATTAGTATATCTCCTGTGCTAAAGCGTCCGCCTCTTTGGCTCATTTTAAAAATTGGAATATTTGTCATTTTGCTTTCGATTTGTAGGCTTCTTTATATATTATGGGTGCAAATCCTTTGTCACATGTATTATAAATATTTCCCCCCAGCCCGTGGCTTGTTTATTCATTTTGTTAATGGTATCTTTTGAGAAGCATAAGTTTTAAATTTTCATGGAATTAATTAACTTCCAAGTTTTTGGTTAGTGCTACTTGTATCCTGTCCAAGAAATTTTCCCGATTTCAAGTTCTCAAAGATAATCTGTTTTCTTCTAGAAGATTTATGGTTCTGGGTTAAATGCTTGGGTATATGATCCATATCAAGATTATTTTTGTGTTTGGTGCGAGATAGGAGACGTTTTTTCTGCTTTGTTTTGTTTTCTCCGTGCAGATATATAACTGTAATATAGCAACATTTGTTAAGAAGGCTTTCCTTTGTTCACCGAATGAACTTGGCACTTTAGTTGCCCAGCAATTGGCTGTATATGAGTGAGTCTGTTTCTGGATTGTAGTCTGTTCAAATGATCCAGTGTCCATTCGTATGTTGGTACCACACTAAAGTCTTGAAATCAGGTTGTATAAGGACTCTGGTTTTTTCTCTTTTTTTCAAGATTGTTTTAGTATTTTAGAGCCTTCAAGATTCTATAACATTTTAAAAAAGAGCTGGTCTCTTTTGTTCCAAAAACACTTGATGAAGTTTTAACAGGAATTATATTGAATCTATAAATTAACCTCGAGAGAATACTCATCATAACAATCCATGAATTATTATAACTTTCAACTAATTTAGTTTTTTTTAAGTTTCTCTCAGTTGGATCTTATAGCATTTTCGTGTAGAAATCTTTTATATGTTATGCCAGGTCAGGGCTCTCCACCTTGGCATTATGACATTTTAGACCAGAGGAATCTTTATTGTGGGGTGCTATCTGTGCATTGTAGAATGTTTGACAGCTTCTGGCATCTATCCCCTGGATGCCAGAAGTACCCTCAGTTGCGAAAACCAAAAATGTTTCCAAACATTTACCAAAATGTCAGTCAGTTCAAATCTGTTGACAGTATTATTCTTATCTTCTATATCTTCGCTGCCACAGCCATCCACTTCCAGTTAATGCCAACATGTCAGGCAAAATCATTATAAGCCATACTCCAGTGATTTCCTCTCCAATAAAAATTGGCCACAGAGACTTCTCTATGGAGGCTTAGATGTGGGTTGAAGGAAGAGCAGGACTAGCAGAAATGTGAACATTGTGCTTATGCAAGTTCCTTGGGCTTTTAGGAGATACTCCAAATAAGTATATTCAAGTTGAACATAGAATGCTACTATGTACAATCTACATTTTGAATTAATCTCAAAAAGCTAAGTTCAAAATGAGTTTCTCAGTTCCTAACGTCTCCCAGTGTCCAGTGATCAAATGTTCAAACCAAGAATTGTATCTCAAAAGGAGAATTACTGTCCAAAAAATGGCTTACATTTGGTCCAGAATTCTGAGGCTTTCTTGAGATTTTCCTATCAAAGCAGCCATGGTACCCATAGAACATTTAAACATCACTGGGTCTGTTGGGTCATGGAGACAAAAATGGAAAAGCTACTTCAGTTTCTATTTCCTGGAGAGTCTCTTCTTTTCTAGGCTCCACCAAAAGCTGACACATCTTTAGATCATTCAAAAGTGTGATAGATATTGCTTCTAAATACTAATCATTGTGGTCTTTCGGTAAAGATGACAAGATTCAGAAACATGTGTACTTCACCTAAGAAGTGAAATAATGATATGTTGAAGATCATTTTACCACCCTCTGCGCCAGACACTTCAGTGAAGTAACATATCCTTGTATTTTCCAGGGATTTATGTTTCATCCTTTGTATCTCACCAAAGCAGCTGGAATATTTACATTTACTCCTTTTCTGGTTCCAGTAGCATGATGTCAGCATATAGTAAGATGTCCTGTGGACTGATGAGATGATCCAAATTCCTGTTTATTAAATGACAGCAGTGAGTCAGAGCTGTCAAAGTTCTGATGTAAAATGCTACAAGGCCATGCTGTTCCTTCCAGGTAAGAACAAATTGCTTCTAGAGTTCTCTCTTCTTAGTTAAGAGAAAAAGTCATTTGTGAAGGTGTGATGGCCTCTGATGATATGCCCCAGTAACAATAGCAGCAGCAGTTGGAGTGTGAGTTTTTAAAAAAAGGATTTTATTTATTTGAGAGAGAGAAGGAGAGGGAGAGGGAAAGAGAATAAGTGGGGGGGGTGGTCAGAAAGAGGGAGAGAGAGAAGAATCCCAAGAAGACTCTGTGCTGAGCACTGAGCTGGATGCAGGACTAAATCCCAGGACCTTGAGATCATGACCTGAACCAAAATCAAGAGTTGGACACCTAACCAGCTGAGCCACCCACATGCCCCAGAGTGTGACTTTCTGTTTGAGCTTATTCTAATCCACTGTCATTCTTTAATACTCATCAGTTTTACACATTGGCTTAAACTTTTTTTTTTTTAAAAGACATGATAGGAGCTTTTTTTTAGTCTCTCCCTCTCTGGGAGTTGTAAGGTCTGTGAAAACTTATAATTTCATTTATTTACTGTTGTATTCATAATACTTATAACCACTTGCTTATGCTGATAACCCTGCTTATCCGTGCCCATCAAATATTTGTTTAATTAATGAATAATTTGATATAAATAACTTGAAAGATGTCTGAGAGAATTATAAGATATGCAGTTAAAAGTACAAATAAGGGATCATACCTCAAAGGCATTTTTATGTGTAGGGTTTTGGAATCTATTATGTAAATAATGAGTTACTGAATAAGCTTTGAAATAATGTGATGATTTATATTTTAGAAATATGATAAAAATACCAAAGTGGAGGATACTTTAGAGGGCAAAGAGCCCAAAGATAGGGAGGCCTGGGAAATAGGACAAATTAGAAATAGTCACCTACGCCTTCATAATAGTCTTGTGTCTCTATTCATCATTCAGTCATTGTTCCACAATGAGTTAGCTTCATATCCTTTTGTGAAAAAAAAAAATTCTTAGTAAGAATAGAAATAAATTTTCTTAACTTTGTTAAAAGCATCTATGAAAAGTTATACAAACATCATGCTTAGTGATAAAGCATTAAAGTATTCCCATTAAGGGAGAAAAAAATTAATGAAGATGCCTACTGAGAAAGCAAAGAAGCAGTCCCAAGAATTGTTCTCACTTTTTGACAACACTCAATCCAGAGTAAAATATATTTCCTTGGTTCCTCTCCAAAAATCACCTAACACAAGCCTAAATCCTATAATGATCCTCTCATAATACCCATACCTCAAGAGAGGTGCGGTCTTTTCTAGAACACCTGTATCTGTGGCTCTTCCTCCTAAGTCCAGAGCAGGAGACACCCTGTGGCACCCACTTAATTCCTGCCAATTGAGTCACAGAGGTCAGGGGACAGACACTCTTGCTTGGTGTACAAGAAGGTCCTGGTTTCCCTCTAATATCTACTTTTGGAACTGTGGTGGCCACGGAAGGTCGGAGAAAAGGATGTGCTTTTTCTTGCTTTTATCCATGTTCTTTCTCTTTCTCTCTCATAGGAATACTCTCCCATTTGGTTTGGCAAACAACTGACCCCTCCTCAAACTCAGTTCAGGAATTAACTCTTGAGTGAAGCTCACTGACTCTTAGATTGAGCTTACTTCTTCCCTCTTTGAACCTCCACTGTTTTTATTAAGGCACCGTCGATCACAAATTAATACATCTACTTGTTTACATATTTCTTTCTCCTCAAGAGAACATAATATCTTTTATTCTTGTGTCTCCATCACTCCGCATAATACATGACACATAACGGTGTTTGATTTTAGTCAAATATGTTGGACTGAATCGATTCAAAGATAAGCTGAGTGATGGAATCAGAAGGCAGAAAAGTTCACCTGTGCTAACTACATTCATTTGTACAGTCTCTTAATCCCTGTGCATTTTTGTTTCATAATGTGTAAAAATGAAGGTGTTGGTTCATTTCTAACTTCACTTTCCGCATCAATATTCAATGATTCAGACTGATGTGCTTCATGCTTGACCTTTTCAGCAGAGTTTTTGTACTTTGTATAAAGGGCAGTAATGCATTCCTAGGCATAGAAGATCAAAGTGATAATTGATAATAAAGCTTTTAGTCAAGCACTAAGGGCTAACTAGGAAATCTGGCTATGAACACTCAAACATTTCCCAAGGCCATCAGTTCTCTTACACTGACTTAAAAACAAACAGAAGTATAATTTATCAAGCTTTTATCTAAGTAGAATTCATACAGTGAACTTGGGGTCTATTGAATTACCTTGAAAACAAAAAGGTTTACATCAATAGGCCAATTTGAAACCTATGATTTATTGAAATGATTCCAAAGCTTATACAACTTACAAATAACCTGAGTCATTGTAAAGGATAATTTTCTTTCCATATTCTGTATTCAAAAAAATCTCTAGTTGTCAGGAACCAGTTAACATAACAGTGTGATTTCAAATGAATTAAATAGCAACAAAGGCTTTAACATCATGAGGCTCATGTGTATAAATGATTGAATTGCCTTTGAATGGTTTCCACAATGAGCTATGCTAACTCATAAAACAAGGACCTTCTCATTATCAAAATTATGCTATTTTCTCATGCTACTTTTATAAGACAAGTGATTTTTAAAATACCAGCAGGTGGATAGAACACAATACTATAAGCAAAATAATCTAAAGATACAAATAATATGTAATTTTATCAACCATTATGGATTTATAATGTGTATATCATGATGATGAGGGCAAGGAATATGTCATTCCAAGGTGGCATCTCCAGGCTTATATTGATTATATAGCCTTGTGTGTATTGGTCAGTGTACTCTGAGGAGTGACCAGGGAAGGCAGTTCAGGTCATGGACTTTGCCTCTAACAAGTTATTATTGCAATTCTGTGTGAACACAAATAAGCATCAAAACACTATGGAATTTTCCCAGCTGAAAAAAATTGCTATGATTATATTCAAATGACTATCAAGTCCTTTAAAATTACTTTCTTTAAAAAAATAAATTGTCTTTGAGTAACAAATGTCATTTGTGTAAATACAAGGTCTTAGATATAATTCAGGTTGAGATTTGAAAAGTGATTATTATTCCCCAAATAACAGAAAATATGTCTACTCTTTTATTTTTGATATGAGGCCATTATAAATGTGCTGAAACCTTAAAAATGTAGTACCAAAATATTTCCAGGAAAACAAAGCACTTATTCTTAGTAATAGTCTATTTAGCCAAGAACATGTTCCTATATGAAAACATTGAAATCACTTCTTCTAAGTCATAGGAAATTTGGAATTACTAGTCGAACAAGTGATGCATTCCACCTCAGGTGTTCAGGACTTTTTGATGCCGTGCGTATTAGTTTCCTACTGCTGCTGTAACAAATTCCCACAAATGTAGTGATGTAAAACGACACATTTATTATCTTACAGTTGTGGTCAGAAGTCCACAACGAGGGGCCCCTGGGTGGCTCAGTTGGTTAAACATCTGCCTTTGGCTCAAGTCATGAACCCAGTGTCCTGGGATCGAGCCCCACAGCCGACTCCACACTCAGCAGGGGAGTCTGCTTGAAGATTCTTTCCCTCTCTCTCTGCCTCTCTCCTCCCCTCTACTCGTGTGTGCTCTATCTCTCAAATAAATACAAAAGATCTTTTTAAAAAAAAGTCTTCAGTGAGTCTCCCTGAGCCCAAATCAAGGTGTCATAAGGCTACATTCCTTCTAAAGCTCCAGAGGAGAATTGGTTTCCTTTGCCTGAAAAGCCTACTAGAGGCTTCTGATTCCTTGGGTCATGCATGATCCCTTCTCCCATCTTCAAAGTACAGTACTCCAACCTCAGCTGCCAGTAATCACTTCTCCTTTTCCTGACTTCCGCACTCTTGCCTCACCTTTATTAGGACCCCCAGTGATTACATTGGGCTCACGTAGATAATTAATGCAGGACGATCTCCCCATCTCAATGTCCTGATTTAATTATATCTGCAAAGTCCCTTTTGCCCTGTAAGGTAACATATTCACAGGTTCTGGGGATTAGGACACGGGCATCTTTGAGGGGCTACATTTTCTGTCTTCTACACATAGACCCTTTTGCAGTGTGGTGAAGAAGAACGCTTTTAAATGCATAACATAAAATACATAAGATTACAATGGAAAAAGTATTAAAATGCAATAATCAAAATATTTAAAAATAAATGTGTGCTATAATAATATGCGCACTTTTAAAAATTACCGCACTAAATAATAATTGCAATGGCTAATAATAACCATAATAATTTCAAAGTAGTGAATAATTATTCAGTGAAACAACTGTTATGTGATGTAAAAATATCTTTGATTTCTGTTGTACTGTTAATAGTGTGCTGGAGGTTTTTTTTTCATTTTGTTTTGTTTTCCTATCATTAATAATTGAAGAAAATCTTAAGCTTCAATTAGAAATTGAGGCAAAAATATAATTTTTATTTCCACCCATAATCTTGGACGACAGGTTAAGAACCCTTGCTGTACACACATAGTGAAAAAGATTTCTGACTTGTCGATGTGTGTGTGTGTGTGTGTGTGAGAGAGAGAGAGAGAGAAAGAGTTTCCTTTGACGAGTGTAAGCCAAATAACTTGCTGTTATTCTATAATTCTTCAACTGTATTTGTTTTTTTTCTGTCATTTGACTACTAACTGAAAAATAAAATAAACTAGATTATAGACATTCTTTAGCAGAAATCTATTATGGGATTTTCATTCCACCAACATTAGGCACTAAGATATTTATAAATACATGACTAATTCTTCTGTGTGTATTCAATTTTGACATATCTTTCTGATTGCTTTTAATATGTATTAAGCAATGCGCTTTCCGTAGCCTATTAACTTGTATAGGAGTTGACACTTGTAGGGGAACTCACGCTCAACTTAGCATAATAAGATGTGCATATCCCACAACATGAAAACAATGCATTTTGTATATGTTGTTGTTCAACCATTGGTATGCTTTGTTACTGAAATTTTCTTTACATGTTTATATAATAAGTAAGTTTACATTTTTGCAATCCAAAACAGAATAGGAGTCTGCTACAAAGGCTTATAGGAGCTGAAAGTTTACCTTCCAAAACATCATTTGTTATCCCTGGAGGACTGACCCAATAAGGTGGAAGTCTTCCATTTTTCCCTTAACTTTATTGTTCCTTAATAGCCGATCTTCAATAAGCCCTAATAAGTAGATGGTAATTAATTATGCGGTTACATACACGCACTCTACATACACATCTAACAAATGAAAAATTGAAGTAAGTATTAATACTTCCAGTACCTGGAAACTCAAATATTTAGACTAAAATATTCTACTTTGATGCTCAAGTTAGGGCTTGATATAGGGACACTTTGAAGATTGAATTTGTAGAGCTTTTAAAAGTTTTTTTACAATCACACCATAAAAATAATTTGTGTGTTAATCTATGTTCCACTTAATCTGGAATCTGCTTATATTTTGTTTATATTTATCCTTTCTTATATTTCCTTACTTGTATATATACTTTCCAATCACCGATTCTGCTTATATTTTGATTATCTTTCTGGTTAATGGGATATTGTATGCGAAGTGCAACTGTTCAAGCAAGGAAAGTAGATTTACAGACATAAGGATTATATGGGAATGGATTTTACATGTCAAAGCTCTTAAACACTCTTAGAGCTTTAATGCATTTGTGGACGTGGTGAGTGACTTGCAAAAAGGCAATGTTCTATAGCAGTGATAGGAATACTGAGATGCAACCCTGAAATATTTCATATTGACTTGTCCTTTCTGACGCTGTCACCACCATCCTCCTCTTTTTTCCTGTATTAATCAAGGAGTCGGGGCTCTTTCGTGATTCGTTGTTTCAAATTCCATGATTTGGGGAGTGTCTGTGTTTACAATTTACATAAAAAAGAAAGCTGCCATGAGGAACAAGTTTGAGAATATTTGAAAAAAAGCTAATAAGACTTGCTGTTTGAATGTTCTATTTGCTTAACTGAAGACATTTCCTATAAAGCAAAGAATCTACATGTTTATTTTTATCTTTGAGGAGACGCACAGCTTCGTTAAATTATTTTACATAGCTGAGGAATTCAAGATTTCAACAGTTGAGAAGATATGCTACTTGGACACTAGATTAACATGTTCCTTTGATCCAGTAATGAGATAGAGCCAAGTTACTCTGGGAGTTAAGTGACATTCGCTAAGTGGAATGTTATGGTTAGATTAGAGGAAGTAAGTACAACTTGAGAAGTGTCTTTTTTAATTCGCCACTAAATAGCATTAACATTTTTTGCAACGATTTGCCAACGATATGCTCAACTGTAACTGCATATAATAAAATATAAAAATTGAGTAATATAATTTAAAGAGTTAGAAAATTACAAATCTGATAGTGTATTTATAATGATTTGCTGCGTTTAGCATTCATTTATCAAACAGCTATTGAAAAACCACCGGCAAACAGTCACTGCACTGGCCACAGGTAAGACAAAGACAAATGCTCTACATTTCTGCTCTGAAATCATAGATTGCCCAGAAGTCTGCAAAAGAACCAAACAAAACCACAATGTCCTCTATGTAATGGCATAATGGATACATGTATAAAGTGCTCTGGGATCAGAGAGTGAAGCATGGCTTTAATTTTAAAACATTTACAAAACTTTTCAAGACAGAATTGTCTTTTATTTGAGCATATTGTTTTGGAAAAAAACAAGGTCAGAATTCTTTTTCACTGACTGAGCCTGTGCAAGGTTTTTGTCTTTTTAAACCTCAACACTGAGAATAGTAACAGCCGCATCCCCATGAAGCACTTATTTTGTATTACGTACGCCTTGCATGTCAGTATAATAATGATATATATTATGATACTTATTGCATATTGCTTACATATTATCTTATTTAATCCTTAAGACAATGCCATGAGCTCAGTACTGTTAATATTCTTCCCATTTCACACATGAGATCAATGAGAGAGAAGTACCCTGGCCAAGTTCACAGCTAATACGTGGGAGAGCGGGGATGCAGTCGAGTCCGTCTAAGGCTGAGCTCATCGCTGTACACTTTGCAGTCTCCAGTGATTACTATATTTTATCTATCTAACTTTGACGTTTGGACTTCACAAGCTATGCACAAATAAATATTATTCTAGGTGCCTATCTGTATAGTTCCTGATTTCTGCCTTTTCTCACCTCTTTCTACTGCCTTTTTCTCTCTCACAATTAGAGGAGCACCCATTTGCAGACCATCTGTCTTCCAAAATTTCTACGTACAAATCATCCTCAAAGAGCTGTTTTAGAATCAATAAGTTTCTCCTGAGAAGCTCTGGAGCAAGAAGGGACTTGAGTGAAGACAGCCTTACGTCAATAAAGGGTGAGCTCTGGAACACTGAGTTGACTCCCTACACTCTTGTTTTCTGCATCAGACAGATATGGCCTGACTCCTAACAATAGACAAGCTTTCCAAGTAAGCTTTGGGGGTTTACAACACACAGCACATTTTTAGATTCTAGTTTATGTGACATTTTCCACAGAGACATGCCTATAATACCATAGATTTGGGGGTTCACTTCCTACGTGTTGTGCTTAGCCAAGCATGTCCCATTAAAAACATCCTATAGATAAAAAATCTCCCTCCTGGCAAATATTATTCGTCTATTTGTTCAGAGGTTCAGCTACCCCATTGACAAGGAGATCACATTGGGTCTCCTTTACCTTTTTACATTTCCCCAGAGGTGTTCCCAGTTAATTAGGGGAGAAAGAGACAGGATCACAGACTACGGCTCTAACTCCTTGCACCTCCTAACACACAGAAGTCTTCCAGTGTCACTGTGAGGGTTGAATGAGATAATGCATATAATATGCTGGGACATAATACTGCAGTGGATTAGTCAGGGATTTCCGGAGGGTGGGGGATCATGAAGAATTAGCTCCACAACTGTGAAGATGAGACATCCCACACCTGCTGTCTGCAAGCTGGAGACCCTGGGAAGACGGTAGTGCAATTCAGTCCAAGTCCAAAGGCCCAAGGTCCAGGGCAAGTCTCGGTCCAAGGGCAGGAGAAAGCCAATGTCCCAGCTCAGGAGCCAGACAGAAGGGGTGGGTTCTCCTTTCCTCCACCTTTTGTTCTGTTTTGTTCCTCAGACAGGAGAGGGCAGTCGCTTTCCTGAATCCACTGATTCAAATGCTATTGTCATCAGGAAACACCCTCCTAGACACACCCCAAAATAACGTTTGATCAAATATTTGGGCACCCTGGGCACTCTGTGGTCCAGTGAGGTTGACCCATAAACTCAATCACTACAAGTGGGTGGCGTGTGGCGCCTGGGCGGCTTAGGCGGTTGAGAGTCCGACTCTTGGTCTCCACACAGGTCTTGATCTCACAGTTGTGAAGTTGAGCCCTGTGTTGGGCTCCATGCTGGCCATGGATCCTAATTAAAAAAAAAAAAAAATTAACCATAACAAGTCTACCCCTCGTCAATTTGGCACCCATATGCGTCTTCTTAGTTCACATATACACATTTTCTTTCATTTTAATGTGTTTATCATAGTGAAGAACTAATTAAGAAGAAAAATTGGGGACGCCTGGGTGGCTCAGTGATTGAGCATCAGTGGTTGAGTGATACAGGGGTCCGGGGATCGAGTATCCCATTGGGCTCCCTGCAGGAGCCTGCTTCTCCCTCTGCCTGTGTCTCTGCCTCTCTCTGTGTGTCTCTCATGAATAAATAAATAAAATATTTTTAAAAAAAAGAAAAAGAAAAAAAATATGCCCACACACTAAAAAACTTAAAAGACATAAAATGAGAAAGGAAGGTTTGAGTTAATGTAACTTAGGAATTTGGGGAACACTACATTCCAGACCCAGTAATACCCTGAGAGGGAAATTCTCTTTTATGTCCTGCAGATGCTAAAATTAAATTTCAGCCAGAGGCTTACCAGGAATGTCTCTTACCCCCCATGGGGTTAAACTACAGAAGGTATGTGGCTTCCAGGCAAGGTGGTCAAGCAGCGTCTGTGCGTCTAGCTCCCCTACCTGAAGCTTGAGCAGAAGAAAGAGAAACAAAACAAGAAAACTGGAGAGGAGACCTCTTCCATCCTGGAGTCAGGGAACAACCACGGTTTCCTACAAGCATCTTAAGGAATGTCGGCCTCAGACAAAGCAGTGAGGACCAAACTGAAAAACAGCTTGGAGATACACGACTCGCTAATTGCAGAAGTTCAGAGAGGGTACTGGTAGGCCAGCTTTGGGGGCAGGAGACCTGGGGGTGCCACCCGGCTGCGAGCAGGATGGAGAACCCCCACTGGGGGCCTTCCCTGCAGGACAGGTGCCATCGGGACGGACAGAGGGGGGCACTTGCCACCCTCTCACGGAGGCACTTGCCCATCCTGCCAGGGCAGGGACGTGTCCCCCTCCAGGCCCACGGGGCGTGCTTGGCACAGTCCAGTCTAACTCCCCTTCCCAGCCTTGTCTCCGCGATGCCCATGGCTCTCCTGGGTCTCCGGTCAGTTAGTCCTGAGTGTGAACAATGCACAACCTGTGCAACCTCATCTTTCTCGAGCTCACCCCGCCGCCTGGTATGAATTTCTTGCAGTGATATGTGCCCCTTTCAATCTTACCCAAACCTCATAGTCTAGATCTAAGCAATTTCCTTTATAACCCTTTCTCGATCCATTGACAGTGTTTAGGACCCTGAAACACTTTTCCTACTAAGTGCTTCATTCTTTTATGGTATCTCATGTTCTCCCTCATAACATGTTTACTTCTGCTCATGATATAAATTCCTTAAAGTAAAATCATGCTGTTTTTGCATGGGTTTCTTCTTCACATCTACTAGCACAGTTGGTTTTTTTTTGTTTTGTTTTTGTTTTTGCGTAAAATTAGCATTCTGTAATTGCTGGTGAATGTATATTTTTGTCTTTAAAATTTGAGAATCTCATGAACAGTAAAAGCCTTTAGCTCCTGGAAGATATTTTTCTCTAGGCAGTGCAAAGTCTAACATAGTAAAGCATATCTCTCAAGGTCGTGGAATTCATCATCGTGAATCAAATGAGTTCCTCAGTTCCCTTAGACTTCACCTGACCCCTAATACGGTAAATACAATCCTTAACCTTGAAAGTCTTATATAGCTCAAATAGCTTGAAAATTCTCCCTCAAATATTCAATTATCTTTCATAAATTGCTTCACCTTTTCTAAGTCAATGTTATTGTATCATTTGGACAAAATTGTAGGCACAATGATTTCTTGTTCAAATTTGTTTTTACAGTGTTATTTTTTCCTTTATTCTTTAACATGTTTTTTGACACACACAAGAGTATACAAGAGTATAACATATATGTAGTTTGAAAGCATAGTAATCAGAGGAACAGGCATGAATCTGTCGCCAAGAACATTAACCCCTCACATCCCTCCCTAAATATATTTATTCTTTTCTCAGAACCTTTTTAGAGTAAGTTGCACATATCACTGCCTTCCTTTATCTTTAAATATTTCAGCGTGGTTTCTCTTTTCTTTTCTTTAATGATTTTATTTATTTGAGAGAGAGAGAGAGAGAGAGAGAGAGAAGGAAAGAGAGAGAAAGAGAGAGCATTAGCAAGAGGGGGAGGGACAGAGAGAAAGGGAGAAGTAGACTCTTCACTGAGCAGGGAGCCCAATGTGAGGCTTGGACCCAGGACCCCAGCATCAAGGCCTGAGTCAAAGGCAGCTGTTTAACTGACCGAGCCATACAGGTGTCCCTCCAGTATGGTTTCTTAAGATTAAGGATTTTTTTCTTACAGAACTGTGGGACAATTTCAAACTTCAGTAATTTAACATTGATATAATACAGTTCTCTAACTTGCCATCCATATGCTTAAATCATTATTTTGATTTGTGATTCTTTATATATGTGATTAAAAACATGTAATATAATGATAGTATATAAAATAATGCCCAATAGAAATGTTTAACTATTTTTACATAATCTTGTACTAGTTCAGTGATTTCCATGTGTACTTGCAATTTTGCACAATTAGCAAAGTAAGTGTAATTTAATGGAAGGAACACAGGGCTGAGAGTAAAGAGAGCTACTGGTAATCACTCAGCTTTGAGATTTCATTAGTCATTTGCTCTCTTGATTTTCAAGTTTGCTTTGTGACATGAGGCATACCATTTCAACTTTTTGCTCCTTGGCTTCCTTTTTCTCCCCCTTTGTATTTAGATGGGATGTAGACGCAGAGGGAGAGGGAGAGAGGGAATCTTAAGCAGGCTCTAAGCCCAGTGCGGAGCCAGACACAGAGCTTCAACTCACAACCCTGAGATCATGACCTGAGCCAAAATCAAAAGTCAGTCACTTAACCTACTGAGTCACCCAGGCCCCCCCTCCTTGCCTTCCTTTTAAGACCTTTTTTTTTTTTTTTTGGTGAACCATAATCTTCTGGGAACTATAGTGGCACGGTATGTACGACGATGCTCTGACTTAAGAATTCTTTTCCACAGATGACAGAATGAAGAAATAAGATCAGAGAGGTCTGTCTGCATTCTAAAAGTCACAATCCAAGAGATGTCAGAGCAAGCATCTGAACTCAGGTCTGACTGCAAAACCATGTTGTTTTGAGCCACTTATCAGATGTGAACCAGATATGTCCTTTTAGTGCCAAAGTGCTCCACCATCTTGTCCCACCATGACTGTTAATTCGGGCCCTGATTGTCTCCACTCGCCCTCTCTTGCCCTATCTTCAGTCTTCTTAACTTCCCTACGTCTACAGTGTTCCTTCCTGCCATGTGATTTTTCTCACGGCTTTCCTTTCCTCACCCTCTTTATCTATGTCCACATTGCCACATCTCACCTATCTGCATGGCCCGTCTCTTCCTACCTCTTTCTCTGACCATTCAGTGGTCTTTGGTTTTCCTGAATTCCTTGCACATCTACTGCCTTCATCATCATTTTGGGTCTTTTTTATTATATTTTATTTATTATATTTTTGTCTTAGAGTTTAAATGGTCTCCTTTTAAAAAAAGTCTCCATGGGAGTGTCTGGGTGGCTCAGTTAGCTAAGTGGATGACTCTCGATTTCTGCTCAGGTCATGATCTCAAGTGGTGAGATGGTGCACTGAGTCTGACTCCACACTCAGATTCTCTCTCTCTCTCTCTGCCTCTCCCCCTGCTCTCACATTCATATGTGCTCTCTCTCTCTCTCTCTAAATATATAAAATAAATAAGCAAATAATAAATAAATAAGTCTCCATTATTCCCTGGTATATCTGTGAGTAACTTAATGGCACAAATTGTACCACGTATGTCTTTTTACCACACCCCATCATCGTTTTTAGGCTGGGCATAAAATAAAAGCCTAATTCCTACTGACTAAATGCCTTTTTAAAATTGATCTGAAAATTATTGGAAAACTTAGAAACATGATACAAGCATATGTTCTAAATTTTGGTCTTCATTTCTCTTTATCTAATAAGATTTTATGCGATGATTTGTCAGCTTTCAGTTATCTTTCCAAAAGCATGGTCTTCACTGTTGACTGTAGACCAACAATAAGTGTCTACCTGTCTATGACCATTCAGGGTAAGCTTCTCAATAATAATGACCAATACTGCCCATTAAGTACCCATAATGTGCTAAACATTATAAATGTAATCTCATCAAGTCTCAAAGAAATGGAAATTACTTCCTTATTTTTTACACATCATCTACAATCCCCAATTTATCAAGATAGCCACTACTGTTAGGTACAGAAACCAAATACCAAGGACATCAAGGATTTGTCCAAGTCTACTTAAAAAAGGCAGAAGTTATTATTGCAAGCCATTACAGCCTGATTTCAAAATCTCTGATGCCATGCTTCCTTCATCTTATTACCATGTAATTTTAAAACTATATTAGACAATGAAGCACAGTCAGTCAATAAGTACTTTTTTCCTTATTTAGTAAAGGGAAGTCAGAAGTTGAGGTTAAATAATTTGCTTCTTTTGCTTATTTTCTATAATATTTCTATTAAAGTTTTTAATGATTTTTTAAATTAGGGAAAGTGACCTACGAAGGAATGAAAGAATGTAATACAGACATTAAAAAAACAAACAAACAAACAAACCATGTTCATTCTTTTTATTCTCCCTCATGCTCATCCTTCATTCAAATAATACTGGCATGCCAAAATTATTTTATCCTTAAGTATAATTATTTCATCAAATACAATAGAAAAAGATTGGCCTTTTTCTTATATTAGGTCCTAACGCCAAATTCCTAAAATATGGATCACAATGGTTATTTCAAACTACACGTTCATATTGTGAATCTAGCCTATTTTGTAAGCTCCAAAATATTGGTTAAACACACAGACAGAGCCTGAAGTAAATAGATAAAAGTTGAGAAAATATGTTTTAATCTCAGTAAAAGAAACCTGAGCCAACAAAATAGATTTAATTATTTTTAGAGAACTTCCCAGAAATAACTCACCCTGAACGATGCTCGTGAGATGGTTCACTGATTACATTAACAAGCCAGGAAGCCACAGATCCTGGAAACTAAAGAAGATAAAATATAATCGTGGAAACTAACCTGTTTGCGACATAGTATTGTAGTGACAGAAATGTTAGTAACTGATAAAGAATATTAAAAAGGCCGTGTGGGAGTGGAAATTGATGTGTGACGAAGGAAAGGTGCTGTGATTCTAGACAGCTGGTCCAAGTTGTTCAGATATAACTATCTCTAAAATACAGAAAATCAATTTATGAGGATAGTAAGCTTGGCAGATGTGCCTTAGGAATATTTCACCTTGCAGGGTATAACAATAGGCTCAACAAGCAACATTTATCTATAAAATTTACCTCACAGAGATAATTGGCTCCGATTATTAGGCCAGAATATTTGCATCTCTTCCAGTCACGATAAATAAATTGGAAGTTCAGTTTATAAGTCACAGTAATGTGATTCAGAATATTGGAGTGAGCACTTTAAAACTGAGTTTTGGAAAATGAAAGCATTGAGATCAGAGCCTGATCCCTGGCTGTCTTACCTGAAGCAGTCTCTACTGTTACCCTTAAACCAGAGCTTAGTCCGTAAGAACTGAGTAACAAAGAGTGGGTTTTTATTATGTCTATCATGTCAGTGACCTGGAAAATGGTATGTTTTTAAAGTAAAAAATCATAGATATTGCTGTATTTCTCCCCTTTATGAGGGGAATGGAAAGCAAAGTCCTAAGTGTAAAATTTTATGGCCGAAGGGAAGAAAAGCAATGATTCTATGTTGATTTTGACTAAATGCTAACAGCATTTGCTATAATTGGTTTCAATCAGATTATACAGGGTGACTATATATATATTCATAAAGTATTATTTGAATTTTGATTATTGGATTATTGGATATTAAAGCACACTTTTATTCAGACCCCCACAAGACTCACTACAGGAAATTCTAAATTAATATGTCCCCTAAAAGAGTCTTCACTGACACAGGAATATTGTACTGATGCATATTCTCAATCTTCTTTGATGGATGTATTTCTTAAGTTACTTACATGTGTCATGTTTGTCTACACAGCTTTGTGGAAACCCTGCTAGCATTGAGCTAACAGACTTTTGAATTTCAATTGTTTTGAAATATACTTGGGTTGTAACATTGGGGCTAAGACCCGCTGGCTGCATAATGAAGATGTTATTATATTTGGTAGTAAACTAGCATCAAAGATGATGTTTATTTCAGCCAAAAATAGATGAAGATGTAGAATAACATGCTTGCAAGTTGTGATAGTAACGAATATAGTCAGACTGCCTTCCCATCAAAAACAAAGTAAAGCAAAACAAAGCATTTCATTAGGGAGTCTCTTCTTTAAGGGGCTTTTTGGAAAACCGTAAATACCTTGGGCTTCCCTTTACTCATATTTAAACTTGTTGCCTCTTTCTGTTCCTTTATTTTACTCTGATAATTGATCTTCTAGCCTAACGAGATGAGCTATTCTGGCTTGATATCTATAATCAGCCTTAGTTGAGAAGTGGTCTGCAGTAGGAGAAATCTATATGGTATAATTAAATTTCATCTGGTTCTTAGGTTAGGAATCCCCAGAAATTTAGGTTTATTCTGGAATAAGATAGAATCAAAACTTTTGAAATGGACTCTGGAATACACCTAACCTCAAGGAAAATACTAGGATAGAGCTACGTTTGACACTAAGTCAAATCCAGAACCAGATGTCTTGACTCTTCAAAATGAATGGGATCTTCCTGATTTGTTTTCAAAAGTATGTTGGAACGGAGACAAGACCATAATTGTGGCAGCTGTCACAGCTCTCTGTAACTGTGCCATTTGTGTTTAAAATCAGATGGGCATTTGCAGTGTTAATAGAAACAGGACACATTAATATTTTGAATGAAAACTTAATTTGAAGAAATGTTTTCCTGACTATAGGCATCAAATTAAATCCATGTAAATAAGAGATAAATGGGATCAAATCTTTTAAGAACATATTCTTCTTAAGGACTTTTTAGTTTTCCCTTGGAATGTGTTCATCACAGTAAAGATGTGGTCTTCTGGAAAGGATCTTGACTGTAGGGGGAATAGATCTTTTTAATTTTTTTTTTTATTTATGATAGTCACAGAGAGAGAGAGAGAGAGAGGCAGAGACACAGGCAGAGGGAGAAGCAGGCTCCATGCACGGGGAGCCCGATGTGGGATTCGATCCCGGGTCTCCAGGATCGCGCCCTGGGCCAAAGGCAGGCGCCAAACCGCTGCGCCACCCAGGGATCCCCTAAAAGAGTCTTTTCTAATCACAATTTTTGTTAAAACCAATACATGACATTAGTTCTATTTTTTTCCATTTTGCAGGTGGGGAAAGTAGAAAACAGGTTAAGTGACTTACCTAAGATTACAGAGTTTCTTGTAATAAAATCAGGACTTCACATAAATTCTGATTCTGCATGTTGCAATAAGCTTTTTGCATACTAATAAATTGCTTACAATGGAAACTGATGACTAATGCTTCCAGTATTCCTAATTCTCAAATCTAATAGCTACAATGCCTAATTCTCAGCATTAGTACCTGATAAATGAATGAAAGATATGAGAAGACTGATCCAAAGGATATGAGTAATCTTACCTGCTGGACTTTGGAGATTGCTCTTGTTTCTCTATAGAGAAAATTTTTCTAAAAATGACTTGAGTATTCATGTTTGTCAAACAAGTAAGAATGTCTCCCTCTGCGTATTTCTGGATAAACACTGGCAAATACTTATTCAATTGTCCTCAATCTCATGATTCCTTATTAATCTCTAAAAACTCCTATCATTACAAAACATCATGTTTGTAAAATGTTACATTCCCCAAGATTGCAACTTTCTATATGTAAGCTATATATTTTTGATGCTTATTCATCACCTTAATATTATAAGTAAAAATTTCTCCAAATCCAATTGCAGGATGGATTTCATCTACTCCCTGCCCACTAGGCATTGATTCATGTGCACTTTAGTTTCATACAATTGCCCTTTCCTGTTTCAGAATTTACCTTATCAATTAGTACTAAAGTTCTTTATTAATGTACTTAAGTGTAATTTGTTGCTCAACAGATATTTGTCATGAGCCAGTTACAATCAGGACACTGCACCAGATCGTTTTAGAAGCATAAAGATGAATACGAAGCTACCTACCTAGTTCAGAGAACATTTTCTCTTAAATAGGTTTGTGGTTAAATAAATAAATCACTGAACTTTGAGTTGTTAAAGACAATTTCCTCTAGACAAAAGACACATGCCTAAAAAGTAACGTGTATTACAAGCAGTTAAGGGATGTAGATCATGTACAAAAGCAGTTAGAATTCATGGTTTTGATAAGTGGTGCCCATTCAGTATAAACTAAGTAACATGATGGCACAGAGCAGTGACAAATTAATTTCTTCATTGGGGGCATAAATGGGAATGTCAGGATAGTAATCAGGTTCTGAGGGAAATTGGATGTTTTATTTAAAAAGCTGTTGAGTTGAAGTTTTCAATATAAAGAACAGGTGAAATCATCCTGTAAATATTTGGAATTATGTTATGAAACCTAGGTTAGAAGTAGGGGTTGAAGATAAAATTTCAGATTGCTATTGTACAAATAAGAATGAAAGTGATATTAGATGTGGTTTCCATTGTAGATACTAAAGAACCAAAGGTGTTATTTTACAATTCTAACATTTTGAAAAATGTAATTATTTTAGGGTTGAGGACAATTTCCCCATCATTCTTAAATTACGTTATTCTATTCTTCAGTCAAAAGAGATGTTCTAGACAGCTAGGGCCTTAATGGTCCATTTTTGGCTTAACAACACAGAGTTGTCTTAGTGTCTTGCTGGCAAATATACTTGTCTGTAAAACAGTAACACCCCAGGAAAATTGGCAAAGTGATTGTGCTGAGTGTTCTGCTCTCTGACAAGGTACAGTGGGGAACTCAAAGGATAAACATTGGAGGCAAAGCCAAATCCTTGTTTCAGCAACCTATGTTTTATTAGAGCCTTGCATAGGTTATTTAACTTTTTCTGAGCTTCAGCTACTCGTCTGTAACATGTGGATAATAATATCAGCCTCAAATTTGGTGTGAAGATTAAATTAAATTTATTTTATTTTTTAAAGTATTTTTATTTATTTATTCATGAGAGACACATGGAGAGAGAGAGGCAGAGACACAGGCAGAGGAAGAAGCAGGCTCCATGCAGGGAGCCCAACGTGGGACTCGATCCCGGGACTCCAGAATCACGCCCTGGGCTGAAGGTGGCTCTAAACCGCTAAGCCACCCGGGCTGCCCACAAATTTATATTGTAGTAAGTAACCAGTACTATGACAGTTGCTCTTAGTATTACTCAATGCAAATTTGCTTATTTGGAATTGTCAGAATATCAAAATGGTGTTATTTGAGCCTTGTAAAGTGATAATCAAATATTGGCCGATAGCCATATTTTGATGGATGCACTTTAGTAAGAAAATGGAGAACTCCAAATAATGACAAAACTCCCAAATTTCAGGAAAATACATGGATACAGTTTAGAAAACGTATGGATAAATTCCTGAAGCTCTTAATTTGTTAGATTGGTTTATACTAAGCAAAAGATACAAGTATAAAAACGTGCTTTTTGTTATTCCTAATTTTTATTCAAGGCCAAGTAATTTGTGAAGATGTATCATACCCTTTTACAATTTAAGCTCCTAATAATTAGATTTCTTCTCAATGTATGATTATGACTGTATGAGACACACATGCACACATATACCCCACAGCAAGTCTGAGGTTAAAATTAGTTAGAGCAGGCTAAGTTGCAATAACAAATAGACTCCTAAAACTTCATTGGTTTAAAAAGCAAAAAGATAATTTCTTTCTTCTATATTAGTACAAGACGGATATCAAACATCAGCAGAGTAGCTTTCCTCTATATAATTATTCATTTTTTTAAGGTTTTATGTATTTATTCATGAGAGACACAGGCATCCCGGGACCCCAGGATCACGACCTGAGCCAAAGGCAGAAGCTCAACCACTGAGCCACCCAGGTGTTCCTATACAATTATTCATTGACCAGGCCAACAACTTCTCTGCCACCTTTGATATGTTGCGCCCAGGGTCATGATCATTGCCATCCTAAAGTCAGGAGGGGAGAGGAACATGGAAGAAGATATGTAGGAGACATTATGAGTCATTTCTGAATGTGACACGTGACCCTCAGTTATATTCCATTGGGTAGAACTCACATCCCAAACCTGACTACAAGAAGATGGAGTTTTGTTCTGTGCCAAGAAAAAGAATGATGGATTGTAATGAACCACTAGCAGCCTTTGCCACATTTTTCAATGTCAAGACAAATGTATTTAGTTGAATGGCATCTGTATTCACTAGTTACCTTTGGGAGATCTGTCAGAGGTATACAATTTGTTCTGCTTCAGTTTCCTGGACATGTCACCTCCTAGTTAAAAAAAAAAAGAGACACTATATCCATCTTAAAACTTGATGTAAGACCATTGCTAAATGGTAATAAGAGTAAGGACAAAAAGGGACACATGTCTATTAGTTTGAAAATTGGCCCCTAAGTGAAACCATTAATCCATGGCAATTTCATGTTCTCCTAGATCACCATGGTAATAGAAATGAATCAGCTTTTCATGGGACAAAATATGTACTTCAAAAATGTGATTCATATTGAGAATAATTTTCTTTAGTTTTCATATTCATTTTTATAAAATGAATGCTCTCCTGATTTTAACTCCTTTTCTCCAGTGTTGGTACTGTGTTTTTAGTAAATGGTGTTCCAATTGTATACAATAGACAGTGGATCAGCTCATTTCACTGTTTATACTTGTGTTTGCTGAAAATCCATACAAAAGCTCCCCACCTTTTTAACCTGGATAAAATCAGATGTAGAATCGAAATAAACTGATACATGAAAGAAAAACCTGAATTAGTTCAGACCAAAATTTTCTAACTAATTCAGTGACCATGGGGATGGGACCATGAATGTCACAGAAAATAGCCTGACTTATCTATTTTTAGGTGAAGTTTCAGATAAAATCTCTGGTAGTTTGTCAATTTGCTTTCTTGCTGCTCTCTCAATTCTGACTGGGACCATACTTTGTTCTAACTCAGTTTTGCATGGTTAGTATGGATTCAACTGATATTTATTGAGAACCTACAATATATGATATTTATTAGAAGGAGGTATTTTATGGATACAAACAAATACAAGACTAAGCAAAATTTCTGTTGTGAAGAAACTTGTAATCTATTGAGCCTAGACGACAAAAAAGTACTTAAAAGATATTACTAAGTAAAAAGACATTGCTCATCAGATATTATTTTAAAAAGGAAAAGAGCACTGAGATATGTGATAAAAGGAAAAGACTTAGACTTTATATTGTTGATGTCACCCTTGCCAATGGCATGAGTAGCAGTTTTGTTATGTATATCCTGTTAACCTATTAAATCATTCAACTTGATCACCACCTTGTGTAAGTATTTAACCCGTGTGGCTCAGCGGTTTAGCACTGCCTTGGGCCCAGGGCCTGATCCTGGAGACCCGAGATCGAGTCCCACTCAGGCTCTCTGCATGGAGCCTGCTTCTCCCTCTGCCTCTGCCTGTGTCTCTGCCTCTCTCTGTGTGTCTCTCATGAATAAATAAATAAAATCTAAAAAAAAAAAAAAAAAGAAAAACAAAATACTATATAGCAATGAACTAGATATAGTTCTTGACCTCAGGAAGATTATAGTTTAGGGAGGAGACAAACAGTAAATAAGCAGTTATAATAAAGTATGACAAGTGTTATGATTTGAAAATTGCAGCATATGATAAGGAAGGGTTATCAAATTTGGGGAAGTAAGGGGAAGTTTCGTGGAAGAAATGAGTTCACTGTGATATAAAATGTATTTATACCCCATTACTATTGAAGTAGATCTGATTTGAATAAACTCCATTTTGCATTCTATTTTAGAAAAAGATGTCTGATTATGAAAAAATAAACCTTTGTTTGGGACATTTGTAATGTTTTGGGGAAGAGTTCCAAATGCATCTAACAGTTCTTTCAAGAATTCCTTCTAACCATGAGTAGAAAAAAAAACAAAACCATGAGTAGAAATTTGCCAGGGAGGAAACATGCTTCAGATTACAATCAACATAATAGAAACCAAGCCAAACATATATATTTTCATCAGAAGTCTTACTTGAGGGACAGGTACTAAGGAACTCTTTAGGATTTACCAGTAAAACAATATCCTACTTTATAAGACAAGATAAGGGACACACCAAAATTACTGACAGTTAGTGATCAAATGTCTACAGAGCATAAAGGGACGCATATAGCAATAGCTGACCCAAGATTGCAGTGACGTCACATTCTTAATTTCTTTAAAGTAACAAAAATATGTTGTCATTCCTTTATCAACAGATTTTGGCTTAATTAATTAATTACTTATGCATAAGCCTTTTCTCTATGTTAAAACTTCAGTAAAAGTAAAGACATCAAGAACACAATACTATCTATGTTAGATATGCAATCAATTTATTTAATTTTCAAATTTATGTACCTTGAATTATGGATAAAGAGCTAACTTTGAGGTGTGCGTGTGTACACATATACATTAAGTCTAGAGTTGGAAGAAGATTGGGCATAAGTACAAAGTCTTGTGATTGAAATATCTGCAGGATTCTACAGGCCAAAGTAAAAATGTGAATCATTGCAACACTATTTATAATGGCCAAGATGTGGAAGCCATGATAAACGTCCATTGACAGATGAATGGATTAAGGAAAGGTGGTATATACACAACGGAATATTATTTAGCTTGTTAAAAAGGAGGAAATTCGAAAAAAAGAAAAGGAGGAAATTCTACAATATGTGAAACATGAACAAACCTTGAGGACATTATGCTGGGGAATGAAGCCAGGCACCAGAAGGACAAATACTACATGATTCCAGTTATATAAGATGTCAAACTCACAGAAACAAAGAGTAGTGTGGTGTTGCTAAGGACTGGGGAGAGGGAGAAATGGGGGATTTCTAATAAACACGTATACAATTGTAGTTATGCCAAATAAGTTCTAACAGATGTGATGTACCACGTCGTCCTTACAGCTAATAATGCTATATTGCACGCTTAATCCACTAAGAGTGCAGATCTCACATTAATTGTTCTTATCAAAGTAAGAATTTGAACTTGAATCTGAGTATGATGGGACTGGAGGGTATTAATCCAAAGAGGGACACAATCAGATTTAGATTTTTAGATGGTCACTATGTCTGCAGTGCACAGTGCACGTTAGAGGGCAAAGGTGGCAGCAGGATGAGCAGTTAGGATACACTTAACAGAATTCCTAGTGAGACCTGACAGAGATGCCAGGGCCGTGGGTCTTACCAATGGAGACTGTGAAGCGGATGGATACATGTGTTTCCTGAAAGATAATGAGGGCTATTCAGGCAAATGGTAGTAGAGTAAAGCAGGATTTCTTTCTACCAGGAATAGATTATTTTACTATTTTTTTTTACTTGAGGCATAACTGATATCCAATTAATATTAGTATTAGGTGTACCACATAATGATTTGATATTTGTATATATTGTAAAATGATCATTGCAGTAGGTCTAGTTGACAACATCACCATACAGAGTTATGGACTTTTTTTCTTGTGGTGAGAACTTTGAAGATTTACTCTCTTAGCAACTTTCAAATATGCAGCACAGTATTATTAATTGTAGTTGCCATGCAGTACATCACATATCCTAGACTTATTTATTTTATAACTGGAAGTTTGTACCTGTTGACTTCCTTCCCCCATGACACCCATCCCCATCCCCCTACCTCTAGCAATCACCAATCTGTTCCTGTATCTATGAAGTTATTGTTTCTTTTTTAGATTCCACATATAAGTGAAATCATACAGTATTTGTCTTTCTCTGCCTGACTTATTTCACTTAACATAATATCCTCAAGGTCCATCCATACTGTTGTAAATGGCACGATTTCATTCTTTTTTTTTTATAGCAGAACAATATTCTATTGTATGTATATAATACATATTTTCTTGATCCATTTATCCATATATGGACACTTAGAGTGTTTCCGTATCTTGGCTATTGTAAATGCTGCAGTGAACATGGGGGTGATATATCTTTTTGAGTTAGTGTTTTTGTTTTCTTCAGATAAATACCCAGGAATGGAATTACTGGATCATATGGTAGTGTTATCTTTAATTTTTTGAGGAACCTCCACACAGGTTTCCACACTGGCTGCACCAATTTACATTCTCACCAACAGTGTACAAGGGTTCCATTTTCTCCACATCCTCACCAACACTTTTATGTCATGATTTTTTGATAACAGCCAAGGAATGGGTATTTTAAATTCATATTTTCATAAGAAACAGTTTTCTTTTTAAGTGTCCAATAATTTCTCAAGTGCTAGAGGATACAAGCACGTACACTTTGATTCATGCCAAGAAGCACAATCCTGAGTAATTGTGATTGCATTCCAGGCATCTAAACATAAATGCAGTGGCATACTGTGACAGGGGCTATTAGTGCTCCTTGAACACATGGGAGAAAACCATTTCCTACTCACTTCAGTTACTCAGGCCATGTGACTAATTGTAGCCAATGAAATATGAGAGAAGCCAAAGTGAATTACTTTCAAGCGGGGCATGCAAATGCAGTCTTCAACCTTTACCCTCTCTTTTTCTACAGGAGAGCCTTGGATGGCATGCATTAAGATATCAAAGTCATCGCAAGATGGAAAGATCGTGGATCCCTCAAAGTCTTTGCCTATGACTGAAAAATAAACAACATTGTTTTAAGCTACTGTGTTTTAATGTTTTAAGCATTAACTATCTTGACTAATATATATTGTCAGAAAAAATAAACATAAAAAATAATACCACATATTGACTCTCCAGGGTAAAACATGCACTAGAATCATTTCAACCATATTTGTTTTGTACCGACTGTGAAATGGAACCTTCATATACATAAAGACATATCCTCACAACAAACCTTGAGTTGGGTATTACGAGCTTCATTTTTTTATAGATGGGAAAGCTGTGATTTAGAGTGGTGCCAACTGACTCATGTTTACACAGTGGCCAGAATCCAGCTTTCAAGTTAAGTCCACTATCTTCACTTAGTCCACTTAGCTTGTTCTGAGAAAAAGAATTAAAGATTCTATCGACCTTTTATTACTTCTATGATTTTTCAGACAGGTAATTTGTTATCCAATTTCTTTCACATGAGAGACTCTGAATTAATGTGTTGCTAGTTTTGATAATCCTTTATCTAAGAATTCAGATCACTTCGAGGAGTATTTTCACTTAATAGCTTATTTTATCTGCCAATATTTTTCCGGGCTTAAGAATTTTCATCATTTTTCATACAGCAGTTACTAAGCTGGGTCTTCTTGCTTACCACATAATGTTCATTTCACGCTTTTCCAGTATTTTGTGAAATCTATCTCCCCAAATAGCATTACTCAGCTTCTTTCAGTGTAACTGTACATAGCATAAAACTGCAAGATTTTTCCTCATGGTTTTTCAGCACTTGCTATACATCTCATGAAGCAGACAGTAGGGCTAAATATGGCCTTTAAAAGAAAACTAGCTTCAATGAGGTAAAATAATGGTAAAATTGACATACAACAAGCTGTACACTTAAGTGCACAATTTGATAAGTTTTGACATATGTATAAACCCATGAAACTATCACCATAATGAAAAAAAACCACTAATATATGATGTGGGGAAAGGAAAATGAGGAGTTGGTTAAACGGTATAAGACTTTAATTATGCAAAATAAGTAAGTTTTGGAAATCTAATATAAGGAATGTAACTATAGTTACAAATATGTGAGATTTATATATGTGAGATTGGTCAAGAGAGTGCATCTTAAGTATCCTTACCACACACAAAAAGAAATTGAAAGAAAATGGTAACTATATGAAGTTATGGATATGCCAATTATCTTGATTGTGGTGATTATTTCACAGTGTACATGTACATCAAAACATCAAGTTGTACACCTTACCTATATACAATTTTTTATTTGTCAATTATATCTCAATAAAGATAGGAAACAAGCAAGCAAAAAGACCAAATATCCCTGGAAAACTTTCCTGTGTCCCTTTGAAATTCCTCTACACCAGCTGCTTCCCAATAATTAACCAAAACCAAATCTGCTTTTTATCACTATAAATTCATTTTCACTTTCTAAAGTTTTATATAAATGGAATCATACTGTATATATATATATATATATATGTATATATATATATATTTCTTTCATCATCTAGATACATATACTGAGATATACACTTTGCAAAACAATATTTTCCAGTCTGGGCTTGTAGTTTCATTTTCTACAGTATTTTTTGAAGGGAAGAAGTTTTTAAAATTTGATGAAGTCCTATTTATTAACTTGTTCCTCTATGGATTGTACTTTTTTGGTGTTGTACCTTAGAAATATTTATCTAACTCATGATCACAGAGGTTTTCTTCTAAAAGTTTTAGAACTTTTTTAAATTTAGGTCTACGACCCATTTTCAATTATAAATATGACATTTTAATGTTTAAAATTATCAACCATTCAAAGGTAAAAATATTTTGAAAATTTCACAGACATGATGAGACCTGTCTTAGGTTAGGTGTCCCAGAATATGGATGACAATTCATTTGTAGCAGATTCATTGGGAAGTACTCTCAGAAAAAAAATACCTGTGTGTGAGTGACAACAGAGGGTGGGACCTAGGACAAAGAAATTAAACTGCAGTGCAGTGCTCATAAGATCTTAATAAATCCCATAGGTAGTGGTGATACTTTAGATTTGTCTCTATGAGGAATGGAGATGGGGATTTTGCACACTATATTACCCGACATTGAATCAGGGCTGTCCTTGGGAAAGAGCAGAAACTTGGATAGGCAAGGATAATTTCTGAAGAGGGACTCAGCTTTGAGTTCTCAGTAGTTAATACCCCCAGAGGCTGGGAACTGAATGCCTGGGACCTGAGGAGGAGATGTCTGGGGAGAAAGTGTATCACAAAATCTACTACAATGTCAAATCCTTTTATCCTCAATATGACAGTGCACAAACTGATCCAAATAGCTTCAATAGGTTGCCTAGAGTTACTCTTGCTTGTGATAGAGATGAAGGCAGAGCCCATTTTTGAAAAGTTTATTAAGAGGAAACTTATTATAAATTGAGAGAGGCTTTCACATTAGTATGATGAAAATCCATCAAGGTTAAGCTTTAAAAATTACTCTTCACTCCTAAGATGGTGATTTATTCTTGACAGAACCAATTTATTTAATTTTTAAAGTGAAAATCTGTGCTACTGAAAATTACTAAGCTGTGTACCTTAGTGGGAAAATATGTATTCCTAGCCTTTTAAGAGAATCTTTATTCAAAGTGAGTGAGTTTGATTAAGATTACAGAGAACTCTCAGGTTGACAATGACAGTGTCTATAAGGAAGAAATCAGTGAGATAGATAAATTTAAGAATGGCAAATTAGTCCAGTTAATTAAGGGTAGGATGGGAAAACAAATCCCTGCTGGTGAATATATTTAATGCTGATGGTTGAACTTTAGAGACCCAATAAACTACTCTCTGAAAGTAGACTTCAAAACTGAAAATAATTATGTCTTTATCTAAGCTGAGCAAATATTACTGTTGAAGTTACTGTTATTAATTTGGTTATAAGAAATAGTCCTTATTTTCTGGTTTTAAAAATGATTTAAAAGTTAAATTTCCCCTACTGTTTGTGTTAAAACCTCAGAGACTAATTCTCAAAATCTTAAGTAAGATTAATTTGTGGTGCTTTTTAAAAATACTGACTTTTTAGTCTTCATCTACCCCCAACTCCCCAGCCTGGGGAATGGGATCCAGGAATATACATTTTTAAAATGATTTTTTTCCTGAGTTTTCTGAGAAAGACCATTGTAAAAGAAGAAATACTGTCAAAAGAGTATTGTTCTCTGAATCACAAACTAATCATTAACTACAAATAACCATCATCTGCTTAAAGTTGAAATTAATAAATCTTAGAGCTTAGGTAAAACACTTACCTTGAATCTTAAAAGTGTGCTTTAGAATTATCTCAACTGTCAATCACAATAATTACCAAATCTAGTGTTTTGATTGTTACAACATAAAATTAACATTTTTTAAAAGAGAAATTCTTTCCTTGAAAAAATAATTCTCTCTCTCTCTTTCTCTCTCCCTCTCTCTCTCTCTATCTATATCTATACCTATGTATATAAATTACCACCCCTTCCTATCCCAGATACATTGTTCCTTCAGCCTCATTCCAGACTGTGACTGAAGCTGGAAGAAATTCACAGTGAGAACCCTATTTTCAGAGCATTAAAAGTGATCTTGTTTCTCCCTCCTCAATCTTTATTCTTCAGCTCCCTGCTGAAGACTGAGATCTTCTAAACTCTAGGTTACTGGCCTGATTAGTAAGAAGAAAACTGGAAAACTAGCAGAAAGAGTTTCTACCAGCAGAATCAAATTTGAATGGCTGTGAGAAAACGTGCTTTGATTCTATAAAATTCTCCTCTGTTCCCAACCAGCAGCATTACTACTCACTGAGTAAAGTTGAGAGCAATCAAGTGTGTTACAAAATCTCACTCTGGTGCCATAGCAAGGCCATTTTCATGCTTAAATCAAAGTTGTTTTCATAATACCTCATCACTGTTTTGTGGAGGGGGGAAGGTGTTAAAAGGCAAATGTAACATTTGACAAAACATTATTAGCATTGTTTGAAGCTTCACTTTGTTGTTGTTGTTGTTGTTGTTTTGAAGCTTTACTTTGTTAGAGGACAATGATGTATGCATACTTTAGTATTTAGCAAGTGGCAAAGAATGCCCTATCAGACTTGTTAATGAAAATAATGTAATGATGAAAATAATGCAAGTGACCGGATACACAGAGAAAGCAAATAAAATTATGCCAACAGAATTCCAAAAAAAGGAAATATCAGAGAGCTTACTCAAGATGTGAACACTCCAGAGCAGTATTTATAACTGAAGTAGAATAATACCATATGACAGTGCCAAGTTAAAAATGAGTTGTTCTTTCTCTATATAATGTGATATGAAGGAGGATTATTATGTTATATGGAATGGAAGAAATTTTTTTCCTTTCAAAGGCTAAAACCCATAAAATTAGTTAACCAAATATTCAGCTGCATGTAAAAAATAATTGTTAAGATTAAGCTTTCAGTTGTTTTCCTTTTTTTCAAAAAGATTTATATTATTTTATTTTAGAAAGAGTGTGAGCAGGGGAGGGGCAAAGGGAAAGAGAGAGAGAGAAGCAGAATCCTCACTGAGTGGGGAGCTCAATGGTGGAACTTGATACCACAACCCTGAGATCATGGCCTGAAAATTAAGAGTTGGCCACTTAACTGACTGAGCCACCCAGGCACCCCTGATTAAGGTTTTTATTTTTATTTATTTTTATTTTTTTAAAGATTTTATTTATTTATTCATGAAAGACACATACAGAGAGAGAGAGAGACAGAGAGAGAGGCAGAGGCACAGGCAGAGGGAGAGGCAGGCTCCATGCAAGGAGCCTGATGTGGGACTCAATCCCGGGTCTCCAGGATCATGCCCTGGGCTGAAGGCGGGGCTAAACCACTTAGCCACCCAGGCTGCCCCATTGATTAAGGTTTTTAAAGAGAAATATTAAAGATCAAACTGTTTATTAAAAAATACAGAACATAAGTGTTTATAAGTGATGTTATAAAGATATACTTAAAAATTTCTCAAGAAGCATATGATGTTAAATAGATTACTTTATTTAATCTGTTTCATGCACAGTTGAAGATAATCAGAGATGACTCACATATTATAGGAAAGGGAATACCTCAGGCCAAGTTGCACAAGAGTAGTTATAGTTATATGTCTGGTGTTTAGACAAGGACAAACATATAGTTACAATATCTACAATGGGAACTACATTGTGACATTACAGGAAATTGTCCACAAGAACACTGTTAAGATATATTCTAAAAATATAGCAAACTGGAAAAACTATGTTTGACCAAATAAAAGTAGCAATGATTTGAGTTATATGAGCCTTTCCATTTCAGGGTTATTCCTATATAGCACAATAATATCATGTGTGTGTGTGTGTGTGTGTGCGTGAAGTATTCCTTTTGTAAAGGAATTTGTAAAATTAGATTACAAATATTAAGGTGTCCATCTATGCACAATTTTCATAATTAAGTCCTAATTGTTAACTACACATGTCATTAGCTGCAACCAACTTTAAAATAGTGATTTTTGTGCTTCTTTTGTTTATTTTCACCAAGTGAATAAGAAAGAGAAAAAAAGGAGGCAATAAAAAGTTGAGAATTAATGGGAAAGCAGGACAGGAAAAATAAAGAAAAAAAAAGATGTCCTACTTCCTTTTACAGTTGGAATGAATAGGGCATAAAACACCATGGCTCCCATTGTAACAATGGAAAACATCAGACAAGTGACAAAAATCATAGCTTAAAAAAATCTATCAGAGAATTTAGCTTCTGGAAATATGGAGTAGCAATGACTGGATTTACCTTTCCATCTGAAGTGACTAAAAAAATTATACAAATTATATGAAATGATGATACTCATGATTAGGGATATCAGTCAGAGGTGGATGGTATCCCAAAGAGACAGAAACAAATGAGGTGAGTCCAATACCTGTGCTAGCTTTCTCTTTTGAGAGTCTCTGGGCTGAGTCCCAGTGACAGTGAAGCCAGGTGGACTCTGTAAAACTCTCTGAGTTAAGGAGGCCGTGTTGAGAATTCACGGACACCAAGGAGGCTAGAGTTTGCCGAGCAGAGTATGGGAGAGGAGAGAACTGCACGGAGAGTAAAGCATAACAATGTGCAGATTCCCCTGTCCTTGAATATTCAGCAAAGTACTGATCAGTGCCTGTATATGAGAAAACCAGCCAGGACTGGGGAAAAGGGCATCAGAGGATTGGAGGGGCCTCAACGCTCAGCATTCACGTAGAGCTGGGAATGGTGACCAGCCAGTTTGGAATCCTTCTAATTCATACAGCATTGAGTAGGTTATCCAGGAAGGTCTTGCCTCAGTAGTGGTGAATAATTATCCCCAGGCTACATGCTTCTCTGCTTCTGCCTACTGGGTGATAAAAGCAAGACCAAATCATGAAGAAAACCTCATCAGGACCCATTGTAAGTTACTCAAACACCGTGTGAAGAGAAAATATTAAAGGGTGCCAGAGAAAAACAACATGTTACCTACAGAGAAATAAAGGTAGGGATGATAGCAGATTCCTTACTGGAAATTATGCCAGCAAGAAGACAATGGAGCAACATTCTAAAGAATGAAGAGGAAAAAAATTGTCAGTTTAGAATATTGCACTCAGATATCTTCCAAAAATGAAAGTAAAATTAAGATTTTTTCAGATGTACAAAAGTTAAAACTATCACTGGCAGACCTTCATTATAAGAAGTGTTAAGGAAAATCAGGCAGAAAGAAATTATATTAAATGGAAGTATGGATTTACTGAAATGAATAAAGAATATCAAAAATGGTAACTTATAGACATTTATCCTAAGCAAGCAATCAGAAATATTCAAATAGATTCACATACAAGGAGCATTACTGTGGCATCATATTTTAAAAATAAAAAAGGGAAAAAAAATAAAATAACCTAAACATCTAATAATAGATTAATCAAATGTATTAGGGAACAGTCATACAAAATGATGTGTGTGGCCATTAAAGACTTTTGGGGAAGTATATTTAATGTTACAGAAAAATGTTCAGATTTATAAATTAAGAAAGTTCATGATGTAATTCTGTAGTACAATTCAAGTCCTCTTAAATCGCAAATGTAAATGTATATATGCTCAGAAAAAAATCTTATTCATGATCTGTTTTACTGCATTTCAGTTATCTCAATCCATTTGTATATAATAAATTGGGCTTTAAATCATTTAAAAATATATATTTTTATATATATATATATATATTTTTAAGTTACCAGATAATCAGAGATACTTTCTATGCCCTGGTGCCCATGAAATTACTGAAATTGGCCAATCCACAGGGAGTCCAGGAAATCTAGCTAACCCCATTCTTCTTGTCATATTATCAAGTATCCTTCCCACTGCCGCTCCAGTTTGTACCACTCTGTCCCAGTGTACAACCACCCGTGTGGTCCTGCCTGGTAGCCTTTTTTCATTTCAAGGTATAACAAAACATTCTGCCTTTTATCAGTCCAAGCATCATTATATCGTGTCTCACTCATCAAAAGAAATTTTAAATCTTATAAAACAGAAATATTACAATTGCAGTGAATATAGTTCATGCTTTTCTAGGTCCACATTTTATCTTTGTTCACTATCTTACTACCTAGGACTCTGACTGGTATGGACAGCATCCAGGGAATCTCTTGTTTTCTGGCTTCCAGTTGAATCCAGCCAATGGCACACACTGCAAAAGACTAGATCTGAAGCAATTAAAGTCTGGGTCCTTGAGGTTCTTTCCCTGCAGGGCTCTGCGGGTGGGTAGAGGTCTTCTGCCCAACACTCCTTCTGGGCAGCCGTGTTCATAGTGGTATATTCCTGTTTCTACTCCTTCTCCGTGCATCTTTAAGTCTGTATATAATAACAGCTCTTTGCTATTGCTAACTGTGGGATATGGTATTAACCCCAACTGAACCCTTTAAATCTTCCTCATGTCTTTGTAAAGACTCCACCTTTTAAAATATGTCCATGTACTATGTTTTAATCCACCATACTTTTCCTTCCAAGCATCTGCTGATACAACGATGCAGTAGTTATACAATTTAAAAATGTCTTAAAATAATTGAATATTTTTGTAACACTTGGCAAGTAGAATTCCAAGGATTCTAAATTAAGTTTTATTAAACTGTTTTTTTCTCATCATTCTAACATTTCCATTGCTAAGAAGTGATGTTTTTTAAAATGTTAAACTTCTGGAGCACCTGAGTGGCTCAGTCAGTTGAGCATCTGACTCTTGGTTTTGGCTCAGGATACGATCTTGGTGTCATGATCTCAAGGCCATGAAATTAAGGCCTGCATCAGACAAATATTTTTTAAAAATGGGGAATTTATTTTGGAGATATACCTATTAATATTTCATAAAAGGCTGTTAGCATGCCTAACAAGAAGCAAAGGATTAGCACGAAAGGGCTCCACTTAATTTTCTGATGTTAGGTATACAATATTGCATTTTTGTAAGTTTGCTGGAGTTTAGGTGCTTTAAAAATACCTAAAGCTTTCTCTCTAGTAAAATACAGAAACATAATGGCTACCATCCATGGTAGGGGCCAGCTTTAGAATGATGATATTAAATACATTTTCTCCATATTTATCCACCCAACAACAAAATAAGGTATCAGCATCTCTTTTTACAAATGAGATTCATTGAAAACAAATAAATTGTACAAATTTCCAGCGATTAAGTAGTGGAAAAGAATGCAAATCTATTTCAATTTGATTCTAAAGCCTATGCTATGGGTTTCAATTTTAAGAAGAATCTTTTGAATTTCCTTTCTGGATGTGAAATTAACTCCTATTTCAAATATTGAAATTCTTGGTAGATTTGTATCATTTCTAAGCCCACTCCTTTTTCACTAATTTATTTTTTTATTAAATAGAAAAAGAAGAATAATGTATTTTAGAGAAAAACTAGGAGCAAAACAATGAAATGTCCAAATTTGAACTGATTATTATTATTAAATTGGTTCCTTAAGCCTTATAGCTCAGGCTTCATTCTTTAGATAATTTAATTTGGAATGAAACTACCTATGATAAACAGCTGTTTTAATTTGTGATATTCATTTATTAACTGTTGATATTAGAGGCAGAAAAATTATTTTAAAAAGGATACTTTTAAAACACTAGTCTCAAACTAAATTTGTCAATATGTACAACAGTCAATTTATCAAAATCAGGAAGTGCAAAATTTTTTGCAGTTTTATCTGTTGAGGCAGTTGCTAAAACTCGGAGGGAGTTAAATGTCAGGCAAGAGTCTGTCTTGCTTATGACTACTTAAGGTCCATAAATATTTTAATATTCTTATTTACTTCCATTTCCTTTTGTCCTCTTATAAGGTCATGGATACCTTGCTATCACCTACTATTATGAATGGAAAAGAACCAATGATCAAATTCACAACTACAGTTCTTTCAGACATCAGTTGTTGATTTATTTTGCCCCCAGAGCAAGGTCCCAGCTTAAGCTCCTAACCTTCTGCACCGGTTAGAATTCTCTCAGAAAATGTATTGTTTCTATCCCTCTCTCTCTTTTTTAAAGGTTTTATTTATTTATTCATGAGGGACACAGAGAGGGAGAAAGGCAGAGACATAGGCAGAGGGAGAAGTGGGCCCCCCACAAGGAGCCTGATGGGCAACTGGACCCCGGACACAGGGATCATGCCCCAAACCCAAGGCAGAGGCTCAACTACTGAGCCACCCAGGTGTCCCTGTTTCCATCTTTCATCAAAGTTTATATTTAACCAATCCTAGCCTGACACATGCTCTTACCTATTTAAGTCTGTCTATGGATTTTTTTCTACTACATCTTCTATTACATTTTAAACAAAAGCCAACAATGCAGCCCATTTCCAACACTTCTAATTAATTAACTTCCAGTTGACATTCTCACTAAGCAGATAAATTCAGTCTCCTGAGTGACCTGAATAAAGCATGTAGTCATGCTAATTCAATAGTCTCCTGGATTAGGCTGTATTTGTCTTCAATAAAATTTGATGTAAGGGCAGTTCATGTCTAGAAGCATTGCTGGAGTCATCATACACATACTGTGTAATAGCTTTTGGATTCAGTAACAAAGTTTAGTATTTTTGCCAGCTTCATTGAAGAGATGGAATAAGTGGCTTGAAAATTGACTGTGAATTTTAATTTCTCGATTTCACCAAGTCCATATTTCCAGTCAAGTTTTTAATAAGCTTAATTTGAAAATCACCAAATCTGATTTCTTTCTTATTCAGGATTATCAATTCTTTCCTCACCAGACAATTGTTTTATTGTCCAGGAATAAAAATTAAGAAAAAAAAATCTCATTGCTGATCATGTGATGTCATAACTGCTGGATTTAGAAGACCACATTTAGAAGAACAATCCAAGATTGATCATTTTATTAAATTAAAGCATAGATTCCATTAGAATTTTCCCGAGATGGTGTTCAGAGGCATAAATATGCCAAGAAAGGACAGAATTCATGAGCATATGCTTTCTACATATTAGGATAAACCTACATACGTAGTCTTTTTATTCATTTAATCATCATCAAGATTCTATTATATGCCTGGCCTTTTTTTCATAAAATATTTATTATATACCCAAATATTTGGGTATGAAGTATAAGTTGTCATTTTTTTTTTCTTGCCACGCATTCACTTGTGAATTTTAGGTTCTGAAATATCGGAATGTGAGAAAAATTTAATGGGTAAGGATAATTTCTATCTTACCACGTTGGTAAACTTTCCACCTTTCTAATTACATTGACCTAGAATAATATCTCATTCTCCTTACTCTATTCTTATTTAAAGCAAGAAACAAAGCTAGGGATCTGGGGGGGAAGATGCTAAGGTCATATTTTGAAGAAGCTTAAACTGAATATACAGGCCAGGTTAGAGGAATGTTGAACCTCATATGCAAAGTTTCATCCCTTGACTAGGGCTTCTCTTAAAACTAGACTCCAATCTACTGTAAGAGAATCAGTTTGGAAGGGGTCCCTCTGATTTTGAACCTAGTTATGTGTTTTCACATCATGAGATCATCAGGGAATTTTGTATCATCGGGAAGTATTACTCAGTCACATTAAAAATTGTCAAACATGTTTTTGAAATAATTTTGAAAGCTCCTTGTAATATAAACCTAATAGTAGTTCATGTGCTGAAATACTGAGAGAAATGAAGAAACCAAAACTTATTACCTAAGAAAGTTATCTATTAAAGAATAGTTTTACACTAACCCTGTGTGGGCTCCAGTTCCAGAAGAACTCACTATAGAATATGAAAACATTTTTCTTAAACTCCCTGCAGCAGACCATCATGTTCCTTTAAAGTATGCTTGTGAAGACACTGCTTTACATAATATTTTCACAGAATCTTTTTTATTTGCATATAATTTTAGTCCTTTAAATGAAACTGCCAACTCTTTCATTTGAAAATGTACAACTCTGCGGCTCAAGCAAAAAAAGAATCTCAAGTAACCACCCTTCTTGGCTCACCTGATGTAAAGTTATAAGTGGTCAAGATGATGCACTCCTAGCTGCATATTTGCAACTGAACTAAACTGAGTATTAAGTAAATGATGTTAATACTCAGTAAACTGAGTATTAAGTAAATGAGTCACTCCATATTCTGGGACTGGAAGAGGTGCTTCAGCAGTATTTTGCAACTCAATTTTATTTTTATTGACTATACGTTTATCACAGCTCAGGTGGTATTACCTGTTTGTTTTTCTAATGTTGCCCTCTTTCAACAGGCCCAGTTGCCTTGCCCTCAGCAGCCCAAACCAATGCCTGGTACTGTCCAAAGTCCTGAGTGGCATTCCTGTGCCAGGCCTACCCCTCGCTCTCTGCTTTGTGACTTGTGGCTTCAGTCATGGGGGTTGCGGCCACCGTGCAAGGCCCTGGTGGGCCAGTTTGTTCCCCATCTTTATTGAGGTATGATTAACAAATAACACTGTAAGTTTCAGATGTACAGTGTGATGATCTGTTACATGTACCTACTGTACATACATATATGTATATTGCAAAATATACATATTGTGAAATAATCATCGCAATAGGGTTAGTTAACACATCCATCATCTTATATAGTTAGCATTTGGTGTGCGTAGCAGGAGGGGGCTGTCAGGCTTGGGAGGGATGGTGGTCACACACACTGCAGGCGCCAAGAGCAGAGGGCAGGTTTGGGCACTGTGCAAGGGGGAAGGTTGTGTGTAGACGGGGCCCTTCAGCGGCTTTCTGCCAAGTGGGGCAGGAATAATTCCAAAGAGTGGGTGGTAGAGTGGAGAGGAGACGACTGCATAGACTTGAGTTCTGGGCCTGAGTGTGTGGGCTGCAGGAAGACCAGGAATACAGTGGAAGAAAAAAATTATCATAATATAATTTATAACATCTGAGTCAAAAGTTCTTGGATTTGAGGAAGCCTCAGCCTAAGAGAACCAGGAGTGGCAACTGTGACTGGCTGTTACTGAATGCTCGCGCCTCAAATATAACTCATGCAACCTGTTGATAAGGGAAGACTAAATTTATTGCTTGCTGCTAGAAAGAGCACCAGCTCTACCGAGCATCAGAAGTCTCTTGGCGTGAAGAACGTGTATTCGTTTGCTCGGGTAATGAAGTACCACGAAGTGGGAGGCTTAAACAACAGAAATGTGGTGTCTCACAGTTCTGGAGTCAGAAATCTGAGATCAAGGTGTCAGCAGGGTTGGTTCCTTCTGAGGGCTACGCAGAAGAATCCCCTCCATTCCTCCCTGCTGGTTTCTGGTGGTTTGCTGGCAATCCTTGGAGTTCCTTGGTGTAGATATACCACCCTGGTCATTGTTTTTATGTCCACATGGCATTCTCCTTGCGTGTGTCTGTTTCTAAATTTCCTCTTTTAATAAGGGCATCCATCATCTTGGAGGGGAGCCTACCCTAATGACTTCACTTTAACTTGACTACCTCGGCGAAGACCCTATCTCCACATACAGTTACATTCCGAGGTGCTAGGTCTTACAACCTCAACATATGAATTTGGGCGCTAGGGGACACACATTCAACCCATAACAAAAAGGAATGTCAAAACTAGTTTAGAATTAGGAGGTTTTACTTAAGTTGAATATTTCAAAGCAGAGGACTAGATTAGAATTGGGTGGGGTCATGATACATCAGTCCAGGACCTTAAGAAAGATCAAAACAAAGGTCTTGGGTTGTGGCTATGATGGTCTCCCTTGAAGAGTTGATGGGTCTTGTAGGAAGTGCGTGTATAAACAGTCGTACCCTTTACTTGTGCAAGAAACTCCAGGAACACTAAAGTGATATTAATGAAGACCGTGAAGTAGCAAAGTCTTGTGATTGTAGGTGCTTGTGGATCCGTCGTTCCAGTCCTCAGGTTCAATACAGGGGTAGATGGTCTCATTTCTTATTCTGAAGACTAAACTTCCGGGGAAATGACCACCTCCGCACAAAGGGAATTCATTTGTTTGTTTGTTTCACTACTTAGTTTGGGAAAATGCTTGCATAACAGTAGATCTGATTAAAATAATTCGTTTAATTATGGGAAAGGATTATGTCAATTTTACTCCTCAAAGATTAATATGAAATCCATTAGAGAAGGCACAATCCGAAAATTCGAGCAAGGCCTTTTAAAGCTACTTCTACAGATGATTCTTTCTGAATGATTAATAGAGGTTTCCAGCTGTGTTTGTTAATCCTCATTAACCAAAAACCTTGAGTTGCAGCTGTTGCCATATGCTAAACTCTGAAGCAAACCGCTTTATTGCATCACTTCGTGCTTGATCAAATGTGTGCCTTTTTTCTCAGCTCAAATAATTAAATGGAAATGGGAAATCTGAATTTTCAGTGCTGGCCTTAAATCAGCACTTCCCAAAATGTGTTCCACTAGTGTAGTCAGTTTCAGGAGTAAAAAAAAAAAAAAAAAAAAAAAAATCCTCAGTGACTTGATTCACAGTCTCGAGCTATGTTTTCAGTGGAACGTTGGCATTAGTGGGGATATTAACAAGTAGTTTATAAAATGTTCTGAGAGGGCAAGTAAATTTAGGGAAAATTAGATAAAAGAAAATGAGACAAATTTCTTGACTGTAAGATATCTCAGACTTTTGAAGACGATAATGGGATGGTGTGAACCTCTAAAACAGAATACAGTATGCAGTCTCTAAAACTTTCCCTCCTCCCTGTTTTTTTAACAGAACATCCTCTGGGCTGGGATTCAAGAGAATCAACATTGGTAAATACTGTCGCTTTTCTATCCTGTTTTGCACTTAAATGTGTAACTCCTCATATTCTTCTCTGCAATACATCCATCGCTGCCATTCAAATCTTTTGTAGAAAAATTAGACTAACTGGCATTCTTCTGAATGGGCTCAAAGCACACCTCTTCAATACCAAGTCCTCAGTGAAGGATGTTCCCTTTCTGTTTCTTTTCACAAATTCTAAGTAGTGGCAGAGGCAGGACTAGACTTTGGATCTTCCCATCACTCTCTTGTTCCTCGGTACCTTTCTCTAAACACTGGTGTTAATCGAGAGAGTTCCAAAATGCAATATATTTGCCTAAACAAAGGCTTTTACTTATTTTCACTTAACTTAATTTTTAGTTTCAAAAATCAGCACACTATTCAATATATATATTTCCTCCCAATTTTAGATTTTTTGTGTTGCTATTTAATGTCTATGTGCTTCAGCTGCTATTTAGCAGTTTAATCCAAGATGCCTTTTACGGTTCAGGTCTGGGAAAGGGAAAGTATAAGCATTAAAAGGATTATCTAAGTAGAGATCCCTTATTTGGGTTCATGTTTTATCACCTAGGTTGCAGGGTAAGGATACTTACTATAGAAAAAGGACTTTACTCTGTATAAAATGAGAGTGAACTTGAGGTCTTGTGCTTTTTCCAGGGGCTGAATGGTAGCTGGATGGTTGAGGCTGTTTTTATTATCCTTTCACTGGTGATTTGGTGCTTTGCTGAACTGATCCAGCCTTGTTTATCCATTTACGCAACCATCAACTGGCACAACTCATTTCCAAGCCTCTCAAACTATAGCACGAAGCTACAAAACTCATTAGGTGAAATATGTGACCTCCATCATCAAATCACAATTGGAAATTGTTTTGTATGTAATCTTTTCCAAGGCTGCACATCCAAATACACATTCAAAATCAAGCAAATAGATGCGACTGTTTCAGTAAAACTGTGACTAGTGATATATCTCTGAAAATGTCAGAAGTTGAATTATGTGAATATATTTTAGTTACAGAAAAAATGCATTGGTTTGGCTCCATTTTATGAAAGGTAAACAAAAAAAGTAAACAAAAAGAAATTACTGTTTCTCTCTCTTGAGGTTTTTTTTGTTTTTTTTTTTTAGTGCTTTGACATCAGGAAATGAGAAGTAAACTGCATTCAAGTGGTGACCATGAAGATGAAAAATTTTCAGAGTGTGATACAAATGTTATTCGACTCATAAGAAAATATGAATAGACTATTCTTTTCTAACAGACAATATTGTCTATTTAATTATATTACATTTAAAAAATCAAGATCATTTTTCTCTAGGCTGTAGAAATATATTTTCTACTGTTTTCAAAATAAATATTGCTGGGACTCTTGTACAGTGATAGCTGGGATTCTAACCTATTTCTACATTATTTAAATGTTCTATTTTTTAAAATTATCTTTCTTATGGAACAAGGGTCTCAGCTGGGGCAGTGTCTACCACTGTGAATATAGTCATGACTTCAAATATTTAGAAATTTTTGAAATTTCTATTGAAATCAGTCCTATCAGAATCAAATATATGTACACAGGGGCTGAAGAATTGCCTGGAAAAATAATGTAAACAACATTGTCCTTCCACATTTTAGGCATATTCCATCATGCCTACCAAAATGGTGAAATCGCCCAATGAAACTATTTTTGCAGGACTGAGAAGCATTGCTGGAGCTTAGTCACCAAAGAGGAATGTGAGTTCTGAGTCTGATGGCCAATATTAAACCATTCCTGCCTCCTCTTACGTGTTAGGAGTCCTATGAAGAGAATAGGCTACAATCTACACTAGCAATCTCTGCTTTTACAGTAGTGCAGGGCCATAAAACAAATGAACACTTCAGGCTAAACCCACACAAAGAATTCTTAAAAATTAACCGTAAAACGACAATTGTTCTGTGATCTTTACAACTTTTTGTTAAAGCATCAACAAGATTGTTTCATCATTTGCTATAAGTGTGTTGGGAGATGAAAAATAGTAAAACTAATATTTACTTACTTATTGATGCTCTGTAATATAAAACATTAGAAACATTGAGAATTAATGTATTTTATTTTTCTGTAGAAAAATTATCATGAGTAGTTTGCTGGAGAGGAGGTGGGCGGGGGGATGAATGGAACAGATAAAGGGGATTAAGAGGTACAAACTTACAGTTACAAAATCAACTAAATTAGAGATATGAAAAATACAGCATAGGGAGCATAGTCAATGATGTCGTAATAACGTTGTATGGTGACAGATGGTGACCACACTTACTGCATTGAGTGCTGAGTAATGCATAAAACTCTCAAGTCAATATGTTGTACACCTAGAACTAACAACATTGTGTGTTGATTATACTTTAATAAGAAATGTTTTTAAATACATGGGAAAAGTCATAAAAGTCATAAACTAGTAGTTTGGAAAGCGCTTGCTGTCTTGTTGGAAAACTTACTATATAATGATACAAAGGGAACATCTTTTCTACGCCTTTGTAAGTCTTCATACTTCCTTCCAAATTTGGATCAGCTCCCACCATTTTATCCTTAGTGCTTCCAATGTCATAAAATATCTCTGAGAGTTTCTTTAATGTGAAGTTCATTGCTAGTGTCGCTTCCTCTGGGAATATTCCTCACAACCACTTTCCTCATTTAGGTTGATGAGTTCACATTAATAATTCCAGCTGGCTACATAGCTAGAGTCTCTCAAACAGCAGGAGTGTTAACATTCCCATAATTAGCTATTTCTTTTATAAATCCACTTCGGATTGATTTGAACTTCACTTCCAGCATTATCCTTTTTCATTTCTTTGCTGTACTTGCACTTTTATTGGCCAATTTCCTCTTTCAGTTATCCATTTTTTGTAAAATACCAGGTGGGGTTATCACTGGGAGACAGAGAGGCAATGCAGCTGCATGCTCTGATGTCTGGGCCCTAAGTGAAAAACACGTATACAGTGACCAATCACCAACAGACTTTGCACGATGTGATGTGATCACTAACCTGGCACCTCTGCTGTTTACACAGGGAGTTGCAGAGTGGAGAGCTAGCAGTGAAGTCTGGGTTTATACAACAGCTCAAAGCTAATACTCTGTGGTAATGAAAATTTGAACTGTGTTGTTGGGGAACTAGTATTACTTAACTAAACCATGCCAACTGCAGGGGAAGATTATCTGTACTGAAATATTTGCTTAACTTGTATAGTCCTAGGGGGCCCAAGTGCCACAACGTGGGATCACTTGCAGCAAAGAGAAATGCAAAGAATAGAATGGAGAATTGTTCTTTATGTCTAGTTGCTAGGATTTAGCATCTCAAGTGCTCAGGGCAATTTCCAGTAGAGAGAACCACTACGGCCAGCAAAGCAGAATAGTTTCCTGTATATAACTCACATTAGGACAAAAAGCTCCAGAGAAGCGGGCATCAGGTCCTGCTGTATCATATACTTTGTATCCCTAATGCCTAGCCCAGTTTTCTATGTAGTAAACATTAAATAAATGTTTGTTGATAGAATGCACGAATAAATTCATTAATAAATATCAATATGGCCAAATCTTTTATAAAAAGCCTGAAGCATCACAAGATTTTGCATTTAATAAAATGATAAATCATGGATTGTAAAATGATACATCATAGATGGAAAACAACATTTTTAAGAAAGCTTCAAGACAAAGATCCTACAGTTACTGTAAATGGTCAAGTAGCTTCAGAGGGTCCCTCTGATTTAAGAGCGGAAATGATATGCTTCTTTCAAGATGACATATTTAGACTTTATTGCAAGACTTGTTTCTCTTTCCTTCTCACAATAAAGGAAGGAACTCTCAGTTCTAGAAAGCTGATTGCGTGTGCCTAGGCCACGGTAACATCTCTCGGTCTTTAAATTGGGAGTTTCCCAATCCCCCTTCAGAACTGTCCAAAGAGCATACTCAGAAAGTAGGAGGCAGGCAAAATTGAGGATGAAACGTAGAAAATGAAGCTGGGCCGGAATGGAAGCCATGCTATCTAAGAATCTTCACCTTCTCCTCAGTGTGGAGAGCTCTAAACCAGGGTCAACCTCACTGTGTGTTGTTTGATACCCGATTGTGCTTAGTGAGTTATTGTCTACATAGCACAGGATCCTCATTCCACAAGTGCAGAGAAGGGGAGGAGTCCAGACGGCTGCTGTCGTCCATACCGTATTGCCTCAACTGGGCAGAGCAAGCAAACATCACTGTTTGCAGGCTGCTGCATCAATGACATTTATTTCTGCCTGGAAAAATGAAATTCCACCTCAGTAAAGATTGGTAATACTGAGAAAAATATTACATTGGAAATCATTTTTGTTTAGAAACTATCTTAGTATTAATGTATGAAAAACGATATACATGGCTATTTTTAAATGTTCTATGTTTTTGTTTATCAGTCTTGTTGAGTGGAAAGCATGTAAAATTTTTACGGGAAGTGCCATCAGCCTATTACAATGAAGGCACCGCCTGAGTCCTCCTGGCGGCAGCACATCTTCATTACAGGCAAAGCTCTAAGTGCTTGTTTTTTCAAACCCTAATTCATCAAGTGAAAGAAAAATCATGGTCAAATGAGGGTCAAAAACCCCTGTCAAATGAGCATAGTTTCATTTCTTTGTTTTCTTTCTGGAACCACAAGGTAGAAAGAGAGAAAAAAATACTTTCTTTTGAGGACTCAAGCAGTGTATTTATCTTTCAAATTCGCATTCTTCATTTAACATTTAATTACACTTAAATACTATTTCATCACTTTTAAAATTCCTAGCCTTAATGAAGACTTTTGGAAAAAGATTCATGCCAATAGGAGAACAAAAAAACTGAGATGTTCTTTGGTCGTGATAAACACTATACATTTCCGAAAAGCATACTTTTCATATTTAAATTCTGTGAAAGAGTAGTGAAATGCACAGCACTTTTAATTCAAGTGAACTTTCCCTATTTAAAAATAAGTCTGTCTAGTCCTGTAGGCCATTTTTGTAAAATATCATGAGATTCCTTTGTCGAGAAAAAAAAAAGATTAACTGTAGTGTGTAAGCATACAATACTAAAATTATGTTAGTTCATATAAAAACAGTGATTAGGGAATGCAAGTCGATGAATTGTTATAAATTTATTTTTTTAAAGATTATTTATTATTTATTTATTTATTTATTTATTTATTTATTTATTTATTTATTTATTTAAGAGACAGAAAGAGAAAGCAAGTGGGGAAAGGGGCAGAGGGAAAGGGAGAGCGAATCCTCCAGCAGACTCCCCGCTGAGCGCAGGGCATGACATGGGGCTCCATGTCCAAACCCTGAGATCATGACCCGAGCCACAGCCAAGTGTTGGCCACTTGACCGACTGAGCCATCCATGTGTCCTAATTGTTATAAATTTCAAATATCCTCCAGCAAAACTGAAATCTTGTACTATCCTATGGAATTTGCTCTATTGAACCAAAGGTAGGTAACCAGAGGAAGACATGGGGAGAACAGCTAAGTTTGGCAGGTATGTGGGGCCTTCCGAGAAAGGACAGCGATTATTTATTTAGACTCCCAGTGATTGAAGGGCAATCAGAATAGCTTATGGTTGAAAAAAGCAAAAGACAACTGTCTATCAGAATAAGCAAATATCACTTTTGTAAATTATTTTATTGTCTCCAAATAGAAAAGCCCAGTTGATTGTGCCTTATTCTTTTTAGTTGTACACTCAGTTATTGCTTTGATCATTGTCGGTAGCGTCATTTTATAATAAAATGGAAATGCTGAAGGTTTGCAAAAATGATTTACGTCGTAGTGATTTCATTAAGCAAAACATGCCACTTGCTAAACAATCGCATTTATGCTCTTTCACACATCACCCACTTATCATTCAGGCAAAATACAGTAAACCAAACAACAGCAGGTCTCTATCCAAATGCCAATTCTATCAAAGCTATTGAGCTATTTTTCATGAACCTTTATATCATTCTTTATTTCCCCACCATTTCAATTTTTTTTTCTAAGCATAAGGTGAATACTAACAGGTAGACATATGAAATTTGCCTCAAAGCTATTATCATTTCTAAGTATAAGGAAGCACTATTATTTGATGATTCCTTATCACTCGGATTGCAAAAGCATGAAAATCTCAGCTGTATTTTTTTCTCTGTGATTCTATATTCTGTAGATTTCTATGCCAAGGTGCAATGCATGACTGCTTACCTTTAAGAGCATCAATACAAGCCAACTGTCCACCTGTTTCTTTCTTGTCCAACCCAGTGGAAGAGACCATCTGACTGACTAATGGTGAGAGAGCTGCCCTTCTGCAGTGACTGGAAATGAATTGGTTCAAATTCATCTATCGTGTGGCATTTTCAAAAAAAATTATAAAAAGTAACATCCTGCAAAAATATTACAAAAAGTAGCACATGCATCTGGCTAATTTCTTTAAAAAAGATTTCAATAGCACGAGAGGATAAAAGATGAAGCAAAATGTTCTGTCCTAGGGTTATTCCAAGTCTTACCAACAGATGGGCAGTCCTTCCAGAAATTATTTCAGGCATAAACAGAATGACCTCTGTATGTGTGATAAGAGATTTCTTCCTGTTGTTTCAAGTCTCGTAAAATCAGTATTGGTTTCCTCTTCTTGTTGCAATGAATTACCAAAGACATAGAGGATTAAAGCCATACAAATTTATTGTCCTATATATCTTGAGGTCAAAAAATCCAACATGGATTGATAAGGCTGTGTTCCTCCTAAAAGTTTAGAAGAGAAACCATTTCCTTGCCCTTTCCAGCTTCTAGAGGCTGCCCGCATTCCTCGCTCCATGGTCCCAGATCACTCTGATCCCTGCTTCTGTCAGCACATCTCTTTCTCTGTCTCTGACCCCTCTGCCCCTCTCTCATAAGGATCCTATGAATACATTGGGTGCACTTGATTATCCAGGGTAATCTCCTCATCTCAAGATCCTTAACAAAATCATTTCTGCAAAGCCCCTCTTGACATGTAAAATAATTTGTCCACAGGCTTCCAGAATAGGACAGAGACATCTTTGGAGGGCCCGTAATAGTATCTCTCAGTAAAGCTTTCAAGCTGTTTTCATTCAGGTCCTGCACTTTTCTTGTTCTGTTTATTCCTAATTATATTATCTCTTGTTGTTGTTGTTGATCATGATTATCGTTTATAATTGGATTCTCATTTAAGATGGATTTCTTGGTAACTGGAAACACAGGGCTTTCTTCAACAACAGGGCTCTCTAAAGAGCCTCAATTAAATGCAAGAAATGAGTTGTCCCCTCTAGAACTCCTCAAATCCAAATGCATATTTCCTGGAAATGTCTTTTACTACATCTTCATATTGTCTATCAGCATTAATTGATCATTTCCTCCTGCTTGAAATGTTTTTTTTTTCCCCCTTTCCTGCTAAAAACCCTGTTCTCTCTTGGTCTTCCTACTTTGCTAACTGCTTCTTCTCAGTCTCTTATTATTTTATCCCCATTCCTTTTACATGTGTATCTATGGTCTTACGTCACTAATCTTCTCTAGATATATTTATTCTCTCTCTGGATGATCTTTAATAATCTTTGATCTCATGGCTTTGTAGCACCTATGAGCAGAAAAGTATGTATCCAGTTTCAGCCCCTCCCCTTAATTTCAGATTTGAAAATTCAGCTGCTTTTTAAAGATCTTTACATGAATGGCTAATTGGCATTTCATCAAACCTAAATGTCCAAATCAAAACTTCTGAATTTCTATACAACACTCCTACCAAACAATCTTCCCCTTCCTCAGCCTCTCCCAACTCAATAAATAGCACTGTCTTTCACCCAGCTAATTGTAGACATACACACACACACTGGGGAAATATTTGACTCCTCTGATTAAATCCTCATCCAAGTCAACATCAATGCTGACGGCTCTGCTTTTGAAAAATATTCAGTGTCTCGCCACTTTCATCACCTCTATCATTAACATTCTGGTCTAAGATGCTCTTGTCAATCAATTGGATTATTGCAGTGTATTCTTGTTCCCGTACGACATCCAGCATGTTCTTTCCCAAATGTTTAACAGATCATATCACTTCTCTGTCCAAAATCTCTGGCTTCCAATCTTACTCAGACTAAAAATTCCCCCACTTTTTGGTTTTTGGGGTATATTTGGGCATATTAACTCTAAAAGGATGAACATGCTCTCCCTGACATGGTTACAGAAAAAAAAGAATTTTCTTGGGAAGGGACATTTTCTAGATAGTGAAAGAAGTATTCTGTGTAGAGGTTTAGGATGCAACTGAATAATCTGTCAGGCAGAGTAGAAATGATAGATAGGTCAGGGAAGTTATTGGGAGCTTGCTCTTAGATTGTGACTACAGATGTCAAGAATGTGAAATACGGTGGAAGTAGCTACTAGGAGAGTCCATATTTAACTCAAATGTTAGTTTCGACCAAAGACCCACAGACTTAGATTCAGGCTGGAAGAATCAAGGCAAGGCTGTCTGCATGCCCAAGGAAAACCTCTGGGAACTGGCTTATTCAGGGTAATGGAATCACAAAGAACCCAAGAAAGAAGGCAAAGATCAAGGGGACAGAATTGGTGCTACTTGGTTCAACTACCCTTTTCTCTCTGCTGGTTGTTCAGTCAGAAGTTCTGATTTTCATGCTATTTAAAGGGGTCATTTCACTTCTAGGATCAACTCTTCATTTATTTTCTTGAACTCTTGTCATGTCCATGACCCTTCTAAATTTCTTTCTTCCTATCAATTTTTCATCTTAGTTTTTAAATCTGAGAAGTAATTTTAGAAGTTTAGAAGCTAAAGAACCCTCCAATAAATGGGGAAAACGACAATAGGACTTTCTTCCAGTCTGATGGTTTCTCAAGATAGCTATGGCTTCCGTAGGTTACATACACTGAAATGTTCTTTCCCATGTGCAAGTGTGTATTTTGGTCAATCCGTAAGTTCTTAAGCCATTAGTATATTTGGGCAGTTCAATTTCTTGTAACTCACATTTACAAAAAAGATCAAGGGCAGCCCGGGTTGCCCAGCGGTTCAGTCCTGCCTTCAGCCCAGGGCCTGATCCTGGAGAACTGGGATTGAGTCCTGCGTAGGGCTCCCTGCATCGAGTCTGCTTCTCCCTCTGCCTGTGTCTCTGCCTCTCAATCTGTGTGTGTCTCTCATGAATAAATAAATAAAAATCTTTTTAAAAAGATCAATTCCTGTGAATGTCTTTAACCCTGCCTCCTAGACACGAACTTTTCCAGGGCCAAAGCTTTTTGCTAATGTGTGACTCTGTGGCATCTACATGTTCTGTAATACTATCTTCATGCAGAGATTTCATTTCACTTGTACCCTTTTCTGACCTATCTTACTATAATCTTAAATGTTCTGCAAAGAACCAACCATTAAAACTTTCTGTATAATAATGCCTTAGGTCTATGAAGTGTTTTTCGGATGTACGAACCATTTTTATATACATTCTCTCTTTGCTGTTCAGAAGAGCCTATAGGCCACACTCAGATCATTACTGCCTGTTGACAAAGAAGAAATAAGGATCAACAGTGTTTAGTGGCTTGCTAATAAATATCAGCAATAGAACTGGAGTCTACACATTCTGATTCGTGTTATTCTTTTACTTTCTGCGATACGCTGGCCGTTAAATGGTTAGCCAGAAAAATCCATGAGAAAGTATAATTTAGGGTATAAACTATATCACACCGCAACTATTGCAGCATTCATATTTGTACCCAATAGGGATCCCTTTTCAATTCATACCCAAGCAGAAAATTATTCTTTATGCCAAACTTCGAAGTAACGTTAAGGAGGAGAAGGTGACTTCTCATAGCAGAAGCACAGAAAGAGCACAGAACACGGCGGCATCTGACCAAAGAACAGAGAGCACTCAGTAAGTAAGAAAGCCCTGATGTCATAGCAGCGTGCAAGTAGAGAGCTCACGTGCAAAACTGGCCGCAGGCATTCTACGGAGCACAGCCAAGAACATGAAAGCCTCGCGGACAGTAGGTCATGACTCTACTTTAAATGAACTTGGTGTAGTTGTAGAAGCATAAACCAGCCATTTTCCATGGAGAGTGACATCTGACTTCTCCAGTGTTCTTTAGATCAAAGCATCTCCATAGAATAGTTTATATCGGCTGTCTCCAGTTCTCCCCTTTGTCTAGAATTAACTGCCTGGCATAGGGGTTTATTTAGCTATTCTGCTGGTCTCTGAAGTGTTCAAAGGGTCCTATATCAACTCCTACTCCACCCAGGGCTGGTGATAATCTCTTTAATATGCCTGCTGACTCTGCACCTGCTAGAGGCAAGTCAGGGGCAGCAAGTAAAAAGAGAGGGCATATCATTACACTATTTCTATAAATACCAACTGTATAGGGTGCACACTGACAAGGAGGTAACAAATACAATCCCTAGCCAAGCTTGCAGCATACATTATCTACATGTCTTTTTTTTTTTTTTAATCTACATGCCTTATAAAAGGATTTGGCAACTTTTCTGAAGTAGTCAAGAATGTCAAATCTTAAAAAAAAAATTTAAAAAAAGTCAAATCTTCATTTTCTTTATGTCCTGAGGCAAAGGAGAAATAAGTCTGTTATTTCTATATTTGTAGTGAATAGCAACCTATCAGAGTCTCTGTTCAGCTGGTATTTTGGCGCTTTCTAAAAAGAATAGCCTGTTAGATGAATTTATCTTTCCATTGAGGCAAATACAGGGAGCAGTAGCAAATAGTCTCCTACCAGAAAAACTAATATTTGTACTTTTGTCTCTAAAGATAATATGGTTTTCCTTTCTTTCTTTTTTTCCCCCTCTGTGTGCTTCGTGACCTAAAGCTGTAATTGATTTTAGACTGAAGGTTTATTAATGAGTGTTTTACAATAAGGCATTTATTCTGGAGAGCCACAGGTCCCCAAATCTTCCTGTCTCAGAATTAGTACTTACCATTTCTTTTATACTGGAGCATAGAGACAACAAAAGTACAAAGAAGTCAGACAAGTCAAGCTAAAAGCAAAGTGAATACATGGAAAACTACAAGAGAGCATGAAAGAGATGAGGAGATGAGCAAGAAGTGATTCAGCAACATAAAATCCACTGGGGACAAATAAGCGCATGACCTCAGAGGGCAGTTAAGTATTTTGATAACAATCAGTTATGAAAGCATCTTCCTTTTAGGGGAAAATCCCTGTTCCTTTCTCTCTTCCCTATCTCTCTGCAGCTGAAGGCTTTCCCTCTCTCTGATTACGTTGTTGTTTTCTTTCAATTTGATGACCTAACATTTTATTCTCAACATTTTATAACAGTTTTGCATCCTGACGATAAATCTCTGATGGTCATGGTGTATGATCCTTTTAATGTGTTGTTACATTCAGTTTTCTAGTATTCTGTTGAGGATTTTTACATGTTTATACATCAACGATATTAACCTATAGTTTTCTTTCCTTGTAATATCCTTGTCTGGCCTTGGTATCAGGGTGATGCTGGCCTCATAAAATGAAAGTGAAAGAAATTCTGAATTTTTTGAAAAGTTTGAGAAGGATAGGTGATAATTCTTTAAATGTTTGATAGAATTCACCAGTGAAGCCATCTAATCTTGGGTTTTTCTTTGCTGGGATGTTTTTGATTACTGATTCGATCTCCTTACTAGTTAACTCAAATTTTCTATTTCTGCATGATTTAGTCTATTTAGGTCATATGTTTCTGGGAATTTATGCATCATTTCTAACGTTGTCCAAGTTGTTGATATATAACTGCTTATAATAGTCTCTTAGGATCCTTTTTATATATGTGGCATGAGTTGTAATGACTCATCTTTCATTTTTTATTTTATTTATTTGAGTCTACTCTCTTTTTTCTAAGTCTAGTTAAAGGTTTTTATTTTTTTATTTTTTATTTTTTTAAAGATTTTATTTATTTATTTATGAGAGACACAGAGAGAGGCAGAGACACAGGCAGAGGGAGAAGCAGGCTCTATGCAGGGAGCCCGACGTGGGACTCGATCTCGGGTCTCCAGAATCACACCCTGGGCTGAAGGCAGGCGCTAAACTGCTGAGCCACCCGAGGATCCCCTAGTTAAAGGTTTTTAAATTTTGTTGATTCTTTCAGGAAGTCAACTTAGTTTTCTTGATCTTTACATTTTTTTCTATTCTCTATTTTATCAGAATTTTGTAAAAAGCTTGATCTGTATCCATTAAGATGATCGTAAGATTTTAATCCTTCATTTTGTTACTGTTGGATATCACATTTATTGATTTGCAAATGATGAATCATTTTTGCAGGTGATAAATTCTATCTGATCATGGTGGATGTGCCTTTTAATATGCTGTGCAATTCAGTTTGCTAGTGTTTTGTTGAGAATGTTGCATCTCTGTTCATCAGGGATATTGCCTGTAATTTTCTTGTCTGGCTTTGCGATCAGAGTAAAGCTAGACTCATAAAATGAGTTTAAAAGTGTTCTTTCCTCTTCAACTTTTTTGAAAAGTTTGGAACCTTTGGCGTTAATTCCTTGAATGTTTAGCAGAATTCACCAGTGAAACCATCTGGTCCTGGGCTTTTCTTTGTTGAGATGTTTTTAATTACTGAATCAATGTTCAGATTTTCTATTTCTTCGTGGTTCAGTCTTGGTAGGTTGTATGTTTCTAGGAATTTTCCCCTTTCTTCTAAGTTATCTAGTTTGTTGGTGTATAATCGCTCCTGGTGGTTTTTATGATTTTTACCATTTTTGTGATATCACGTCATAATGTCTCCTCTTTCATTTCTATTAATTTGAATCTTCTCGCTTTTTTTCTTAGTGAGCTTTTCAGTTCAGTTATTGTATTATTCAGTTTCAATATGTCTCCTTGCTTTCCTATCTGTTGAAATTCTTACCTTGTTCACCTGTTTTTCTCCTGGATGTTGAGCATCTTTATAGCGGTTATTTATTTTTTTAATAATAAATTTATTTTTTATTGATGTTCAATTTGCCAACATACAGAATAACACCCAGTGCTCATCCTGTCAAGTGCCCCCCTCAGTGCCCGTCACCCCCACCCCCCGCCCTCCTCCCCTTCCACCACCCTTGTTCATTTCCCAGAGTTAGGAGTCTTTATGTTCTCTCTCCCTTTCTGATATTTCCTACCCATTTCTTCTCCCTTCCCTTCTATTCCCTTTCACTATTATTTACATTCCCCAAATGAATGAGACCATATAATGTTTGTCCTTCTCCGATTGACTTACTTCACTCAGCATAATACCCTCCAGTTCCATCCACGTTGAAGCAAATGGTGGGTATTTGTCATTTCTAATGGCTGAGGAATATTCCATTGTATACATAGACCACATCTTCACCTTTTTTTTTTTTTTCACATCTTCTTTATCCATCATCTTTCGATGGACACCGAGGCTCCTTCCACAGTGTGGCTATTGTGGCCATTGCTGCTAGAAACACCGGGGTGCAGGTGTCCCGGCATTTCATTGCATCTGTATCTTTGGGGTAAATCCCCAGCAGTGCAATTGCTGGGTCGTAGGGCAGATCTATTTTTAACTCTTTGAGGAACCTCCACACAGTCTTCCAGAGTGGCTGCACCATTATAGTAGTTATTATGAATTCTTTGTCAAGCACTTAATATATCACGGTTCCATTAGGGTTAGTTACTGGAGCTTTATTCTTCAAGCCATGCTCCCCTGTTTTCTTTGACTCTGTGTTGGTATCTGTGTGGCAGAAAAAACCAGACACATCTCTTGGTCTTCACAGACTGGCCTTATACAGGACACAACCATTTCTGATCAGTTTGGCAAGGGATTTAAGATGTCTCTCAAGCCTTCTCTGTGTGTATGTCTTCTCTGGACTTGTGTGTATAAATTCCCAATTAGTGGGATTTGCTGGTTCCTCAAGCATTCACAATCTCTTGCTTCCTTTCGTGTCCATCTGCTATACTCCAATTCTTCCAGGTCAGCAGGACCCTCTAAGTCCTTTTTCTGTTCTCAGGGGCCCCCAGACATGTCAAGTATGCTGGGTCCTGTCCATATTTTGAGACTGCAAAGGCTGAAACTATTTATTGCCTTAGGTTTTTACCCAAAAGCTCTGAACATTGGGCATATGCTTCAGTCTCCTCTTTTCTTCCCCATAGATAAGTCAGGGGCTTAGAATCTTGCTGGTGGAGCGGCTCCAGTAGATGACTGCATGCGAGCCCAACCCACCGTCGTTCTCAGTGGCCCCCAGGCATCTAGAGGGGGCCTTGTTCCATCAGTGCTCTGAGACAGGCAAGATAGAACACGGTCCCTTGGGCAGCCCCTGGAAAAGATGGAATGTTGAATATATAGGCCAACTCTCCTTTCCCAAGGAGAAGCTGGGATCTGGGTTTTGTGTTTTGTTTTGTTTTGTTTTGTTGTTGTTTGTTTGTTTGTTTGTTTTAAGAAACTTGCTCTGTGCCGAGCCAGGGAGAGGGGTAAGGCAAATGCTTGCCTGATGGTCCAAACTGCCATCTTTGTTTTCAATGACTCTCAGGCATCTGGGTCCTGGCAATGATCTGAACCTGGCAAGACAGAGCCAGTCTCTTGGGCAGATCATAAAAGAGGAATATTTGATGCCTAGTCTAACATTTTTCCTCTCCAGGGTAAAGCTGGGATTCGAAGTTTATCATCTGCTCTACACTGAGCTGTGGGAAGGACCTAGGGTGAGTGCTTGCACTAGTCCAGAGTCAGCAGCTCCCAACCTTAGAGCTCCTGAGACTTCGATTCAGGCAAGACGGAAATCAGTTCCTTTGGAAGCTGCCCTAAAAGCCAAATGCTGGATGTAATGTGTAGTCCTTTTCTTCTCTCCCTAGGAAGAAGCTAGGAACTTGGGGTTTCCTCCCAATCTATGGCTCTGTGCCAGAGTGAAATTAGGGTAAGAGGATGTCTCAGGGTTTTGTTTGTTTGTTTGTTTTTACCAGCTTTGATGTGGCTTGTTTCAGACTCACCTGGGGTTCAGGAGCCTCTGAACTAGTTTCTAGATTTTTTTTTAAGGTTTTATTTATTTTCATGACACACACACACAGAGAGAGAGAGAGAGAGAGAGAGAGAGAGGCAGAGACCCAGGCAGAGGGAGAAGCAGGCTCCATGCAGGGGGCCGGACGTGGGACTCGATCCCGGGTCTCCAGGATCAAGGCCCCGGGCTGAAGGCAGCGCTAAACTGCTGAGCCACCCGGGCTGCCCAGTTTCTAGATTTCCTACAAAGGGAATTGGTGCAAGTATTGTTGAACTGGTGTGTCTGTGGAGGGGAAGGAAAGTCTAGGGTTTTCTATCCTGCCATCTTGCTCAAAATTAATTTTAACAATGCCTTCTTAATGGACATTTTGATTATTTATATTTTTTATTGTACACAACTTTTCATGAGTATCCTATAACTAATTTTGTGTAAATTCCTGATTATTTTCTTACTAGAAAATTTCTTGGAATACAATTCCTAGATCAAAAAGTACATTTTTAAGGGTTTTGAAATGTATTTTTAAATTATACTCCTGAAAGGATGCATGGATTTATAGACCTTTGAGAAGTACATGAGAGTTACCAGACAATGTTGAAATCATGACTATCTTTTTGGGATTAGTAGAGTTAGACATGGAAAAGATGTTAACATAAGGGAGAAAAAAAAAAAAGAGTAGAAGGAAGGTAGACAGTACTAAGCCGTACATTAATAAGACACATAATTAGTCTTCTTTGTAGAGAACACAGGCCATGCACACTATTTATGAATTTATTATCCCCTTGAATTCCTGTGCAAATCTTTTTCTCTTAACATTCCTACCTTGTAACATCATAATAATCAAAATGTAATTATCCTGGAAGCAAGGACATGAGCACTCACTCTTAATTTTTCCTCTTAATAAATCAAACTCAGAACCTCTTTTAGTCCTCTCTTTCTAATCTATTCCATCAGTACTGAAGCTATTTAGATAAGATGATGGTTAAGAGTCCATTTAGCTTTTGGCCAAAAGTAATTTGCTGTTGGAATTTGGTGGAGATTTTGCTATAACATAATCCTTTCCTTAGTGTAGGGAAAATTGGACAATTATCACTTTGGGATGATTTATATAGAAAGCTACCAGAGAGCTGGTGCCTGCTAGCTTTGCAATAATACAGCTGTCACAAGGCCCAAAATGTCTCTTTCATCTAGCTGGAATTTTCTTTGTTTGTTTATCTTTTTCCTTCTCTTGGACCAAGCTGAAATCCTATGATAAAGAGAAAAAGAAAGTACTAATAGGAATGATATACAATGCTGAGAAATGTTTCCGCCTTTTCATAAATAGCTCTTTTTAGTTTTTCTAATTTTTTGATACATGTTTGGTGCAGAAGTGTGTATATATTTTTGGCTCCAGACTTAATCTGGAAATTGTAGAGAATAAAATAAAGGGGAAAAGTTCTAATCCATGATTGGAAGCCCTTTGCTATTGGAAAAACTCGTACATGTCTGGGATGTAGTAGCACAAATGGAGCATAGGAGCGAGGAGAACATGATGTCTTTGTACTATTTGTGAGTACCTGTGTGTAGCAACGTATGTGAGCTCTTGCTTTCTTTAATAATAATGAACAAAAAGAGGCAATGTGTGTACTGAGATTGTGACACTATCGCTTAATTTATAACTCCTTACTGGGTAGCATCTGCAGTTTCATAAGTCCTCAGGCTATTATTCTAATCATATTCAGCCTACATATTTTGACAGTTAATTTTTTTATAAAAAGATAGCTCATGCTAACCTGGGAGTTTCTTGCCAATCTACTCTTCTGAGAATAATTAGCTATTCTTGCCATTGCACAGAGTGCTTTTAGGAGGGACCTCCAGGTCCTTTATTTAAGACCTAGTATTGTTTACTTTTCACCAGAAAAACATGATCAGTGAAGAAGTGGCTAGTAATAATAAATCTTCCAGATGTTGGTTTTGCTTTATTACATTGCAGGATACATCAACTCCCTCAAACCGGGTTGCTAGGGAATATGCGACCTCTTTCTTTAAAAACTTCTCTTAAGCTGGGAAGCCAAAGAAGTGAATGAAAGCCAGCAGGAAAAAAAAGAAAGAAAGAAAGAAAGAAAGAAAGAAAGAAAGCCAGCAGGACTGTATTTAGAGGAGTGAACACACAAGAAAAATTTGAAATGAAATGTGAAAGAACAACAAGAAAACTCTAATAGAGTAATAGGTGATGCTTTCTTTTTCCAAATAGACAGAAAGCATTCACAATGAACAAGAGGCCTTGTGGCAAAAAACTGATTTATGTCCTGAGCTTTTGAACTACATAGTTAATATTCAGCCATTATGTATTTAATTGAAATGTTAGACATATTAACCATTTGTGGGTATACATATCTCAAACCCTACCAATTTCCTCAAAAGAAAAATATTGAAAATAATGTACCAAGAGTGATAAAATATTTATCTTATGAATGAAGTCCATTTCTGGGAAAGTCATCTGTTAATAAGAAATTTACTTATTTTTTTGTGAAAACTGCAAATTCTCCAAGTCAAGTTTTTGTAAAAGCAATAGAATTCAATATATCTGTATCTTCTATGTTTCTTACAGAAAGAACCATCTATTAAGATGAATATATTTACTGTATTAAAAATAAACAAACACAACACAGTCCAAGTGAACTTGAAAATTTGACTTTCAGTCAAAAATTTCCACATGACCATCTGTATTTAGAAATCGTTTGGAAAGAAAAGTTCATGACTCTAAAAAAAAACACAGCATTCAGAGTACTTACTTCTAAAAAGACCAGGAAGTAAATATTTTATATCTGTTTATTCATTTCCATTTTCAGTGAACATCAGGGAAGCCCTGTTGTGGTATCTCTGTGATCATGTGGGACTAATCACCTCCAGGTTGCTGTCCTCTTTAAAGCTGAAAGGCCTTTTGGTCTTGAATTGATCACTGCAGCAGCAAACTGTGAGCAATAATTAGAGTCATGGAAGGACAGCTGATAAATACTCTCTACTATGAGATGAACAGAAGAATTTCAGAGCCTCTGGAATTAGTCGAAATGTCTAATAAAGGAAATGACTCTCTTGATGAAGAACAGTAGTCATCATCACATTTTAGCAAAACAGATGAATAAATAAGAAGATCCAAAGGAAACGAAAATAGAGATATTTCCCAATTATTCACTCTTAACCATGTCACCATTTCTCTTTAAATAAGGGTTATTGCTAATGCCAGAAAGTTACTTCTGTTGTTATTGAATCTCAAATCGACTAGGAACATGGAGTCCACTGACTCAGATTCGGCACCAAGTGAGCTTCAAAGACACTCAGTCTAGAAATCCAGAGGCAATAAGAAGGAAATGTTAGCATTTACTGAAGTTCTTTAAAGAACACTAAAGGCAGTTAGTCAATACCACCAACACCTTTCAGATTGTTTGTTTCTACCCCGTGTGCGGGTGTATATGGATTGTATATTATACCTATTATTAATTATATATCACATATCATATATATAGTATATTATATATTGTATACACACACATACGTGGTACTTTGGAACTCCTCTGATGTTAAACTCTCTGAATGTTCATCTAAAACCACTACATGGTTTTTTAAAAAAGATTTGATTGATTGACTGATTGATGGATTGATGGATTGATTGATGGATTGATTGGTGGGAGAGGGGCAGAGGAAGAGAGGGATCTCAGGCAGACTCCATGCTGAAGGCAGAGCCCGATGTGGGGCTTAACCTCATGACCCTGAGATCACGACCTGAGCCAAAATGAAGAGTTGGACCCTTCACCTACTGAACCGTCCAGGTGCACCATCGCCCCCCGCCTACATGGTTGTGTCTGTCATTCTCCTCCCTCTTTGCTGTGTAGGTCAATTTAGCCTATTTGACTTGCATCTTCACTATCTCTTAGCTTTATTTATTCTATGGCTTCTATTCTACACACAACAAATGGGCAAATCCATAAAATTACTTTAGATGGAGAGTAGAGCATACACTGAGTTACCAAAGATACCGTCTCTAGGGTGGGGAGTCTCTAAATTAAATAACATGCATCATTTATCCTCAGTCATATAAAAATTATTATTTTAGTATATTAGATGCAGGACAGCACCTCAGTGGCACATTTGCTGTAATGCAAGTCGGGGTGTCCTATGATTTGGCTCCCATCACTTACCCAGCACTCATGCTCGAGTGGAGACGGGCTAATGTGCACGGGTTGTTTGGAAGTAGTTACCTTGTGATCATTTGGGATGAAACTTTCTCAGTTCAGTGTAAGGTCATCTGTGTACACGGGAGGTTTTACCATCTTTTCTTTTGCACGTTTGTAGAATGCAGTCTAAATGAAAAATAGCATTTTTTACTACCCATTTCAGTAACATGACATACATTTTAAGAAACTGAATTTTGTGGAACACTTTTATATCATTACCATAGGAGTCACCTTTTATATTGGGTATGTAAATAATACATGCTTGTTATAAAGAATTCAAGTAGTACAGAAAGGCAAAGAAGAAAGTAAAAACTTCACACCAAATCTTACCACCTAAATACAACTGGCATGAACATTGACCCTTCCATAGTTCTATCAAATATATATGGCTTTGTATTTCAAATAAGGATTTTTTTTAAGGAGCATTCTCATATATAAAAAAGAGTTATCTGAACTAGACATATCCTGGTGAGTCTTACCTAGCCCACAAAGTGATAAACCTCGGCCACAGACTATCATTCTAGAAGGGTCATTCTATGCTATGTGAGCATCATATAAAACCAGACAATAAGATCTACATTTGCAGCTTGCTGCCCAGGTCAATAAATCTTTTATGCTGTTAGTATAAAACTTCAAAATAAGGAGTCCTTCCAGGTTTAATGCCTTCTGAAAAGTACTTCTTCTAAAAGTACTTACATTAAAAAGAAAAAAAAGATTTTATTTATTTATTTGAGTGAGAGCATCGGCAGGTGTGGGGTGGGGGAGAGGCGGAGGGAGGCGGGGAAGCAGACTCTCCGCTGAGTGGGGAGCCTGACAACGATGCGGGGACCCTGAGATCACGACCCAAGCCAAAAGCAGACGTATACTTGACTGAGCCACCCAGGTGCCCCCAAAGTACTCCTACTTGTAACAGGCCTCAACTGCTACTGGAAATCAAGATTCTCATTCCCAGGAATCAGCAAATCAGCTAAACTACAGCCCTTACCAAGCAGAACTTGAGATGGGCATCTTTGGCCTGGGTGGTAAACTCCCCAAATGTTCATCTAAACACACCTGTATGGTTTTCTGGCCACCTATTCCAGCATTATTCTTCCTGGCATGGAGAGTGGGTTTGAGTGGGATGGGGTGGTCAGAGATTATTCCTTACAGAATTAAGTACCCCCTGTAGAGGCAGAGGTGGATAAAGTCTGTTTATTTAAACAAGGAGATGCCAGATGTAAAAAAAGAAAGGCAATATAGGGTGGAGACGGAGACCTTGAACTCCGACAACGAAGTCTCAAACCCTGGTTCTAGTACTAGCCAGCTATTGACCCATGTAAATAAGTGTTTTAACCTCAGTTTCTTTATCTCTAACATGAAGATAACAGCACATAAAGCTGTAGTAACAAGTTAACTAGAGTAACGGCTGTTAAAACTTTTATAAATGTTAAACAACGTTAAACATGTTTAACAACTGTCAAAATTCCTAGTTCATCTTCATCTGTTTCTTAATCTCTGTCCCTTTCTTCAGATTGCCAATCAAACCTGTTATACTAGTGAGAAAATAATATGACACATCCCCAGTGAGAAACTTAATCAGATTACCCAGATGATCAGATAGGATCCAGAAAAATAAACTCGGACATATTTTATTATTGCCTTTGCCATTAGTAATAAATAATTTTTATTTGGGACCTACTCATTGTCTCAGGCATTATACTAGGTATTTTCTAATATTTTAATATTTATTTTTTAAAGATTTTATTTATTTATTCATGAGAGACACATAGAGACAGGCAGAGACACAGGCAGAGCAAGAAGCAGGCCCCACATTGTATCTCTGGTCCATTTCTGGGTCCTTGGGGACACATTTCCTTTAAGGACCAGTGATTCTCCTTTAGTCACTCTTTAAGAGTAAGCCCTTCCAATTTACTGGTGTAAAAAAAAACAAAAAAAAAAAAAACAAAAAACAAAAAACAATCTGCATTTAGTTTCACAGCATGAAAGGGGAAGAAGTCTTTTGGGGTTCTCTCCAATACTGAACCTGGCTGTTTCTTAGGACAATAATTCAATGTGTTCTAATGGGTAGAGTTCATTCATGTGTGTCTACTCTTGTTCAGGAAATGAAGGTCCTAGATCATTAAGTAAGAGGCAGGGAAGCTTACTGGAGTCCAGACAACATGATTACCAGCAGGTTAAAAATGCTGAAGAGAGGAAAATGCAGGGGCTTTCAAATTTCCAACTAGTGACAGTCGGAGTCTTGCTGAGTTTTGTTGAGTACACCTAGGTGGCCAGTATTTTTTTTTTTTTTTAGAAAGTTATTTTTAAAATATTTTATTTATTTATTTCAGAGAAGAGAGAGCAAGAGAGAGCACAAGCATGAGCAGAGGGAGGGACAGAGAGAAGAATCCCCACTGAACATGGAGCCCCAGGTGGGGGAGGGGGGTTCAATCCCAGGACCCCGGGATCAGGACCTGAGCCAAAGGTTGATGCTTAAGGGACTGGGCTGCCCAGGCACCCCCTACGTAGTCGGTTCTGAACAGCTTTTGGTAGAAAGCCCAAGTAGTATTTTTGAGATGACAAACACATAAGATCTTGTTTCTATACGGGGGCTTATAAACAAAAGCAAAAGAAATGCATTTTGAGAAGATAAATTTACCAATAAAAGCTTAATCCACAGGCTGAAGATGAGTGTGCAGAAACTCTGGAAAACTTTAGGAATTCTTCTGTCCCACTCACATCCTCCACCGATCGGACTTATTTGTTCAATCCTGACCTTTAGAAGTTTGGAACTGCGGAATCAATCTTCAGCAGTAGTGGTGGTGGGGGTAGTAATGGTGGTAATTGCAATAGGAATAATTTTAACTCTTCCTAGCTCAGGCACCTTGTTAGGGGCTTTCCATAGGCGGGCTTGATCTTCACAGGGTTTATAGCACTGGTAATCCAACAGTGCTTTGACTGCAGGCTTCTCATGTATAGAAGCCGCGCTGTTTCTTTTCCTTGGTTTTTAGAGAGGGAGAGAAGTTGGGGGAGGGGGAAAGAGAGAGGGAGAAGCTCAGGTAAGCTCCACCCCGGCCCTGAGCCTAAGGCAGAGCTCAATCTCAGATCATGACCTGAGCTGAACTCAGAGTCGGAGGTTTAACCGACTGAGCCACCCGGGCACTCTGGTGCTGTTTCTCATATACACAATGTCCTTTAATTTTCCATTTTCATTCTATAAGGTTAGTGTTATTTTTTTTTCCTTTACAAATATGGGAACTTATTTTTAGAGGTGTTAACTTCAGTAACTTACCAGGGGTATGAATGTATTTTGTGTATTTACATGTTCATAATTGGTGCAGCTGGTTTTAATCATTATATTATATTGCACTAACTCAGACATATTTTATTATTGCCTTTGCCATTAGTAATAAATAATTTTTATTTGGGACCTACTCATTGTCTCAGGCATTATACTAGGTATTTTCTAATATTTTAATATTTATTTTTTAAAGATCTTATTTATTTATTCACGAGAGACACACACACAGAGAGAGGCAGAGACACAGGCAGAGGGAGAAGCAGGCCCCACGCAGGGAGCCTGATGTGGGACTCGATCCCGGGTCTCCAGGATCACGCCCTGGGCCGAAGGCAGCGCTAAACCGCTGAGCCACCCAGGCGGCCCTAGATATTTTCTTATCTTGATTAATACTCACATTTATCAATATGATTGCTCTTATCCCTATTTAATAGATGAATATACTGAGGTTCAGAGAAGTGGGTCCCTCAGGCTGAGGCTACACATGAATGAGTCTGGTGAGATACTGATCCAGGCTTGAATTGGTCCAAAGTCTGTGGTTTCAACTAACCTTGACCACTGAAAATCAACCCAGGGAAAAAGAAACTAAAATAATAGTGACTGCATCATTTTTAAACGTACAGATACCTAGTACCATAGGTAAAATAAGTATGAGATAAACCTCCAAGACTGGTTGAGATCAGTAAGCCGCACTGACATACAAAGATGAAAAAAAAAAAACAAAAACAACAACAACAAAAAAAACACTAAATTGCTGACACTAACACTAGTTCATCTGGCCACTGGTCTGATGTTTGAAATACTCCTCAAATTTCATCTTATAATTCAAGTAAAGTGAATAGGACATAAGCTGTATTTTGTCAGAATGATAACCTTGAACACTAGGATGTAACAGAAGCAACGTGGCAAGACTTCATTTTTTCATCCAATTTTAGGTTTTGTACACCCAGCATAGAGATTGCCATGTGCATAGAAAATAAAAATGAATTCTTGTCCCCTGAGATTGGCAGTGAGATGAGGGTGCTTGCAATCACTAAATCTACTAATATTATAGAGGAAGACTTAGCTAGTGTAATGAATCAAGGACAATAAACAAACTGTAGGAGGATGAGAAAGAAATAAAATATCAGTATTTGCAGATCACATAATGCTATCTATAGAAAATCCAAAATAATTGACATGTAACTCACTAGAATTTATGCACAAAATTTGTATGTTTACTAGTAAGAAAGTCAATGTAATAAGAAAATCTTTATAGAGTAGCAATGAACACTTCAAAAGAGAAATGTTTACAATTTTATAATTAGCATTTAAAATCACTGACTCTGTCAGTGATGAAAGTGTTCTGAGCATAATTCTTGAAAAGTCCAATCATTGGCGACTGGTATACAGACAAAGTGACTCAGACGTCACACGCATGTATACATGCACACGCGGGGTATGGATGGCTCTGCTGGGCCGCCCTTACTAGTGGTGATGCCATCTTCCCCTTCTACAGAGCATCCCAGAGTAGAGGATAAATTATGTGGTTGCTCTTCTCATAGGAAGGCAGGCTTGTCCAACCTCAGCACTACTGACATGCTGAGCTGGATAACTTTTTGTTGTGGGGACTTCCCTGTGTTCTAAAGGATGTTTAGCAGCATCTCTGGCCTCTACGCACTAGAGGCCTGTACCTCTCTATCCTAGTTATGACAACCAAAAATACTTCCATGTATATTTAAATAATCCGGCAGAGGGGGAGTTTGCCACCTTCTGAGAACTGCTGTCATGCATTGTAAGGGTTAAAACAGTTCTTTTTAAAAACCCTGAATTTCCTCTGATACCAAAAGAGAAAGAGATCCCCTTCTCTTTTCTTAGGTCATTCCCCTTAAGAATGTCATTGTAAATTCTTTCTCTGTTGCTTTAATGTGTAATTAAATAGGGGCACCCTAGCCCCCGTCTCTGCGGGAGTTTACCCTCGGTGCATGTAATCATGCCTGCCTGCTCTAGAGATAGATGGCATTCTATTTTCTGTTGGTTCAAGACAATTAGCCAACCCAGAGGTCATGCCAATACCAACTGAATTTAAGATGAACTATGTAGAGCCAAAGGTTGTGTTGAGTCCTCTCACCTATGGGCAAGTTATCATTTATCTTGAGGATGTGTAGGTAATGGATGGCAGCTGCCTGCCTATTTTTATAAAAGTGAGATTTCTTTTCATCTTTACCATCTTTGTAGCAAATTGCCCATGATGTGCATCAAGTCTAGTTTAATACTTATTGAGCAATAAATCCTCTAAATTCTTTTCTGCCTTTGTAGAAAGAGGACTGGGTTGGCAGGAGATTTTATTTTTATTTTGCCCAATAAAAACAACATCAGGACTGAAGCGGAACAGAGAAATCTGAAGCAAACTAGGACAAAAGAGTAACTAAAATTGTGTCAGCTATCAGAGAGAAACACAAGAAACATATGGCCGTAAGCATAACCTTTTCAGGAGCCAACTTCATCTGGGATTTTGGGGGAAAATGTTTTCTTTCCCTCCACTCATATCTGCTCCCAAGTTGATATATGCTGAAGATTGCTTCTCATTATTATTTGCCTTCTTACCAATGTTCCTTGGTCATGTAGCTTCTGCTTTCTTTCTATAGCTGGGACTCCCCCGACACACAGTATCATTTCACTTCATTTACCTCCTCTTCCAGCTCTTAAGCAAGTCTAGTGTTTTGTAGATTTTCCTCAGGAGGTGATAATGAGGAATCACAGCATGGCTGGCAATTAAAGAGTGAGCATGGTGATCACCAGCCTACAGGATCTCGTTACCTTTGCCACAGGGACTTTCCCACGGGCCAATTTTTTCTCTCATCTCTGGACTTAACACTTTGGACCTCCCATTTCTAGTCCAAGGGTGATAAGGGATTTCTAAAACATTGTTTTTTGTGTGTATAAACTTAGCTTTTTTATAGCTGATAAAACTAAAACATCAGACAAAGAAACAAATTGAAGAAAATAAGTCTTGGAGATTTGGTCTTGAACCTCTATACATTGTTGATGTTGGATGGCTTCTTTATTTTTATTTATAGATTGAAGCTTATGGTATCTTTTTTTTGTAGGTCAAAATAATTGCTGGCAATTTCATATGGTTGAACAATATATTTTTCTTTATATCTGAAATTACTATAAGAAGAAATTTCCTCTTTAAAGTTTTGTTAACATTAAAGTTGATTTTCAATATAATTTTGTGCTGCTGGCTAAGTAGTCAAAATACTTGAATGAAAGTCAAAATTATCCAAGATAAAATAATTATGAAAAAAAGAGTACTTCTAGCATTGAAAAATAAGATGATGTGAATCAGAATTGATACTATAACATATGTTCAGATAACATTTTAAAATGTAATTTTGATCTTAGGGGGAAAGGTTTGGATCAAAAAAATTACAAGGACAGTGAAAAATCAGAGTGGCGTAATATTCCAGTGGCTTCTATATATTAATGCAAACAAACATCTGGTTCTTCAGGTGTATGGTTTGCTCACACTTAAGAAAGTCAACTGGCATGAGACATTCTACTGCTCCCTTTATTTAATGGCATTGATTATAAGCTGTGATTTTATAAGTCCAAATGTGAGCACTTAATTAGGCAACACTGTTAAAAGTAAATCCAGGCATGTTTTTTTCCAGGAGAATTCCCCTTCTCTTGGGCCCTCTGGTTGGTTCAAGGCAGTTATGACAACTATACATATTCATGATGTAGCTGACACTGATGCTTGGAGGGAACTTTGGAATGGAAAAAGGCAAGGGCTTATTCTTGTGTTATTCTTGCCAAATATCTAGGGTAGGAAGTCTATTATTTAGCTTGCTCTTCCTGCCCTTGTCATCACACCAGAAAGGCGGGCTTACCCTGAGAAGGAAGTTATTGTGAAAAGTATTTGTAATAATCAGAAAGGAGAAAATGGTATGCTTCTCTAATACCAAATTTATTGAAAGCATAAATCAAAGAAAATACACAAAAGATTTAGAAAGTAACAATGTTTAAAAGCATAGAGAATTAAGCAATAATATTGTTTCATAATAAAATTAAATAACAAAAATTGCCCAGAGGCACCTGGGTGGCTCAGTTGGTTAGGTGTCTGCCTTCGGCTCAGCTCATGATCCCAGGGTCCTGGGATTGAGCCCATGACTGGCTCCCTGCTCATGGGCAGTCTGGTTCTCCCTCTGTCCCTCCCTCTGCTTGTGCTCTCTCTCGCTCTCTCTCACTTCCTCTCAACTAAATAAAAATAAAATCTTAAAAAAAGAAAAAGAAAAAAAATTGCCTGGACAAAATGGCAAATGTATTAAAATATAGAGAATTTTTAAAAACAAATTTAATGTACCATTAGGCCAAAGTAGGCATGATGGGAGTTCCAAAAAGAGAAGAGAGAGCAAAATATTCATATGTAAATGCAAGAGCCCAAAAACAAGTTCAAAAAAGAACAAAGCTGGATGACTCACTTTCTGATTTCAAGACTTACTACAAAGCTACAGTAATCAAGACAGTGTGGTACTGATCTAAGTCTAGAAATAGCCATCTTTGGAATAAAGTTCAGGGTTCAGCAATAAGTCCTTATACTTATGGTCAATTGATTTTAACAAGGGTTCAGAAACAATTCAATGGAAAAAGAATAATCTTTCTTTCTTTTTTTTTTTTAAGAATAATCTTTCAACAACAGTTGCTGGCGCAACAGGATACGCACATGCAAAGTGATGAAGATGGACCTCTGCCTCACAGCCATATACAAAACTAACTTAAAATGTATCATAGAACAAACTGTACCATCTAAACCCGTCAAACCCTTAAGAGAAAATTTAGGAATAAATATCCATGATCTTTGATTATGCAATAGCTTTTTGAGACATGACATCAAAAGCACAAGTGAAAAGACCTAGATAAATTGTACTTCATCAAAATTAGAAACTTCTGTGCTACAAAGAACACCATGAAGAATGTGAAAAGATAACCTACAGAATGAGAAAAACATTTGCAAATCTTATATTTGTGAGGGACTTTTACTCAGAATATATAAAGAACTCTCACAACTTAACAACAGAAAGACAAATGATGAATAGTCAGTTCTCCTAAGACTGATTTCCCGTGAGCACATGAAAAGATGCTCAACACCGTTGGTCATGAGGGAAATGCAAATCAAAACGACGGGAGATACCACCTCATGCCAGCAACCTCAGTGTCCATTAGCAGGTGAACTGCTATGAACCACGTACGGGAGAGCCGTATGAAAGAATATTAATTGGCAATAAAAGTGAATGAAGTACTGATAGATGTTGCCACGCAGATGAACCTTGAAAACATACACTAATGAACGAAGCCAATCGTTCAAGACCACGTGTTGTATGATTCCACTTATATGAGGTGTCCAGAAAAGACGGATCCATAGAAACAGAAGGTAGATTAGTAATTGCCAGAGGAAGGGAGGAGGGGAAAATAGGAAGTGACTCCTAATGGGGACAGAGACTTTTAGGATAATGAAAATGTTCTAAAATTAGTGGTGATGGTTGCTAACTCTGTGAACACAATAAAACCCACTGGACTGTGCACTTTATTTTTAAAAAATATTTGATTTATTTATTCATGAGAGACACAAAGAGAGAGGCAGAGACATAGGCAGAGGGAGAAGCAGGCTCCCTGCGGGGAACCTGATGTGGGACTGGATCCCAGGACCCCAGGGATCACACTCTGAGCCAAAGGTAGAGACACTCACCCACTGAGCCACTCAGGTGCCCCGACTGTGCACTTTAAAAGGGGGAGCTTTATAGCATGTTAATGCTATCTCAAAACTGCTATCATCAACAAACTTATCTTGGGGGCTCAGTTGGTGAATCATCTGCCCCCAGCTCAGGTCATGATCAGGGGGCCCTGGGATGTGTTCTGAGTTGGGATTCCTGTTCTGCGTGGAGTCCACTTCTCCCTCTGCCCTTCCCCCTGCTTGTGCTTGCACTCTCTCTCTCTCTTAAACAAATAAAATCTTTAATTAAAAAAAAAAAAAGCTTAATCTGGTTGCTGGAACAGGAGTAAAATGAGTGTACTACAGAGGAGTTGCCTTTTCTCGCAGGTAGTTAAAGCTTCCCGTGGCTACCTGAAAATGACGTGGTGCAGATATCAGGGTCTGGTATTAACCGCCGCAAACCTTGATGAAGTGGCTGATGAGCCACTTCAGTAGTCGGAGGGCTTCTGTCCACCACTTCTTACTATTACCTGCCATAGTGTTGTCAAGTTAATAAACAAGCTAATAAACATATCTTTTTTATCAAGAGTCTGAGTATGTTTCTAAAAACATTGTTTTCTAAAAGTGAAAAAGGCATAGCAAAGTCAGGTGGACATTAACTTTGGGTTACCTGTGTCTCCATGTCATCCTTCCCCCATCTCTATTACTTTTTATCACATCAGATTACTGCAGCTTTTAAAATATTTGCAAATAGAATGTGAAAATTCTAGCGATTGGTACATGCCTGAAGTGATCTGTGGTGTTGGAGGAAAAGAAGCAAAGACACTTGGGTTTTGGTAAAGTATAGAGACAAAGAGTAGACATGTATTCCTTTAAGCATTTAGGAATGAAAAGGAGAGTCTAAATGTAAGTTTTAGCTGTCTATACCCTGCGATCAGCCGTACTTTGGCCATCCCCAAAGTGTTACTCTTTCCGACCAAAATCTCCTATGAAAACAGAATTAGATTCCACTTAAACCAAATCTTTTCATTATCATGTTCTAATAAACCAAACAAGGAGACTCTTTCTGGTAAGAATCCTATTCTTTAAGGAAAATCATCAAAATGAGGGCAGGGAGCAATCTGTCACAGCTTTAATCAGGGTACATAATAGAATACGAGGAAAAGATGTAGGAAAAGTGTAACAGAAAACAATAAAACAAAAGACGCTCGGTTAACTCCAGGAGAAAAGAGAGGTGAGACAGATCAGTTGGAAGACGAGTACTTCAAATCAGTTGTTATTGAGTGTGGGAAGCCGGAGTCAGGGGACTTGAATGGAGAAGAAGCAAATAATCAAAAAGAACAAGATTATAGTGAGATGCTTTGCCCCTTTCTTTCCTATCTCCTGAATTGCCACCGAAACTCTTAGCTCAGCACCTTGTACATATACACAACAAAATTATTTATAGATACTGCCAAAGCTACTGCTCAATACAACCTTTTATTTTATTTTTTTATTTTATTATATGGGAAAGGGGAGTATTATTTTTCAATGAGCTTTAACAATATCCACTGTATCTCTAGAGAGATTTAGATTTTTTTTTTACATCTAACACATATTCTTGTTTTGTTTTGTTTTTGAAGATTTCATTTATTAATGAGAGAGAGAGAGAGAGAGACAGAGACATAGGCAGAGGGAGAAGCAGGCTCCATGCAGGGAGCCTGACGTGGGACTCGATCCCGGGTCTCCAGGATCACGCCCTGGGCTGAAGGCAGATGCTAAACCACTGAGCCACCCCGGCTGCCCTCTAACACATATTCTAACTTACTTTAAAATAAGTTAGAATAACTTTACAAATTCACAAATGAAAATTATACTTTTAGTGGCAGGAAAAATTAACCTATCGGTTTAGATGCAACTAAATGTGAAGTCAATCATGTACCAGAGAAAAAAGGCCCTGCTTTCATACCCTGATGCTTCAACGTATTTCAATTTGCACTTATAAATCCAACTTTTTAACAAATATTTTTGTATTTTGATTCTAGATACTCTATTTAGAGCACTTCACTCCAAAAATATCCTGATTTCAGATAACCTTTATTTCCAATAAACCAAACCACAAATAGACCCAACTATTTTCTATTTTAACAATGGTTTTATTAGTTTTAGAGACATTTTAATTTGCCTTATAGGATTTTTTATTAGATAATGCAACTTTTAAAGTTATTGATTGGCATCTTGAGATAAATTTGCAAAACTTACCATGTTCATCCTTCTCATCGACTTCTCATCGTAGTTTAACACAGTGTTCCTTATGCTTCTATGAAGCAATAGTCCATGGAAAACTATGGACTCTTGATTCAAGACTAAAAACAGTTACAAACTTTATAATGGTGAAAAGTACCACTGTGGTGTAGAGTGTTCAGCGGAGTGCTTTGTCCGCTGACTTACTGTGTCATCAGCACGCTCCTCTGGCTTATAGGGCCTACCGTGAACTTTGGCTCAGTATGCATGTGGGATTTCTCAAAACTGTTCTGTTAAGAGAAAGGGGTTTACATAATAAACATTATTTTTTTAAAAGATTTTATTCATTTATTTATTCATGAGAGACACAGAGAAAGGCAGAGACACAGGCAGAGGGAGAAGCAGGCTCCATGCAGGGAACCTGATGCGGGACTCAATCCCGGGCCCAGAGTCAAAGGCTGACGATTGACCGCTGAGCCACCCAGGGATCCCATAAATATTATTTTAATAGTCACTTGAACAGCACCTATTTGTATCTGTAGAGATTTCAATGGCCCAAAACACTTCCATGAGTTCCACGAAGGTCTACAGACCACAATAAGGATACACCAGCTCAAGGCAGCACCAGATAGCTCTGTCCTTGAAGGTGAAGATGCAAATGAGGCCATTTGTGTGAGGTGTTGTCAGTGTGTCTGGCAAATGATAAGCATCTATTGTTGTTAATGATGAAGATGAAGGTGATGATAAATGACTACTCTATTTTGTAATCATGCTAAATACTAGCATTGTGCTGTCTAAGGGTTGTTTCCATTCGATATGTTTTAAGATGTTCTAGAGGTTGTGTCTGGTTTAGAGAATCAACTGGAGCAGGTCAACAGTAACGCTGCTCTCAGTTCTGGCTTCTTCTCCTCGAGGGAAGACACTGACCACCAGTCATTTCACTCTTCCCTCCAGAGACCGGAGGAGCTTTTACATCCCCTCTTACATGGTGTCCAAGCATCCGAGACCAATTTTGGCCACATCCGACAAAAACAATGGCCATTCTAGAGGTCTTATCTCGAGGATTAGGGAGTTTAATTGGCAGTAGATTACCTGACCTAGCATCCAAGAAAAGGTTGTGAAGTTCAGAACTAGGAGAGAATTAGGAAACAAACAAACACATAAACAAATAAATAAATAAATAAATGTATTTATTAGGAGTTTCTGCATTGGTGAACACATCCACATGTCGGGTGAGTGGAGCATCCCAGCTCCACAGGGACAGAAGCTCCTGTGCTTGAGAACCTTCCAATCTCCATCTTTATCTGGCTGTTTATCTGTATATTATATAATATCCTTTATAACAAACCAATAAATGTAAATAAAGAATTTCCCTGAGTTCTGTGAGCCATTATAGCAAATTATCAAGCCTGAGGAGGGACTGCGGGAATCCCAGACTTATAGTCAATTGGTTGACAACCTGAGATGTATGACTAGTGTCTGAAGTGAGGGCAGCTTTGTGGGACCGGGCCCTTGCCTGTGAGATCTGTGCTAACTCCAGGTAGTTAGCGTCAGAATTGAATTGAGTTGTAGAATACCCAACTAATACCCCAGGAGTTGGAGAATTGGTGGCTGGTGTGAAGGAAAATCCCACACATTTGGTGTCAAAATATTCCGGTGGGTAGAGGAAACAGTTTTCCTTAGATCACCATCCTCAAGAGCACTTCTGTGGTAAATTGAGAGTAGTGCAGCACTCTGGCCACCAGACTATGTGAAATAATCACTTTCTAAATTATCTAGGTTCTATGTTATACTGCCTAGCTCTTGCAATCCAATGCCTTAGTGTACCTTCTGAGACAAAAGAAGAGAGATTTGAAATCCCATAGTTGAGAAACTCTCAATCTTCCAAATCTCTTTATCATTTATGGTTTGGAACGTGCATAACGGAGTTCCACATTGGATGAGTAGCTTCTATTGGACCTACCTGACCATCCCATAGGTAGCAATCATAAAAACTAGGCTAAAAAAAATATAAATAATGACCCAGGGCCAACTTATGGAGGCTTCCCCTGGCCAAAGATGAAACTATTTGAGCTTCCTCAATAATGACAATAAAGGCCATCCAGACTCATCAAATGTGTTCAAATGCATGATTTGATCACTTTCTGACATCCAGGAAATACACGGTATTAAGCATTCATCTTCTTTTTCCTGAAAGAACCAGACCATTGGGTAGCCAAATAATGGATAAGGAGAGTACATATTCATTAATGTATTTAATATAAAAATATAAAAGGTTATGGAGTTAAGACATACATGCATGTACACACACATATATATGATTTTAGGAAAAAGGAATGCTTAATGTCTCTTTTTATACGCACACGCACAGACGCTTACTGCCTACCTATATAGATAGACATTAAGCATTCATATTTGCTGATGTCATTTAAAAAAAAGCCCCAGAAAAACAGAGCCTCTTCTCATAGCTAGAGTGATCCTTTTATAATGTAAGTCATATTATATCTTATATTTGGTCAAAAATCCACAATAGCTCTCAATTTTCTGAAAAGTGAAAACCAACGTCCTTCCAAATGCCTGTAAGAACCTGTAAGAGCTGTCCTTGAATTAGCTCCTTACCTAATTTCTCCTCTTGACTATACTCCTGCTACAGGGATTTCCTTCCTGTTCTTTAACACTTGAAGTGTGTTGCAACTTCAAGGCCTTTGCATTGGCTCTATTTTCTGCCTGGAGTGCTCTTTTCCCTCACTGTCACACAGCCAACTGTTGTCTTTTTCAAATCTTTGCATGAAAGTTATCTTCTCAATGAGGATTGTGGGTGCATCTCATTAGAAATTACCACCAACTCTCCTGCTTCTCCTGCCAAATGCACATCCTTTCTGACTCTCCTCTTTATTGTCCCATGGCTCTTACCATTACTAATATCCACTACTATATTGTTAAGAGTTGAACTGCCCCCCCACACACACTTCAGAATGTGATCTTATTTGGAAATAGGGTCCTTGCAGATGTAATTAGGTAAATTAGAGTGAAGTCTTCTTACTGGAGTGGGGGCAGTAGTGGAGGATACTGTAAATGGCTGATGTTCTTGTAGGAAGAGGGAAATTTGAACATGGAGACGCAGGGAGAAAATCCTGTGATGATGAAGGCCGAGATTAGTTATGTACCTGCAATAACCCCCAAATATCACTGGCTAAGCCTGAAGCTAGGAAGAGGCAAGGAAGGATCCCTCTGTGAACGTGCATTGGAGCGCTGCCCTGTGGACACATTGATTTCAGATCTTTAGCCTTCAGAACTGTCAGACAATAATTTTCTGTTGTTTTTCACCACCCAGCTTACGGCCCTTTGTTGAGGCAGCCTTAGGAAATGAATTCCTCCATCTGTACACTATAGCTTTAGTATCCAATTCACCTCTTATTGTTCGTATTGCTTATTGCTTGCCCCCCTTCTGTCCCCGACTCCCCTTCTCCCAGAAGGCAAACACAAAATAGCAGGGATCTTTCTTCATTGCTATATCCTAAAGCACCTACCAGAGTTCCTGGTCTGTAGCAGGTACTCAATGCTATCCGAGCCAAGTAATCTTCACACACATTTCATCATTTAACCATTTTAGTTGTTCTTTGTGTATTTCCCAGCTGTTTGTTTTGTTTTGTTTCCATTTGGGGTTTTATTACCCACAGTCACAGGCAACATAGCCAGCAGGAATGATCTAAATAACCGCTAAAACTCAATTTCACGTCTCTTCTGAAATAAATATTTTAAAATCATTGTTAAAACTAATGAGGTTGACTGCTTATAATTTCATCTCTCTTTATTTCCCCCAGCCATGCTTTGTGGAGATGCTGTGAAACAGGTTATCAAGTCAGATACCAGAAGAGAATAGGAGAGTTAAGATAATCAGCTCTCAAGCAAGGGAGAGTTGACTGAACATAAATTCCTTAACTCACTAACCAAGTCTACATAGAAGAAGTGATTATTCATAATAAACTTCCAAAACCATTATCCTCCTGGCCCCCCCTTTATGACTTCTATCCACCAATCTGTTTATACTTCTCAACTTTCAATTATTAAGAACATTCAATTACTTCTGGTTAGGGTAGATGAATTTCTTCCTTTGAGTTCAATAGTTTAAAAGCTCCAAAATTAGTTTATGTAGTTTAACTAAATTCATCTCTCAGCAAGCATAAAATCTGTGAAGTTTGACGGGTATTACACATTTACTAAGGTAGGTTACTGTACCAGGATAAAATACCTCCCTATATGTTTATATTTGCACTTATCAGTAGTCCCCACTCTTCCTCCCCCACCTGACGCCCTCCCCCGTACCCCGCCCCCAGCCATTAGCCACTAAAATTAAACCTTAAAATTGCCCCAGGGAAAGTGAAAATGCCTATTGTTTTTAAAAATGAGAGGTCATTCTTCGGCTTAAACTTTCTTGTTTTTGGTCTAGGGTAAGACAACAGTCTTGAATCTAAACCTTGTGAGGGGCAAAGGTTTTCAATCATAAAAGCTTCCTTTTCCAAAAGAAAATCTTGATATTCTGAACATAGTGTTATGGTAAGCCACCCTGAAGAGAAAAACAAAGATGTAGGGGACATTCTTGGTAGGCAGAAAGAAGTAGAGACCCTTAGAATAAAAAGGAGAGAAAGAGAAAGAGAAAAACAAAAGTGAACCAACGTTCTTTCACTTTTTCTACCTGTTGTCATATAAAAACTTGGGGAGGACACTCATATAGCACCAGGCAGACCAGAGAAGCTAAAAGTAGAGGGGACTGTACACAGTTTCATATTGGAAAATCTAGAAAGAGACTGAAAAACAGAGTGCTTTCATAGCAACATAGGGTGAGCACAACAGCACAGACATGACACCTTTAGTGTTTGGGCACAGAAGGCCTCGGCCCATCTATGCTGCCTGCCTCAGTTCTTAGGGATCTATGTGAGGAGTCGAATTTCATTAGCTCCTGAGGAGTTCTTGGTCATGAATTTAAAGAGTCCCAACAGTTGCTAGACTTGGCAGGTACAAGACCCATAGAGCAGACAAGTGTAGGCTCAGAACAAAATGGAAGGCATGGCTGAGTCTCCATGCAACCACACCATCAATGAAATGCCAGCAGCAATGGAGGATTTGGGGGCTGGATGCTCAGCTCCTGACCTTGCTGAGAACAGCCCATACACTATACAGGTGGACGTAACATGGGGACCAGGCAAGAGAATTATTCCTCAGCTGGCGGTCAATAGGAGCCGGCATAGGGCACCCTGTGGACCAGCACCATTTTCAGCTTCCCCCATTTGTGTAGAGAGCATCTAGGGAAGGAGGGGGAGGGTGTGTGAAAGAAAGTCCCCATATAGAGATTTTAGATTTTCAGTAGATTAAATAACTACCAGAATTACCTATCTGCAAACCTAAAATGTTTCTTGTTTTGTTTTGTCGCTTTCCTTTGGAAACAGAGGAGTCAACATAGGGGAGGGCTAAATCAGTTCTAGGAACTGAAGACAGCAATGTTATTTTGCATGCATGAGCCATTTGTGAAAATATTCAATGGTTTTCAAGGACTCAGTTTTTCAAAAAACTGGCTGAAATAAATAAAAAGTTTTGTGTTTAAAAGTTTAGTAACATAGCATATGAGACCTCAGTACTGAAATAGCACAAAGTCTATCAATCATTCTATATCTTGACCAAAAAAATTAACCTTTTTTCCCCTTGTGGACCCTTCAAGTATTTTTAAATTATGTAATATTTGGAAATACAGATTCCATTTATACTTCACATTTCAGATTATAAAAGATGTATATGAAAACAATCCTTCTTGGGTAGTGTTAATGTGGTATAGGATTAGAAAAGATTTGAGATCTATTTTTATTTGGTAAATTAATTGTGTATTACTAGACATTTGTGGGGGCAAATGAACAATTTGATCGATTATCAATGATAGGAAATAAGTGTTTTCCTGCCAAAACTGTACCCAATGCTTACAATTATGATCATGACTTGGGCATACATCTGTCATTTCTTATGACTTGCTGATCATACTAAACGTTTTCTGCATTTTCACAAACTAAATATTAAGACGCCTTTGAATTAGAAAGGAAGAAAAATAGTTCAGGTATATTCCCCACGTTTGAAATTAAATGATCCGCAGGAAAAATATTTTTATTTATTATAATTTTGAACAAAAAAAAACACTGAGTTGGTTAGATAAGACTTTTATTTTAAACAAAAATTACAATTCATTTGTTCACAAGACAAGATGAAAGTTAATATAACGACTTTTTAAAGTGAAATTATAGATTGCCTTGAGACTGACTTTATACAACTAAGTGAATTCATCATATTATATATATAACACATTGAAACAATATTCCACATATTTACGAACTGACGTTCAAATCCAGAACTCTTAGACATAAATTAAATTTCATGTTACTAAAATGTCTTTGTTGTACATACAGAATCATTGTGAATATGTTTTAGACGATCCCAACATTTGTTGTCTCCTTGGTAAACATGAAGAATTATGACATATGAAGACACTGTATAAGGGAAATTAAATCAGCTTTGATCCCATTATTGAGAAAACCATACAGAATAGGATTAAGACAACAGGACATCATGCCTAACAAATGACAAATGCAATACACCAATTTGAAATGCCTGTTTGAAATGAGGTTGTCATTAAAATCAGTTACCACATGGAAAAGGTGTAGTGGCATCCAGCTAACGGCAAACACTAGTATCAGTATGGTTAGTCTATAGAAAACACTTCGGGATCTCTTTTTGATTCTCATGATAGAACGGTTTACTCTCATGTCATGAACATCCGAGTTTTCTTCAGGTTTCACCTCAAAGCAGGTGGGGACCCCCGGTATGAACTTACTGGATGAAGAATGCTGACTTCTTACAGAACCAAAGTTTTCTGGAAGCATTCTTGAGTGGTTCTCTTGAGGAGGTCTTGCTGGAGCAGGTAAGACACACGCTGTCTTCTTGCTGTACCTTCTCCTGTGTTTTCTGATGAATGAATAGCTCCATTTATGGCTGCTGGAAAGTTTCACCTGAGGCCCACTCTTTTTGAATGGTTGAAGAGTTAAGTTGATCATCTCATTTTCTTCCAGTTTGTTTTCTTTGTTGGACAACCCGCAGCTTATACTCCTGCAGACACTGGTATGGCTCACAGTTAGACACACCAAGGGAAGAATATACTGGACTAGCAATAAAGAGATAGTAAAAGCGATTCTGTACGAATCAGATGGCCACGACTCAACACATAAATACCTGCTGCTCAGCAACGCGGAGTCAAATGTTTCCTGAAGTTCCACCAGACTGTGAAACACTGGAAGGGGAGAACAAATCGCAAAACCTAGTGTCCAGACAGTAGCAATCAGGAAGTAGCCATGGTTTGCTGTTAAATTATTAGATATAGGATGCTTGATCATATGATACCTGACAATGGCAATTGATATTAGAATTAAAGTTGAAACCAGAACTGACACACATTGAAGAAAAGGCATAATGTGACACATGACTCTGCCAAACATCCACTGATCCAGCAGGACAGAGGTCAGTGTAAAAGGTGAGCAAAACAGCACAACCAAAATATCAGAGAAGGCCAAATTTCCTATGAGGAAGTTTACCATCGTCTTCTGATTACGCTTTCTCATGAGAGCCATTAAAATAAGTAGATTCCCCATAAAACCGAGAAGACTTACAAATGTATAAAGTCCAATCAGAAAATACTGTAAATCATCTACACTGCTTTTATAGTCATCCCAGACTGGGAAATCAGAATTCCGAGTGGCAGCCGTATTGTTCTCTGTGGCAAGTGTCTTGTTATAAAAATCCTGGAGTTCTAAATCCATCTTAGAGTTCTGCTTGGAATAAAAAGACATTAGTTACCAACTTTTAAAAAATTACATGACTACGATAAATCAATTCTGAGAGGGAGACTACATTTTAAAATTTGTTCGCATCCCTTATTAATCTCCTTTAAAAAAGAAAGAAAAAGGTTTCATGAGGTCTTTCATTGGTTCCAAGTGCAAAACAAATATCACCTAATAACAATGACAGTAAGTCTGAGTCTATCATCATTCCTATGATGTATTAACTTTCATTAAAGTCACAGATCTTGTTTTTTAAATTTATATAGATATAATGAAAGGGGAAGTATATAAGAACTTCAAGAGACCTAATTTACAATAGCTCGTTACTATTATTCATCCAGTCAAGGTGCTTATTCCTGGTGTGGTCACATAATCTTATCTTAAAACGTTTGCTGGTTTCCAACTTCAATCAAGGTCAAACTTAAAAGTCACCTATCCTGAAGTATTCCTGGGTCTACTCAATTGGATGCAATCTCCTCTTCGGAACCCCCGTACTGCTCTGTGTATAGCTGTCCCATGCCATATGTCACAATTTGCCTTGCAATGCAATTAAAATACATAGCAGCCCACCTTATCCACTTATAAGCAATGGAAAACAGAAAATTGTTATTTATTCATCGTGGTATCTACCACAATCCATGGCCCAGTGACTTCACAATTGTAGGTGCTAAATAAATATTTATGGAAAAATGAAAAATTCAAACAAAATAAATATTTATGGGAAGAGGAAAAATTCAAGCAAATGTCTTGTATCCTAAATATTATCTAGTTCGTGCAGTGTTCAAATGTAAGCTTCTCAGGTGTAGAAACACTATCCTAGGACTTCGGTGTATATAGTAGGCACTTAACTAAGTGTTTATCAAGCTGTACTGTTGACTATGTGTGTACAATACCGGATGGCTGTCGTTCCATGATCAATTCTTCGTCCTTTGAGATGTGCCAGATTATCATGAGTTAGGATAGCTACTGACCAGCAGTCCACTAGTGTTTTGAAAAACAAAATTTACCTATTTACTTTTTTGGCCTAAAAACTGAAACTAATTTTCCACTTTAAAAAGATGGAATAAATTCATATCGTCTAAGGAAAATCTGTATCTTAAAATTAAATACAGAAGTAATGCTAATATCACACCCCAGTATAAGTTCTTTTCCATTTCAAACAAAATTAACAGTGTAATATTATCGATGGCACAATGGTATTCTTATTTCCTGCTACACATTAGAGATTTGACAGTATTATAAAAAAGTAGGCACTATTATTTTTTTTAACAAGAGTTTCCCATTGAATACTCAGGACAGCAATAGTTAATTAGTTCTGATGGATATTCATGTTGTTATAGAGATCCTCATATAATGCAAATTTAAAAAGCATTTATACTACATTTCAACTTATATTTACGTATGTATTTCTAGGTCTACGGTTGGATAACTATAGTTAAAACTATAAAATACATATATATTTAATTAACGGTGAATACTATTATCTTTACCTCATAAGGGACTTTTAGGTCCTGATCCAAAATATTTCCAAATAGAAAATCCTATTGTGTACATACATTCATTATAAATAATTTTAACTTCAGGTTTATAGACAGCAGGTTTCAAATAGGATGATATAGGCATCATTGTTCTATGAGAAAACTTGAAAGTTTAAGTTTTTCAGAACTTTGACAACTGATTCTATGTTGATTAAATTACTTTCTGGTAACTAATCACATCCCTTTAAAGATAAATTAATTCAAAAGCTCAGGATCTTATTCATTCATTCTTAGGCACTAGCCAACAATTTACATTGATACTGCCCCAAGTTAGAAGGGGTAAGCTGGTGCAGGGTCACTCTCATGGCCTACTGAGTCAGATAGTCATCATACTAACCTCGCAGGAACTATTCTGTATAGATTAGCGAGCTTCTAATCAAAGTAGCTTTGACTGGCCTTTCTGCCTAATTTCCTGGGTTCTGATAATTCCTCTGGTTATCAACCTTGTTCGTAATCCTTTTTACATTTATAATGCGTGTAGGTCATTTGTTACTGTGATCCCACTTAGTTCTTCTGTTGACTCACTTTCTTGAGACAACTCTTTTTCGCTGTAGATCAGTGGCTACTGGTCGCTTTTTCTACTAGCTTGTAGAAGGAAGGACACTACTGCTTGTTAGGAAGGACAAAAGAGAAATTGAACCAAATCTAGTTGGTTCTAGAACGGCTTTGTGCTTTCTTGGGACATGTAACTAGAGGATGACACTTCCTTAAAGTAAAATGTTACTGTCTAAAATTTTTCAAGGGAAGAGGAAATGCAGTACAATTTACGCTAATAGAAACAATGTAGTTTTGAGTCTAGCATTCGGATCGACTCCAGTGTAGTGGTCAGTCTTCTCAATTAGACCCTAATGGAGACAAAGGAAAATGTTTTAATTCTTTTCATGATAGAAATGATGCTTAATGGAGTGATGGTGTACATAATGGATACTAAGTAAACACTCTTACTCATCATTTTAAAAAGCACTTTAATTTTTCCCAGCTTTAAATGAAGAGGGATGAATCATCCAGGGAATATAAGAAAATTCAGGATAGTGTATGACCATATGTATGTAAACATACGTATATGTCTGGTTACATACACAGATATACTGGAACCACCAAAATTAGACAGGTTTCCAAATGGCCCTACAATGAAATAAGGAGATAGATCCACTGACAATGGGGATAGTTTAGCACTTTAAATTTTTGAATGAGGTCTCTTCAGTGACAAAGCAACATAAAGCTAAAATAGCAAAAAAATATTTAGTTTACAACATATGTTTTTATTTAAATGTAAAAGAAGTACATCAGATTTCGGTGTGTCACTAAAAATTTTCTATAAAACGAGCGCAGAAAACACTGAACTCATTAAATCATAAAAACCATTGCCTTGTTAGTAAGCAGATGAAGGAAATGCCATTCTGAGTATTCACTGGACACAGGACAAACTGAGGGCAACACTTCTTTCCCTCCCTAAAAAACACTACTTTATATATAATTTGCAAGGGGAGGCTCCTTTTATTAAGGAATAGCTAAGAGAGATTAGTTGTTCCTTCCTTTATTCATTCAACTAGCGTTTATTGAACAATTGTTGTGTGATGTGGTCTGCAAGGCTCTGCCATAAACATAACAAATACACGGTACAAGGTACTGTGGGAGGAATTCTGAGGAGTTATTTCAAGGTTATATGATGAGTAATTACAGACTACAAGTGCCTGAGATATAAAAGGGCCTAAATGGATGATGAATGAATGAATGAATGAATGAATGAATGACATTCTCCCGACTGCCAGTGTTGGATTTTTTTTTTTTTTCACAACAGCATGAACACTTAACACTGTTGCTCAATATCATGGATGCTTCTTTGCATCTATTGATAGATTGACAAATTAGCATTTTTTCTTATGTTTTTTTTCCCTCTCCAAACATTCACTCCCTCACTTAACATTCATTTATTCATTTGATTTTGGTGTGACTGTAGCCAACCTTGTGCTGCTCTCCCTCTAGCCCCAGTCCAACCCATCCCATCCACACGCAAAAATACACATAACACTTAATATCATGCTCCACACTAAATGGGCATTTTGTGACTCTTTGCTCTGACTTCTTACACTGGGGCCGGGAGAAGGAAGGGAATGGGCAACACAATGGCATGTAGAGTATTTGGAGCTGAAAATAATCAAGACCCAAAAGACTCAGGTAGAAACTCTGACCTCCCCACCAAATGCCTAAGAAAGATTTAGCTTGAGGACCTGAACCAGGAAAAGAGCTACTTACAGAGATTCCTTTTTGCCTAAGAAACCCATCAGAGCAACCTTCATTTTCCAAACATTTCCTCTCATCTTCCCGCTAATGGCTCTCCTCTCTTCCTCCTCTCCTTAGCTCAGGATGACATATATGCCTCATTTTGCCTCTCTTTGGGATTTCCATGTCTGTGTAGATTCCCTGTAGGTAGGAAGCTAAATTTGATTTTCTTCTGTTAATGTGTCTCACGGAAATTTAATTTTTAGTCCAACTAGAACTTTGGGCAAAGAAAAACTTCTTCCTCCCTGACAGTAGCCAGGGGGATATTTCAAACAGTAGGAAATGTTTGTCCAATGAGATTTGTGTTGTTGTTGTTGTTGCTTTTTTTAATTGAAAATCAGTTTTAATTGAAACTACTTTAAAATGAAAGGGGAAAAAAAAGCACAAAGGATTTCTTTTCTTAAATTTGCCCCTTCACTTCCCTGAAAAGCACAATAAGCAAACCTGTAATGGAAATGTAGATCTGTTTAATTGCGATCTGCTTTTATAACAAGTGTTATAAGGGACACTGTACAATTTTATGCAACACAAATACTTTATACGTAATACAAGTAATGTAATATGTATACTTTTCTTCATCTTAGAGTGCTAGAGAAATCATGAACTGTAACCAGAAATAAACATTTAAAGATGAAATATTATTGCACCAGAAGAAATTTGATACCGAGTGTGAAACCTTTGCTGCGCTTACTGGTGACATTTTCTTCTTTTGTATCTAGTTTTACCTCCCGTCCCACCATCAGAACTCCCAGGCTGCAGCCTCAAATGTTTATCCTCAGGGTAAAAAGTGGAAAAAAAAAAAAAGTTCTTTGTCACATTGTGACTGTTAAAAAGCAATGTCTCTGCAAGCTCACTGGAATTTTCTGATATTGTAATTCCCTTATAAAAATCGATCTGTAGCTGACACCAAGACAAATGAAAGGTTTCGGAGAGACTTTAGGTACCTTAAGTAGCTGGTTCCTAAAAGGAATAATGGGAGGAACTGCAAGGAATTCAAGGGATAGCGAGAGGCAGCTCCTATATTTAAATAAGCTTCCTTTGTTAGGATAACCTCCTGTCTTAGGGAAATGCACCTCTTTTCACAGAGGATGCGAGCACCGTAAAAATCTCGGTGATCTTGGTCCCCGCAGCAATGACAGGATCCCGGCCCTCGCCCTGCTGCCCCGACCCCGGCAGCGGGAGGTCTCCAGGTTCTCAAATTCTCCCAGGACCCCTTGTAAAAAGCCAGGATCTGGCCACATCGGAGTCGGAGAGCGCAGCACCGCTTTGCTCAGCAGACGGGCAGCGGGCACGCGCCACCCTCTGAAATCCAACCGCAGAGTTTCTTTCCCCCTGAGAAAATCCGAAATTCAAGACTGACCCGGCCGGAGGGGGGGGGGGGGTGCGGGGCCTCCCGCGGCCGCCGGCGCTTCCCCAACCTCCGCTAAAGGTCTCGGGACTTGGGGCTCAAGGGAAATCCCCGCTCCCGGAGGCCAGGGGTGCGGCTGCGCCGCGAGGTCCCCACCCCCCCCCCCCGCCCCCGACCCCGGCCCGGCCCGGCCCGGCCTGCGCCCCCGCTCGGGACCCCGCGCCCGCCGCACCCCGGGAGGACCTGCCCCGCGCCCCGGCCCCGCGCCCCGACACCCCGCACCCTCCGCATCCCGACCCGCGCCCCGACCCCCTGCCCCAGCGCCCTCCCGGGGCCCCGCAGGCTGCAGCCCCTACCTGGGCGCCCGGGCCGGTGCCCGCGCCTCGGCTCCCGGGGACGCGGTGGCGGCTGCGCCGGGCGGCGGCGGCTGCAGGGGAGGACCGGGGGGCGCGGGGGGGCGGCGGGGCGCGGCGAGGCGCCTCGGGACCACGTGACGCCGCCGGGACCCCGGGGACCCCGCTCCAGGGCGCCTGCTCCGCGCCCGCCTCCCCCCGCCCGGCTCGGGGCGCGCCAGCCCGGCCAAGGCGGGGGCCCGGAGCAGCGGCAGCCCCCCGCCCGGCCCCCCGCGGCACCCCCTGCAGCCCCCCTGCAGACCCCCGCCCGGCCCCCCGCAGCCCCCCCTGCAGCCCCCCGCAGCCCCCGCCCGGCCCCCGCAGCACCCCCTGCAGCCCCCCGCAGCCCTCCGCCCGGCCCCCCGCAGCCCCCCGCCCGGCCCCCGCAGCCCCCCAGCCCCCCGCCCGGCCCCCGCAGCCCCCCCCGCAGCCCCCCGCAGCCCCCGCAGCCCCCCGCAGCCCCCCCCGCAGCCCCCCGCCCGGCCCCCGCAGCCCCCCCCGCAGCCCCCCGCAGCCCCCGCAGCCCCCCGCAGCCCCCCCCGCAGCCTCCCGCCCGGCCCCCGCAGCCCCCCTGCAGCCCCCCTGCAGCCCCCCGCAGCCCCCCCTGCAGCCCCCCGCCCTCCCTCCGTCGCCCCTTCCCCTTCCCAGCCGCGCCCCCAGCCTCCCCACCCCCCCTGGGACGGGGACGCGGCTCCCCGGGGCCCCCCGCAGCCCGCCCCGTCCGAGGCCAAGTTAACTTGAGCAGGAGGATCTCTGCCCGCGGGGCCCCGGGCCTGGGGGAGCCGAGGGGAGGACGTGGGGGCGCCGGGACAGCGCCAAGGGCTGGGGCTCCCAGAACAAGCTTCAAGGCCCGGGTTCTCTCTTTGTTCGGAACAAATAAAGAAACAAATAAATAACCCCCCAAAGGGGACGCTGCTCCTTTGCACCTGTTTCGGCAGGAGGAAGGGCCAAGCCTGGCGCGGAGGCTGGTGCGGGGGGGGGGGGGGGGGGGGGCACCTGCGGGGAGGGGGGGAGCGGGCGGGGGGGCGCGCACCTGCGGAGGCCCGGGGGGAGCGGGGCGGGGGGATGGGGGGAGCACCTGCGGGGGCGGGGGGAGCGGGGCTGGGGGAGGCGCACCTGCGGGGCGGGGGCTGCGGTCCCCTGACGGCGACGGCTGGGGTCAGGCGGGACCGAACCCGCCCTGGCACTGCTCAGAGACACAAAGACTGCGGGGGGTAGGGGGGGAGGGAAGGGTTGTCATAGGTTAAAAAAAAAGAGAAGACACAACCACCCCAATACCCTGCAAACATTTGGCCCTTGGTTTCTCAGCGTGATTTCCATCCCCAGTGTTTCCAAATCTGTTTTGCAGGTTCGCCTTATTTTCGTTAGTCATTAGTTGGCAGGTGTTGGAGGCTTCTCTGTGCTGCGTGTGTGTGTGTGCGTGTGCGTGTGTGTGTGTAGGAGGTGGGGGGAGAGACAGACAGACACACACTGGAGAGTCGCAGACAGGCCCACGTGTCTGTAGCCGCGACCTTGCAGGCGACAGATTGTATTTATTGTACATTTCAAACCTGAAAACGATTATGTGACGGCCGCAGCCACAAGTGTTTGGTGATGAGTGTGATCCAGTGGGGCCGGGGCTCCAATCTGGAGGGGACTGTCCCCCTCGGGGGCAAGGCAACCTGTAAATCTAGCAGAAGTGAACAAAAATTCCTGGGCCCCTGTGCTGCATCTTAGTGTCTGATTCGCAGGGAATCGGTACAGACTGTCGTTGTGTCGGCCAGAGAGTCATCCAAGAGCTTTTAAACACCTCAAGGGAACCTAGTTCCCATTTCATCCTTCTCTATTTTATTTCTGGAATACTAGCACCTTCTCCCCAAATGCTTGACATAGCAGGCAGGGTCGGCCTCTGTAGCCGGGAGCTGAGGGATCGAGTGTCAGGAAGGGTGACTGGGGAGAAACCAGTTTCCTTCTTACACTGTCTTGACTCCGGCGTTGGCACAGGCAGTTCAGGACACGCCGCCGCGGGAATCTCTGTCCCTCGGTCCCTGGCAGTCACAGTACACACCTACTTCAAACACGCGTGGTCTGTGAAACAGCTCCCAAGTGAACCCCGCTCCCAAGTGAACTCCGGAATACTAGTCTCTGCTACAAGCTTTTGTATGTTAAAAATACAAGATGGATTTTATTTCTTTTCCAAAAACGTTGTTTTCTTTGGCTAATCTCGACCCTTCGTTTGAAGTAACTGTTACCATCAGAGTATGAAAAATAAAAGGCCAACATGTCAGTGAGACAAAGATTTTGATTCACCCACCATTCCCTTCCCGCTGCACACAAGGATACAAGCCTCAAGAAGCCTTCTTTCAACGCACGTTCAACCTACGTGGAGCAGACAAATTAGGTGGACAAATCCTTCTTTCGAAGATTTGGTCAACTTGCAAATTCCAACAATATGCTACATCAAGGGGAAGCTACGAAGAGCAGTGCGCTCTTACCTTCAAATTTCCCAGGAGGGATTCAAGGCTAATCATCATCACTCTCTGTAGAACATAATACGGGATTTTGTTCCTACTTGATGGAGTAAATTCAAGCAGGTGGACTACTACCTCTGGGAACACAAATAGTAATGTCCACCTCTGCTCTAGGTATTTTTTCCTACTCACTATTTATAAAATACTCATTTGGGAAATTAAGTTGGATTTTATGTGTGCTACAAAATTAAACTGGCTATTTTCCATTTCTCACGGTCCTTCATCAGTTATGAAAGAAAGCCTTTCTGTAAAGGTGAAAGTTAAAACTACTCAGGACTCCTAAGACAAATTATTGAATAATAAAGCACGCTCCAAACAATGCCTGAGGTAGTATTTCTCTGAGGAACGTGTCTGTTGTTTCTGTCAGTTATTGCTGCATTTTAATAACAGCTACTGTTTGTGAAGGACACTTACTAATGTGCATTGAAATAACCTCAAATGATATGTCATCTTGATATATAGGAATAGCGGTGACAAATAAAATAGAAAAAAATGGCACTATTTTATTTGATGCATTTTTTTCTGTGAGGATTTTTGTTACACTCATTAAGAGTAGACATGTCTTCATCCATAGTTTTTAGCATGGCTAATTTAAATCCTTAATTCTTAAAACATATGGAAGAGGCCATCAGAATATTTTTATGATGCTTATTGCTGCCTTGATTTCTTTGCAATTGTAATAGTTTGTCATATAATCAGTATTTAGGACTTAAACACAATTGGGAAATACATGCAGTTTTTTAAGGAACAGGAGCAATTAAAAAAAGTTAACCCAAAGTTTTGAGTGTAGAGAGCCATTGTTCCAGAGAATACAAGGAGAATTTTGAGGTCCTAAGGGGGTATAATTGTCTTCTTCTGACAAGCACTTTGCTACTAGGCAACACTTTATCTTTCCTTTTGATTCCCTAATGATTAAATCATTAAGTATAAAGCAGTGACTGATTTCCAGACAGAACGTACAAATCTTTTGTTTTAAATAAATTCTCCGTGCCAGAAATACACACACACATACGTGTGGTACGCATATGTATAGGTATGCAATCCTGTATCACAAATGTCCTTGTATATTGGACTCTTGTCAGAACACCTGGATTTCATTCAGGCTTTATTTCAAATTAGTGGCATCGCTTTAGACAAAACACTTGGCCTTTTTAGTTTTCACTTTCTTTGTAAACTGAAATGTTGTGACTAGTAGATATGGAACTCCCTTTGAGGTCTGACTCTCTCTCTCTCTCTCTCTTTTTTTTTTTAAGATTTTATTTATTTATTCATGAGACACAGAGAAAGAGAGAGAGAGGCAGAGACACACACAGAGGGAGAAGCAGGCTCCATGCAGGGAGCCCGAGGTGGGATTCGATCCTGGGACTCCAGGATCAGGCCCTGGGCTGAAGGCAGCTCTAAACCGCTGAGCCCCCGGGCTGCCCGAGGTCTGACTCTCTAGGACTTTATGCCATTAACAAGCATGTGTTATAGATACATATGTAAAAAGAGAACCTGTTTGGATCTTCAGAAAATTTAAATGATCATAGAAATTGTTTCTCTCCATATTAGAAAAAAAAAGAAAAAAGAAATACTATGGATAGCTTTCCATTTTTACTGGCACATTCTTTTTGCTGCAGCTATAATAACTACATAATGATACTTGATTCATTCTCTAAAAAGTTGTGGATGTTTTACATATCAACAAATGATTCTTTGTTTCATTATATTATTTCAAAAATATCAGCACAAAATATGTAAAAGAAGACAATGTAGACTCCTTTGGGGACATACAGTTTCTTATTATTTATTTATTTATTTATTTATTTATTTATTTATTTATTTATTTTTGGACATACAGTTTCTATCATGTAAATCCATATATAGTTCATATATTATTCCCTTTTGTAAATCAACCCAAAAAATGGTGATGTTGATAAGTATCTGCCCAACATTACTTTTTAAAGCGAAATTTTCATTTCTTAGCTAAGTTTTAATGGTCAGTATTTTACATCTACTTATAAGTCTAAATATAGCTTTGCTATATTTAAGTGGAAATGGAAGAGAAATGGTTTATTTGTTTTTGATATGTTGGTTTGTTTTGAATAGTCTTTAAAAAGAATGTTTAGAGAACTGTTCAAAGCATAAGCCCAGAATCCAAAGTTGATGTGGTTAAGTGATGAAGTGAACGTTTCTTGAAACTGTATCTGTAACCATATTCCTACTCTTATCATACAGGTAATTCAGCTTTTAAAAGTATATTATTCAGCAGGTAGAAAAACTTCTAAGGCATTTTTCTGCTGGACATTATATGCATTTTTAAAGGCAGGAGGATGAATTTTTGAAGCTTATATTTAATAGGAAAGCAGAATTAACACATAAAGAAAATAAAAAAATAAGAAGACTCATCAAGAGAAGTACGTAATAAACACACATATGCATAAAATACGTGTAGCATTTACATATATGTAAGATACATGTTTCCACGGATTCCGTGCATGCATAGAAGCAGCAGTTATCCACCATAACTAAGGTGCCCAAGACAGTTTCAAATGTTTCGGATGAACACGTGGGCCTGATTTGTGATGTTCATAGTTTATGTAATCCTCCTTTATTCCTTGTTCTTCAATCCTTCCACAGAACTTTGCTCAACGTCTTGTTGCCACATCGAATCCAGGCTGCAAGTTTAAAGAGGTGAAAAAACGTCGTCACTGTCTTCCAGAGATCACAGTGTGGTTCTGTGCAAATACACAATTAATTGCATCTAGTGTACTCAATCCTGGGTTAGAAATAAATTTAAAGGGCTGCAGAAATATGAGTAAGGTACATTCAGCCTATGGGGGGGATGGAGAGGTATGAAAGAGGGCTTCCTAGTTGAGAGGCTACTTGAACTGAAGCTTGAGGAACTGGTGAGAGTTAAATCCCCAAATGATGGGCCTGAGTAAATAAGAAGAGGGGACACGGCATGAAGGTGAGAGAGGGTGTATCAGAGAGGTGCAAAGAGTTTGGTATGACTGAGTGTGTGGGAAGTGGTGGAGGATGATACGGAAAATATCGGTTAGAGGACACTGCACTTGAAGTGTCTGGAGAGCACCCAGACTATTTAAGCTGGGGGGGATATAACTGGACCATCGTGAAACCCACTGAGGCAGAAACCCATTCAGCAGAGAAATAAGTAGAGCTCGATCGCATGTAAGGGATGTTTAGGGGGTAGAGTCAACGGGAATGTGTGAGCGACTGAATTTGAGAGTGTGAGACAGAAACACAGGACAGCTCTTAGATTCCGGTTTGAGGGATGGGTATGATGACCAGACTGAGATTCCCGTTCACCAGCTGAGAAGCACATTTGTCCAGGAAGCCGAGAGAGACCTGTCCTTTAGGTGGAGATGTGGGGTTGGCAGCACACAAGCATGTATTTGATGACAGATGGCAGGATTATGCATTAAGGGTTTAAAAAAAAAAAAAAGGAAAAGATCAAGAATGAGATCTCTGGTAAATTTGGGTATTTCAAGTCAATCAGGGAAAAGACAGGACCACAAAAGGTGGTGACACACAAGCTTTCCAGGGGGTGGTCTTGGACGGGGGGAGGGGAAGGTCCTCCGAGCGAGTCGTCTTCCAAAGAACCATCCCGAAGGGCGATAGGACGGAGGCCTCTTGGGAAGAAGAGGAAAATGGAGAGGGGCTCACTTGCCCAGGTGACGTCACTCAGTAGCAAGGTGGGGAGGTGGTCCCCAGAGCTCCGAAGGGCAGCAGCGGCCTGATGTCGTTTATGGATACAGATTTTGTTCTATCCATGGTTCGTAGACGATGGGTGCAGTTTCTCGGATGGGCTCTCACTGGTTACAAACAGATTTCTTTGGATAACGTTTGAAGCAATTAGATGGGTGAGAATTTGGGTTTGGTGCTGTCTGGCTTTGGGCTACTAGTCCTAAGCTGCCGTGAAGAAGCAAACAGTATGGGGGCCCCCGTGGGCTAATAGGCAGGTGCCATCTCGGGCCCCCTACCTAGCAGGATCCTGGGGAGGAACACGTGTGAGAAGTAGGGGGAGACCTGGGAGAGGGAACAGGGGACCGTCCAGTGAGCAAGGAGAAAAGCCTGAAGTGTGGCGTTCATGCAATCAGGAGAAAGAAGATTCCAAGAGCGTAGGGTGGTCAAGAGAGGCACCTGCACCCTAAAGAATAAGTGTAATAATGTCTGAAGCCTTTCCACGGGCTTTGGTCACTGGTGGGATGGGCCGAGGTGGTTTCCGGCGGCCCATGCTGAGGAGGCAATTCCTGGAGGAGTTCCCAGGAAGGAGAAGGCAGCACAGAAGCTGGGGCATGGGCGAGGGGGTTACCATGAAGGAGTGAGCAATTTTATTTGTGTTTTCATTTTAGTGTTGCACCAAGAAAGCGGCACAGTTGACTAAACAGGTGTTGCAGTTGTGTTATTGTGTAACAGCCCCCACAAATTTAGTGGAATAAAACGACAACTCACACATGGATTTTCTGCTCCTGGATTGAGGGGGTGAGCACAACGGGGGTGGCTTGTCTCTGTCACACGACATTTGGGATGTCGGCCGGGAAACCCCAGTGGGCTAGGCTGACTCAAGGCCTGGGGCCCAAAAGCTGGGGCAGAGGAGTTGCTGGTGAAGTGAGGCCTGTGGGAGGGAGGTTGCTGCTGACTTCAGAAGCAAGGAGGAGCCTATGGAAATTGAGGATATGAGGTAGGAGACTAGGGGAGAAGGAGGACAACTGGAAATATCTTCTAAAAGGAGAGAGATCGGAAGTCCACTCAAGCTCAAGAACTTCAGCTAAGGTTTTGAATTTGTAGTTTCAACGATCCGCGCAGTTATCCTTACCTTTATGCTGCGTTAGTAGAGGGGGTAGCCAAGCAGTGTCCTGGGTTCAGAAGAGTCCGATTACTGGCCCATCCTTGGATACTTACCCTCTTTCTGGATTTATATGTATCCAGAGAAAGAAAAGCAATGGCTAGACTTTAAACAAAGGAACAAAGCAAGGCTGCTTACCTGAGCAGACAGCGGCCTGGAGTCCCTGATTCCACCTTTGTGCCAGCTGCTGCTGCTGCTGTTCACGTGGACCCAAGGAGTCTATTTTCTTCTTCTTCTTCTTCTTCTTCTTCTTCTTCTTCTTCTTCTTCTTCTTCTTCTTCTTCTTCTTCTTCTTCTTCTTCTTTTTCTTCTTCTTCTTCCTTCTTCTTCTTCTTCTTCTTCTTCTTCTTCTTCTTCTTCTTCTTCTCCTTCTCCTTCTTCTCCTTCTCCTTCTCCTCCTTTTCCTTCTCCTTCTCCTTCTCCTTCTCCTTCTCCTTCTCCTTCTCCTTCTCCTTCTCCTTCTCCTTCTCCTTCTCCTTCTTCTCCTTCTCCTTCTTCTCCTTCTCCTTCTTCTTCTTCTTCTTCTTCTCCTTTGGGAAAAACTGAGCTGTCTCAGGGATGTGAACTGGCTTTTACATTTTGGAGCCAAGTGTGGCCTCCTGATGTTGGCTGTGTCGTGAAAGGATCTCCTATTAAGCCTGAGATCTGGGAGTAGGGTGGTGTGAAGGTGGAAGCGGGGCAAGAACTGTGAGAGATCTTTGTCATGGATGATTGGATGATGGGAGGTCGGAGGAGGCATTCAGACTTGCCCTGCTCACCAGCTGTTCCTACTCCACAACTTTGAAAGGAGATGTGAAGGGAATGGTACTAGTTATAATCAAAAGCAGTAATAGGAACAATGGCAAAGCTCTGCTCATTATCCCAGGTAACAAATACATAATGTGACACTTTGTAAAATAACGTTACATTTTTGTTGAATGTCTATAGGGTGTCTGACCAGGTGAGGTCTGCAGGAAAATGTTTGGGTATTTACTAAATAATTTTAGGGCCCTAGTCCTCTAGAGTCTGATTCTGACAGTTTTAAAACAAACGCTCTAGATTTGTAGTCTATGTGACGGAATGAGAACTTCCCTGAAGTGCATTCCCATATTCCCATGTCAAACCAAGAACAAATCCATATATGTGACTTAGCTTCTCTACACAAAAGCTAATTAGATTGTTTATCTACATTCTTGTATCCTGACATTTTTAACTAAATTAATTGTAAGCTATTCCTGCGAGTTAATTCTCAAAAGGACACCTGGATTACGTGACTGTGTTGACCATTTGATTGTACTAACCGATTTAGTCAAAACTCTTTGCTTCCTGTATTTCATTGGTTCTAAAGTGGGGATTTTAAGGAGCTATTTTGGTACTCTAACTTTGAGATTCAGTTACAATGGATTGTGCGTCATTGCTTTACTGGAAGCACTTTCTTTCTTCCTCAGGGGTCCCTGAAATAATATTGCAGTCTATATTCTGTGACATCATGGGTTCAAATAAATGCAATAATAAGTTACAGAAAGAAGGAAAAACTGACACCTAATTAATGCATAGAATAGGAACTGATTCACCAAGGTGGCTCCTAGGAACTTCAACCCCGATGCGGTTTTCTCCTACGGTATCATCCACTAGCTAGTTTTCACATGACAGGTTAACACCTGTCAAGGTTTTCTGAGTCATAATTTATGACAACTCTCCTATATCAAGGCCTATTAGCATTTTAGAATCATTAACTTTAGCAGCAGAAATGCATCAAGTGACCAGTAGTTACAATGGATAAACTCCGTGAGCAAGTTTAGTGACACACTTTCATCTCTATAGTCATCGAATCATGCAATTTGAAGGTTCAGCCCATTTTTTTAGATGATAAAACTAAGGTTTATAGGGATTTAATGAATAGGGCCTATTCTGTTTAAATGACAGAACAAAAGACTTGCCCAAGAGAACGGGAGAACAGATCATTGATTTAATTCTGCTGGTCATGGTTTCTAGGTCAGAGGGCTCCGAAATTTCAGGAGAAAATACACCCAGTGAAAAAGTTCTCTCTCCGTCCCTGGCAAAGGTGAGATTTATCTAGTTTGAAACCCCAGAAAGAAAGTATGCAACTGGCTGCTCTCTTAAGACTAGAAAAAGAAGTTTTCTTTATTTCACACGTATATTCTCTTTAGTACATCTTTTGAGGAATTCAAATTACTCTTCAGCGTATGTTTTCTGAGAAACTCAGATTACTCTATGTCAAGCCTTCCATAAAATTACATTATTAGAGGAATTTATGTTGTATTTGGTTATTGTACTATGCTGCATTTTTTTTAATTTCACACTTTATAAAAATTTATTTTATTTTACAGTTTGAGAGAGTCCTTAATAGATGATATATGCCTAGAGAATTATACAATTTGCTGCGGTTGTTGAGCATATCAAAACTTCTTTTTGTACGATAATTTTTTTTTTAAAGATTTCATTTATTTATTCATGAGAGATACAGAGAGAGGCAGAGGGAGAAGCAGGCTCCTAGCAGGGAGTCCGATGTGGGACTCGATCCCGGGACCCTGGGGGGCAGGACCTGAGCCGAAGGCAGACGCTCAACCGCTGAGCCACCCAGGTGTCTCAGGACCCAAAACTTGACAGAAAAGTCTTTAAGACCAATGATCTTTCAAAGATTGGTATTTGATGTTAGTATTTCAAGAATATAGCTTTATAAACTTGCCTTATGGTGGAAACTTCCTAACAATTCAGTTAATAAAATGATGAAATACACTGGCCACAGTAGTTAGGCATTATTATAGGCAAGCCTTAATTCAGCATTCTTGGGAAAGACAGAAAGGAAAATGCCTAATGAGTCCAGATTCTATTTTCGACTCCAAAATATTTGCTGACATAGGAAAAAAGCTTACCTAAAAATGTATTCTTCATAGAAAATCAGATTATTTCATTTGTGATTCTCACTGCAGATGGAAAATAGCCTATTTGAGGTCAGAACCTTGTGGGTAGGGCAGCCCCGGTGGTTTAGGGGTTTGGGGCCGCCTTCGGCCCAGGGTGTGATCCTGGAGACCTGGGATTGAGGCCCACGTCCGGCTCCCTGCGTGGAGCCTGCTTCTCCCTCTGCCTCTCTCTCTCTCTGGGTCTCTCCCGAATAAATAAATAAAATATTTAAAAGAAAAAAAAATAAGAAAAAGCTTACTTTTCAGAATGTGACTTGAGGGAATGGAGTAAACAGAAGGCGACCAGAAACCTCAAGAGTCATTACTCTTTACAAGAATTGAAATTGCTGGGGCACCTGGGCTGCTCAGCGGTGGAGCAACTGCCTCTGGCTCAGGTGGTGACCCCGGGGTCCCGGGATCCAGTCCTGCCACCGGGCTCCCTGCACGGAGCCTGCTTCTCCCTCTGCCTGTCTCTGTGCCTCTTGTGAACAAATAAAAAATAAAATCGCAAAAATAATAAAATAAAATAAAATAATAAAATATTCGAAATCCCTAAATCATAAAAGATTCGAAATCCCTAAATCATATTTTCAGTTTCAGTTAAAAAAAAAAAAAAAGAAAGAAAGAAGAAGGAAAGAGAAGAATTAAAAAAAAAAATACAGATGCCATTTTACTCTGTTTCACCAGTAGTGGGGTTCTGAGCAGCGTGTGCCCCCATTCCGGGAGTTCACTCATGACAAGGGATATTTTAATTCTGGATCCTACCCCTTTTCCAATTGTATAAACAAATATGTCTAATAACAAATATTTTAGAAAGATTTCCTGGGTGGGGGGGCACAACCCCAGATGTTCACATCACCAGGTATAAGCCGGCTATGACTGATACTGAACTTTAAACAGTGTCTATTTTGCCTAACAGAGAAAGCGCACCGTGGACGGCGTGAGCCGGGCGCCGCGCTCTCCGTGGGGTCCTGCGGCTCCTCCCGGGCCCGGTGCCGAGGGGGCGCTTGCGGCTTCCCCGCCGCCTCCCCGCCTGGGGCAGGGGCGCGACCTGGGTTCCCGAGTGGGGAGGCCGCGGGTCTGGCAGGTGCCCCCGGGCTCGGGGCCCCGGACCTGCTACTTTTTTTTTTTTTTTTCCTTTTTTTCTTTTTTTTTCTGTTTTGGGTAAGGCCGTCCCCCGATCGCTTTTAAAACGAGGGACGGACCGGGAAGGTCGCGGGGCGGGCGTGGGCCGCGAGGGGGCGCTGGGCCGCGGGGCGCGGGGGCGGCGGGCGCGGGGCCGGGGCGGGGGCCGGGGCGGGGGCGGGGGCCGGGGCCGGGGGCGGGGGCCGGGGCCGGGGCGCCGTCACGTGGCCGCGCGGGGCGGAGTCGGGCCGCGGGGGCGTCTCCTGCCCGCGGGCTGCTCTGCGGGGCGGGGCGGGAGCGGGAGCGGGAGCGGGAGCCGCGGTGCCTGCGCGCTCGCGGGGTCGCCGTCCTGCGGCTCGGGGCGCGGGCCCGGCGGGAGCCCCCGGAGGTGAGTTCCGGGCACCCTCGGGGGGACGCGGGAGGAAGCGCCCAGGGCCGGCGAGAGCGGGGACGGGGACCCCGAAACGTGCGCGCGCCCCGCGGTGGCCCGGGTCCGCCCCGCAGCGGGGCTCGGGGTGCAGGCGGCTGGCGGGGTGCTGCGGGCGCTCCGGGGCGCTCCGGGCGACCTGCCCCCGCGGTCTCGGCGTCCTCCCGGCCCGCAGGCGACCCGTCCCCTCGTCGGCTCTCCGGCCGGCCCTGCCCGCGCTTCTCCCGGCGCTTCTCTGGAGCGGGGTGCAAGGGGGGTGCGCGGAGGGTGCCCGGAGGGTGCGCTGGGGTGTGCGCTGGGGGTGCCCGGAGGGTGCGCTGGGGGGCGCTCGGAGGGTGCGCTGGGGTGCGCTGGGGGGTGCTCGGAGGGTGCGCGGGGTGTGCGCGGAGGGTGCCCGGAGGGTGCGCTGGGGTGTGCGCTGGGGATGCCCGGAGGGTGCGCTCGGGGGGCGCTCGGAGGGTGCGCTCGGAGGGTGCGCTGGGGGGTGCTCGGAGGGTGCGCGGGGTGTGCGCTGGGGGTGCCCGGAGGGTGCGCTGGGGGGCGCTCGGAGGGTGCGCTGGGGTGCGCTGGGGGGTGTTCGGAGGGTGCGCGGGGTGTGCGCGGGGTGTGCGCTGGGGGTGCCCGGAGGGTGCGCTGGGGGGCGCTGGGGGGCGCTCAGAGGGTGCGCTGGGGTGCGCTGGGGGGTGCTCGGAGGGTGCGCGGGGTGTGCGCTGGGGGTACCCGGAGGGTGCGCTGGGGGGTGCTTGGAGGGTGCTCGGGGACTGCGCTGGGGGGTGCTCGGAGGATGAGCGGAGGGTGCGCTGGGGGGTGCTTGGAGGGTGCTCGGGGGCTGCGTTGGGGGGTGCCCGGAGGGTGCGCTGGGGGCACGCGGGAGAGTGCGCGGAGGGTGCTCAGGGAGGTGCGCGAAGGTGCGCTGGGGCTGCTCTGGGGTTGCCGGGAGAATGCGCTGAGGGTGCGCGGAGGGTGCGCTCGGAGTGCGTGGAGGGTGCGCGGAGGGCTGCCCGGAGAATGCGCTGTGGGTGCGCGGAGGGTGCGCGGGGTTGCGCGGAGGCACCGGTCGTCCGGACGGTGCAGGGGGGCGTCCCCCGGGCCCCCTGGATCCTCCGCGCCCGCCGCCCGCGCCGCACCTGCCCCGCGGGGAGCCGACGGAGGCGAGGGGCGGGCTTGCCCCGGGGGGGGGGGGCGCGGAGCCGAGCGCAGGCTCCCCCCGCCCCGTGGTCCCCGCGCCTGGCGCCTGGGCCGAGCGCAGGCTCCCCCCGCCCTGGGCCCCGAGCCTCGGTGGGTCCCGGGTCCTGCGCTCGCAGCCGGGCGGCGATGGGAGCCGGCGGGCGGGGCTCGGGCGGGCGGCGGTGCCCCGCGGCCCCAGGGCGCCCCGGGGGGAGAAGGTTCTAGGGCCTCAGGCGGGTCCGGGGGACTGACTGGAGCTTGGGCCCCGCTCGCCGTCCCGGGGCTCGGAGGATTCTTGGGCAGCCCGGTCCCCGCGGGCGCAGGTGTTCCTTGACAGATGGGCGCGAAGGGGGGGGGGGCGGGGAGGGGGAGAGTCGGGCGGTTCCGCCGGCGCCCAGCAGCGAGCAGGCGGGCAGGTAAGCGGGCAGAGGGGATTTTCACGGAGCCGCCCCACTGGGTTCTTTGGGGCGAGCAGGACGGAGCGGAAAGCCCGGGAGGGCTCGGGGAGGCGCGGGGGCCGTGCGGTGACCGCCTGCAGGTGGCGGCGCTCGGCCCGGCCCGCGAGCAGGTGCACCGGCCGCGGACTGAGCGGAGCGCGTCCCCGCTGGAAGCCCCCGCGCCCAGAGCAGCAGGCGGCGGAAGGCGGGCGACCCCGCTGGACAGACAGATCCCCTCGGAAGGCGGCCGGCGGGCTCGCTCGCGGGTGATGTATGCAGCGTCTCCACCGGTCTCTCATGGCCCAGGGCAGCTATATGGAGATTCACTGAGATTTAACGGCCTTTAATTTTTGCAATGTCTGCGGTTGCATATCTGGTTTTAAATATTGGGATAGTGGGTGTCAAATCACCTTTTTTTTTTGCAAAGATATATGCGAATTCTTTCTCGGTGATGTTTTCGGACAGTGATTCTTTTTCCAAGTAATCCTCAGGTGGGCTGAAAATGCGCATTTTTTTTCTCCAATGCAGAACTGTTTTACCCAACTGGAATGACTACCAAACATGCACTTAGAAAAGGAAGCTTTGCAAGCATTTAAAGAAAAAAAAAAGTAGTTTACATTTTCAGTGTAGCTGCTAAATCAATGTCTGCTTAGAGAGACATTCCTGTCCATCAGATATTTTTTCAGAGGTATCAGAGTTTCATTTCGGTTTTCAGTAAAACCATCTGCAAGGAGCTGCCTTTGTAGCCCACACGTTGTAGATGAATTTTGTCAAGATAAGTCAATGGATGTAAATTTTCTATTTTTCTTCCTTTCCACTATAAACACCTCAGTCTGTGTCTCCATTATCTCTAATCTGGATTATTGTATTTGCCTTTTAATGAATCTCCCTACTTCTTCTCTTTCCTACCTTAAGTCTGTTGAAAACAGCAGCTAGAGTAACAATTTAAAACAAGCCATATGGAGGCGCACGGGCAGGTCAGTCTGCCTTTGGCTCAGGTCATAATCCCAGGGTCCTAGGATCGAGTCCCACATTGGGCTGTCTGCTCGGCATGCGGGCTGCTTCTTCCTCTCTCTGTCTCTGAAATAAATAAAACAACCCATACAACTTCATGCCTCTACCAAAGACTCTCCGGTGGTTCCTCGTCTTTCCTAGAAAAAAGTCAAACTGTCCCAGGGAGTAAGGCTTTACATAATCTGTTCCTCTTCTGCTTACCCTTTGTAATTAATTTTCTACTAGGCTGTCTCTTATTTATTCCACTTATCGTTGCTGTTTAGTACGCCAGGTACACTCAAGCCTCAGGGATTCACCTTTGTTCTTTCCACTTGGGATGCGGTCCCTGACGTATCTACACGGCTTCCTCACTCACCACTTTCAGGTCTCAGCTCATACGCCACCTCTTCCAGCAAGCAGGGGCCTTTCCTACCACCCAGTAATAAAGGGCAGCTCCCAACAACCCCAGAACCCCTCTTTGCCTTATTTTTTCTGTCTGATACTTATCATCTGGCATATGATCCCTTTTATCAGTTTATATTTTCTTGGCTTTTGGTCCACAAGACCAGTAAATCAATGAGAAGGTCACTGTTGTCCCCAATAAAACTATGCCCGACACAAAATAAGTGTTCAGTAAGTATTTCTCAGATGAATGAACTTTCTTTCAGAAACAATTCCTTTGGGATCCCTGGGTGGCACAGCGGTTTGGCGCCTGCCTTTGGCCCAGGGTGCGATCCTGGAGACCCGGGATCGAATCCCACATCAGGCTCCCGGTGCATGGAGCCTGCTTCTCCCTCTGCCTATGTCTCTGCCTCTCTCTCTCTCTCTCTCTGTGACTATCATAAATGAATAAGAAATTAAAAAAAAAAAACAGAAACAATTCCTTTTTTTAAACATAAAAATGGAACATTTTCCCCTATCTACCCGACCTCATAAAATGATTATTGTAGTTAGCATCCATCTTGCGCGTAAAAGGACTATGACAGAGTTCAGAATTAATTCACACAAGAACCTGCTATTCCAGCCATGCGCCTGCTATGTCAGTCAACACATTTTGGTTCTAAATCTAGTATTTGCAAGGTGCTATGAGGTATATGCACTACTTATCTTAAAGAGCTTATGTTTAATTGGGAGGAGCCAGGTAAGGATTTAAGGGCACCAAATGGTAGAATGGGTAGGATTTGGATTGGTGGTGAGACAGAAACACCCAGCAAGGGCAAGGGCAGGGACAAAGATGAGTGCAAGAGGCTACAACAGGCTGGGAGGCGCTTGGTGGGCTGGGGAACAGAGCACTCACAATGGGGCTGTTGGAGCAGGGAGCGAAAGGCAAAGGGCAGGAAAATGTAGAGGTCTTCAAGGGTCAGGCTGAGGATTGCACTCCTGTGTCTTATTCCAGAATACTTCCTCATCTGGTGGTGTGTAGTGACAGGGAGCCGTGAGAAGTCAGAGGACAGAGAGGATGCATTTGCCTATTATGCTAGTTTTACTTTAAAAAATGAAGAGAAACTCACAATTAACCAGTAAGTCATGTTGAATATCTTGACAGCAACGCGAGTGGGAAGTATGGTGCAAAGATTTTCTTGAATTCTTCAGTGAGGAATTTGCAAAGAAATGTTCGATTATCGCTGACTTCTTCAAGGTTTGTTCTCAGACCCTAAGAGCCAGAGATTATTCTCTCTGCCTTTGGCATCCTTGAGAGAAAAAAGGGTGACGGCTGCATGAGTTCAGGAGCCATTATGTGTTACTGGTGGTTGCACAGAGGTGGAGAGAGCCATACTTCTAAAAACATTTACACTTGAAATCATCCTTAGTGTTAACTCTTCCATTCTTACTAAATGCTAGAAACCTTTGTTTTTATTCTTCAGCTTTATAAAGCCAAGTTGTGGTTTTATAATAAGAAACATCTCATATTCTAGAAAGCAAAAGCACTCAAGGAAAGGTTCATTGGAGGGTGTCGCTTAAAAGGCAAATGTTCATTAAATTTCTTTTCTCCTTTGAAATGGAAGTAAATCTGCATGATTTTCTTTATTCTCACATAAAAAAAGACGTAAGTGCAATTCCCTTTCTTAACACAGGCACAGTGGCCTGTTAATTAACATAAGAAATCCCAAATCTCATATGTTTATTTAGCAATCTCAAGGAAATCAGATTTTTTAAAAAGGAGCTTTTAATCTCTAAAAAACCCACTGTCTGCACTTTCTCTTGCTGGTAAGAAAAGAGTCTTTGTAACGCAAAATGCTGTGAAAGATCAAAATTACCACTAAAATGTAGGTCCCTGCACTGAATCAGTATTAAAGTCGAGTGGGGAGGCAGGTTATTTATATGCATAAAGCCTTAGAAAGCCTTTGAAAGCTTCTGACATATTAATAAATTCTAGAATCTTAAAACTAGAAAGAACCTCAGAGTTAGAGCCTGTTAAATCTCCTACACAATGCAAGAGCTCCCCAAAAGTCTTTTTATGTAGTAGCTGCAAACTTTGATGTCTGGAGCCCTCCGTAGTTTTTTGCAGGCACTTGATTTCATTTGATTAAACTTGTGTTCCTCATAATTGGAAATTGGTTTTGTTTTGTTTTGAGCATGCACTGTAGTGTACTTGCCTTGGTCGTATTTCTAACTTGTACAGTTAGATTTCGTATCCTAAGCCCAGGTCCTTACAGCACATGCTCTCCATTCAGACATGAGAAGACGGTCCCTACCCTTCCTAGTCTTTTCTGGATTAAACGTCTTCTGTGCTTCCCACAGTCCTTCATACGACAGAGGTTTGATGTTTGACTCTACTGATCATCGCCTTTTGCGTGACCTCATGCTAAATAACGCCTGCCTTAAAGAGCAGTTGGGTGTATGGTGGAGCTGTTAGTACGACTTAGTGAATTATTTCATGTCTATAGTAAGAGGAAGAATTCGGGAAACTTCTGTTGTTTTTCTTTGTTTCCTATCTTATGTGTTAATCTGTGCACTAAAATTTTTGTGACCCACTCATCTTTTTCCAATGTTTAGGAATCTGTTGATGTGTTTATTTGATTTTTTTTTCATTTAGTTAGTTTCCTTAATTTTGGTTTATATAAGACTTGGGACATGAGATTTATGCACACCTGACTGATTTACAGGCTACTACATTTTGCTGAATCAAAATGTAGTAATTGCAAGTCGAATTAAAAATATTAGGAGAGGTTTTTTGTTTTTTTGTTTTTTTTTTCAAAATGTTTACACTGTCTCTGCTCTTCTAAAAAGATGTTTATGCAGATTACATTTTGTTTCTTTATTTCGGTGTCTTCACTTAAAACAGTACTATGCGTCAGAATTCATTTGGACTGCCCTCGGTAAAATTAGTAATGCCACTGGTCATTTTCTCTTTTCAGATTGTTCAGTTCAAGGGAATGAAGAATTCGGAATAATTTTGATAAGTGGATTGCAATACGGAGAATAAGCTGAACATTTGATCTGCTTTGAAGAATCGTATTTCCCCTTTGTCTAGAGTAATCCGTAACAACCAAACCAATCAAAATGAATTCAACATCATTTTCCCAGGTTGAAAACCATTCAATCTTCTGTAATTTTTCAGAGAATTCCCAGTTTTTGGCTTTTGAAAGTGATGATTGTCACCTGCCCTTGGCCATGATATTTACATTAGCTCTTGCTTACGGAGCTGTAATAATTCTTGGGGTCACTGGAAACCTGGCCTTGATCATGATCATCTTGAAACAAAAGGAGATGAGAAATGTTACCAATATCCTGATTGTGAACCTTTCCTTCTCAGACTTGCTTGTTGCCATCATGTGTCTTCCCTTCACATTTGTCTACACCTTAATGGACCACTGGGTTTTTGGTGAGGCGATGTGCAAATTGAATCCTTTTGTGCAATGTGTTTCAATCACCGTGTCCATTTTCTCTCTGGTTCTCATTGCTGTGGAGCGCCATCAGCTGATCATCAACCCACGAGGGTGGAGACCAAATAACAGACATGCTTACGTAGGTATTGCGGTCATTTGGGTCCTTGCTGTGGTTTCGTCTCTACCTTTCCTCATCTATCAAGTATTGACCGATGAGCCGTTCCAGAATGTAACACTTGACGCGTTCAAGGACAAATACGTGTGCTTTGATAAATTTCCATCGGACTCCCATAGGTTGTCCTATACAACTCTCCTCTTGATGCTGCAGTATTTTGGCCCACTCTGTTTTATATTTATTTGCTACTTCAAGGTAAGAAAACGTTTCCCCCTACCGTTTCCATTTTAACCTTCTTTCCACAGAATCCCGTATTAAATTAGTGGTTCTGTTTGAACTTTTTTTCCCCCCTCTCTGTAGATATATATACGCTTGAAAAGGAGAAACAACATGATGGACAAGATGAGAGACAATAAGTACAGGTCCAGTGAAACCAAAAGAATCAACATCATGCTGTTGTCCATCGTGGTAGCGTTCGCCGTGTGCTGGTTGCCTCTCACCATCTTCAACACTGTGTTTGACTGGAATCATCAGATCATTGCCACGTGCAACCATAACCTGTTATTCCTGCTGTGCCACCTTACGGCCATGATATCCACTTGTGTCAACCCCATATTTTACGGATTTCTGAACAAAAATTTCCAGAGAGACTTGCAGTTCTTCTTTAACTTTTGTGATTTCCGGTCTCGGGATGATGACTATGAGACGATAGCCATGTCTACCATGCACACAGATGTTTCTAAGACTTCTTTGAAACAAGCAAGCCCAGTCGCATTTAAGAAAATCAACAATGATGACAATGAAAAAATCTGAAACTTCTGTAGCATATGGTCCCAGAGGACAGCTGTCTAAAAACAAGCACAACTTACAACATACTTTCATTACCTGCTCCCCCAAGGAATGAGGTTGTAATCATTTAAGAGACCAAGATTCGCTTGTCATGCTTTCTGCTGCTTTTATTGTAGCTGTCGTAATTACGCTGGGACAAAAATGTACGGGCTTTGGAATCTTCTGGCAGGAGTTTCGACCAGAGGTCCTTGAAGTGCTTTTTTGTAAACATCTGCATATACTACACTTTTATATTCTACTCGTTGGAATGACATTTCTTTAAAATATTACTGTTGACTGACTTTAGAGGCATTACGTCTGATACTCATTAGATCGGGCATCCTGATTTGATTGCATTAGATGGTCACTAGATTGGGCAATCCTGATGTGATGACACACATCATTTCAGGCTGTTACAAAGGTGACAGCATGCAAAAGCAGCATGCAAGATGTGCAGCTCAGCCCATGTCTTGCATACCCACAGTCCAAAGTCATTGAGGAGTGGTTTGCATTTTTTTCTTTTAAATTTAAAACCAGACTTAATTTGCTCCTGATTATCACTTAAGATAAAAATGCATAAAAAATACTTCTCAGCTGTGAATATCATGGGGAATTGGGCCACCCACAAGAATTAAGTGGGAAAGCAGTTCTCTAATTTCAAAACTATTTTGGTACCTGACAACCAAAGGATTTCAGAGTAATTAATTTAACAAGCAAATTAGTATCGCAGCAAATAGTTGAATTATATTCGTCTGAATCGGCAAGAGGTTTTCCATTCTTCACAGACTATTCAGTGTTTGTCGAGCTTTCTAGCGTAAATATATATGTGACTCAACAAGCGTTTCCAGCTTACAGTATACAAATACACAAAGTGTATTTTCCATACATCAGTGCCTACATAGTAACTCATTCTTAACTTTTTCAATGTCCGTTCCTCAGAGAAGGACACCAAAGTATACTGCTAAAAGAATGTTCACCCTGGCTAGCAGGAATAAATACCTGAAAACTGAGAACACTTCATATAGCCCATATTAACTTGTATAAACCGTGTGCCTTGTGGAGTCTTACGAATAATGTACTTAATAGAGTATGCAGTGGTTGTGTCATGTTAATATACTTACTTTCCTGCATTCTGTAATTGTGATTGAGCCTCAGAATCATTTGGAGCAAAGATATGTTAAAAAACAACATATAACTTTGGTGTATTATAGAAGTATTAAATGTGTTTGATTTTAGAAGGGCAGACATTTTCTTTATTAAAATGGTTTTTGCTTTTTCTGAGTAGTCTCTTCTATGTCCTTCTAGTCTTTCTTCAGTTTCTCTTTTTTCTTTTTCTTTTTATTTATTTATGATAGTCACAGAGAGAGAGAGAGAGAGGCAGAGACACAGGCAGAGGGAGAAGCAGGCTCCATGCACCGGGAGCCCGACGTGGGATTCGATCCCGGGTCTCCAGGATTGCGCCCTGGGCCAAAGGCAGGCGCCAAACCACTGCGCCACCCAGGGATCCCTCTTTCTTTTTCTTTTGGCTCATAGTCTCCCTCCCATGATGTTCCCACAGCATCCTATTTCTGCTTATTAATGAAACATTTTCTACCCTGTGGTCTTCCTCCTCCGCTTCTTGAAGCTTCTTGAAGGCAATGGCTACTTTACATGACTCCATCCCCAGTGAATTTAACACAGTGCCAGATACTTTGAAGTTTTTTTTTAAATATTCCTTAAACAAACAAATGAATAAACAATAAATTTCCTTCCTTCTCATTTATGATCATACAGACTTTACAACTTGAAATTTTGAGGGGCTCCTCCTTCTAAGTTCATATTTACCAAGGAGATGTTTGCCCTCTTATTATGTTATTTTCCTTTCTAAGCTAGGCAAAAATGATATTTTAGATTTCAGAGACTTGCATGTATAGTCCTGTAACTCAAACAAATATTAAACTTTTTACATTGTGAGTGTTTGTATGCATCCAGATTCCACCTAACAATGACTTTAAGTTAACTGAACAAAGAAAAAAATTCTAAGACCAACTTTTAACGTACATTGGAAAATCTCATCATCTTTCCTTACCAAAATCTGGAATTTTAAACACTTTTCTGCTTCAGGGGACTAATGGGAAATCTTGTCTTTCTCCACTTAGGTGCTATGGAAACAAATTGCTACTTGAGAACAGCCTTAACACGTAGGTGCTTCTTTGTCAGCACATTCGTTGAGATAGCCATTTCTAAGATTCTCGTTCAGCTATGTAGGCTGCTGATTCCTCATCTTTACATAAATAATGAACTGAATATAAAATCCTTTTTTTATCCATAAATGTTGATGAACTACTAGTAAAATCTGAATCAACAACAGATCCAGAGTGACTCAAGAAGAAATAAACATGCACGACAATAGCAACTACAGAACCACTGGGTTTTCTTAAACCCAAGAACAAATGAATCCATCAACTGTCTTAATACTAGAGCATAATTACAGTGTAGCTTATATGAATTTAGAGTAAAATGATAGTAGCTAGAAGTTTTAAACACTTAGCATGTGCCAAGTAGTATGTCAAATATTTAAGTAGCTGTGAAGATGCATGACTAAGGAGACCACTTCCCCTAAGAGGAACGTGAAGCTCAAAGTTGTAAAATTTGAGCCTCACGCTGCATCACAGGTGGAGCAAGAATCCAACCAAGGTCTGTCCGGGGCTATTAAACCAAGCAATGAGCTGAACCTATGATAGAGCTTTAGAAATAATTTGTTTTTCTCTCTTTACAAGTTAAATTATTAGGGCATAATATTACTATTCACCTTCTTTCTGATTTTGGCTGTAGAAAGGAATGAAGTGAGGAAAAGTTGAGAGAAAATGGCCATTAGGATTATATGTGTCTCTAATTCCCTTGTGAATTAGAGAATTCTACTTAAAAATTGAATCTGATTACTCATATTAGTTTTGTTCCTTTACTGTTAGCTGCATATTCTCACCCCTTTTCTATTCCACAAAATGTTACCTTTTCCAGAATGTCATAAGGAAGCATACCCGGTTTGATGCACTTTAATTTCTTGTGCTTCGCAAACATGGTGGTTTTTGTTTTGTTTTGTTTTTTTGCAAATTGAAGTTTTGTGGCAACCTTCCGTTGAGCAAGTCTGTTGGTGCCATTTTTCCAACAGCATTTGCTCACTTCATGTCTCTGTGTTGCATCTGGGTAATTCTCACAATATTTCATACTTTGTCATTCTCATTATATCTATGCAGTGTTCTGGCTTCTTCCAGTGAAAGCTGTCGTATTAATGCTCATACGGATTCACTGGATATGCACAAAATAAGTCCCAGAGACAAAGTTACTGATCTACAGACTTGTATTGATGTCAGGCTTTGCATTTACCTCTTACATACTTAAGGGAGAGAGAGAGAAAGATTTTTTTATTAAATTGCCTCGTGGGAATGTTGCATTAAAATATGTGTCTGACTCAAGGTCTGATACCAGATGTTCTTATTTCTACATTAGCTCGTGATATTACAAATGAGTAAATTGATGCCCACAGGAATCAAACCTAGATTTCTGTGATTGCAAAATCCATGGATTGTTCTTATTCACCTCTACACAAGCAAACATTTAAAGTTTACTTGTTTTGTTTATTTTTCATGCAATCTATATTACTAGTTGAAAAGTGAGGAAGAGTAATCAAGCAAAATATTGTGCTTTTCCCAAATGACCAAAAAAAAAAAAAAAAGTGTGACTTGTTTTTCTTATTTTTTTAATTTAATTTTGCTAGTGTTTTGACCCTTACTTTTTTCTTTTTTATCTTTAGCCTTAGTATTTTAAGGCTTCTAAAACAAATTAGTGAAATGAGTAAGCACCCATATCAAACATTTTCTCTCATTCCATCAGTCTCGTTTTATTGCTTATTTCCTTTTAACACTACTATTCATGCATTCCTTCTAGGTAATCTTTTTCATTTTTTTTTTTTTTTATTAAAAAAATCGCTGGGACTTAACAAAGGTCTCAGGTCACCAGTACATATTTTTTTAAGATTTTATTTATTTATTCGTGAGAGACACACAGAGAGAGGCAGAGACACAGGCAGAGGGAGAAGTAGGCTCCCTGTGGGGAACCCAATGGGACTCTATCCCAGGACCCCAGAATCACACCCTGAGCCGACAGCAAACTCTCAACCACTGAGCCACCCAGGTGTTCCCTAGGTAATCTTCATAGACATAAATAAAACGCTTGTAATGCACCAATATCTCTTGGCCTCAGCACTCTTATTTGTGAAATAAGGAAATTAGGCTAAATAATATCTGTATTATATGCAGATATATCTACATCTTATATATATGGTATATCTATATCTAATCTCTATTTTATATCTAAGATAGATAAAAGCTCCAAAATCATGTGATTCTATTTAAGTAAATCTAAGAATGAATTAATAGAAAGGGGATACCTGTTTAGGGAGTGTTTCCAGGTAAAATGTTCTACTTGTAACAAGTCCTCTCAGAGGGGTTATCCTGAAAAATAAGGAAAGACATGGTATGGCAAAGTAAGAGGCCTGTGCCACACATAGGGACAGACTGGGGCAAGGTGCAGAAGCTAAAACATGTGACCAAAGGGAAACAAGTTTGACTGGAACAGAATGTAAGATTGGGGTAGACTGGGGAAGTCGGGGGTATGGAGGAGCAACTGGGGGAAGGCACCTGATTTTCCAAATGGGAAAATTTTTTAAAGGTCATATAAAAGACATTTTAAGACTGGGAACAGAATAAGATATTTAGAAATATATTTGGGTGTGAACGAAGTTGGGGAGAGGAAAGCAAATTGCCCCAACTAATGGACTCTATACAGAGTGGACTTCAGATGCAATATGGCCTATAAAGAGCACAGGACCACAGAGGCCAGGAGATTGTGCTGAGGTCCAAGGAAATAGGGAAAATCAGTAATCAGTAAGTGTTGAAAGGAAGACGGTGGTCTATCTTTCCAATAAAAGGTTTGAAATTGGGAAACATATAATGAGAAAGCACTAATGCAAAATGACAACAAACAACAGTAACAAAAGCGATCAAACAACCTCATTCCCAATGAAGGAAAAGGGCTATGGGGAAAGAAATCCTTTGTCATCAATGGCTAGTAGTACAAATTATTTCATAGAGGCTGTACTTAAAGTTTCCAAGTGAGCGCTTAGAACTCTGCAACAAGCCATAAGTTAGACACTGCTGTTATTTTAGATAAGGAAGTCGCAGTTCACAAAGATTACATAGCATTCCCCCAAATCACAGTTAGTCATTTGCAAAAGCCGAATTTAATCCCACATCTGGGTGACTCCAACAAAAGTCTAGTTAAACACTGGATTATTATACTTCCCACAAGCAGGCAAATGGAAGTTTTAAAAGTTGTATATATAGCTTTCAGCTTGAGCACATCCATACAACTAGACTCTTTTTTCAAGGACATCTTATTTTCCTATGTAAGTACTTTGTGTTTTTAAAAAATTTTTTAGAGAGAGAGAGTGCAAGAATGAGAGCAGGCTTAGTCCTGCGATCCTGGGATCATGACCTGAGCTGAAACCAAGAGCTTCACCGCCTGCGTCACCAGCCCCCCTTATGTACTTTTTGAGGGAAAGATTGTATCTGCATATAAATAAATAGTGTTTGAAGAATATGAAAATCACATCTTGAGTGAAATTATAATTTATGATTAAGTAGCCAAGATAATAATCTAAATGCTTCAGCATTATTAGACTCTCTTCAAAGAAGTCACCAAAAGAAGAAAAACAAGGTGAAAACAAAGTAAGCTAATATACTAGAAACTGTGGCTCTCAGCAAACGGTAGCATCAGTTCAGTTCCATTCAACTAGTATTTAATGAGTAACCTAAGTAGTGCCCAGTTCTCTGGAAGATGCTGGCAACCAAACAAGACTGACCTTACTCTTGACAGACATTAAATTCATGGATGATATGCACAGAAATGTATCATTTTAACTCATAGCAGGTAGTGAATGTAATCCCAAATGCATGTTCACACTTTTCTGGGAAGTACTTACCTTCTTCAGACTGAACGAAGCTTCTTGAAGACATCTATACCAAGCCTTGAAAGTGAGCAAGAGCATTAGTTGCAGTAAGGCCTGCTACCACATGACAGGAAGAATTATGGAGAATCTTAATCTGGCCAAGTCATACAGGATACAACAAAATTATTAGAATTTTTTGCTTTTTTTCTTTGCCTACGTTATACATTATACATTCAAAGCAAAAGTTATTTTTAAACATTTAGTAAGAACAAATAGTTTAGCTGAGAAAGGAGCTAACATTAATCAAAGATAACTGTTAATGAAATCTCAGCTAATGTTCATGAAAACGAACATATTCAAGAATTATTCTTTTTAACTTGTTGGTTCCAAGTCCAATTGTTATAGGATGTTTCTTCCTTAAATACAGCTGTTGGCACATAAGCAGCACCTTAGGACAGTGCGGGAGACTCAGAAGTTTGTTAAATATATTTAGGTTTCTTGAAGAAGATATGGTTTTATTGTGGATATCTACAGTATATTAGAAATCTGAAAGCAATAGGTGACACCCAAATGCACTTTCATTTGCTTTAAGCAGAAATTTGTGTTTATCCATTTTATTAGGATGAAGAGGCTCTCTTGGGGACCTCTGTGGGTATGCAGCTAGTTTTTATTTCTAACTATACTGACTTGCCCCTAACTTTTATTTGGCAAGTCTATCGCATTCCAGTTTGCTGTTCAAGTCACTTTGGCTACTAAATAATAACCAAATAAATGAAATAGAGAGCAAGTGATATAACCTACATGTGAGTTGCACCATGGAGCCCCAGTGGTATGATTGACTTGATACAAAGGCTTGATACAAATATCATTGCCTACTTCCCTGTATTGCTACTTATGTTACCTGACAAATCACCACACACACAAGATGGTATCCTAGAAAGAGCATAAAAGGCCACTAAATCTCTTAAAGTTTGCATTCATACCTTATATTACATAAATTCATCACTTCTTGTTGCCTAGCCCTTCCTTGACATGGCTCTTCAGCTGAAAATATTTCTATTTAAATAATGTTTTACAGGTCATAAACCAGTTCTACATAATTGGATTCTTTCAGATACTTTCAACAACTCTTGTTCTAGGCAATTATTAGCTCCACTTTACAGATCAGGAAACCAAGATTAAAAGAGAAAGAGAAATAAAATTTATTGATGCGTACAAGTCTTTAAAAACCCCTTTTAGGTAGGTGTCCTCATTCTGCAGTTGAGGAAACCAAAAGTTTAGGTAACATATTCAAGGTCATACAGCTAGTAAGTGGTCAATCCATCACTCAAAATCACCTTTTGACTTTTTGGAGTAATTATCAATATGAACAATGATTGGAAACACATATTTTTTTCATCAAACTATACATGCCTAACCTATATCTCAGACTTCTGGGGACTAAGCAAACATAGGTAAACTTTGAAGGCTTCCATAACTTATTCTGACATGCACTCCTGGGTAAGGTCCATTGCTTCCCCTTTTGCTTCTTTATTATAAATCATCTTCCTTCCTAAACTAACTGACTCAGATCATCAGAATCATTCATCATATTTTAAAAATGACTTCTTGACTTAACTAATTTAAGTGTCTTACATGGATTCTAACCATGCAGACCATGAATAATTGACCATTCGTAATTATGACACTTGACTAAGCGATACCTAGTTTTTACTACCCTGCAATACCCTCAATATGTTTTTATATTATTATTACTTTAAACATTTTAAGCACATACAAAGTTATAACAATTAAGATAATATTGGTATAGAAGTAGGTAAACACATAAACAATGGTACAAAAGAGTCTGGGAACAGAGATTCACATTTTTATTAAATGAGTGTAGACCAATTCTTTATCATTATCATTATTGTTGTTGCTATTGTTGTTGTTATTCATAGGTTATTTTAAATAGCAATGAATGAGTCATGATCTCTCAGTTTAGTTACCTGATTGAAAAATGGCATCCCTCCCCACACACAAAAAATCATACCCCTACCTCAGACCATACAAAGAGCAACGCTCCAGGTAGATTATAGATTTATATGTCAAAGACAAAGTTTTTGTTCTAAAGCTTTTAAAAGATACTATAGGGAACTATCTTCATAACCTTTGGGTTAGGGAAGGATTTCCTTCTTAATGAGACCAAAAAAAAAAAAAAAAAAGGCATATCCAAGAAACAAATGAGTAAACTTGACTACATTAAAATAAGGAAGAACTCTTGTACGTTAAAAGACATAATTATAATAGAGTGAAAATACAAGTCACAGAACAGAAAGAGAAATGTTTGTAAGTTTTGAATATAAGACCTGAAATTGTAAAACTCCTAATAGAAAATATAACAGGTATGCTCTTTGACATTGGTCATGGCAATGACTTTTTTGGATTTGACACCAAAAACAAAGGTAATAAAAGCAAAGATAAAGAAATGGGACTGCATCAAACTAAAAAGCTCCTGAGTAGCTTTGGCATACAACAAAATGAAAAGGCAACGTATGGAATGGGAGGAAATATTTGCACACTACATATCTGATGAGGGACTAGTGTTCAAAATACATAAGGAATTCATATAACTCAATACCATAAAAAAGTAGGAAAACCCAAATAACCCAATTTAAAACCGGGAAAAGGACTTAAATATTTTTCCAAAGAAGGCATTCCAATGGCCAACAATACATGAAAAGGTGCTCAGTGTCACTAATCATCAGGGAAACGTAAGTCAAAACCTCAATGAGATATCACCTCACATCCGTTAGAATGGTTGCTAAAAAAAAAAAAAAAACAAAACAAAAAAAAAACACAAGAGATAATAAGTGCTGGTGAGGATGTGGAGAAAAGGGAACCCTTGTTGGTGGGAATGTAAATTGGTGCAGTCACTGTGGAAAATTGTATGGGATTCCCCCAAAAATTAAAAATAGAATTACCATCTATTCCAGCAATCCCACGTCTGGATACACATCTAAAGGAAATGAAATAAGTAGTATCTCTTGAAGAGATATCTTCACTGCCACGCTCATTGCATCATTATTCACAACAGCCAAAGTATGGAAACAACTTCAGCATTATAGATGGATAAATGAATTTTTTTAATATCACACACACACACACACACACAGAGGAATGTTATTCAGCCTTCAAAAAGGGAAATCCTATCATTTGCAACTAAGTGGATAAACCTGGAGGGCATTATAAACTAAGTAGTATGACTCACATGTGGAATCTAAAAAAGAGAGAGTAGAATTCATAAAAACAGAGAGTAGAAAAGTGATTGCCAGGAGCTGAGGGGTGGGAGAAATTCAAGACGAGGGCACATAATTCCAGTTATAAATTGAATTAAGTCACAGAATCTACTGTATAACACGGTGACTATAATTGATAATACTGTATCATAAAATTAAAATTTGCTGAAAAAATTACATGTTTTGACACACTCCCCCCCAAAAAAGAGAGGTAGGGTCATCTGGGTGGTTCAGTCAGTGAAGGAACTGACTTTGGCTCAAGTCATGATCTCTGGGTCTTGGAATCCAGCCCCTCCTCTGGCTCTGCCCTCAGCGAGGAGTCTGCTTCTCCCTGTCCCTCTGCTCCTCCCCCTGCTCAGCCCCCCCCCTCTTTCTCTTTCAAATGAAGAAAATTTTTTTTAAAAGATTTCATATGTGAGGTGATGGATGTGTTAATTCAATGGGGGAGTCTTTTACAATGCATACATGTATCAAATCATCACGTTGTACACTTTCAAGATCTTACAATTTTATTTCTCAATTATATCCTAAAACTGGGGGTGGGGGACCTCCAAAGTACTGGAAGCCAGACTTTATTTTTAAAATACTATTAAGAAATAGAGATAAAACACAATTAAAAAATGGGCAAAATATTTGAACTTCACAAGAAAGGAAATTCAAATTGTTGCTTGACATATAAGAGGTGTTCAGAGTCACTGGTAATGAGGAAAAGGTGAATTAAAACCACAATGAAATACCATTACACATCCATAAAATCGGCCAAAATGAGAATAGTGTGAGTTGCATACACTGCTGGTGAGGTGTAAACAGGTGCAACAATTTGGAAAACAATTTGGAATTCGCCAGTCAAGTTGAAGAAATGCCTACGTCATCATCCTACAATTTTAACCCTAGGAGAGAACTCCTAAAATCTCTTGCTCATGCAAACCAGAATACTATATGTGTAAAAGAATGTCTATAGCATCCTTGCTCTTAATTATCCCAAAGTGGAAAGAAGCCAAATAGCCAAAGAGAGTAGAACGGATGATCATGGTATCTTCATATACTGGAATATCTTACAGTCACAAAACTAAGTAAAGTCTGGCCCGATTCCAAATCTTCCCACAGACAATATTAAATACATGAAACTAGACAAAAATTTTGTATGATACCCCTCATATGAAGTTCCCCAAAACCCCACCCCCCAAAAAACTAAATTTTTAGGGATGCACACACATCTGGGGGGACCATAGAGAAAGTGTTATTGTAAAATCAGGGCAATGGTACCTCAAGCAGGACAGGAGAGGAGCAGCACCTGGAGGAGACCCGGTGAAGTAGGGAACTCAGGAGGCGGCAGGTTTTATTTCTCATCCTGGGCGTTCTCTTTATGATTATTCATTATGCTCGCCAATTAATCTTTATGCAATTTTTTTGCATGTGTGTTATATTTCCCAATTTTGAAAAAGCTCTAACAAGCTTGCTTGAGCAGAAAGCCTGGCATAAATACCATCAAATCGGAGTGTGATGAGAATATGGGGTTAGGAATCGAATCAGGCGGATCATAGGAGTTTGGTTTACGTACGGCTGTTAGAACCCACAAAATGTGGGGTTTGGGGTTTTTTTTTTTTAATTGTTGTGTGGTAGGGAGTGGCTGGTGATTCTGGAGCTGCTTTTTGCAGTTACAATACAACATTTCAGACCATAATCTCTGGACATCATAGAATGACAATACAGCTTTGCTGCTGGTGAGAGTAACAATGAAGTGCCTGCAAGCAAAGCATGGTGAGTGAAATTTTAATTAATCAGCATGTTTATTTTAGTATGAATGACACTCCCACCACTTCCTGTGTCCAGAGTCTATTATTCATATTTCTATGGGTGACCTAGCTTCCTGCCAAGGCCCTGCTCCTTTCCTTCTTTATTGTCTTGGGTATTTAGCGAAGCGTTGCTATTTAGCTCTGGCTGATTCTCACAAGAATCTGATGAAAAGGATAAACCAATGGATTCTTATTAAAATATGAAAAACAAAACCATAGGCAGCGTAGCAACAGATTTGGTCATAAAACCAGGAGCACACTATGTCAGGACTAAAACATATTTACACGCTAAATGAGAACATTATGAACAAGCACAGAGAAAATAGAGCTATCACAACAATGTAAATGGAAACCAATCCTTATCTAATTTGACACTCATAGAATCCTTCACCCTTCACTATCCAGGGAAATGGAACTAAATTACAAATAGAGGTGTTCCATTTATCACTTAACATCTGTCAAGTGCCTTACATATATTATCTCCGCTAATTCTCACAAAATTTTATAAAATAACTAGTATCAAGCTCCCCATTCTACAGGCGAAAACACTGTGGTTTAGGGAAATGGGAGTATTTTGCACACAGCAAACCAGGGCTCATAAAAGAGTCAGAAGTCAATCCCAGGGGGACACTTGGGTGGCTCAGTGGTTGAGCTTCTGCCTTGGGCTCAGAGGGTGATCCTGGGGTCCCGGGTTCGAGTCCCGCATTGGGCTCCCTGCATGGAGCCTGCTTCTGCCTCTGCCTGAGTCTCTGCCTCTCTCTGTGTCTCTCATGAATAAATAAGTAAAATCTTAAAAAAAAAAAAAAGTCAATCCCAGGAGCCTAATTCCAGAGGCCACCCTCAAGCCATTGCATAACATAAAATCACATATTCTCCCCCAACAGTAAAGGACACCAAGAGACCCCATAGAACTTTCTGACACTTCTGGAAAGGCCTGGAATGTGCTTGCTTAACGGGAATCACTAGAATGGTGCCTGTATGGCATCCTTAACAGCCTAAAGAAATGCTGGCAGATTTTACAAGGGCATCATTTGCTCCCCGAAATCCTCCCCGGGGACACTCTGGCCTAACTGGGCAAGGCTCAAGCACCGCCTCTAGAAGTCCATGTCAGTGCGAAGCCATTCAGGGATAAAGCCATCTAAAAGCTGATGTCCTACCGGTGATACTGGCCTGGACCCCCCTCGCCTGTGCTCCTACTTCTCTGCGTCAGGGGGCTGTTCACGCGATCCTGCACTTTGCTTTTATTTCTCTCCTCTCTACTAGATTTTGAGAACCAATAAAGGACAGAACTTCAAGTTCTTATATCCTCAGTACGATACACAGGACCTGGAATGCAGGAAATGCAATAACAATTTCTAGAATCCAGGTTTAAGCAATAATGCGGTAATGCTCATGAGTTAGGTGCTTTTTAAAAGATTTTTACAATTTATTTGAGAGACAGGGAGGGAGAGAGAGAGCGAGCGAGCGCCTGAGTGGGGAGGGCAGAGGGAGACAGAGCCCCATCCCAGGACTCCAGGATTATGACCTGAGCTGAAGGCAGAGGCTTAACCAACTGAGCCACCCAAGGTGCCCCCATGAGTTGGGTGCTATAGGAGGTGATTTTTTGAGTTTTATCTTACTATTCATCACAAGGATTTAATGAGGTGAAATATTCGTGTTAGCGTGATCTCTAAGCAGATAATTATTGGTTTAGATTTAACTACAAGTAACTTGCTCAGGATCATACTGGTAGGGACGGCGGGAGCTGGAATCCGAATTCGCAACTGCCTGATTCTGGAGCTTTCCTCTCAACGCTGCTCTGTTCTCATGCCTCAAAATGAGCAAAGTTTTATTAGAAAGTCATATTTAACTAGTGGAATCTCTTTTTTTAAAAATCACTTTATGGTCCTCTTCACTGTTTAAGTTAATACGTATAAATATTCCTCTTAAAATATCTTTATATCCTAGATGAATGGTTCCTTAAGAGTTAGGCCTTTCAACTTCATTGTAACCCCCTCCTACGCCTGCATATGGGGAGAAATTAATAATGTTTGCTTTTTCTGGAGTGCAAAGTCTGAAGAGCTGAGTAGGAAAGCAAGTTTTAAAATATAATGGCAGTGTGCTTACAGAAAACACAAATTATTTTTCTGAAACAAAGTCCCATCATTTTTAATAGTTCTAGTTGGGCTCATATATAATCCCCATCTATTTAAGGAAACATAGAAGGATACAAAGAACACTCCAGTTTGAGGAAAGAAGAAAATTATTCCTGTTAACCATTTGGGAGGCTTTAATATGCAACAGCCATGGTGGCTCTGGTTCCATCTAAGATTGGACAGTTTTGTTAAGCTTGGGTTTTTTTTTTTTTTTTTTTTTAATGCAGTATGCTTTTGTACTTTGTTTTTAATGAGAAATTTAAGGTGCATTACCAGAGCTATGGGAACAATTTTGCACTTCAAGCAAGAGCTTGGGGAAAACATCAAACCATGTAGCTGAAATAGATATAAAAAAAGAAACCATCCTGGAATTTTTCCAAAACTTGGTCACAATAATGTAAAATTTTGAGACATATAAACTAGTTCTCTCAAAAGTGATAAAACTCAAAATCAGCCTAAAGGCAATGCTCACCAAAAATTGCTTATCCGTAGCAATTCACGGATTCTGAGGTTAAATTATTCCTGTGAATAAAACCAATGAATTTGCGATACTGTCAAAGGATTAAACCAGGGTTCAGCAAGAGCTGCTGTGGTTTTTCTTCTTCCATATTCCTTTTTACTTCCTGCTCCATACATTGTGTAAGAAAAATATAAAAAAAAAATTAAGGACAGTTCTTAATTAGGAAGGGCTGAATTAAGAAGGCAGAAAATTAAACTGTTTACTAACCCGGGAGAAGGTGAATTACCCACAGTTGGGGATATTGAAGCAGATGGTCAACTACCCCTGGGCCGGGTATAGTAGGTATCGAGGACTGGGTCATTAGTATTTTTTTTTTCCAAATCTGAAGGTCTATAATCCTAATCTTCGTTTGTGCTCATGGCTTATACTTACCTTTTGTGAGGTCATCCTACCTTCTCTTAAGTCTACTTTTTAAGAGCAGGATTTACTCACAGTCCTTTGACTTCTGCTTGGCTAGAAATCACACTTCTGGGCCCAGGAGCATCTTTGCCAGAAGGCAGTTTGAAATGAAGTAGGGGATAAAACTATCTCTGTGCTTGTTCTTAGAATTCCGTCCAGATTTCACCCACCCTGGTCCTCCTTCAGTCCCGATCCACATATATAGCTATAAATATAGCTAGCAAGAGGTGGGTTGGGATTCAAACCAAGGACTGGCTCCAGATCTCCTGTTCTTATTGTATCACACATCATCTATTCTCCAAGATTTTTGGCAACCAAGCAGTGGAATTTCAATTTGTCGCTGCTCATGTCCTGGCACAGTTCACAGCCTGGCAAACGCTCCCTAGTTTAGGGTGCGCAGTGGTCAAGGCTGTGGCCAAGCCAGACTGTCATGGTGGAGAAGATTCATTGGCCCATCATCCAAGCTCTCATCGATGTCTCAAACATACCCGCCGTATCCTTTCAAAGAAATAAAACTACATTCCTGCTGATAACATTCTGCACTAGGGACTGCTGCCTACAGAATTGGATTTGCATGGCCTAGCTGAATTGGAGAAATCACAGAATTATTGAATTAAACATAAAGTGGTTATTAAGGGCACCTGGGTGGGCTCAGTCAATTAAGCCTCCAATTCTCGGTTTCAGTTCAGGTCAGGATCTCAGGGCTGTGGGATCAAAGCCAACGATCAGCTCCCCCCCCCCCCCCCCCCCCCGGTGGGTTTCTCCTTGCAACCACCTCTCCTGCTCCCGCACGCATGCTTGCTCTCTAAAACAAATCATCTTAAAAAGAAAAATAAGGTATCTCAGAAGTCCTTGAATTTATAACTTATATTGCAGAGATGGGAAACGGAGGCTCGGCAAAGTCTAAGTAAGCATAAGCTAGCTGATGCTACTTCTGGGGGTAGAGCTCAAATCTGCCCCTCCGGCAACAGGCCCTTCCACCTCACACAGTGGAGGAGGCCGAGGGTCAGCGACCCTCCCTGTGTGTTGGAGGGAACCCGGGCACTGCCGTTTCCACCAGACTCAAAGACCAGCAGTCATGAAAAATTGAGCGTATAATATACTTGTCAGAAGATCAGGGTATACAGAGAAAATGACTCCAAACAATCCTAAAACAGGTAAGACCCCAGGGCAGCTAGAGGACTGGAGGAAAAGAACATCGTAAATTTAGGATACATAGAACTCAAAACACCAACTCGGAGTTCAGGCAGAAACACTCGCAAGGACCAATTCCACCATTAAAAAAAAATGTTTTAACAGACTTTTCAAATACTGATTTTCTTTGCAGCAACTTTACCTATAAAGATAAGATAAAATCTGGCTTCTGGACAAATGAGGCTACCGTTTAGCTGATGCTTAGAGTATTTTAGGCCCCAGGTGAAAATTTCAGGCACAAGTATACTTGGAAAGGTATCTTAATTATGAGGAAATTAAGTATTTTTCCCCAAGGTTTAAAACAAACTCATGACATAGAACTGTGAGCACACTTTGCACCGATGTCAAATTTCTAATTTTGATGTAGTGTCATAATTATGCAGGATAGAACCATTGGAGAAAACTTGGTGAAAGGCAACTTGCAATGAGTCTATAATTATTTCCAACTAAAATGTTTTTAAAAACACTGACTCTTGAGGAAGTTAACTAATAAAAAATGCACACTCGTTGCTCATCATTTCCTGACCTAGTAATATCATAATCCATTGTCTTTTGCTTCTGCTGTTATAAGCTTATTTTTTATTTAGCCCGCCAGGCACTATCAAAAATTCAAGGTAGACTCATTTCCAATATCAGCACCACAAGCAATTCACTAAACTCCAAATGCATTTTTCCATTAATTCAGGCCATTATTTGTAAATTTAGATACCTAAACCTTCACATTGGCTCATCTTTTACTTTGCCTGATATTTTTTATTGAAAAAAAAAAAAACCTACGTTTTAATCTCAAATTGCAGAAAAAAATCTCTGTATTGGTTCATTTAAAGACCGTCAGTGCTGACAGTATGCTTTTCACTGCTATATATTGTGACTAAATTTTGTTTCCATCGAGAAGGCAAAACGCCTGAGTTAAGAGATTTTTAATTTTCTTAAATCTAGGTCCAAATGGATCAGTTCTGGTGTCAAAGCCATCCTCCATTCTCATGGAATCTTGGAGTTGGAAAAAATCGTGAGACTCATCTGACCCACACACCACACTTTATAGATGATGAACTGCAGGCTCAATAAGAAAAAAAGATTTGCTTTCTAAGGCCACCAGTTATGACTTAAAAACCTGGGGCATTTTTATCACTGTAAACCATTTGTAGCCAGATTTTGTTTGCCCGAATTAAAAATCACCTCCACCACTTTGTGGCTATATGACTTGGGGCAAGTGATTTACTCTCTGTGTGCCTTAGTTTCTCTACCTGTGATGCGAGGATAGTGACAGTGCAGCTCCTGAGGTCTTTCTGAAGGGGCTTAATATTTCTAGATATGCTGGTCTTGGCTGAGGGGTCTTATGCTTGTCATTCTAGATATTCTTTTTAAAAAACCATTGGGGTGCCCAGGTGGCTCAGTCCATTAAGCATCTATCTTTGGCTCGGGTCATGGTCCCGGGGTGCTGGGATTGAGCCCCGCCTCAGGCTCCCTGCTCCGCGGAGGGCCTGCTTCTCCTTCTCCCTCTGTCGGCCGCTCTCCCTACTTGTGCTCTCTCTCTGTCAAATGAGTAAATGAGATCCTCAGACAACAACAACAACAAAACCCACTATTTGGCGTATGGCACCTTATTAATCCAACCTGGAACATGTGTGTTGCAAGACTCATGGCTATAGCAGACATCGCTGTTTCTGTGCCCAACATCTGCTCCTCTCCGTCCAGAATCAAAGGTAAGGAGGCCTCTGGCCAACACTACTTCTCTCTGTTGAAGTCAGGTAGACCCATGGATCTTCTCAGAAACACTCTTCCCCTTGTTTTGGAGTCAGTTATGGCTTTTCCAGAGCATTTTGATCTTCTCCAAGAACTTCTAATCTCAAGGTTCTTCCCCAACCCAGAAGGGACAGGCTCCACTGCCAGGAACTAGGATGTCCTGGACCTGGCTCTCACTCTGACCTGTAGTCGGGTCCCAGCTGCTTCCTTCAGGTTTCATGTTAGTATTTACACCAGAGTTGAGAAGGGGTCAGCAGAGTCGCCTTCAAGCCATCATCCTCCTAGAATCTTCTAGTGATTGTTGACCAAAGTCAGAAACTAAATTATTAATTGCTCAAATCTTTGCATTTCTCCTCAAGAAGACTGGAATTAATTGTTAACCATCCAGTTGCTTGGAGATCATCCTTAGTTCTCTTTCTCTCATCTCCATTTCAAATGCATTACTAAGGTCCGTTAATTTTACTTAATAAATCATCCCAGCATTATGCACCTTCTACATTGCTGGCACCATCTCTCTTTACTACTTCCTTGGGGAGTTAGCCTTCTAACTAGTTTTCCTGATTCTGTTATTCCTACACTTTCAGTTCATTCTCCACACAAGAGCCAACAGAGGCTTTTATATAGAAATTGAATTATGCCTCCCCTCTGCTCCCTACATGTAGCATAAAATTTAAGATTTTTATCATGGACTATATAGCCGTAAATAATCTGGTCCCGCTCTTCTCTAAAATCACATCTGGTGCATCTGGTTCCTCCTCTCACTCACTATGCTTCAGTCACATAGACCTTAATTCAGTTTCTAGAACATTCTAAAGGTTTTTCTTTTGCTCATCTTAGGGTCTTTGCTCATGCTTTTCCTTTGATCTGGAATATTCTTCCCTAGGATCTTCTCATAGCACCTTCCCTCTCAATCTGTAGCTCTCAGTTCAATGTCTTCTACTTGGGGAGGTCTTTCCTGATCATTGTCAGTGAGTTTCCTTTCTATTACTTTTTTAAAAAGATTTTATTTATTTATTCATAAGAGACACAGAAGGAGAGGCAGAGGCATAGGCAGAGGGAGAAGCAGGCTCCATGCAGCGAGCCGGATGCGGGACTCAATCCCCGGACCCCAGGATCATGATCTGAGCCAAACACAGACGCTCAACTGCTGAGCCACCCAGGTGTCCACCTTTCTGTTTCTTTTTGACTAAACTCTCTGTTTATTTCTTTCATACAATTTTACGTTTTATAACTGTTTATTTCTTTCATAGAATTTTACGTTTTATAATTATTTATTTCTTTGCCAATTTATTGTCTGTGTTTTGTCCACCTATCTATACATTCCATGATAGCAAGGACCATGTGTGCTTTGCTAATGATTTTATATCGGGTATCAAGCACAAGACTGATATCAATAAAAATTATCAATAAACTTATTAAATAAATTAAACTTATTAAATAGTAACTTACTAAATAAAAAACTTATTAAATATACCTTATTAAAAAGGTATATGAGACATGTCCCAGACCCAAAGCATTGACTATCTTAAAAGGAGATAAATTATGTATATAAATGATTGCAGTATAAACAAATATATACCAAACACCATATGAAAGACAAACTAAATGCCATGGGAAGACATAGGACCACATTAAAGACTATTTGATGTTTGAATTGAACCTTATGTTTAATAGGTAGAGACAAGAAAGAAGGCCTTAAAAGCAAAATAACTTGGGCGGGGATGGAAAAATTCTATTAGGTATATGCAAGAAATAAAGCAGGAAAGACAGTAGAATTTAAGGCAGAAAAGGTAAACTGTGATGAAATCATAGAGAGATCCGAATAGTGGTTTGGGAGGTTTGCACTTTGTTCAGTAGTAGAGGACAAACTATTTCAAGTTTTAAACTGGCCAGTGACATTTAACGGGAAGTGTTAACTCAACAGGAGAGGTTGGGAGGGGATCACATAGAGCAGGAATGTTGCCTGCAATAGGATGTCGATACCAGGAATGGAAACCAATGGAAGACCAGAGTTTCCAATCTGGCCTTCTTGAAATGGTAGAGTCCATGGAAATATCTCCAGGGGTGCAGAAGCCCTCAGCACATTATAGGTAAATACTCTAGTGCAGGCGTATTTTTCAAGAGAGAGTCCTCAGAGAGAGAGAGAGAGAGTCCTTAGCTTTTATTAGAAATCTCAATGGAGTCTCTAATCTCAAAATTTTAAGGAAGCTGGCTTACTTGACCCTAGTTTTTTTTCCTGGGGCTACTTGGAAATGCTTATCCATGGCTTTAGTCTTTTCTGTGTTGTCTGAATCATTTGATAGAGTGAAACACTCAACTAAAATTCGTTAGAGTTAAAAAAAAAAAAACCCTCATTGAAAGCACTTCTAGTGTATTTCAATTATATTCATTGTTTTCCCTTCAGAAGAGAGTATTTCTCTCCTCTCACTGAACTTAGCTTTTGAATCTAAGGCTAAGCATTCACATTTAATGGATTAAATATATCCACTCACCCTTTAACTAACCTCCTTCTGACCTTATTGGGATTTATAAATTTTGTTTCATAGCTCAAACACAAATTACCCCTTGTAGGGCATATACAAAAACTCCAGCCATACACCAAGGTGTTTTTTTTTTTTTAATTACCTAGATCAATGGATCCAAGTAGACTTATAAACAAAGAAGTGAAACACTTGGAGTGTCTATTCTGAAACTCTTAGCTCTTCTGTTAAAAAGGATCTTATTTATTTATTTGAGATACAGCGGGCACAAGTGGGTGCAAACTCCCTGCTGAGCAGGGAGCCTGACATGGGACTCAGTCCTAGGACCCCGGGATCATAACCTGAGCCAAAGGTAGATGCCTAACAAACTGAGCCAAACCAGGCACCTCTGAAATTCTTACCTCTTGCAGATTTTCAGGAATTATTTATTTTCCACAAGGGGGTTGAATTAGTAATGCTATCTTGCCGTGTTTTGCCTACGGGTGGATATTAGCCAGGAAACCTCTTTTCTCAGTGACTGAAGAGAGTTCAGAAGTGTCGGTTTTGATCTGATCTTGTAGTACATGCTCTGGAACGTCGGTCAGAGGATTTCTCCTGTAAGACCCAAGCACTCACTCCATTCAGCTGCTGGTAGCTGGTTGTTGACAGGTTTTGCCCCCACTAGTGAGAGCTCTTTCAGCCATGCCCTACCCATAGTGCTAGGAGTCCATGGGCCCAAGAACATGCCCACATGGAGTCCATGCTCCTCTTTCTATCCCATTCTCTGGGTACTCAGGACCCTGGAAATCCCTGCCCAAAAAGACTCAAGTTTGCTTCATCGGTAGAAAGTAGTATAATTACATAATTATTCCATCAGTTTCTGTACTTTTGATAGAAGAGGTAGGAAAGTCTCTAGCAGTAGAAGTATTTGGATTGTGATTAAGAATGCATACGATAAAAGCCATCAGTTTTTTGGAGAAACTCATTTATTATACCGAGACCAGTGAGAAATCTCTCTTAAGGTCCTCTTAAAAAGGACATTTCATATTACAAGACACCACAATTGCAACAGCATCCTTACAATAAGTTTACCAATGAGCTTCATAAGATTGCTGCTCACGGGGTTCCTCACTGGACAACACTGGTGTGATGCAAAAGCACGTGTAAATAAGGCTGGTTTCACAAATACTATTAATATTGTGATGCAGGCACATCTCTTTATTAGTCTGGTGCAAGGGCAACGATTACCTAGAGTAACAAATAAAATGTACATGCTTCAAGAATATTTCGCAAATGCTACTTTTAGGAATGATCTTCTAAAGGGCTGCCTATTTTAAACGTCCTTAAAATTAAGCCAAACGTCCCACGTAAGTACAATTTTATAAAAAGCAGGAGCAAACTGAGTCTGCAAACATCTTGAAAGAAGTGAAATGAAAGCTTTATTTCTATTTGAGTCTTAACCACAAAGAATGGATTTACAAATAGAATTGTTAAATTCCATTACCTCTAAATGTCTGTAAATTCCTAAAAACTTAAAAACAGAAACCCAGCTCCCATTATTTCTGTCTCCATTCTTCCCGTAGGACTACTGCAGAAGGATTTCTTTCATTCATCATCTAAGCTTCAGGCAGAGTGATCTATTCAAAATCCGTATCTAACAGTGTCAAAGCCCTGCCCAAAGCCTTCCAGCAGAATCACACCTGCTCTGGTGTAAATTCGTGCTTTCCGTATCCTCGCCCTTTGCCACCTCACTCCTGTCACTGTCATTCACACGGTTTCCTCAGTTTCTAATGCAGAATAATGAAATGAATGAATCTCTAGCTTGAAACTTGAAATCTCCATTTTCTTTTTCTTGATTCACCTTTGAACCAAGAAACTGGAAGATTTTAAAACAAGATCTCTCCCCCACCAGTCTAGAACAAAATACTTTTAATTAAGAAGTTTTTTTTCGGGACGTCTGGGTGGCTCGGTGGTTGAGCTTCTGCCTTTGGCTCAGGGCATGATCCCGGTCTGGGGATCGGGTCCCACATCGGGCTCCCTTTGGGGGGCCTGCTTCTCCCGCTATGTCTCTGCTTCTCTCTCTGTGTCTCTCCTGAATAAATAAATTAAAAAATCATTTAAAAACAAGAAGAAGTTTTGGGAGATGCACCAACTTGGGAGATTTATAGTGAAATGTTTCAGGATTTAGAAGAACAAAAATCACAAACCCAGTTAGAACCCAGGCATGTGAAGTAGGCTCATTCATAAAGAAATAATTCTTTTTCTTTAAGGTTGTATTTGTTTATTTGAGAGAGAGAGAGAGAGAGAGAGAGAGAAGAACAGAGGGAGAGGGACATGCAGACTACACAGAGCATGGGACCCAACGAGGGGCTCTATCCCATGACCCTGAGATCATGACCTGAACTGAAATCAAGAGCAGTTGCTTAACCAACTGAGCCACCCAGGTGCCCCACGGAGAAATAATCCTATTGCCAACTCCCTTACCCAGTGTGAGGTTATGAAACTCTTACCCAGTGTCTGTCGGTCTGCAAAATATCTGACCGTTTATTGTGGAGAGAACAAGTTGGTAATGATGAGTGGTGGAAACATAGAATTCGGTGTTTGGTCAGGAAGATTACTGAATGAAAATAACACTTAAGTATCTCCAAAGATACAATTATCTTTTACTTTGGGTACCAGACCCCCAGTTTACAAATTTATAATTGAGTTTTGTGTAAATGTGTCTTTAGCCACATACATGCAAATTAGGCATTTCTGCGTTCTTCTGCTAGAACACTGCTATAGATGTCCCCCCTAAGGGAACAGGTTTTGTCTTTCATTTTTACATCTTTTGAGATAATTCAGATTTACATGCAACTATAAAAAAATAATACAGAGATGCCCCACATAACTTCTATTCAATATCCCCCATCATGATCTGTCCTAATTATTACATAGTATCATAACCAGAAAATTGGGACTGCCAGAATCAGATTTCAGCACTTTTACATGCATTTGTCTGTACGTGTGCATGTTTAGCTCTATATTTCATCTCATCACATGTATAGATTGGTGTGACCACCACCACAGTCAAGATTCAGATTTGTTCCCCTGGCAGCCACAATCTGTTTTCCGTTTCTATTTTTTTTTCCCATTTTCTAATTTCAAGAATATTACATAAATGGGAGCCTACCGTATGTAACCATTGGGATTAGGTTTTTTTTTTTCACACAGTATAATTTCCTGGAGATTCATCCAGAGAGTTTTGTGTACTAATAGTTCATTCTTTTTTATTAATACGATAGTATTTGCTAGTATCATGTATCACAGTTTCTTTAACCATTCACCTGCTTTAGGATGAGTTACTTCCTATTTTTGGTTAGTATAAATAAAGCTCTTGAACATTTATGCAAAGGTTTCCCATGTAAATATAAAGTTCTGTATCTTGGGAGTAAGTGCCCAAGGGTGCAATCGGTAGGCTGCATGATAAATACACGTTTAGTCTCATAAGAAACTGCCACAGTGTTTTCCAGATGGGCTATGCTGCATAACCTATAACCTTCACACCAGCATTGTATGAATGATCTAGTCTCTCTGCATCCTTGCCAGCATTTGGTGTTACCATTATTTTTAATTTTAGCCATCCTGACAGGAACGTAGGTTTTAATTTTCACTTCCCTAATGGCTAAAGAGGTTGAACACCTTGTCACATGCTTATTTGACACTCGTGTATCCTTAACCATGAAATATCTCTTTATGTCTTTGCTCATTTTCTAATTGGAACATTTGCTTTTTATTGTTGATTTTTGAGAGTTCTTTATTTATTTTGGATATTAGCCCTTTGTCAGATAGGTTGTCTGCAAATATTTTTTTTCCAGTCTGTAGTTTGTCTTTTCATCCTTTGACTTAAAAGTCAAAAGTTTGTCTTTTGCAGAGTAAATTTTTTAATTTTGCTGAGGTCCAATTTTTCCTTTTATGGATTGTGCTTTTAATATAAAGTTTAAGAATGTTTCCCTAACATTGGAAGATATTCCCCTTTTATTGTCTAAAAAAATTGTAATTTTATGTTTTAAATTTCTGTCGGAGGTCTATTTTGAGTTAGTTTTTGTATAAAGTGTGAGGTTTCAGTCAATATCATTTTTTCTTTTGCTCTATAGGTAAAATTGTTCCAGCACTATTTTTAAAAAGACTATTCTTCCTCCATCGAATTGCTTTGCACCTTTTACAAAAACAAGTTGGGCATAATAGTGTGGACCCATTTATGGATTCTGTATCCTATCCTGTTGATGTAGATGTCTATCTCTTCACCAGTATCACATAGTCTTGATTACTACTGCTTTATAGTAAGCCTTAACATAAGATATCAAGATTCCTCCTAATTTATTTCTCTTTTTCAAGATTGAATTGGCTATGCTAGGCATGTAACATTTAATATAAATTTGAGAATAAGCTTATTTATATTACTATAGATTTTCACTTGCGGAGAATATTTATTTGAAAGTAATGATTAGGGGTGCCTGGATGGCTCAGTTGGTTAAATGTCTGACTTTGGCTCAGGTCATGATCCTGGAGTCCTGGGATCCAGCCCCAGGACATCGGGCTCCCTGTTCCATAGAGGGTCTGCATCTCCCTCTCCTTCTGCCCCTCCCCCCACTCATGTGCACTCTCTCTCTCAAATAAATAAATAAATAAAATCTTAAAAAAATAAAAGTAATGGTTATTCATAAAATATTCCCTTTCTTCTTTTTTATAGTTTTTATTAAATAGAAGATTATTGCAACTAAGTGTACTAATCACCCTTAATAACAAAATTTGTGCTATTATTACAATAAATCTGCCATTAAGAATAAAACATTCAGGGACGTATAATATTTTGGTAGCACCATATACACACAGTGCCACTCATCTGACAAAAACTGGATACAGAGGAGACTTATCATGGAATCTCGGTTTGGCCACATGTGCGTACAACATTCTTAGATAAGCACAGAGAAATTTGGTAGAAGAACATGGTTACCTGCAGCTGTCATTTTCTGTTTGAGTGGCCTTTGTGACAGGAATGGTGTCATCCGAGCTATCCTGCCTCTCTTTGACCTTGGATAAAGAGCAAGCCCTTCAGCCTGTAGCTGAGATAAGATACCTTTGGGTTTCCTGCGTTGTCATTGCCACAATGCTAGAGACACTGCTGATTCCTCCACCCTGGAGAACAACTTGACAACTATATTTTCTTCTTTTAAAGTCACACCCCAAGTATATCTCTTCCAAACAATTTCTTTCCTTGATTGCTTTTAATCCTGTTGACGAATAAAGCCTAGTTCGAGCCTGTGGGAGATAATTTTGTAGTAGATAATTTCCTGTCAGTCCACGGCCATGCTTCCCTGGAAGCTGCTTTGTTTCTATGTGACCCTAGTCTTCTCAAGACTGGCCCTAAGTGGATGGACCAGAGATGCATGTGTGACCTTAGCTCTTCCTAATCTTTCTTCCCCAGGAGTTTGGAGTCTGATTCAGAGCATGTTAGTCACCCCAAGGGCCTAACAACCTGGCAGCCAAGCCCGTCACTGTGTGGAAGTCCTCTTTAGCCAACACTCTTAGAATTCATTTAGACCAATTTTCTGTGAGGCTAAAGCTAATGCATACTAAGTTTCTATTTTACTGATGGAAAAATGCATTAGAACATAGGCTAAGCCGGGGGTCTATCTCTTAAGTATAAATTTGCCTCTAAAGTAGAGGGGAAAATAGAAAAAGATATCTGAACGTGTGAACATGGAAAAAGAATAAGTTATTTCTGGCAAAAATACCCTAAATATATATTTCTAAATCAGTAAGTTTGGGTGGTTTCCTGGAAGCAAAGTGAACTACACGGTTGGTTTTATCTTTGTTTTTATGCTGTTTCTCCTAAAAGATGCATCTAATCACTGTGCAATGTATAGGAAGCGATGTTAGATAGATTGAAACAGGCTTTAGTGTCCTCATGTTCTTAGCCTTCCACATCCTCCAAATTGTACCTTGTCATGTTTACCTTTCATATTTTTTTTTTTTTAGTAAAACTTCAACCAGGGAGGACTCTATCAAACGCATACTAGAAAAGCAGGCAGAAAATAAACTGGTGTGAGGCTGCTGTGCTGCATTTGAATATACATAATTTTCAACACAGTGCTTATTTTGAGAAAACTGTAAGACATAAACAAAGCTTTAAAAAAGAACCGTTGACTATTCAGAGGAAGACATATAAATATCTAGAAAGTTAAGAGAAAGAATGAGGTCATTTTCATAATCCAGAAGCTGAATTGAGCGCCCCGTAGCAGAAGGTGATGCTGCTCCTACATTACCTCATCCGCAGCTCTTCTTACCCCCGGAAGGGGCCAGGGTTCTCTTGTTTTTTGACTTGACACTTTTGATTTGGCATCCTTTTTTTTTAAACCTCTCGTTTCCTGAAATTTCCCTTCCCTCTTTGATGCTGCAGGATTCCGACCACATCCTCTCGTCTACATGGGCAATTCACTCTCCAAGCTAATTTGCTCTACTTCCGAATGCATCACAGGAAAGCCCAAGAACAAATATTGCCCCCAGTTTTTAGCAATTAAGACTTATTCATTGCATTTGTTTCCATTTCCAGCTTTTACAAGCTCTCCCTTTTGTCCTTCACACAGTCGGTTTACTGAGACTTGGATTGCATCTTCATTATTAGGAAAACTGAAACTGTTAGCTGGTTGGTTACTGGAAGCAATGCCAAACAGCAAAATTTCTCCCAAACTAAATATACTTTTTTAAATATTGAATGTGCTTTTATTTTTCTTAGTGCTGGAAAAGATCTCCATTTCCCTCGAATTAAAATGCACGTATTCACCTTGTGTCAAACCCCTTCTGAAATGAGCACAGTTCCTATGCACGTCATGTACTGATAATGGGTTCACTTGATACAGATTTAAAGGAAATTTGAGACCACTCTTCCCCATTCGGGGTATACTTAAGTCAGAAGAAGAACAAAAACTACTGTTCATTGGAGATAATAATAGATAATGGGTGTTGAACACTTTCTGTATGCCGGGCTCTCTTTAAATGCTTAACCTGTAATATCTCATTTAATTCTTCTGAGCATCCTGTGTAGCATGCTGTCCCTACGTTAGCCTCATGTCCCAGGAGATCACTGAAGTACAAACAGCTTAAGTGAGTTATTCAAGATCACACAACTCAGGGGAGGCATAACTGGGAGCAAAAACATGAAGCCAATCCAGAAAATATGCCCTTAAACTTTAGCATCCCAGCCTTTTGACAATATAAGAAATGCATAGAATAATTGCAAGTGTGTCTTTTAATGAAGGATTGTGTTTAAATATGGCTTGTAGAGGATTCATTCTCAGCCACTGCCCTTGCATTTTTGACTTCTAAAGCTGACTCTTATTGTGATCCCATTTACTTGGGCCTTACTCATAAGAGGATAAGGTATTTCCTCCTTACTGTTATTCAATGGGTAATAGGGAAATGTTACGTTTTGGTAACAGATGATTAAAGATAGTGTGGAAGATGACCTGTGTGAGATGCGACAAGCTCAACTACATTGACCTTTGAGCAACACAGGTTTGAACTGTGTGGGTTCATTTATACGTGAATTTTTTATAGTACGATTGTATAAATGTATTTTCTCTTCCTTATGATTTTCTTAATAAAATTTCCTTTTTTCTAGTTTATTTTAGTATAAGAATATAGTATATAATACATGTAACATACAAAATATGTGTTAATCCACTATATGTTATCAGCAAGGTTTCCCCTAGTAGTAGACTATTATTACCAGTTAAATTTTTGGAGAATTGGAAGTTACACTCAGATTTTCAACTGCACCACGGGGGATGGTTTAGCCCCCCCTAACCCCTACGTTGTTCAAGGTTCAATTGTGTAAAGTCTGTCTCCATCCTAAACTTCGTTTCTTTAAATCTCCATTTCCAAATGCCTCTTTGACATCTCCACGTGGATCTCTCACAAGCGCTGCAACTCTACCTTCTACAACTGCTAGCATGAGCCTCCACCTTGCTTAAAATCCAAATCTGCTCTTTTTCTTTTCGTTTTCCTTGTTTCAATTTCTTAAACAGCCACTTACAGGAAAAAAAAAAAAATGAGAATCATCTTAATTTTCTTGCTCCTTTTCCCCAACATTACTTCTGAAATACTCTTTTTCTACCTCAGTGAGAAAGCCTTACTTGGAATCCTGTCGTCCCCCAATCAGTCTTCTCAAACAGTGCCTTAGTTATCCTTTCCTTTCTACTTTCCAAACAGCTGGCCGATGAATTTCCTACCATGCAAATCCTGTCGTGCTACTCATTTGCTTCATTTCTTAGCAGCTCCTCGTACCTTCAGGATTAAGTGGGTTTTTCTCACCCTTTCTGGCTTACTTCTCCAAATGTCCATACACACTTTTTAATTCAGTTACATCAAAGCATACTCAGTCTCTCACTAGGCCAGACGTTCTATGACTTTGTTAAATGTTGGATGACTTTGCATATATGGGTGGTTCCCAATCCCTACCTCATCGCCTGGCCAACCTCTATTCTTTCCCCAGGAAAGATCAGTCAGCCACTACCTCTTTTTAGAAATATTTTCTCATTGAGCCCCACATCCACCAACTAAATTAAGTGTTCTTCCCATGTGCTGCTACTTTACTGATACATTTCTATTTACTAGGTTTATATATTATGGAATTTAATCTTACTAATCTTTGTGTGTGTTTGTGTATTTTTTCAATGTGAAGCTTTTGAAGACAAAGACTATGTGTTCATCATCCTCTATATTTGAGCACCCTGAATTGTGCCTGATAGGTGGTGAGTGTCAAGACCTGTTCGTTGAATTGAAATGTTGATGCTCACCCTAAAATTGAGATTAACAAAAACCAGAAATATTGTTGGCTGCCCTGAATAATAACAAAAGTGAAATGACAGATCATTGAATATAACAGAAAATAACTTTGAAGGCATGTTATGGCACTCTGCACATGAAATCCAATCGCCTCCGTATTTTTTAGCTATCTGTGCTATTTTCTAATACAAGCAAGGCTCAAAGATTTCTGATAATGATACCTCAAGACTTTGAATCACCAAGATTCAGTTATTTGTAATATACTTGATCTTTTATCATGAAAAATAGCCAGACTGCATCAACCTAAAAGTAAAAAATAGAATCATAGTTATTATTATAAGCCATTTTCCTCTAGTCTCGAAACTGCTCTGTGGAAACTCTAGACTCCTCACATATTCCTTCTGAAGAGTTCTTGGAGGCCTAAGGCAGGGCCCCAACCATGCTGGATAAATGAGTACCCATGAGAGCATGTGGGGCACCCACCATGCTTCTCTCCTGATCCATCTTGTTCTGGCTTTGCCTTCTGTCTCTCCTAACGCCTCTTGTGATGGGTGTCTTTGGGTTACGTAAGATGGGATCTTTGCCCAGGGTACTAGGGGCTAGCCCTCTCCTCTGCAGGGGGATTGCTTTTAAGGCCAACCTAGATTACTCAATAGACAGGTTGAGTACACGCCTAGGGCACTAACAAAATATAGTACTAACACTGACACGAATGTCCCCTGCTGGCCGGACAGCAACTGCAGGTGCCCAGCGTGAAGGGTGCTTACGTCTGCGTTGCCAGCCCCATCTTGGATTTGAAACTCAAACACGTGCTTGACATTTCCCAGATTTTTTTTTTTTTTTCCTTTTTGGCCTCTTTTTATTGCAATTCCCTTGCTCTAGGATTCGGTGGTGGGTTCATGGACACTAAACTAAAGGAAGCTCTCAGAACCGTATTCAGAAACAGTCTTCCTTTGAGACTCTGCCCTAAGCTGTTAATGGTCTTTTCCTCTGGGAATATATTGCTTATGGTGAGGAGTCTTGGTGCTTTCTGTAAGCAGACTCTGGGGAGAGCCCTGCCCCCTGCCCACCGCCAACACCCTGAGTAGGTTTAAAGCAAGGGTCACAGGAACTAGGTTCTGCACAGGAACCCTGATTCACTAAGATTTTAAGATAATTTATCTTATCAATTGAAAATAATGTGTTTTATTTCCTCAAACTGTAGTTGACGAGACTATCCTTTATCTACTCTGTCTGATTAATTGAGGTGTTACTATAACATTTTGAACTCAGAATTGTGCAATAAACATTGGAGGACTTTGAAAAGAATCAAGGAACACAGACCCCTCCAAAAAATAAACACAACTTGTATTAAAAATGTTTAAAGAAGTCAGTTCAGGTGATTCAAACGAACTTTATTTAATACTTCATGAAGCAGGCAGCCTCCATTCCCAAGGGTCCCAAGAATTGCAAAATGGAGCAGAGAGCAGAGAACCTTTCTTAGGATAAAGAAAAAAGAAAAGGGAAGAGAAAAGTAGGAAATGAATAAAGAACAAGGAATAAGCATAGAGCCCATAGTTGGCTTGGCATTTGGCTTGGGATTTGGGGATTGGCATTTGGGGCAGTTAGTGCTCATAACAGTGTGTTTGGGTCAGTGGAGCATCTACAGGGATGTGAAAGTTATCTAAGTTATTATTATTATTATTAAATGTTTTATTTATCTATTCATGAGAGACACAGAGAGAGGCAGAGACACAGGCAGAGGGAGAAGCAGGCTCCCCATGGGGACCCCGATGTGGGACTCAATCCCAGGACCCTGGGGTCAGGCCCTGAGCTGAAGGCAGACGCTCAACCACTGAGCCCCCCAGGCATCTGGAAAGTTATCTAAGTTTCTATTTGCTCACATGGCAGCCTGGGCAGGAGTGGCTCCATCTTGGGTCTAGAAGCTTAGCTCAACACTTGCTACATGTTGCCCCTGTCTGGATCACCCCTAAAGAGCTAAGGGTTGAGTAGGAGCTCAGGAAGTAGACTGGCGATTACCTAGTCCTCACCTAATCATTCTACGTGCAATATTCAGGCGGCCTCCCATCAGTTGCCTGGACCGGGAGTGGGCAAGGGGGAGAGGATCTCCTCCCAGTCCTGATCGCAGAACATCCCCAGATTTCACGGAGTCTGTCGGAAAGTTTCCCAAAATGAACTATAATGATTTTTTTTTTCATTTAAAAGCAAAAGCAGTGGCAATGACAGTAACGACGAGTGCCAAATTTGCTTTGATCCTCTTGCAGGCCATCTGCTCTTCTCTTCGTGATCTGTGTTGTAGCGTCTGTTGAGAGCATGGAGCAAGATAACTGGAAATAAGCAAAATAGACTCCACTCCCCTGACTCCTAAATTGCTAAAATGCATAGTTTTGTTGTTTGAGACGTCATCTTTAAATATAAAACTGAATTAAATACCAGAAATTCAAGTGGTTTTGTGGTATATGCTGTCTTAGTTTGACAGAAACAAACAAAAACTCCAGTGGATTTAAAAAAAAAAAAAAGGGTATTTATTCCGTATCCTGTAACAGCCAGAGGTTGTTTGGCCAGAGCCGGGTGGGCCCTGCCTGGGCACATGTTGGTTCCTGTCTGCCGTCCGCCAGGCCGGGAGCCGCCGGGGCCCGATCTGGGGGAGAAGATGGAGCACCGCCCAGACATCCTAACTTTGTGCTGCATGGAAAAACAGACGGGATTTTGAGTTGTCTTTCTTGGGGGAAGAGGAAGGGTTGTATTAATAGAAAAAAGGGAGCGTGTGGGATCTGGAGAAGGAGGGCAGCAGGAGGGGCCGACTGAGGCCCTGTGTCTCCCGTACCCCTTCTTCCCTTCTCCCAGTAGCAATTCCGTGACCTTTACCTGAGGACGTGCACCCCCTCACATCTGCAAGCTGCACACCATCCCCCCGAGCTCTCTGGCCAGTATCAGGCCACTGACTAAGTTCAGGCCCATGAGGTAGGAAAGGCGCCACTTCCAGGTCACCTCCTCATGGGTGCTTACTGTGCCCTCTTCCCTTTCCGTTGCCTAGAAAATGGTGACAGCTGGAGAAACCATGGAAACTGTAGGTTGAAAACAAGAGCCACCTCCAGCCCTGGAATGCTCACCTTTGAGGGGTCATTTATTTAAGCACCTGGTGAGATGCCTCCTCCCTTTGAAGGACTTGTGACTTCTGCAACCAATGGAATACGGCATAAGTGACACCACGGGACTCCTCAGGCTGCCAGAGGAGGCCATGTGACTTCCCTGGGATTTCCTCAGAATCTCAGTTTCAGGGTGCCTGTTGGATCCCAGCTGCCTTACTGTGTCAGGCCCAAGCCCCATGGAGAGGTCATGTATGGGGGCCTGGTTGACAGCCACAGCTGAGCCCAGCCTTCAAGTCCCCCAGCCAAGGGACAGGCAAGTCAGTAAAGAGGCCTCCAGACAAATCCTACCCCTGGTCATCCGGATCACCCCAAGATGTCCACACCTTCCCGGCTGGAGCCTCAGACGTGCTGAAACAAAGCAAGTCATCCCTGCTCTGTCCTATTCCAGTCCCTAACTCACAGTATCTGTGAGTGTAACAAAGTGCTCTAAGCGTCTATTTTTTTTCCCCTGGACCAAATATTTTTATTTATTTATTATTATTATTATTTTAAATAAATTTATTTTTTATTGGTGTTCAATTTGCCAACATACAGAATAACACCCAGTGCTCATCCCATCAAGTGCCCACCTCAGTGCCCATCACCCAGTCACCCACACCCCCCGCCCACCTCCCCTTCCACCACCCCTAGTTCGTTTCCCAGAGTTAGGAGTCTTTATGTTCTGTCTCCCTTTCTGATATTTCCCACTCATTTTTTCTCCTTTCCCCTTTATTCCCTTTCACTATTTTTTATATTCCCCAAATGAATGAGACCATATAATATTTGTCCTTCTCCAATTGACTTACTTCACTCAGCATCATACCCTCCAGTTCCATCCACATCAAAGCAAATGGTGGGTATTTGTCATTAAGCGTCTATTAAAGCGTCTTAGCCTATACCCAAAATAATAAATGCCAGATCAAAAATTATTTAAATAGTGTGTTAAATCAAAACAAGACTATTTTAAGCACCCAATAAAATCTTGACTGCTAATTAGCTATGTCGGACAGAACCACTTACCTATATTTAAGCAACCATCAGATTAGGTCAATTCGGACAAAAGCTATTCAGATCTCTGAAGGAAAATAGAGGCCGCCCTGAAATTTGGTCCTCTCGTATTATATCCTGGGCATTTATGTGATTTGCTGAATTGATGTCATTTATACTGTATCTTCTTTCCTTTTCCCTATGACTTGCTGCTCAGTGGTCTGAGGGTACATTAGGTTTGAGGTAAGTCTAGTTTACGATGTATTCCTACCTAATAAACTTCTGATTGAAAGCTTTCCTGTTAACCTTTATATCTGGGCTGGGCTGTATTTCTACTGTCATTAAATAATTAACCACTTGCCTCTGAATTTGTCTTTGAGTCTGAGGATACACACACACACACACACACACACACACACACTCACACATTTAGCCCTTGTTGTGACAAGGTCTGCCACAACTATGTGTTCCAATTTTATAATCTTAATAGTCTATTTTTATTTTTATTTTTATTTTTTTAAGATTTTATTTATTTATTCATGAGAGACACACAGAGAGAGAGAGAGAGAGAGAGGCAGAGACACAGGCAGAGGGAGAAGCAGGCTCCATGCAGGGAGCCTGACATGGGAATCGATCCCAGGACTCCAGGATCATGCCCTGGGCCAAAGGCAGGCCCTAAACTGCTGAGCCACCCAGGGATCCCCAATAGTCTATTTTCAGAGGGAGTGACTCTCATCTCTATTTTTCTTCTACCTGTATCATTAGTAGGATGAAAGCATACACTAGGGAAGTGATATACAGAGCCAGATAGAGACCTAAATTACAGCTCCTTCTTGGGCCACAGGCCACCACACTTGGGAGAAAGAAAAAGAGATTGACGAAACTAACCCCTAAGAGACCGTGAGCATCAAAAGGCCAAGGCTGGGACTTGGCACGTGTATCACTTACCTTTTCTGAGCCTCACTCTCCTCTTTGACAACAGGAGACAATTGAGTCTTGACTGCATTTCTCCCAGGATGGTTGGAGAAAGAAGTGGCCCAACGTGAATGGTACTGAGTGGCCAGTACGGGGCCCTAGCGTTACCACACCTCCCGTAGGAGCCCGGTTATAACTTAGGGAAAGTGAGCACATATGCCCCAAACTCACCTAGACAAAAAGAGTTTAAAAATGTGAAGGTTTCTGTACCCTTTGTTTGGTCGTCTTACATAGTTAAAATCCTCGTAAGTGATGGGTCAGGGATGAAAAATCCGACAGCCATACCTTCTCATATTTGGAGATACAGCAATGAATCAAAATCAGCTTTAATTCTGTTCATGTCCCTTTTCTCTAGTCCCTTCTGCTTTATCAGCCCCCCCCCCCCCCCGCTTTTCTTTTTCTGATGCTGCCGATGAAATGAAATTCCTGCAGGACAGGTTGGATGTATTTTAGCAGCTTACATAAACTATCTAAACCATATAAAAGACTTTTCTCAAAAATAAATATTCCTGGGTTTGCTTTCTTGAAAATATTCAGATAGCCCAAGGCAGAGTGGGTGCCAGGACAGGAGACCCGGCTCCCCCTGAATCCGACACTTGGCGACCCCAACCAAGTCTCTGCTCCGGAAGCCCAGGTTCCTCAAATGTAAATGATGGCTCGTATCAAACTCTTTGTAAAGTGTCTTCCATTTCCAAGATTTTGCAAACATATTGATTTAAAGAATAGTAGTTAAGAGTGTGGGTTCTCAAGCTCTTAGCCTGGGCTGGATTCCCAATTCTCCCACGTACCATCTGTGTCACCTTGAGCAACTGCCTTAACTTTTATGTATCTCAGCTCTGTCATCTGAAACATGTGCAAAGGATGGTCCTACCTCTGACGGTTACGTGAGGATTAAATGAGGCAACGTGTGTATAGTGAATAAGGTAGTGCCTGACACATGGAGGGCTCCACAGGTGTTTACTTCTCCTGCACATGAAAACCACCCATTATTTCTTGTTTGTGAAGTGCTAGGAGAGCTCAGACACCCAAGGCCACCAGACTAGTACGCTGTGGATGGAGGAACACCTCAACCACGGCTATGGCTGACTGCAAATACCAAGAAAGCGTGGCTTACTGAAAGTTCTAGGAAATGGCTATGGATATCATCTCCAGATCATTAGAATCCTAGAATTATTTGGAGAGAGTAAGTAAGTTTGAACTCCTGGGTTTGCTATTACTAAGTTTGTCTACTTTTTCAGTGTCCCTTTTTGGCAAGCTTTATATTTTTCATTTTTCTTTGGCAGCCAAAGCCACTTGTTTTGTTTTTGGTTCCATTTCTGTGAAACAGTCTGAATGTCCTAGCCCAACACTTTCTTCCAGGATTTTCCCAGGGGCACACTCGAGAGAAATACATGAGCTGGGTCTTTGGATTAGCCAGGCAGCCAGACATTAGCAATTTCCGAGTTAACCTTTTCCTTACCAGCAGGGTAATTTCTTTACTCTTTCATTCATTCATCTTTACAACCTGGACAAAGGAGATACACACAGGAAGACAAGAAGGTAAGTGACCCTGAGTCGGCTGAAAGGGAGAGGCAAAACCCGGGTAGCAAAGGTAAGTAAAACCTCATGGGCTCAAATAACACTCATAACCTCCCATCGCTGGGCGCCAATTCCTGCGAGCAGGGTCTATGCTCCTTATTACTCAGAGCAGCACACACAAAAACAACCAAATCATGGTGGAAATTTTCAGCGCTCTTTTCCCCTCTCAGAAACAGAGAGAAATACTAAGAATGTTCATTGCCTTTGGTTATTATTTCAAATAATGGTGAAAGGATCCTCTGCTCTTAGCACTTTCATTTATTTAAGAAATAACGAATAGTGAATCCTGTGCCAAGGACGAAGCCTGACCCTGCTGGAGGGGGTGGCAAGAGTACTAGGACATAGAGAGTCCAGGTCGTGACAACTGACTCCTGGTCTGAGGAAGACGCTGGGCATGTAATAATAGTAATCACGGCAATAGGAATAGAAGGCAGTGACCCCCGGAGCGGAAGGAAAGACCTGAGTAAGAAAGTTCCTGACTGGTAGGCAGCTGTGGGGGGGTTGACACGAGGTGAGTGGGGGAGACAGCATTTGCTCAGTGTGGCCCTTCGGAATCAGCCAATGTCACAAAGGCCAGCAAGGCCTCAGAACAGGCGCGGGGCTTTAAAGCCACCTCAGAGGTTCATCAGAGGCTAAAGGGCTTTTGATTAATAAACATAAAACCAAGTTGCGCTTCTTGAACATCCACAGGCTGGGAGACGGGACAAGTCTGCTCAGACTAGGAATGAAGCCTGATAATTTGAACGTGACTTATAAGAACTGTGCCAAGAATCATGAGAGTAAATGAAGCAGGCTAGCGGGACAGGCCTCATTCCCAAAGCCAAATGGAAGCTGGAGCAGCCAGCTCGACCCTTGCTGAAATGGCGCAAGTAGGCACCATCTGCCTTTGAAACCCTATGGTTTGCTTCCAGCTCTTTCTCTTCCTAGCCTGGCAACCAAGGTACCCTCTAGACCCCTTGTCTCTCGCCGACCAGCCTTTTATCCGGTCAAGGCCAGTTGCACAGAAACCCCCCTGCAAGGCATGAGCCGGCAAGAGCTTGTGCCTCACTCCTTGGTGACCCCGAAGGGCCCAGAAGGGTGGGAGTCACTGGGGCTTTAAGACACGGATACCTCCAGGGGATTTCAGCCAGTGGTGGAGGTGCCCTGCCGAGACCTCGGGATGCTCGCCCGTTAGTGCCCGGCACGCAGGAGCCGCTGGGGGGACGGGGCCTGCCAGCTGGAATCTCTGCGGCCTTCAACGGCGGTTCCTCAGATAAGCACTTCCCAGATCTTCCTAAAACGATGACAACCAAATCCTCTCCTGTTTTAGATGAAAAGACTGAGAAATAAATGGCAGGCACGAAATACCCGCACTGGGCCACATCGCAGCGAGAGCAGTGTCTTTTCACACCGGCCAAGCCGCCGAGCAACAACATAGCTCATGGTTGCTGTTGACCTTAGCCTCACCCTCTCTCCACTCAGTTTCATCTTAGAAAGCCAAAGTAATCTGAAGATGCTCTTCAAAGTGGACCTTTTAAATATTTATTGAAAGCATTGTCTCAGTCCTCTCAAAAGATAGGTGAAATTAGTAGCTTTCCATGGTTCTTTTCTCCCCTCCCTCCACCAGGATGTATATTTAAAGTAACTTTTATTTACAAAACCGTCTCTTAGCAACAGGGGCACAGCACAAGAGTGTGTTATCTAAAGCAAACCAATTCTGGCCATAAACTATATAAGCGAAGCAGCTAAATGTGATTGGTATAGCCCTCCCGAGATACCAGGAGCCAGAGGTGTTAGCGTGAGATTAAAGACATATTTTTCAGAGACCTGGGATGGTCTATTATTCATGTATAACTTGAGGGATGGGCAACACTTTTATTCCTAATTATAGAGTCGCAAAATTTGGGAGCTGAAAGGGATATTGGGGGCTTCTTAGTCCAGTCCTGTGATGTTACAATGGGGTGGGGGTCGTGGGGTGAACAAGGCAAAGAAAGAGAATTTGCTTTCTTTGGAGCACACAGGTGGTTAGTGGCAGTGCTGGCCTAAGAAATCAGGTTTCTTGACTTCTAGTCCTGTAGTTCCAGTAACTTGGGTGGGAACGGTGGTCTTGTCTTTATTCCACATGGATCCATTTAAATATCCACTTTTAAAATGAACTTCTGAATGAATCGTTCCAACATGTATGAATATAGATTTGAAGAAGCTTCTGCTTTTCGTACAGAAAATAAAGAGATGGTATTTTCATTCTACATAATTCACAGCCCACTGTTATTACCTTGGCAGAGATCACGGAAACTGAGAACATCACGTGTTGGCAAAAATTTGAGTGATTGCTTGTGACCGATGACAAAATCTGTTTGTTTGCGTGTGTCCAAATCGAGAGAGACTCATCCAGCTTAATGAGATGTTGTTACAGGGGCTGGTTCTGGAGTCAGTCTCCTTCGGTATGAATCCCAGCTCCACTGTCTAGCCACTGGTGTTACCTTGGGAAAGATGCCCGACATCTCTGTGCTTCAGTGCCCCCAATCTAAAAATTGGAGGCATATTCATATTTGTAGAGGTTTTGAGATAATTAAATGAGGTCATTTATTCAAAATGCTTATAACAACTCCTGGCAATTATTGCATAAAGTAACTCTTAGCTATTTGAATTTCTAACGGTAAGGAAATTATTAGGAGGATACCAATGGGGAGTTCTGACCATGTCTTTCTTCTTTTGTTCTGAGAACTCATATTTATTTATTTATTTATTTATTTATTTATTTATTTATTTATTATTATTTTTTTTAGATTTTATTTATTAATCGGAAACACAGAGAAAGAGAGAGGCAGAAACACAGGCAGAGGGAGAAGCAGGCTCCATGCTGGGAGCCCAACATGGGACTTGATCCTGGCGACCCCAGGATCAGGCCCTGGGCCTAAGGCAGCGCTAAACCGCTGAGCCACCTGGGCTGCCCCATATTTAAATTCTAAGCAATTAGCCTTATGATTAAGGATACTCTCAGTGGCTGTTCCAAAACAAAGAGCAAAGTGTTTTCATTCATTTCCCAGTGTTTTGGTTTACTATTTTTTGAGTCTTCTGGTAAATAATAGATGTATTTGCAAGATGGCTAACCGCTTGTGATCTGTAGCCTTGAAACAAAGAGGAAAAAAAAAAAATGCCTGTCATGTGATTTAAGAACTTGTGACTTCAATCCCACTGACGTGATGTTCAAATAAATACGTTGGCAGGTTTAAAAAATGTCCAGACATTTACTTATTTGAAAATAAGTGTAGAAGAAACTGAGGCCCCGAGAGGTTAAATCACTTATTCTAAATTAAACAAACTCAGTCATTGATTTTGCTCTACCAGTGTATTAAGAGGAATGCTAACTGAAAAGTCTGAATTTTTAGCTTCTTACTCAGGCGTGAAAGAAGCAGTCCCTTGAAATTTTCATAGGTATTCACAAAGCCAGAAATCAAACTTTGTTCTACAAACTACTAGGCAACCTATAAAATGAAACAAAGGTTCAGAAAAGCTAAGCCATATAGATAATGGCATGAAGACATTCTTAGCATATCAGTGCATTACAGATAAATCATTAAAAGCTGTTGCACTAAAACTATTGGAGCATTTAAAAAATATCATAAATAATTAAAATGGATATCTTTTCCAGTTCTAAATGTGGCAGATAATAAAATTAATGAGGAGAAAAGCTTACCTTGATTTTTAACTAGAACAAGTAACTGTATGCACTCCTTGACGTCTACGCTATTTAAAAGTAAAAGGAAAGACAGTGTTTTCAAAAACGTGAACTTCAGTGTTGGCTGGTATCCATTAATACTACTAATTTGGGTCGCATCCTGGTTCTAATCAGCCTGTAACATTTGCATAGTTTAAAACCATAAAACTGCCATTAGAGGGGTATAAAGCATAAGCATTTTTAAAGCATTTTTAGCTTTACTTTTTATCTTACTTACAAGGAAGCTTCGCCATATTACTCTTTAGCGAAAGATGCAAATGAGAGTCCGATAAATTAGATGAACTACTCTGAAGAAGCACAGCTAGTTAGTAAGGAAACTGAACTTGGTCTCTTTAATCCCAGACCAAGGGTTTTACTGAACAGATCAAATCAAGGGCATCCAGTTTCCTTCCTCCCACCCCAAGTTATCCTGAGGAATGCTGTGCTCCTGGTTAGAATGCCTAAACATCTTCCAATTACTGTAGCTCTTTCCTCAAGGTATGAACAAAAACTACCTCAAAAATGTCGCTGAGGAGTTTTGCTAAAAACATTTTCTGGATGTCACCCTAGACTTACTGAAAATCAGGGGTGGGACAGCTTAACAAGCTCCCCAGGTGATTCTTATGCACAGGAAAGAGAGCCACTAGCCAGTAGGATAAAGTCCAATGTCAAAACAAGGCCCTCCTGCCTACATCTTCAAACTTCTAATTGCAATTCTGTCCACTGAACTTTGTGCTTCAGCAAAATCTTTCTACTTAGATCTCTCCGGCCCTACCTATCCGTTCACACCTCTGGGCCTTTGTACTCATTCCCTCTGTCTGCAAAACCTCTCCTTCCCCACCTGTCTCCACCTATGTAGCAAGCTAATCATTCCTGAAACTAGGTCAGGCTCCTCCTTTTCCCGGTCTTTTCCTTTCCAGATAGAATCAAAAGTAATGGCTTCCATTATTCCTAGGAGCATGTGTATTTATCTGTTTGTTTGCATCTCGTGCAAATGGGTGCCCTTAGTTCCCAGATACAAAGGAAATGAAAATGTTCAGAACAAGTCTCCCTAGAATGTGCTCTCTTGGCATGTGGACAACTTAGAGCAGGATACAAGTGGGACTCTGCAGGCTCAAGAGAAACTTTTGTTTCCTCCTTAACTACCTAGAAGAATCTAAACTGGGTGTCTTTCCCAGAATAAGAGCTATTATCAGAGATGAATTTTATCTGACCGACCCATCTGTACCGCAAGGCAAACATCGACTGACCAAACATGTGCTCTTTTTCTAATTGCCCTGTGAAATGCACTCCTCCTCTTTGAAGCCCTAAGACTCCCATCCCATCGCTTAGCTCAGGAAGGCACATACACCTCACTTTACCTTTTTGTCTTTACATGTCTCAGTATATGTGGGGTTCCTAAATGTACAAAACTAAATTTGATTTTCCCCTGTCAATCTGTTTTATGTCAATTCCGTCATTAGATCAGCCAAAAGAACCTTGAAAAACAGAGAAAAACTCAGCCCCCGCAACAGAAACCATAAATGTTTGATAAGAATGACAGAGTGCATGGTGTTGTGTTAGTGTCACCGTAACACTTCTGCAAATCATTGGAGTTGCAATCACATACGGACTATTCAACCACGGAGTGCCAACATTTCCAGATGATACCATTGGTGTCCGGATATAAGCCATTATCTATGATGTTCGTGGTGATAGGTACAATAAAAATATTTTTCAAAATTCCCTTGTGGCAACATTTACGCCAATTGGAATAATGCTCTAGATCTTTTTTCTTTCTTCTTCTTTTTTTTTTTTCATCTTTTTGGGTCAATGTGCCTCCCTAGGGTAGAGACTGTTGCTTATAATACCAAAAAGCAGCTTCTGTAGTTTCACATTATACACAGATGAAAGTATGTGGAAGTGCCGATATCCTTCAAAGCCTTCACTTTTCTTTCTGCCTTTTGCTCTTACAGACCAGATACCTGTTTGCTGACCCAGTATTATTTGTTTTCGATTCCGTTTCTATAGAATCTGATGTTGATTTCATAGTTGCTGCACTTTTAGGAGACTCTATGAAAGTCCAGCAGACATCCAGTATTTTATTTTGTATACTCCTCTTTTAGGCCGGGACAATTTTACACCTTCAGACTCCTAATTTTGAATTTTGAATATGATGTATATACATAGATTATGGTCCCCAGAATCATTTATTACAAACACTCATTTGTTGACTACTATAACCAGGTCAATTAGATGGAGATCAAAGAAAATTACAATAAAAAATATAGAGCAAAATGACAAATTGGATCAAGTTCTGAGAAAATATCCTTGAGTTAGATAAGCTTGAAGGTGGCCTTGGGAAGCGTCACAGATGAGTGAAGCCTTACTTTTGTAAGAGTATATTTTTTATAATATGGTGGAGTTAAGACAATTAAATAAATATAACAGATAAGTAAATCAAGTGTCATAGGAACACAGGAGAGAAGAATGCTGACTTGGGAAATTAAGGAAGACTGCAAGGAGCAAGAACCATTTTAGTTGATTATTTAAGTAGGAATATAAAAGTATGGAAGAACAGAGGAGAGGAGGAGCAAAGTTTAAGTATTTTAGAGTGGGGGGCCACGTTTTGCCAGTATTGTTCTATTCTGTTAAATGCTAGAGTTTAGTTTGTAAGATAAATGGCCCTGGAGTGGCCTGCAGTACTTGCAAAGCCAATTGTCTGCTCTATTTATGACTTTACGCAGAGTAGCAGAGGTCAGGATGAGGTTAAGTTGATGACTATCATGAAATGTGAGCCTACAGGTGATCAGGGTAGAAGAACACGGTTCCATTCAACAATCCACCTAATGACACATTGCTCACTTTCTCCACTTTCTTTAAAAACGAACGAAAAATAAACAAAAACCTCAACTTTCGTTGTCTCAGGAAAAAACTATCATTGGCTAGGCAGCAAATACAGATAAATGTACATGCAATTTATGCCTCTCAGGGCCTTTTTGTTTTTAAACTAGAAATAACTCTGATGATCAAAATTTCTGGCATGTGGGAACAAGGACCTCTTGGATGGCCAACGGCTTTCCTCCCCACCGCACAGCCTCTGATGCCATCTTTCTAGGGTGATACAGCTCTTTTGCAGCTGTGCCCCTTCTCCCTGCACACTGTGTTTGCTGTTTTCCACACCGCTCAATCCGCATGTCCCAGACCCCTGCCTGTGCTGACCAGCTCTCCCTACTAGTCATCAGCTACTATTGCTTCAGGTTGTCTTTTTGCTCCACTGGTGTAATTAAACTCCATCAATCACCCAAGTATTTCTGGTCATTGTGACTCAGCTCTGTTAGTTTTAGAACTGAGAACCTTTGTAAGGACACAAGAACTGTAGGGGAGGAAAACTTTTCCCTTCTTCTTTTTAGGTCTTTTTGGCTGGTCTAATAATTAAATTGACATAAGACAGATTAACTAGAGAAAAAAACAGTAATTGGTGTCTACAGGAACCCCAAAGACAGGAGGCTCCCCACCAGGCAACGGGTTTATATGCCACTCTGAACTAAGGAGGAAGGGGTAAGAAATTTCTCTTATTCTTATAAGGCCACTGATCCTATAGGATTGGGAATCTACCCTTACGAACTTCATTTAGTCTTAATTATATCCTAAAAACCCTATTTCCAAATACAATGATACCGAGGGCTAAAGCTTCAACATATGGATTTTGTGGGGGCACAATTCAGTCCATAGCAACAAGGAAACAATTTTTGAACATATTACTTTGAAAAGAATGCAACTTACCCAACCAATATTTATGGAACATCTCTCACGTGCTAAGCAAAGTAAAGATCCCTGGCAGGGAGTGTATTTTTTTCTTTTTTCTTTTTTAAATTAAATATAATTAACATATAGTATGTTATTAGTTTCAGGTGTATAGTATAGTGATTCAGCACTTCTCTCCATAATGCAGTGATCATCAGGGTAAGTGTGCTTTTGATCCCCTTTACCTATTTCACCTCTCTGGCACCTTGGCAGGTAATATTTTAAGATGGATTTTAGTAAACTGAATTATTTAATGCCAGGTGACATTTTTCATGTCTCTTACTAAGACTTGCTTTATAATACATATTTTTTTTAAATGAGAAAAATGGAAAAATTAGACAATTTGCAAAAAGTTGGGTATTACAAAAGTATTTTACAAGATATGATGACAAGGAATAAAGACAATTTGCTAAATACCAAAAATCATATCTCAGGACTTCAATGAAATAAACTAGGTTTATGGAGGCATGAGTTAAGAAAAGAAAAAGTTTGGGACCTGGGTGGCTCAGCAGTTGAGTGTCTGCCTTTGGCTCAGGGCATGATCCCCATGTGGGGATCCAGTCCCACATCGGGCACCCTGCAGGGAGCCTGCTTCTCCCTCTGCCTACATCTGTGCCTCTCTCTCTGTCTCTCATGAATAAATAAATAAATTTTTTTTTTAAAAAGAAAAGAAAAAGTTGTCCCTAGTACAGAACTAAACAGAATTTTAGAGCTTTTTTTTGAGGTGGGAGGGAGGTACAAATAGTATTAGAAAGTCTTGGAAGGGATGAAAAGTCAATAACAAAGAAATATTACATTTGCAAATCAGTGAACCGGCTCAAGAATAACAGTGAAATAGCAAGGAAACCTTTAAAGTATTGTTTATTACAGATTAAACACATTCAAAATGCTCATTTTATTATGTCACAAATACTCTAAAAAGACATTTAATCTGAGAGAAGTAAAATCAGAAAGAATACATTTTTTTCTTAGAAATAACACATTTTTAAAAGAAGTTTTATTTAAAATCAAACTGCATCTCTAATAATTACATAACACTTAAACAATAATCAACAACATACATTTAAATGTCATAATTATTGTACCAAATCCATTTCTAGACACATTGGTTAAACACATTGGTTAAATCAAGAGGTTAAACCTTGATTAGTTTGGTCAAAGGTGTTCTTAGGTAGTAATGTCATTTAAGTTTGGAGAGTTCAACTGACAGTTAGACACTTGTCTTTATTGGAAGAGCTCCTTCTTAAGCACAAGATTTGTCCCTGAATGTCTGGAGACTTAACTCTACTGTGAAGACCCACAGCACTAGGTAAAACTACTGGGAAAAAAAAAGAAGGAAGGAAGGAAGGAAGGAAGGAAGGAAGGAAGGAAGGAAGGAAGGAAGGAAGGGAGGAAGGGAGGAAGGGAGGAAGGGAGGTAAGGAGGGAGGAAGGGAGGTAAGGAGGGAGGAAGGGAGGGGGACGGGGGAAAGTGGTCCGATTTGTCTGTTTGGGACTGTGAGCTTCAAAAGCTTGCATTGGAACACCATCCCAGGATCAGGAATCCACCTAACATGCACCAGGTGCACCCTATAAAACCTTCTCCATTATTAGGGGGCAGGATTTAAAATTAAAATTCTTAGATGACAAATTCTATGGCATTTATGTATGTATGTAGTGTCTAGTAAAAAAAAAAAACTTGATTGCAAGCCTGTAAAATAAAAACAACTGTGAATTTCAAGATACTCAGTTTAGTGGCTAAAAACATGAAATGGAGATAACAATAGTTTCCTCAACTACAGTGGCTCTTGACTACTTTGCCTGTGATATGAGAACCAATCCAATATGAGAACCAATCCAATGTTTCCTATCTCTAGGTTTTGACTTATTTTTTCCCTTGGCTCTTATCACCATCTACCATTTTAATTCTTTGTTTTGTTCATTTCTGTTATTAAGTTGGAGACTTCTTGCCACTAGAATATAAATCCAATGAATTTTTCTTTCTCTTCTGTGTCCCTAGTACCTACAATAGTCTGGCATGTAAAAGTACTCAATATCTTTTGATTGACTGAATAGATAATTGCAGAATTGGAAGTTAAAGGGCATGTAGTCTTTTGGAGGCCTGCTGAGAATGATTAAAATCACATAGTCATTTGTTCAACAAATATTTACTAAGTACATATTATGTCCCAGACACTGCACTCAGTTTGGATATGCAATATTGAACGAGCAGACCCCCTGCCCTCAATGGACAGGTTTTCAAATGACTCTAAAAATAAGAATGACTTCAGTCCTGCAAAATCACTGTCTGACCCTCGAGGACTTTGGGCTACAAGTGACTGGTCATTAGCCTGCCTATGCCTCAGACACGGGTGTTTCAATTCATGCAGTTAGTAAGACAGTATTTTCTACCATGAACTGCATGACAGCTAAACATATCCATGCACAGGGTGGGTTCCTTTCCCTGGAAGATGAATTAAAATATAAGTAAAATCTTTGCTACTTTAAAAACAAAGTTTATCAGAAAATAGAGGGAAGATTTGGATTTGAACCGGCCTTGAACGACTACACCACTACATCAAGTTCTGAGATATTTCTGAAAATTCAAGAACAGCTGATGTTGGTGATCTCATCAGGTCCTTTGACTTCTTTTAGAAGGTCCAAGTTTATGGAATCAAGTGAAGAAAACACACATAATGGAAATCACAGTGGACTGAAATAAATAGCTCTTGTCTTGGAGTCAGAGGACTTAAGTTCAGATGTGTGTTAGATCTACTACGTGGCCTTCACATCTGTTTCTTGGTTACCATATCAGTAAAACAGCCCTTGTGCTTTACCATACATGTATCGTTGGGGTCTTTTGAGGATCGAGTAAGATAATATTTAGAAGAACACTTGTTAAACTTCAATATCCTTGCAAGACATAAGGATATAAGTAAGTGGCTTGGGTAATGATGATCCATTTTACGCTTAAAGGAACCTAGGAAGCAAACATTTTTCCCCTCATCTTGCATAAATTCATAAAATTCTAGAATCAGACTCTTTATACAAGTAAAACAACTTCTGTTTTCCTCTATGCAATTAACACCTCAAATTGATCACTGGGATTTTTTTTTCTATTTTAGGATTGCAGTACATAAATTCCCTAAGCCCTCTATTAATTTTTTTTAATTAATTTCTTTTTAAAAAAATTCATATTAATAATCCATGCAATTAACCAAATTAGATTGTAGAAGTAGAGAAATAGAAATGTTGCCAGGCACAATACTCCTAAAAATCTTTTTCATTTTTTTGAAACACGATGCTCTAAGTAAACAATTGGAAAAAAACAAAGATTCTCAGCATTCTTGTGCAAAGAAATATAGTCCTTAGCATTACAATTTTAAATAATTGCACTTCAAATGTATCTTTCTTTGATGTCTTCACATGGATAGATACCTTTACAAATTTAGATTTGCTTCCAACCACCTGGGTAAAATGATATCCACAAATATTATTTTTTAAATTAGTTTTGCTATAATCCTGGTCCTGCATAATAAGAAGAGGGTATACATCTGAAGGAAAGGGGAAAAAATTGTTTTTTAAATAAGAATAAGATGAATATTAACTCAGAGACTTAAAACTATCTTTAGAGTTCATGGAATCCTTGATATATTGTCAGTAGAATGTCTTTACTTTGTTTGATAAGTAAGTTAATGTTACAAAGTAGTAAAAGATAATTGAATCAATATTAGCTCACTGCTTAATTACTTCTTGGAAAGAAGGAGAATCAAGCCTAGAATATTTTGTTGCATGAAAGTTTGGGGAGGCAATATTTACTTGATATTCCTGGTTTATAGCAAAGTGATTTGTTTAGTATGGACCCCTTTCTTCTTCTTCTTCTTCTTCTTCTTCTTCTTCTTCTTCTTCTTCTTCTTCTTCTTCTTCTTCTTCTTCTTCTTCTTTTTTTTTTAGAAAATATTCAGGATGTACTTTTTAAAACAGTCCTCTATATCTCCTTAGAAATAAAGTTTTGGCTTCTCAGAGGTTTTGATTACTCTCCTGTGTGTGACCCCACCCACTCTTTTATCCCTTAAGGAAAAACAAAAAACAAAAGACTCTCATCCCAATTCTTCAGCGCAGAGAATGGCATAATTGCCTACAGCTACATAAATCAGAAAAGCCAGAACCATGGAGACACCCTGTATCTTTGTATTTATTTGACTTATTTAAGATTTATATAGTATTTATCATGTGCTGGGCACTCCTCAAATTAACTCACTTCATAGTCATAACAGCAGGTTAACCAAAAACCCAAGCATGGAGACATTAAATATAAACCATTCAAGGTTGCCAAACTAGTAAATGACAAGGTTGGAATTTGAACCCGTGTCCTCTGCCTCCAGAGTCTGTGTATATAAACATGACATCATGTTGTCTCTCTCTGTGATTAGGTTTTATTACTTCCTCCTCCCAGGTACTTCTTAAATACTTTCTCCTTCACCCTGTCATCATGCTGATTGAAGCCACTGTTGGGGAGGAAGAATTTCCTCTGCCCTTCAAGGTCCTTCCAGCTGGATTTAGAGAATCAAAGTGACATGAGACAGATTAACAGGAGAAAATCCAATTTAATAGCCTACGTATGGAGAATCCACACAGGCATGGAAATTCCAGACAGCCAGGCAGCATGAAGCTTGTATGAGCTAAGGAGAGGGGTAGGTGTCTGAAGATATAAAGGGGAGAAAGACTAATTAGCACAAAGGTGAAGGGAGATGTTTAGAAAACAGAGCTCGTCTTATTATGCTGGTGAGTTTCTTAGATAAAAGGGAGTCTCTGTGAATGGCTCTCTTCCTAGTAGAGTGGGCAGTTGAGGTGGTTTTTCTGAATCTGCTGGGTGTGGATTGCTTTTAACTCAAAATAACCTTCATGCCAAAATGGCCCCCCTTGGGGTGGCCTTCTCTTAGCCCCCACACAACATTCATGCTCCACATGATCTTTAGATAACTTCTCTTTTTCCCCCAGTTCATTACATATGAACTAGATTGCATGATTTCCTAAAAACATAAACCTGATCATTTTAGTCCTTAGCATAGAAATGTTCAATGGCTTTCCACTAATATTTTAAAAAAAAAAAATCAACTTTCTTTGCACTGTCTACTTTGCAGCTTCCCTCCTCTTGCCTCCCTGTCACTCTCTGTATTCCAGATACATTAGGCTTCTAATTCTTCAAATGTCTCATACTCTCTCCCATTTCAGAGCCTGTCCGTTGACCACTGCCGTAGGCCAGGGTTTCTCAACTATGACACCACCAACATCTTGGACTGGATCGTTCTCTATTGTGGAAGGCTTTTCTGCGTGATGTAAGATGTGCAGCAGCATTTCTGGCCTCTACTCAATAGATGCCAGTAGCAACCTCCAGTTTTAATAACCAGAAATGTCTTCAGACACTGCCAAATGCCTCGTGAAGCAAGAGGTGGTATGAAAATCACTCCTATTGAGGATCGTTGCCTTTGACTTACATGTCCCAGCCCCCTCTTTTGATTTATTCTTATTTACTCTGCAGAACTTAAGATCACTTCCTCAGAAAAGCCTTCTCTGATTTCAGCCCGGATGTTGCAGCCTGGGTTCCCTGGGAAAAAGACACTGGGACTGCAATTAGTTTGCAAGCAGTTTATTATAACGCACTCTTGAGATAAACATGTGTGGAAAGAAACAGGATTGGGCAGAAGGAGACATTGGGCTGCAATGTTATTTCAGGGAAGGCCCCACTTGACCCTGCTGAAGCTGGGATGGTCCCTCTGAGTTGTCCTATGGAGTGAGGGAACAGGGCCTTTTTACCTCCAGGATACGAGGCATGGCCTGCAGGCTGTGCTGGAAAGGGGCATGACCTTGGGTTTGGCAATTGTCTTTAGCAGAGGCAATTTGCTGGGAAGGTCGAGAGCTGGGGACGATGTCACAGCAGCAATTGCAACAACCCAGGGAAATAAGCCCTTGATATCTGAAGAGGGATTTGGGCAGCATACCAAAGCACTCACTGCAGTCCACCCCTTGCACCACTCATATCCACTTATTTATGGAAATTCTAGTGGCCTTTTTCCCAAAGTAAATTCCTAAGAGGAAGGTCACTGAATAAGCCATAGTCCCTACCGCTCCAGAACAATATTTATGGTCTCCCTTCCTTTCAATTTAGTAAAGATCCCCTCACCCTAAGCTCTCACCTGTTTATCTCAGTAGCAAATCTCCTGTTGTGACAGAGATTCTCATCCCCGAGGGGTTTTTACCCCTCCTGGGCAGTGGCTGCTGCTTTCTCCATCAAAACTGAGCAAAAGACTAACAAGAGGGGTGTGAGTCAGTGACCTTAATGCCAACCATATTCCTCCCTGTCTCGTTGTGGAGTCAGATCAAGAAGCCTATGGGCAACTCAGAGGAGGCCACGTTCCCAGCACTGGGTGGAGTCTTTGTAGACTTGCCATACAAGTGTTTTCCCATTCAGGGAATGTGAATTCCGTGAATGCTAGTGCGATTAAGATCCTTTCAGCAGCAACTAACAGAATACTTATTTAAAAGAGGCTAAAGCAATGAATGTATGCATTATCCTAATAGACAAGGAGTGTAGGGGTTAGAAAACCATCGAGTTGGTTACTTTGGTGGCTTCATGATGTCATAAAGAACTGAGGCTTTCCATATTTCTCTTGGTTTTCATCCTTAGATTTGAACCCTCATGGCTGCAAGATGGCTGCCAAGGCTCCAGGCCTTATCTCCCACACATCACAACTGGGCAGGAGGGTTGGTTCTCCTCGTATACCCCTTTATGTCTTCACCATCTAGACAAGATTGGGTTACATACTGATGCCACAGCTGTCAGGGTACTTGGTGATCTTAGTCTCTGATATGGGGGTGGGGGGGCTGTGACGGCAGGGGGAGTGAGGGCAGGCCGAGTGGGAAACCAACAGATGCTGCCACAGTATGCAGTGCACCTGCTACATGGTAGGAGTTTCATAAATTTGTATGAAACGCCTTACATATGTTTTCTTCTCTCTCAATCGGTTTCTAATTCTCTTTGTTTTTCTTTCTTTTTTGCTTCCCTCACTCTTCCTCATTTTATTCCTGTTTATTTTTCTGCCCATAAAACTATCTTTTTAGCATAATCAAAGTTCTAGTCATTTGTATTTTTAAAAAATTGAAGGTTATATATTTCTCCATAAGAAAAAGAAGACAAACTAAATTTTATTAAGTGACATTGATTATTTTCCGTTTCATAGCTTTCAGATCCATGAAGCTCCTGTCTCTCGGTAGATGCATAAACAGCGTGACTATGAGGAGAAAATGAAAGAACAGAGGCACATACACTTGGTATTCGCAAGGATGGATTCCAGGGTTCAGAATGAATGGGCTGTGATCCCAGCCATTCCACTGTGTGACTTTAGGCAAGTTCCTCAAACTGCCTATCCCTCAATTCACTCATCTATAAAATGGGAAAAAGAAAAGTACATACCTCATAGAATCTTTGTGAAAATTAAATGAGAAAACGTACGTAACCTTCAAAAAACTGTCAGCAGGGCAGCCCGGGGGGCTCAGTGGTTGAGCATCTGCCTTCAGCCCAGGTGGTGATCCTGGAGACCCGGGATCGAGTCCCACGTCGGGCTCCCTGCATAGAGCCTGCTTCTCCCTCTGTCCGTGTCTCTGCCTCTGTCTCTCATGAATAAATAAATAAAATCTAAAAAAAAAAAAAAAAAAAACTGTCAGCAAGGAGTCCTTTGTCTCAAAGATTCCAGGTAGGAATCTACAGGAAGAACAAAGCGTCTGGGTTCAAATTCAGACTCTCCAAACTGAGACTCAGGGCTTCTGTGCCAAAGTAGTTTCCAATTGATTTAAATCATGCCTTCTTACTTACCTGGTGTGGCCACATTTCATCGAAGAATTTATCTTTTATCCTCATCCTTTATTCTTGCCTACCTTCTCTCTCCCCCGTGAATGTTCTTTTAAATTCTATGAGGAGGAGTCCCAAATCTGTAAGTTTAAGTCTCAACTCCAGTGTGATGTCTGTATTCACATTGCCAGCCTCCTGCTGGAAGTCTCCATGGAGCATCCCATCAAAACCTCAAAACACCACTGATTTACTGTATGGATTTGGACATATAATAACAAGTAGGTGATCTCTGGGATTTTCAGTGTCTTAAGTTAAAAAAAAAAAAAAAAAAAAAAGGAGGAGTGCCAGGGTGGCTCAGTTAGTTAACCAATGGACTCTTGGTTTTGGCTCACGTCATGATCTCAGGGTCCATGCTTAGTGTGGAGTCTGCTTGAGATTTTCCCTCCTTCTCGCTCTGCCCCTTACCCCACTTGCATGCATATAAGTCTATCTCAGATAAATAAATGAAAGAAAGAAAGAGAAAGAAAGAAGAAGAAAGAAAGAAAGAAAGAAAGAAAGAAAGAAAGAAAGAAAGAAAGAAAGAAAAAGGAAGGAAGGAAGGAAGGAAGGAAGGAAGGAAGGAAGGAAGGAAGGAAGAAAGAAAGAAAGAAAGAAAGAAAGAAAGAAAGAAAGAAAGAAAGAAAGAAAGAAAGAAAGAAATCAGGTTGGGCAAGGTAGGGGTGTGGGTGAAGGAAATCACTGCTAAGACTCCATACGAACAGTTTCTTATTCCATGTCCAAAACAAAAATTATCATCTTCTCCTATAAACTGCTTCTATTCCTGTCTTTCCTATTTCAGATTTATAACATTGGTCTTGTGAGAATGGATTTAAAAATTGAACATAATTCTGTCGCTATCATGTTCAAAGGGCTGTGGTTGTTTATTACCTGATGAATCCCGTCCCACTTTAATCTGGCCTTGACCTGAAGAAAACAATTCTGCTTTAGTCCAATTTTGACCTGTCCTTTCAGTCCAGGCCCTTGTGTTCTACTTACTGCACTTCACTTTCTGGCAGTTCATTAACATTATTTTATTACCCCCCAAATTTACTTCCTCTAATTAGACTTGGGAAATCCTACGCATGCTTCAAATTCTGGTTTCATTGACCTTTCCAGTGCCCATCACAGACGATTATGTCTCCTTCTGTTTCTTCTAGGGGCCTCCTGTGATATTATATTATCACATAATATCTGGTTAACGTTAGAGCCATTCACAAGTTTTTTTTTTTCTCCACTAGTTTGTAAATTCCTTAAGGCAGCAGCTGTATTTTGTTCACGTAATCTAGAATTCACACTGTCTAAAAAATGTTTACTACTAGCTTATATAGTAAAAATGTAAATGCCGTGGAATAGAATAATGTTTAAAATGCTTACAATGTTCAAATTTGCATGCAATTTTAACATGCATCGAATGTGCTTGGGTCAGTGAGATGTTTCAAACTCCTATAAGGTTTACATTAGGTGTTTTCCCTTTCAAAGATTTTATTTTTGCATATATTTCTGTTCAATTAAAATGTCGCTTTTGAAATTTACAACAGGAAAATAATACCACCAGCTTTCACTTAACAGATAATAGACTTGTAAGACATTTTGAGTTCTTTGAATTAAAATCTGTAGAAATGCTAAATATTGTTATCTCAAATCATTAGCATTTTGTCTGGAAATCTCTCCCTCTAGGCACATATGGGATTTTTATTTTTATGCATAAATTTGCATAACTGCACTATCTTTTACAGACTATAGTCTGTAGACATTAACTTGACAAATATGATCAAATCATCAGTTTCAGTCTGATTCAGTGAATTTAAAACTTCTTAATGGAGGTATTTCCATCTGTACTCAGCCTTCAATAGTCTCTCTCCCTTTCTTGTCCAAAGAGACCCTTAATCAGTAGTAACTGTAGATTAACGTAACAAACACATTCATTTTCAAAACTAATTTATTTCCATGGTTTTATTCAGTATTTTCAGATAACTCCATGACAGCATAAAATATTCAGGAACAAGTTTCTTCAAAAAAGTGATCACCAACTGTACACAGGAGAGATTGGGCACAGACAAGTGAGTAAGTGTGCTGTGGCATTTCATAGCTTATTTGTTTTCTTTAATCTTTGTATATCCTAAATGTCCCAGTTTTATCAGCCTACATGGAAAATGTCTTTACACCTACGTTACACTCCAATCCCGAAACTCTGTTAAATAACAAAAATTAAACTGAACAAGTTTTAAGGATTTAATTGGCTTTGTTAAATGAATCAAGAAATATTGTATCTAGCAAATAGGGTGCTACAGAGAGGGAAAGGTTTTCAAAGGCAGGACAAGGAAGTCATAAACAGAAAAAGAAAAAAAAGGATTGTTTTAGGTGAAGTCACCCTCCTTTGGGGACAAAAGGGCCTTATTAGGTGAACTAAGTCTTCTTCCTTTGGGGGATGGAGAAGGCCATGTGACACATTACCTTATTGGTTCTGACCAAAAAATTCCTGATGGACTGGTTAAGACTGCATTTCTAGGGGAGATTGGAATTAGATTAGATATGAAGCCCGTTTGGTGGTTTCACCTAGCATAAGTGACTCCACTTAGTGCCTATGGTTTGTGTGTTGTTGATTTTTAACAATTATCATCTCTTGACCACAAAGTCTCCCATCCCCACCTTCACCCAAGTATTTATGGGTACTGCTTGCTGGTTCTTGTCATAACTTAGTGGACTGGGCTTCTTGCCCCAGGCACAGACATATCCACAGACACTTTACGAGTAATGTCTCCTCTCTGAGGAGCTGGAATTCTCTTGTTACATTTGTCAAGAGAGAAAAATTCTATCTACTATCTTATATTTTGTGGGGTCCCTTAGCACGTTTGAATAAAGCCCAGGGTCTTGCCATCAAGGGAAATAGCTCTTTCAAGTACCACACAGTCCCCTCCTATGCAAAGCATGCAGATGCCTTTAGAACTGGTATTTGTCTCCAAGCCATACTCTGAACTATCACTTTAGTTCAACTCTGGAGCCATGTTTAAAGTGTGGATGATTACGCTAGATAATATTCTCTCTTAGAGCAAATCCAGTATCAGAAACTCCATAATCTCCCATATACAACGACTGCTACAAGGGCCTATATTAAAATTGTGTTTGTCTAAATGCCAGTAGCAGGCAAAGTCCACGTCTTTGCTCTACCCAGGCCAATCTTAAAAATATCTATTTATCAATGATGCAAATAGATATCTAATAACTACCCTAAATAGAAGTACTTCACTCCCAGATCTAACCCATTACTTTTGGCTTTTTATGATGAGAAATTTTATAGTTGTAACTCGTATTAGAAGAGTGATTGTTGATGTAAAAAAAGAAAACATTCTCGTGTAAAATGCTTCTTAAATTGAACCTTCCAGCATAAATTTCCCAAATGAGAGCCAAACTGCCCAGTTTCATATCCTTTCTCATGAGCTTACTGTTGAGTGGCCCTGGGCAAGTGTGTTATTTAGTTATCTCTTGCTGTGTAACAAATAACCACAAGATTAGCAGCTTGAACCAACACATAGATATACTCTCACAATTTCCATGGCTAAGAACTCTGGGCATGCTTTAACGGGTTCTCTGCTTCAGGGTGTTTCACAAGGCTGAAACTCAAGGCATCAGCCAGGGCTGCCTCACTTGACACTAGATGAGGAAACGATGTACTTCAAAGCTCACTTCATTGTTAGTAGGATTCTCTTCCTCAGGTTATTAGACTGAAGACATCAGCTTCTTGCTGGCTATTAGCTGCAAGCCACTCTCAGTGCCTTGGCACATGGTCCTCTCCATATGGCAGCTTACTTCATCAAAGCTAGTGCAAGAATCAATAGAGGGAGACTGATAGCAAAATAACAGTTATAATCTTATGTAACCAAATACAGAAGTTATATCTCAACACTTTTTCCATATTCTGTTGGTAAGAAGCAAGTCACATTTCCTACCCACTTGTAGCAGGAGGTGGGGATGACAGGAAGCCATCTAAGAGTCTGTCTACCAAAATAAGTCACTTAACTTATTTGCGTAGTTCCCCCCCAATATATAAAGTGGGGGGACTAATGAAGATAATAATAGGATCTACCACATAGATTTGTGAAGATTAAATCAGCTGATCAACTAATATATGTTTAAATAATATAACTGTGTCTGTTACATAGTATATACTCAATAAAAATTAATTATTTATATTCTTACTCATGTATCATAAACTTAAATCACCCCAAATTTTGGCCATACTCACAGGCTCTTTTCTTTGATCATGCAATTACCTTCATCATGTTTGCCTCTTTCCTCAAATCTAATTTAGAAACATCTTATTATCCATCAAGGCCTGCTCAAATAACACTTTTTCCAAGATTTATTTCTAAGTTCCCATAGCTGTAAATCTGTTTCTTCTCCACTATACTTCATTTGCAGAAATGGTTGTTTTCTGCCTCATATTTATAACCACGCATGTCTCTACCCACAAAACAGTAAATTATTTGATGTTAGGGATTCTGTTGTTGATGATTGTATCCCTATGATGGGCAGACATTCAATAAAGATTCATTGTGTTGAACCAAGAATTAGACTTTGGTTTAAAATTTTGTCATTGATCAGATCAAACAAAGAAAGTGTTAGAAGGAATCAGTATAAATTGAATAAGATATAAGGAATTAGCCTGTTGTCATAGGAAAAGATAAAATTTACTAACCCGTAAAAGATAAAATAAAACTAACCTGTCAGGATTGACACTTTATTCCAAATCATATCTACTTGCTAAATTATTGTACTTGCAAAGTCCTTATGGGATATTGAGTAACTCAAACTCCTTTTCAAATAAGAAGACTTGAACTCTCATTCTTCTCATGAAAGAAACTGTTATGTTTCATCAAAAGCTTATAAAGCTTATAACAAGGGAAATTTGGACCAAAATTTCAAACTATGAGACACACAGAGTTAGCCCTTCCTGGTCATATCTCTGTGTACTTACCCCAACTGTCTAGAAGCATCATTTAACCTCTTTCATTACTTCCTACATATCTAACCACTCCTAAAGTAGTCACATGTTATCTTCCATGACTTTGCCATAATACCTCCAGATTCAGTGTCAAGCAGAAGCATTCAATTGACAAACCTCAGGTCTGTGGTCTCCTTACACTTCAGTAAGATTGTAACTTCCATGTTGAGGATTTTTCTTAAATAGGAAAGAGGTTGGCTGCCAGGTGGACAAAAATGACCAAATATTCATTTTACTCTATTAGTTTTGAATATAATATTTTTCTACAAGGTCACATATTCTTTATCACCATGATAATACTCCTCTTGAAGTTTAAAGATTAAAATCTTAATCTAGTCCATTAAGTAGATGTATAATAAAAGAATAAATTAGTAATAAAAATTTTCCACAAAGAAAAGCCCAGGAACAGATGGCTTCACATTTGAATTCTACCAAACATTTATTTAAAAAAAAAAAAAGAGATTGTATCTATTTATTTGAGATAGTGAGCAAGAGAGAGAGAGAAAGAGAGAGCATGAGTAGGGGGAGAGGGAGGGACAAGCAAACTCCCCGCTGACCAGGGAGCCCAATGTGGGCTCGACACCAGGACCTTAGGATCATGACCTGAGCTGAAGGCAGATGCTTAACTAACTGAGCCATCCAGGCACCCCTCTACCAAATATTCAAAGAGGAATCAACACCAACTCTTTCAAAACTTAAAAAAAAAAGAAAGGAAGAAAGAGGAGGGATAACTTTAAATCTCATTCTGTGAATCCAGAATTATCTTGCTATCAAAGCTAGAAAAATACATTGTAAGAAAAGGAACATATACACCAATATCCCTTATGAACATAGATGTAAACACACTTAACAAAATATGGTAAATCAAGTCCAGAAACATATAAAAAGAAGTAACACCATGATTAAGTGGAAGTTATGCCAGAAATGCAAGTTTTGTTAATATGCAAAAATCAGTCAATGTAATACATCATAGTAATAAAATACAGAACAAACACCATATGATTACCTCAAGAGATACAAAAAAAGGCACTTTACAAAATCCAACAACCTTTCATAATAAACAAGGAGTAGAAAGGAATGCCCTCAACATTATAAAGAGCATCTATGAAAAACTCAAAGCTAAAAAAAAAAAAAAAAAAAAAGAAAGGAAAACTCAAAGCTAAAATCATACTCTATAGTGAAAGACTGAATTCATCCATCTTAAGTTTGAAAAAAAAGACAAGGATCTCTGCTCTCCTTCTATTCAAGATTGTACTGGAGGTCAGTTAGGCAAGAAAAAGTAATAAAACCCAACTGGATTGGAAAGTAAAAAGTTAAAGTGTATTTGAAGATGATATTACCTTTCATAGAAAGATTTGAAGATGATATTACCTTTCATAGAAAATCCTAAGGTATCCACTAAAAAGTGATTATATCTGATAAATGAGTTCAGCAAGTTTGGATATGAAATCAATGTAGAAAAATCAAATGGATTTCTATATACTGGCAATGGGCAACCCAAAAATGAAATTAAGAAAATAATTCCATTTATAATAGAAATAAAATATTTCAAAAAAATTAACAAAAGATATACAAACTGTGAACACTGTAAACTATAAAACATTATTGAAATAGATTAAAAGTAGGAAAGATACACAAATGGAAAGATATCTCATGATCATGGAACTTAGTACTGTGAAGATGGCAATACTTCCTAAGCTGATAAACAGATTTAACACAATCTCTATCAAAATCCTTGCTATACTTTTGCAGAATTGAAAAACTGATCCTAAAATACACATGGAAACCAATCAAGGGACTCAGAATAACCAACAAATTTTTTGAAAAGGAAACAAAGGTGGAAGACTCATGATTCCAGGTTTCAATGCTTAATACAAAACAACAGTAAACATGACAGTGTGTTACTGGCATCAGGCTAGACTCAGATTAATAAAACAGAAGTGAGCATCTTGAAATAAACCCTTAAGGTTATTGTCAATTTTTTACAAAACTGTCAAGATAATTCAATGGAGAAAGAAGAGTCTTTTCAATAAATTATGCTGGGATAACTGGATACACATGCAAAATAAAGAAGTTAGACCCTTACCTTGTAGCATATATAAAAATCAACTCAAAATGGATTATAAATCTGAATATAAGAGCTCAGGCAATGAAACTCTTAGAAGAAAACAAAGAAGTAAATTTTTGTAAGCTTGGATGAGACAATGGCTTCTGAGATATAATACCAAAATAACAAAAGAAAACATAGACAAATTGGACTTTAGCAAGTTCAAAAACTTTTTTAAAGGGTACCAGCAAGAAAGTGAAAAGACATTCATGGTATTGGAAAAAATATTTGCAAATTATGTATCTGATAAGGAATTCATGTCTGAAATATATAAAGTACACTTACAACTCAAAAATAAAAAGACAAATAATTGAAAAGTTATGTCTGCACAAAAACTTGCACATAGATGTTTATAGAAGCTTTATTCATAATTGTCAGAATTTGGAAACAACTGAGATATCCTTCAGTAGGTGTATGGATAAACTGTGGTACATGCAGATAATGGAATATAACCCAATGCTCAAGAGAAAGAAACAATCAAGCCATGAAAAGATATGGGAAAACATGAAGTGCGTATTGCTCAGTGAAGGAAGCCAATCTGAAAGGCTGTATACTGTATGATCCCAACGATATGACACTCTGGAAAAGGCGAAACTATGGTGACAGGGAAAAGATAAGTGGTTTTCAGGGGCTTGGGGGAGGATAGCTGAATAGGTAGGTAGAACACAGAGGGATTTTAAGGCAGTGAAAATAATGGACAGATGTCATTACACATTTATCCAAATGCAAAGAAAGTACAACACCAAGAGTGAACCCTGTTGTACACTATGGACTTGGGATGATTAGGACGTGTCAATGTAGGTTCATCAACTTTAACAAAGGTACTGTCTGGTGGGAGATGTTGAGAATGTGGGAAGCGATGTACCTGTGGGAGGCAGAGGGTATGTGAAAGATCCCTGTACTTTCCCTTCAATTTTGCTGTGAACCTAAAACTGCTCTTGTCAAAAAAAAGCCAATTTAAAAAAAGACCAATCAATGAAAAATAGAAAAGGAATTGAACAGGCATTTTTACGAAAGCGAGATATCCAAATGTTTAATAAGCACACAAAAATATGCTTACCGCTATTAGCCATTAGGGAAAAGAAATCAAAACCACTATGAGATACCATTCCAATCCCTAGCTTGGTTGAAAAAAAAAAAATAACAAGTGTTGTCAAGGATGTGGAAAATGGAAATATAAAAGGGGCACCTCGTGGCACAGTTGGGTAAGTGTCTGACTCTTGGTTTTGCCTAAAGTTGTGATCTCAGATCGTGAGATCAAGCCCCTCATCAGGCTCTGTACTCAGTGTGGAGTCTACCTAAGTGTCTTGCTCCTTCTCCCTCTGCCTCTTTCCCCCTGTGCATTCTCTTTCTCTAAAACAATAAATAAATATTTTTTAAAAAGAAATGTAAAAGGAGGGCCACTTTGAAAAAAAAAAAAAGTTCCTCAAAATCTTAAGCATAGAGTTACCATAAGATCTGAGAAGATCCCTTCTAGGTATATGCCAAAAAAATGGAAACATTTGCCCACATAAAAACCTATACAAAATGTTCATATTGTTATTCACAATCCACATGGTAGAAACAATGCCAATGTTTGTCAGCTGAAGAAAGGATAAACAAAATATGGTATATTCAAAATATGGCCTATTATGTGTGAATAAGGGATCATTTAGCGATAAGAAGAAATTGAGTATGATATAATATATGGTACAATAAAGCTGTTATTTAAGACAATTCAATTGTAGGATGTAGGATAGACCTAGAGAGAAAGGGAAATTATATATCTATGCTAAAATTTCTTTTTTTGCTCAATACTGTATGCTTTTTAACTGTTAAGTTGCCATGTTTATCCACTGAAGATTATTCCAACTCCTGTTTGACCAAGTAATTTAAAAATAATTAGTTTAATTCATTCTTTTAATTCTGTGGTTTCAAAACTAGTCATGCCTGTCAAGCTTGTCAAACCATCACCAAATACATGTGTAAGCAGATTGAAATATATTTATTGACTTTAGCAAAAAGTGCAACAGATTCCTATTAATTACTGGAACCACATTTCTGTTAAGCTTAGAAATATATTAACCAAATTATGTAAAGTAGAATACAACCATTCTAAATTTCAGAATAAACCATTTGCTTTGCCAAGAGCAAGAGAAAAATGACAGCCGTAGCAAAACAATAGAAATCGTTTTACCCCCACCTCAAGTTCAGCTACATTCTTCCTTTAAAAATAACTAGTCTTTTTTTAAAAATGCAAAGAATGAGCTCCTAGATGTTTCTAAACTAGAAAAATAGTCACAGACAATTTGTTTCAAATATCATGAGGCTCTGCTAGCCTATCCAGTAATGATCCATTTATTTGTTAGCCACCTGGGAACTGTGGGTGGTGTGGGTTGTCCAACTATCTTTTGATTATGTCCTTGGAAAGGAGTAGCAGGTGCCATGCCAATGTTCCTTTGGTATTCTCTTAATGCCAAATAGATCATGTTTTAAATCCCTGTCAGTCTCATCCCTTCATACAGATGAATTCAACCCATAGTCATTAAATAAAACTGTGACACATAGAGTTACTGCCGTGTTCACAAAACCATGACCAGAACAGAAAAATGTGCATCAGAAGGCAGTGAGCTCTAGTCTTCCTTGTTCTCTTCTAAACTGCACATCATATCTATGTAACTGAACCACGAGCAGCAAAGTGGTCGTACTCCTCCTCTCCCAGGGTTCTAGTAAGAATTCCCCAAATGAATCAGATTGATGAACTATTTCAGCTGTAAAAACATAACGTAGGACGCACAGCATAGTCTCATTTATTTTTTAAGGAAACTTGCCTGGTTAGTCACAAGTCTCCATATCTCACATTGATTAACTTAATTTGCTGCTTTTTAAATGTCATATATCTACCCAGAGAACTTTGAATTGAGTTTAGCCTTAAGAAGCGAAACTAGATGGAGTAACGAAATCAGTTACCCTATCAGGATCTTACAAAATGTCTTTGATATCCTTTAAAGTTTATTCATGCAATCATAGAATAAAAATGACAGTGTTTATATCGAACTATATACATCATTTAATTCTGGGTGAGAAGAAAGCAGATGAATAAGGGAAAACATCTTATTTTTCTACTTGTTCTAGGTATATCAAAAAATGAAACGCAAATTTATTTTCAGATTTTGTAGTAGACTAACTTCTAAGCAAAGCTTAGGAGAACCTGATACTTTAAAGAGAATAGTTCGATCTCTCACTGATTAAATCAAGAATCATTTGTCAAGTTGCCTGTACGTCAGATACTATTATTCATAGATAACTTTGGATATTAACTGTACGGCCCATTTAATAGTATTGAGAAAATTAACATTAGAGTGTTCCTTTGTGGCAGGCACTGCCTACCACTATTCTTATTTTAGGGATAATGAAACTGAAACCTAGAGAGGCTGAGATAGTTGCCCAAGGCCACGCAGCTAGAAATGCAGCCTGGCTCTGAAGATCTCCTGCCTCACCACTAGGTCATTCTGGCCATTGTGTCTCTCACCTAAACCTGCTGCTGCCTTCTCTCCACTTGCCCCTCCCTCTTCAGCGAGGGCAATGTGCAGCACTTTGGCTTTACAATTGTCTCCCATTTCTTCATAGTTTTGGACTTGTCCTTTCTATTTTTCTTCTCAACCGTGTTGTTGGCTGAAGCATCCCTATTTTTACATCATGTTGATATCAGATACATCTCAGAACCCTAATCCTGGATGATGCCTTCATTATCTGATCTTGATTTTTTTTTTCATTTTTTCATGAGACTTGTGAGGCTCCAAAATGCTAATAAGCTTATGCATTTGGCAGATGTGTCTGAGTCATCAGTGATTGGACTAGTTGGAACAACTAGCTAAAGATACTCATCTTGGTATTTGTTCATCCCGACAGTTTGTGGCCTTGGCGTAGAGAGCGACTCATATGTCAGGCAGGAGTAATTTCAGTCAGTATTCTTTAGTGATGTCTCCAGAAAACCATCGAATTTCCCAAGGGCTGTGATCATATTAGTCACACTTGTCAGATTAAGTCGTATTTCTTTTCTAAAACAAAAAGCAAGAGATACTGTAAACCCCAAGGCATATATCCTTCAACAGCAACAAAAGATGTTCATATACTCGGTAGAAACTCAATTCTATAGAAAGTAACCAATGCTTTATACTGTGAAACTTTATACTGTGAAACTTAATCAAAGGAAGCAAATGTGCTCTTCATTGAAATGTGGAAAAGTAACATGTAATAGCTATTAAAGAATCTATTAAGAATCATCATAATTTAAAATCATTTTTTAAATCATATGATTACTTAAAAATACTACTGTGAATTTACAAATAGTTAATATTTTTATATCCTTCCTTGTTTTTTATCCTTTTTTTCAGAAATGAATTGTATATGTTTTAAAAATATTCTTTAACCTATGCTGAGATATTATTAATTAACAGTATTAATGTTCCACATTTTTGTAGCAGGAGATAAAGAGCCTGCACATCTGTTTGTTATCTTAACCCCACAATAACTCAGGGGAGCAAGAGGACTCTGGGGGACTCGTGGATGTGCATGACCCATACAAGGTCAGTCTGCTAGGAGGCAGCAGAGCCAGGTGCAGAACATACTTCCCCAGCCCCTTAAATTGGGCACTTTCTATCCATTGGTTTGTCCCTAAATTCATGAGGGAAGAAAGAAGCCGTAGGTAACCCTTGTAATTTCTTTGCTGTTGATTCAGTGGCTCAAAGACTCGAGTATATGAGAATTACCACAATTCTCAATACTTTGTTTAAAAGTCAGTTTTAGGGCCAAAGACTCTGAATTTGTATCTGTGATTCAATTGCTAGTTCAAAAGCCAAAAGTTAAAAAAAATGACTGTTCTAATTCAGCCATAACTTTTTATTTTCAGTAGGCAAAATTTTTTTTTAAGTTTATTTATTTAGTTAGTTGGTTGGGGGCAGGGGCAGAGGGAAAGGGAGATAGAGAATCCCAAGCAGACTCCCTGATGAGTGCAGAGCCCCACCTAGGGGCTCCATCTCCTCACCCTGAGATCATGACATGAGCAGAAATGGAGTCAGACGTTTAATCCCCTGAGCCACCCAGGCACTCCTTCTGTAGGCAAATCATAGGGGTCATTAGATCAGGAATCTGATGGGCAAACGTTGGAGTCTGAGCAGTAAATTCAAGGGCAGCTGCGGAACTCGAGTGGGGAGAGTCATTTCATCGCGAAGACTGCCTTTTGGATGTAAGGGTCTCTCTATCAACAATGTTTTCTGTTCTTACCACAACTGGTTTTTCTTTTTCTTTTTTTTTAACTTAAGAAAATTTGGGCTGCAGATTTGGAAGCCAGTTTCCTCATAACATTTTTAATCCCTACAAAAGCCCCAACATTTGGAAGAAATGTCGGTTACGTGTCATTTTTGACACTTCTAATCTTTGTCCCTGAAGGAAATTGGCAATGAAAAGAATGAAACAAATTTCCAAAATCCAATAATCGAACTAAGTTTAACTTCTGTCCTAGAAACAGGCAAGCCGTTTTCAGAATTCTTTTCGAGCCATTCATTTTCTTAATATTTGTTTCAAATTTTCCTCTATTAGAAGATATTTTTTCTAGCTATATAATTAATGATTTTGAGATATTTTCTGGGTTCACCTCTAAAAGTGGTCATCTTTGAAATTTAGGTATTAAGTTTATACCTTACTGTGATTGCATCAGAAGCAGATTTAGAGTTTTATTAGATGTTGTAATTACTCCTTTTAAGGTTTGCTATTTAGTTAAATTATAAAACTTGAAATTGAGAATGTGATTTTAAACTGTCATTTCTGTGCACACAAAACACTTTTGTTACTGACCTGTCACTTTACTGAAATCTGCTATAATTGACTGACTTACCATTTTTCAGAAATTATCAGGCTGCTTTTAACACAACTATAAGCTCCTCAAGTTAAGAGTCTCTGATGTATGGATGAGATCTCCCTCCTCAGCATGTTGAATACATAGAGATTGTTAGTAAATATCCATGTCATTATTTTCTGTTCTAAGATTTTTGAAGACACACAGAGCAGCAATCAGATTCTGAATCTTCCACTTACTCATTTTCTCACTTTAGACAAATTAGTCAACCTCTCGTTTTCTTCATCTGTCAAGCAGGAATAAAAAAAGCACTGCCTTCCTAGAGCTAGCTTGAGAATTAAATGTAAAGCATTTTACATGGGGCCCAAACCATACTAAGTGCTCAGTTGAAGTTCGCTATTTTGGGTGACCACATGCACATTATAATGGCAAACTATTGGGCAAAACCCAAATGTGCACGTAGAGGAGATTGAGTGAAAATAAATTATATGTATGTGGAGTATTACATATAATGCAACATTATACCATCACGAAAAAGGATTAAGAAAGTACGTTCGGTACTGATAGGGAACTCATTACAAGAAATGCTTTGCCACTACAGAAAACAGTATGGAGGATGCTCAAAAAGCTAAAAATAGAACTACCATGTGATCCATGAATTCCACTTCTGGGTGTATATCCAAAGGTAACAAAAACACTAACTTGGAAAGATAACTGCGCCCCTATGTTCATAGCAGCTCTATTTACAATAGCCGAGACACGGACACCACTAAGGACCCATCGACGGATGAACAGAGAAAGAAGTTGTGCGAGATACATGATGGAATATTTGGCCACACGGAATGAGAAAATCCTACTATTTGCAACAACATGAATAGAACTTGAAGGCATTCTATTAGTGAAACAAATCAGACAGTAAAAGACAAATACCATATGATTTCATTTATACAGGGATTCTAAAAAAAAAAAAAACAAAAAACCCTAAGAACTAAAGTCATAGAAAAAAAGGGATTAAACTTGTGGTTATCAGAGGTGGGAGGGGGAAGAAGAGAAAAGTGGTCAGAAAGTTGAAACTTCCAATTATAAGATAGGTCAATATTAGGAATGTGATGAAGCGCAGGAGGGCTATAGCTAACACTACTATAGGATACATGGTAAGAGAGTATATTTGAAAAGTTCTCATCACAGGAGAAAATTTTTTTCCTTTCTTCTTTTCTTCTTTTTTTTCTTTTTATTGTATGAACAGGAGGAGATGGACGCTAGCTAGTTGAGCCTATTGTAGTGATCATTTCACAATTTACAGAAATCAAGTTTAAGGGGCCCATCAAGCTGTAGGGCCCCTTAAACTTACACAGTGACATCTGTCAACTATTTCTCAGTAAAGGTGGAAAAACATATTGTTATTTAAAAACGAAACAAAATGTAGTGCAGAATGGGTATATATGCCACCATGTGAAAAAAAGAAAGGTGGTGGTGGGGGTATTATATATATCTCAGTGTGCTGGAGAGATCACAGAGATGAAGCAGCTGCAAACTCTCATCTTAAGGGGTTTATTGTCTGTAAGTGTTAAAAACAGCTTGATCGTTTCTGAGTAACAGAGGAAAAGTATACACACGTATATAATTTGTACATATTTGCTTTGCCTATACATAAAATATTTCTGCAAAGGTACAAAAGGAAATGATGCCGTATATTGCTCAGGGGAAGGAAAACTGGGGTCTCGGAGACAAAACTAGGAGGGTGATTTTTCCCTGTCTTCACTTCTGTATTGTTTGAATTTTGAATCAACAGCATATAGTATTTATTCAAAATGCTAATGCGTGTAATTAAAATTGTTTGGAATGCCAAACTGAGGAGAGCATTTGAACCAAGACTGTAATGAAAAGTAATAATGATCCCTAAAGAAATTATTCTATCATTCATTTAAAAAAAAAAAAAAGCCATTCAGTGATTGCAGACAATGGTCTCTTAGGAAACGGTTAAAACTTTTAACATATTTCTATGGCAAATGTAATAGGCAAAGCCAAAAAGTCTTCCTTTTATTTTTATTGGTTTTATTTTTTCCTCTTGGTCCCACAGTAGAAATAGTCTGCATATTTTCATGTAATGAGTACCTCTGGTAATGGCATATATCTCACCTTTATTGTACAATCCTTAAATAATTTATTATATTTAAATGAACACTTCAATCTTTAGTGAAAGCTGACAAAGGCTGTCCATGCATAAGAATTTTTTTCCTGGAGCATCTACATTCCATCCACACCATACAATTATAAATGACCTGATTTTTATAGTATCTATGAAAAAGGAATACGTTATTATAGAGTCCAGTGTCAGAGTCCACTCAGAAATCACCATTTTATGTTCTCTCTGAAACGGACTGTGCACCTACAAGTGGTTGTTTGAAGATCATCTCAGGCCTATATTAATGATTTTTGAAAGATAAGTCAGCTTTTGTTCTTATTTAAGAATAGTAAACATTTAAAAAAAAAGAATAGTAAACATTATTAGCCACATGGCAAGAACAATTGGTATAAGCGACCATGACTTTCTACATGAGGCTTGTTCGAGAACCGCAAATGACATCTTTCTGTTTGATCTAGAAGAAAAATCCCGGTGATACAATACTGCATCTTTCTTGTGACCAAGATTCATCTCATAATAGAATCCTTAAATGCTGGGCCTGAGAAGTGATGTTGCTTGTCAAAGCAAAGAGAAAAAATAGGCTCAATATAATTAATGAAATTAATTAATTTCATTAATTACAGTTGTCTCTGTGGGGAGAGGTAAACCACCTTCCATACACACTAAAGACTTCATACTTCTCTTTATAACGGAACATGCTAAATTAATTATATGGCAAAAACACTTGTTCCTAGAAGCAGTTTAATCAATTCCGTTTTGATTTAATTCTAAAAGCATTACAGGATAGGGAAAGATTTTTAAACAAGATTCAAGTACACTCCAAAGGGCAAGTACTTTATATTTGACTCTATCAAATTAACAAATTTCTGTATTAAACAGGATGCCCAAACCAAAATTGAGATATAAAAACATGTTAATTCATATAAAGCTCTTAGAACTTGTGTAGCACATTATAAGGGCTCAATTTATATTCATAGGATCAGTATTTTTTTGCAGTGGAATCAGAAATACAAACTCAGAGGAAGGCTAAATCATGTTTTTCTTCAATAATATTTAACCAAGCTATACCTGCAGAAAAGTGCACAAATCCCAAGTGTACAGCTTAATGAATTTCCACAAGGTGAGCACACCTGCCCAGATCAAGAAATAGAGGGATGTCAGATTCCAGAAGGCCCTTCCTACCCCCACCCAACTGTTGCTGCTCCTCACTCCCCAGAGGTCACCCCTATCTTTATGTGTAATACCATGGTTCAGTTTTGCCTCATTTTGAACTCTATATGAATTGAACCATACAGTATATATTTACCTTAGTTTTGTATTCCATGTGAAAATTTACCACACACTTAGTGGCTTAAAATAGCACAAATTTAGTATCTCACAGTTTTCATGGGTTAAGAGTCCCATGTCCTGCGGCTGGATTCCCTGTTCAGGGTCTCACCTGACTGAAATCTGTCTGGATTCATAGGTTCTGAAGCTGACCTACATCAAGAATAAAGAAGTGCTCTGAGAGCCCATAGAGCCTTTCCAAAAATAACAGCATTGATTTTAGGTCAAATCTATTATAGAGTACGGTGCTATGTTTAAGACCGATATTAGACCTGCCTTTTTACGGGCCATAAAATGTATATTTATATATGTATAGGAAAAGTTCTGAAAGACTTAGAAGTTGACCAAAAATGTATTCCTCTAGCTTACCCTTTCAGGCTTTCTCACTCTTTCATTGTCTTTGCACTATTTTTGCAATCCTACAAGTGGTAAGTGAGACCAACGCAAAGATTCTTCCCCACAGAAGTACACATTTGTTGTGTTCGGTGTGGAACTGATTATTACTTGTGGACAGACCCATTGTACATCTATTTGGAAACCTATTTCTGCATTCCTTACTTGCCTGTGTATGTGTGGTTCTGTAATTTTTTAAAAGTTTTTATTTAAATTCCAGTTAGCATACGGTATAATATTAATTTCAGGTGTACAAGATAGTGATTCGACATTTCCTTACATCACCTAATGCTCATCACACCATATACCCTCCTTAATCCCCATCACCTGTTCCCCCCATCCCCCACTCCCCTCCCCTCTGGTAACCCTAAATTTGTTCTCTATGGTTAAGAGTCTCTTTCTTGGCTTGCCTTCCTCTCTCTTTTTGTCCCCTTTGCTTATGTGTTTTTTTTCTTAAATTCCACATATATGTATGGCTCTTTAAATTTTCTTTTGAAATTGGTTTTAAGATCTTAATGATTTCATCATCAGTTTAGTTAAATATCTCTGACATACATTCAATTTACATTTATATGAGTCATTATTTTACCTCTAAAAAATCTATCCTTAAACATGACTTAATAATACTTTGATTACTGTGTATTATATATATATGATTTGTAAAATATGTATTTAATACATATTTAATTATAAGATATTTATAAAATACTGATCCAGCTTCTATTAATAGAAGCCAGAACAAATTTACACTGTGTGGATTCAAAGATTTATAACTATTCCAATTTCAAGATACATTTAAAAAATTTATTTTGAGGGCAGCCCGGGTGGCTCAGCAGTTGAGCCCCTGCCTTCAGCCCAGGGAGTGATCCTGGAGTCCCGGGATCGAGTCCCACATCGGGCTCCCTGCATGGAGCCTGCTTCTCCCTCTGCCTGGGTCTCTCTCTGCCTCTCTCTGTGTCTCTCATGAATAAATGAATAAAATCTTTAAAAAAATTATTTTGAGTTCTTCATCAGGAATGAAACAGACCTTTATGCTACTATTCCAATGGACCACAGAGTGCATTTTACAGGCTCCATCTATAATTTGGTAACAATGTACATTTAATAACATTATTAAATCATTTTAGTAGTTTTCCATGGCTCTTTTGATAAAACTCCATATCCCTAACTGGCCCCATGTTTCCTCTTCTGGATGTTTTCCACATTCCAGAAATACTGGCCTTTTCTTCAGTCCCTCAGACTATGCATATATCCTGAACTCCAAATCTTCACCCATGCTATTAGTTTTTCCCAGAAAGCCTTTCTCCACAACCTACAATACTCCCTTTTATTTATTCCAGTCTTCCTTCCTTTCCCTTTCCTTTCCTCTGTTTCAGTTCCTCCCATCCTTGCCAACACCCCCAGAGCTTTACTCATTCCTCTTCAACCTTTAAAAATCAACTCAAGTTTCTCTCCCTCAAGCAAGTTTTCTTAATTCCACACCCAAAACAAATCAGTTCAATTTGTTGCATACTCTCAGCACCAGATTTTCCTCCTTCTTAGCACTTCACCCACTTTTTAATTATGTATTCAACTTTTTGGATAATCTAATTAACTTTTAAATGAAGGTCCAGGTCTGTTTGGCTCAGCTGTGTATCTGCAATTTCTAGTAAAAAAACTGACGTGTTATATATACTCAATAAATACTTAACCTACATTGGCATCTCACTACTTTTCTTTGCCATGAGTTTGAACATGTGAAATTGTCACTTTACAACTATTTCTACATATTAATAACGATAATTTCTAAAGTTTCCATCAAATGACAAGATCTATCTAGACACAGTTATTTCAGATAAGGTGCGAATGAATTTTGGAAGTGATTTCTCCTTGTGAGCATTGTTCAGCACTGATTAAAAATTATCCGGATCCTGGATTCAAATTCTGTACCTTACTATATAGTATTGTATGACTTAAGAAAAAGTTCAAAAATCTTTCTGTGCCTTATCTTTGTCATTTATAAAGTGGGAAATATGTAAGTGTTTTCTTATAAGGTAGTTGTGAGGATTAAATAAATTAATATATTGAAAGTAGTGAATATATTTAACTGGTATTAGTCCAGAGTAATGCTAGCTATTTTCTGAAAAATACTTTTTTGGTCTGATCACATAAGAAATTCAAGTTTTTAAAAAAGAGAAAAATCCCTATCATCTAAAAGCTAGTAAATATTCAGATTCATTAGGGTTGTCAGTGATAGCTGTAAGGGGCTGGTCAGTCAATGCGGATCCTTTCTTTTGGAGGAAACAAACATCAATATTGCAATAAGCACTGATAACTGGTTATTTCAGTAACAACATTTTCCTACATGACAGAAGGAGAAGGGAAATAAGTGATCATTCTGTCATAATTTAACAATCTGATTAGTAAAGTATAAACACAGGACCCCTCTTACAACCATACTCTATGGAATCTAGATGGTCTTGGATTAGTTTGGCTTCCTTATGATATGCTCTAAACACATTTGTTTTTTGTTGTTGTTATTTGTTTTTAAAAGATTTTATTTATTTATTCATGAGAGACACAGAGAGAGGCAGAAGGAGAGGCAGGCTCCTTGCAAGGAGCCAATGTGGGACTGGATCCCGGCACCTTGAGATCCCAGGATCCCTCCCTGAGCTTGAAGGCAGACACTCAACCTCTGAGCCGCTTACGCATCCCCTCTAAACACATTTGAATGGTGGTCATGAGGAACCCAAGAAAAAGCCCCTCAAGCTGAAAGTGTTAACCTAAAATGTTCTCCAGATCACTAACAATGCTAGTGTCAGTTATGTCATCACAAATAAAGCATCTACAATTAAGTTTGGAAAATGCTGTTTCTCCTCTTGATGTTTCCCAATAAACATTAATACATTAAAGCTCTAAGAAGTTTTTTAGCAGAGAAACATACTTGACTGGAAGCCATGGATGTCCAAATTTACTACTACAATAACTTTCTTGTTAAACATTTTAACACTTTTAAAAAACTAGTGTCCTTTAAACACATTTAGGAAGCCCTGATTTTAGGTAGTCTCAAACTACATATATTAGAAAGTAAATTCCACTGAGGAAATTTGAAGATTTGGTTGGCTTTACTAATGATTCATGAATCAAGATCAAGTGATCTTAGCAGATAGACAGGAGCTCTGAGGAGCTGAACAAAATGGAAGGGTTTTATAGGCAAAAGAGGATAGATAAAGGAGGTTTCTAAAAATGAATGGATTATTTCAGGCGAAGTCACTTTCCTTTGGAGTGGTTGGGGTCAATCAAGCTGATTACCTTATTAATGTTGACAAGGTAATTCCAGCTTCAGTGATTAAAGGTCACATTCTTGAGAGAGGCTGAAATGCAATTAAGTTAGGTATGAAGTCTTGGTTTGTTGATGTGGGGTTTGGTACAACTGACTCCATTTGGCCCCATAGTTTCTTTATTAACATACATAGTTAGAAAAATTCATAACATAGTTATCTAAGGAGAATTTATGGAATGGATTGTAAAATATGATATTTTTTGCTAGCTACACAAACATACAACTGTACTCCTTTATATTCCAGGTTATGGCAAATAACTTCAAAGTAAAATTCCAAACTTCAAATTCAAAAAATAGCAAAAATTACATAAAATTTTATTTAAACTCAACATTTTGGGTTAGGGCTAACATTTAGAGCAACTTTAAACTAGTGAAAATAGTATATCCCGTGACAAGTGTATGCAAATAGGAAAACAGAAGTAACTTCTATACTGAAAAAAAAAAAAATCAGGGTAAGAAAACTCTCCTTACATAATTCTCAATTCTAGTTCTGAATAATGATATGCATTCACTCACTTTCATAGTTTGGAAGATTTATCTAAAAACAAAGCTTCAAAGATTGTGTGTATTTCACCATTGGCTATATTGTCATGGGTTACTCTATACATTTATTAAGAATTTGATGTACCTTTTTCTAATTTCTTTACACTGAAACATAATAGAAAAATTTTAAAACTTTGACAGTGATTGAAGCTGGATAACGTTACTTTTTTTTTTTAATAAAAAAAGTAAAAAAAAGAAATGAGGAGACCCTTTAAGAGAAAAATACTTGCCAACCTTGAAACAACATTTGTTTTCATGCAGATATCATGGACTATTTAAGTGTGAGAGGTCTACTAATGACATGTGGCAAAGACCACTATTATCTATTAAACATTTCTGTTCAAGACATTAATTGTCCATGAAACATTCTTGCTCTCATTCTATAATGTGAATTGCTTTGGTAAATAGCTACCCAGTCAAGGATTTTTTTCCTAGCTTCTGTTCATCTAGGTGAGGCCATGTCATTAATTCTGAACAGAAGAATGTGAGATAGGATGCCATACGTCACTTCCAGGCCAAGGAGCCAGTGTCTTTCTTTCTGTGGACTGCCATGTGACCATCAGGCAACTCTTCATCTTGTAAATTGTATGTAATTATTTGTGACACAGACATTCATGTTGCTTTCTAGGGTTTCCTATCTAAAAGTCTTTGTTGATCATTATGTCTGTTAAAAGATAGCTTTCAGGAAAAGGTAAAACCATGATGCTCATAAAAATGAGAATTTGCTAAAGATTTTATTCTACTCATTGAATGAGAGAACCAGTCTCTCAGATATTATAACCAGATCAAAGGAAAAGTAAAAAAAAAAAAAAAAAAAACACAGGTGTATATGAAGTAAAATAAATGCTGAAGTACATTGTAGAGGCAGGACTATTTTTACAGGGAGAAGAGAGATGCTGAAATAGACAATTAAATCTCTACAGACAAGACAGAAGAGGCATGTTTATTATTTACTACAATTTAAGAATTATCAAATAGCTTAAAGACAATGAAAATCTAGAATCAGATAATCTGGGAGGATATTTTATATATAGGCAGCATGTAGTCTCCAGTGAAACACAAATTGTTGCCTACATGTGGAAAGAGATGAATCTGAAGCCAACCTAATGTTTAATGCTTTTATGTAACCCATGTAAGGACAGCTTACACTGATACTTTTTTAAAAATTAAACTTTGTCTTTATTTTAAATGTATTGTCTTATTAGATGTGTCATTAAAGTGACACGTATATTACTATAATTTTTTTCAGTATTTTGATAACTGTGTTTGTATATTGTTTATTTTCTTTTTGATATTCAGTATTTTCCTTTATGTATTTAAAAACATCTTTCTGAGAAGCTAATAGGATTCCATAGATTGCCAAAGGCAACCATGGCAAGAAAAAGGCTAAGAATCTCTGCTCTAGTAGAAATAATTAGGATGGCATGTTAGTAATGTGAGTTGTTATTTGCTGTGTTAGGTATGGCATTAAAAGAAAGGTATTAGCTCAGATGAGAATGGTCCAATTAACAAGGAAAGTTGAAAGTGAACAATCTAGAGATTAGGACCCTTTAGGGTTGGGAGAAAATGACTGCAACAGACACTGGTCTTGTGATTTTAAAAAGCTTGAGCAATGGGGGTCCATTAAAAATATAAATTTGCCATACAAAAAAATTCAGATTGCCTCAATGTAATCACTATCGAGTTAAAAGAGAGAAGCTTTGGGGAGAAAAAATAAAGCTGGCCTAAGAACCAATGTCTAAGAAAGAACATTTTTTTTTTTTTTTATTGTGATGGCTCATGGAACTTGAGACAAATAGATCAGAAGCTTACAAATTTTTGAAAATGTATTGCTAAAGAAACCATCAGTCTACCCTTGACTCATTGAGCTTTCAAACAACTACCAGGCTCTCCCAAGCTTGCATTAATATGGAGGGGCTTGCAAAAGTAGTATACCACCACGAAGGGCACATATCCCCAAGTCCACTTCAGATGAGGGCATCAAGATAATGAACAAGATAGAAAAATCTCAGAAGATAATTCTGGACGGTGGTTGCAGGGACCATGGAGAACAATGAACAAATGAGTTCCTTCCAGAAACAGAATCAAAGTCTAAATAAGAAACTTCTCCTCTTACCTGGGTAAAGGAACTCACAGTGCTGGGCTTCGGGTTTTCTCAGTTCTAAGGACAAGTAACTGTTATGTCTGCAATGCTTACTGTGATACCGTGATATAATAAATTTATATTTTGGTCTTCATCCCCAGGTCCTGGCCGGAGCTCCTAAAACCTTTGTAATTTCCTGAGTGGTGAGGGATAACAGGAACATCTTACACAGAGCTCCTCAATCCTATTAAATTTCATGAGTGATAGGATCGTCTTTTGTTCTAATGAGATGACTCAATAGTCTTCTGGATGAGGGGCTGATTAGCAGAAAGATCAGATTTGATTAGAAGCTTATGGGCAGCCTGGGTGGCTCAGCAGTTTAGCGCTTGCCTTTGGCCCAGGGCATGATCCTAGAGTCCCGGGATGGAGTCCCACGTCGGGCTCCCTGCATGGAACCTGCTTCTCCCTCTGCCTGTGTCTCTGCCTCTTTCTCTCTGGATCTCTCATGAATAAATAAATAAAATATTAAAAAAAAAAAGCTTATAACTTTCAGCTCCATCTCCCATACTCCAGGAGGGGTGGAGGAGCTAGGGATTAAGTTAATAATCGATCATGCCTATGTGGTGAAGCCTCCTCCATAACAATTTCTAAAGTACAGGGTTTGGTGGGATTCTAGGTTGGTGAACACATTGCTGAGCTAGGCGATGGGTGTAGCCTCAACTCCAAGGATAGCAGATCCTGAACTTCTGGGCCTCACCCTCTCTGTGTCTTCATCTGTATCATTTACCATATCCTTTATTACATAATAAACTGGTAAATATAAGTAAGTACTTGCCTGAATTCTGTGAGCCATCCTAGTGAATTATTGAACTGGAGAAGATGGTCGTGGGAACCTTAATTTATAGCTGGTCAGAAGCAGGTAACAACCTAAAACTTGCAACTGGCATCGAAAGTGGGAGCAGTCTTGTGAAACTGGGTCCTCAGTCTGTGGGATCTAACACTATCTCCAGATAGATAATATCAAAACTGAGTTGAATTGTAGGACCCTGAGCTGGTGTCAGAAAATTGCTCAGTAATAAGGGAAAAAAAAACCTTACATATTTGGTGGCCAGAAGTAAAGCGGTGTGCAAGGTAGAGGAAAACACAGTTCTCCTTTAGTTGGTTTAGAGAATGTTTCCCAGACACTTCTGTTTTCAGAATGTGAGGTTTTATTGCCTTCCTTTTTTTTTTTTTTTTGTCCTTGCTCTTTCACTATATATTGGGTGTTGTCAAGGTGGAGGATTGAATAGAGAGCTTTCCTTTTAGTTCATGTGTTGCCAGAGTGCAAAGGACCATACCCACCCCTGCTGGATAGAATCATTCACCACCCAGAGATTTTGAACTCAGCTGGATGAAGTAGCTGGTGCACAATTTTGGTTTCATCCCTTAAAGAAGGGTTGACTCTTCAGCAACACAGTTGACCCTTGGGCAACACAGGGGTTAGGGGCACTGATAGCTGCAGTTGAAAATCCACGTGTAACTTTTAACTCACCAAAAACTTAGCCACTAAGAAGAGCCTACTGTTAACTGAAAGCCTTGCTGCTAACATTAACAGTCAATTAACACATATTTTGTATGTGACATGTATTATATATGTATTTTACAATAAGGAAGCTAGAGAAAAGAGATGTTAAGAAAATCATTAGGAAGAGAAAATACATTTATACTGCTGTCCTGTATTTATCCAAAAAATCCACATATAAGTCAACCCATGCAGTTCAAACCTCTGTTGTTCAAGGGTTCATTGTATTTTTTGTAGGAGAAAAAAATATTTGGATGCTGATTTGCTGTCAAGAAAGGCAGAATGTGGCAGAGATGACTAACCGTATATCAAAGATTCATTCTCCCTTTAGCTCCGGGTTATTGTTGCTGGTGAGCAGCTTTTCAGCTGGAGATAATATTTCCAGCTTGTATTGCATCTGCACGGGGCCATGTGATTAGTTATCAGTAGAACAAAAGAGAAAGGTTTGTGTGTCATTCTGGGCAGAAAATGTCATCTCGGTTCATCTGCATATGCTTTCAACTGCATGCAGAATGTCTTCAGACCTTCTGAATCTAAGGATGAGGGTAGAAACATAATAAAGAACGAGTCTGAGACCTACCTCATTACCAGGAGGAAGGACGCTTTGGGACCCTCCAAATTACACTGCTTATGTAAATGGGAAATAATTTTTCTATTACTATATTAAGCCATAAAAATTTGAAAATTTGTTTGTGAAAGTAGCTAGTGTTATAACAACTAACACATTACATAGTGGAGATTCCAGGTGGACAGTCTGATATGAGTCTAGAGTTCAGAGGAGAAGTTGGGTGGAGAGATCTAAATGAAGAAGTTAATATTATGTGTTAATGTGTTTGTAAAGATATGCAACTAGAAACTACTGAAGGAGAGAGAGTATTTAGATATGACAACAAAGATCGAGGTTCAGCTTTGAGAATTCCAATATTAGAGGTTAGTTAGAGAAGGTAAAATCTGCAAAGGAGCTCTGGGCTGCCTGTGAAGTAGAAAACAAGATAGTTGTATCCTAGACGCAGAGAATAAATTATTTTGAGGAGCAAAGAGTGGTCAGTGATTTCCAACACTGCTGAGAGCCCAATCAAGGTAAGACTAATGAGTAGGCTATTGAATTTAGTAATAGGAAAACTGTTTGAGACCACTGCAAAAACAGTATCAGTAAATTTGATGGAATTAGAAGCTTGATTTGAGTAGCTTCATGAATAAACAGGAAGGATGGAAATAAAAATATAAAGTTAAGGGGACCAATACAGGATGGAAGACAATAAAGGGTAAGGGGTCAGGGAAGGTAATGCTGAGGTAGCATAAAGGCGCTACAGAGAACACGAAGGATTCAATAATCAGGAAGAAATTGCTCTAGAAAGAGGCGAAGGGAAGAGGAGACAGAACACAGAGGATCATGGTCGAGTTGACATTTTTTGGGAAGCAGAAACACTTACTCTTTTGTGGCAAGAAGGAAAAGAGAGATAATACGAATATGGATGGATGCAAATTTATTGATGTATAGTTTGTGTTTGGTTTTGAGTATTTTTATAAGAAAGTAAAAACATAAGGGCATCGCTCAAGAGGGGTATCAGAAATTTGAAGAGAGAAGGTATAAAATAGTCATGGCAGAAAGGGTGAAATTGAACCTTTGTGGCCAAACAGACTAGGGTGGCTGGGCACGTGTGAACGCTGGTCTGAGGGCTTCCTTCACTATTTTTACAGCATAGTCCATCACAAGTTATGAGAGTAAATATTTTCTTCTGTAGTGAGGGAAGATAGATAGCTGGATTCAACAAGGGACAGGACTTTTTTCTAGAATATATAACAGAGGGCGCACACGTGATTTTGAGGTGTTTGCGTGAGAGTGGTATGATGGCCACTGACAATAGGTAAAGAAGAAATTGAAGAAAAGAGAGAGTAGTGATATTGGAAAAGTACATTGGCAGAGATCAAAGAATTAGGACAGATTAGATTTTTGAAGTAAGCAAATTGGTAGGAGCTACCAGAGCTAGATGAACTGGTCAGAGCATGGGATACTCAAACAGAAATTTCTGTGATGGTGCAGCTACCTGTCATGATAGTCGCAGGGTAGGGTGGAATGATGGGAATGTCTCACCAAGATGAGGACGGAGGAAGAAAATCAAGGATGAGAGTGAAGAACTGAGAGGCCAATACATTTACTCTGAGAATCATGTACATGAAAGATTAAGATTTCAAGTCTTCTGTAATTGGAGAATGACCCAGAATATGGTTTATGACAGAAATAAAGAAAGTTGGTAGGTGGTATATCAAAATGTATAATCTTCAAAGTAGTATGGTTTTTGAAGAAAGATGGGAGCAGGAAGAAGAAAGCCCACTGACCCCTATATCCTGATGTTAAGGCACCAGTGAGAATGACCTATGCTTTGCACCTTTAGTGTTTGTCCTTCATAAATTTGGGATTCAAAAGTAAATAGGAAGGATAAAATTTGAATATTCACCAAATAATTTTCCTCCCTAAATCTCTTGTAATATTCCCTGTGGATCATCCCCACAGTCCAGATTGCTTATGGATTGCATTTTACTCATTCAAAAAGTGGATGCTGCTATAGAAACAGCGGACGGGAAAGAGACTTCTAGAATTTTTGTGATACATTATATTTAACAAATTTATGTATGTAAATTATCCCAAAAGAAAAAGACTTTGATTTACAGAAACTGAGCATCTTAGAATAGCAGCCACAGAAAGATTTAGGAAACTGTATGGTAATGTAAGAGCCTCGTTTCTGCCTAAGATTTGGTAAAGATTTTCATAAGAATAGACTTTTATTTCTGGCAATAAAGAGTTTAAATGTTCAGAGAAAACTTCCCAGTCTGCACGTAAAAATTTTAGACATATTTTGGGGGCATTTTTTTTACAGCAAAAAAGAAAAAAGTTCTTATAGAATAAAAGCAGTAACAAAGCAAACACCTATAGGAGCACTTGAAAGTTAAAACTGGCAATTGCCCTGAATGATTTTTTTCTTCCTCCCTCCTTTTTTCCTCCCTCTCTCCATTCCTTCCTCCCTTCCTTCCTCTCTCCCTCCATCCCTTCCTTCCTTCTTTCCTTTCTTTTTTACCACTCCCTCCTTTTTCTTTCTCTCCTTTCTTTTTCCAAGTCTCTCAGTTTCTTTTTTTACTTTATCTTCTGTCCAGGTGGTTCAGTTGTGCTCTATCTTTGTTTCTGGTGACTTCCCAGCATCAGTGATGCTTTGCCATTCTGCATCAACCAAACCCATTAAAATTCTCATTGAGACCGTTTTGTCTTCACACAGTTTCTAAAAATACATGCCACTGGGTGTTATTCTGTATGTTGGTAAATTGAACACCAATAAAAAATAAATTTATTATTAAAAAATAAAAAAATAAAAATAAAAATACATGCCATTTCAGCATTGTCAGAAATCCCTTCATGCAGTTCTTTTATTTCTCTTTGAAGTGCCTACTATGAATTTATCTGAATATCTGAATATCCTTTGAATATGTGAATATTAGGTAATGACAAAACTCCAACCATCGAAAAGAGCCGCTCCCATATTCTGCTATCATCTCCTATACTGTTGGTTTTGTTACATGTATTCAATAGGTTGCAGGTATTTGTTTTATTTATGCTTTTTTGATTATGCATCTTGCTCTTATTCCTCCTTAATTTGGGTATTTCTTGTATGTGAAGAATTTACATTTATGCGATTTTTATTTGGCAAGCAGACAATGCAATGCATTTTACTTATGTGAGTGCATTCTTAGAAGTGCCTTCATCTTATTCTCTATATAATATTTCTAATACATTGGTAGTGTTATTTTTGTCTGATGTTAAAAATAAAATGATTAAAGTCTTATATCTATGTTATGAATTTCTACTATTCTAATGCCTACTATATGAACTAATTTCAAAATAGTATAATTTCAGGCTGTATTACATCTGATGGAACTTAGCTGAAATTACCTACAGAAATAGATGTTTATTGTGTCTGAAGAGCACTATAGAAGTCCCTGTTGTGGGAGGAAGAGAGGAGTTGAATATCTTATATGAATTTTTTTTCAAGTTCTAAAATATATGGTAGGCTATTGCAAGCTGATTTTATTTTTAAAAAAGGTGGGGGGGACCCCGCTGCTTTCCTGATTTCATTTAAAGACTCATGAAGACCAAAATAAGAGGGATAGAAGCTTAAGGATGACATTTTTTCTACATGAGCAAAAAGTACAGAAAAGAATGAGGGGTGCTTTCAAAGTGTTTTCTAGCTAGGCACTGAGATTTATTAAACTTTTGCTCAGCCAATATTATTTCCCTAACCTCATACCTCCTTAGAAGGAGGATATGTCCCTCTACTTTTTAACTTTCTTCCTGTGACTTGTTTTGGTCAATGGAAGTGAGAAAGTACAAGTTCAAATTTGGGTCTTAAGTAGCATTGTCTATTGACACACATTCAGAGAATGATTCTGATCTCTCCCAAAGAAGCACTATTCCTACTTTCTGGGCTCCAAAATGAATATCCTTTGAGTGGAAAACCTCTGAAACTGAGGCCATAGAGGGTGAGCCACATGGTCTCAAATGTGAGAATAAGTACGCATTAGTATATGATATAGCAACAGTGAGGTGGTTTTATGTGCAGATAAGAGTGACTAATACAGATACCTGATGACTGTGGGAATTAATCAGGAACAACTCACTGTACTCTTGACCCTTGGCCCCTTTTCTAGCTATAACTTAGGTCCCTCCAATACTGGGATTGAATAGACCTACTGTGTCTCCATAAAAGCTGCCCACCCATTGTTTGTTCAATTCTGACTTCCTTAGATCTCTGACTATTCATTTTATATCCTGCTTCATTCAAGATATGATTTTATATTTGTTAAAAGTTCTCTATTTCTGAGGATATTTGTGTCTCACTGAAGGGATCTTGCTGAAATAACTTAAATCATATCTATTTTGAGCAACTGAGTGACCTAAATGAGAGAAAGGGAATGGAAAATACTTAATAGCAAAGTGATAGATCCAAACATATCAATTATTAATGTAAATAAACATGAACTAATTTCTCCAATTTAAAGATGAAGATTATTATATAGGACAGTAACAAAGCTAACTATATGCTACTTAAAAGAGATTTAAATAAAACATAAGGATATAAAAATAAAGGAAAGGACAATTGAAAAAGATATATCATGTAAACATTACCTAAAAGAAACATTTTGTAGCCATTATAAAATCAAACTAGTAGACTTTCAAACAAAAAAAAATAGCACAAATAAATAGTACACACACACACATATAATTCTTATAAAGCTAGAGTAATTAACACAATGCTGTATCGGTATTACAATACACATATAAACAATGGAACAAAATAGAGATCTATACCATATAAGAATACTGCTTTATAATATAGATAGCATTCTTGGGGAAAAATATAATAGTAGACATTTTATCCAATCATGTACAAAAAAATTAACTATACAATAAAATCAAGTGCTTAATTTTCTAATAACATGAGTAAATAATTTAAAAAGAAAAATACATGATTTGAATTATTAATATATACTTTCTAAGTCTAATTGAAAAAACCAAATACATTCCTCCAAAATGAAACTAATAATTAAAACCACTCTGTACCCCTCAAATCCTAACCCGTCTTAGCAGGTAAAAGTTACTCAGTGGAGTTTCAAGAAGAAGATGATGGGTAAAGATCCAGGCAAGTGGTCAATCCTGTGTTAGAGGCTTGGTAGCAAGATGAAGGTCATGAGGCTGAGGTTCAGTGATACAACACAGGGTTCAGACAGGACCCACATGTACAGCTGTGCAATTTGTGAACTGCACAAAGGTGTCCCACAAGGGAGTCAATAAGACTAACTCCCAATCCTGTAAGTCTTAAGCTGTAGCTGCGTTATCCTAGAGAAGTTTTTATAATTCACAAGAGAAATATTATACAGACTGGTGGTAGCTCTGCAATCAAGGCAATTAGTAACAATAAGACCTGGCCCCAGTCCTGGTAGACATATGGGAGAGCTTTGATCTTGATTTGAAAAACAAGGCAACAGCCAGATTACTAAATTTAAGGTGAAAAATCAGAATGAGAGGAGCAACAGGGCTGACCTGGATTTTAGTCCCTTGGGCTCTCAGATCTCCCTTCTTAATTACCTCTGACTTTATTTTTTTTTTTTTACCTCTGACTTTAGACGGATTTAATCTCAAGTCTCAGGGCAAGGGCAAGACTGTAGGTGGGAGTCAAATGGCTCTAATATAAGTATAAAAGGAAGAGGGGGAGTAGGTAATAAGGGGGGGTCACTATGTCAGCCTTCTCACCTGTCTCCACTTCAAAACTCCAGATTAACAGACAATCAAACATTTCACTACCTCTCTGTCAAGGCACCAAATGACTGATTTCCTTAAACCCGGTGCAATCTACATCAAACCTACGCTCCAAACCAGTGCCGTGCCACATCAGCCTGAACAGACCCATCCTTTGTTGAAAACTGTTTCCTCATCATCTATGGAATAAGTCTTAACGGTGGCTCACGAATGCAACCTTGAAATGACACATGCTTATTTATTAAACTCTCCTTACTTAGGTCTCCACATCTCAAGTTACACTCTAGAACCTCAAGCCAATTGTTCTCAGAATTTTCTGAGCAGCCCTGTTTTCCTGGAATGTCAAACCTACTTCTCACTAGCTCAGGGCCATCTCTAGTAAATCTTACCTGATGTCCCTTCCCCTTGGGTTCTTATACTACCCATATGTATCTTCATCATTGCGCTTATATTTATTAATTCATTCATAAAGTACATGTATCGTGTCCATTATGTCATAGTCACTGTACTCAGAGCTGAAGATCACAAAAAAGAAAGACAAGAAAGAAACATGAAGTAGGCAAGGTTCTTTACCTAGGGCTCCTCTTAGTCCAGCAGGAAAAATAGTCAATGAAATTACAATCGTGTGTGATGACTATTACAAGAGCACAAGGTCTTATCATTATTTAATTTAAGTTTTTCTTCCACTGAATGTGAGTTCTCGGATTGTTTTTTATTATCTTCTATATCTCTAGTACCCAGCATACTGTAAGTCAACCCACTGTAATTGAAAAATGCTTGTTGATTTTCTTTCCCAACCATTCCTTTTTTTTCTTTTCCCAACTATTCCTAATTTAACTGTTTTGCCTACATTTAAGTGCTTCCATTATATCCTCCCTAAAAAAGTCCTCTTACTTTTATTTGGGCCAGTCTTCTCATTACCTGCTCACTCACTTCCATTGATCTATTTCTTGCTTACAACCCTCTAATGGCTCTCAATCACTTTAAAATATTTTCTTAGATTGGCTTTAAAACCCTTTATTTTCTGGATCATGAGGACTCATACCTCTGAGGTCATTTTAGAATGCCAGTGAGAGACCCCAGTTGCAAGAGAATAGCCTGAGAAGTGGATCACTTCTACTGTCTGGTGTATTATTTCTTTCTTAGGATCGTGAGAGATGGGACCACTAGGGTAGGGCTGACCTGCTTAGTTAATTTGACTTTAACATAGGTCAGACATTGGACTAAGAAACTGTAAATGCACTGATTGGACAATAAACAAACTCTTCATTGATAAATCATCATACTTCACATGGGCTCATGACTTTTGTATCATATTTTTTAGTAAAATGGTTCACATAGAGAATTCATAAGAAATATTTACCTGGGACCCTACATGGCAACTGCCAGTTATCTCTAACTGCATAGCAAATTACCCCAAAACTTGTTGGTATGAAACAACTACTTCTTATCTCAAGGATTTGCCAAGTCAAGAATTTGAATAGGGCGTGGCAGGGATAGCTTGTCTCTGTTCCGCAATATCTGAGGCCTCAGTTGGAAGACTTGAAGACCAAGGGCTGGAATCATCTAAAGGCTTGCTCCTTCAAATACCCGGCAGTTGATGCTGAAACTTACACACGATAAGGCCTCTCTTCATGGCTTGGGCTGCCTCACAAAATAGTAGCTGGGTTCCAAGGACTTGAATCCCGAAAGAGAGAAAGAGCCAAGCAGAAGCCCTTTGTAGCCTAGCCTCACACGCACACTGTGCCAATTTTGCTTCTTTCTATTTATTGAGATAGTTACAAAGGCATGCCCAGTGTAAAGGAGGTGGGAAATTGATTTCGCTTCTTCACTGGAGAGTGACGGGGTTCTGGAAGAGCCTGTGGGACTGGAAATATTGCTGTGTCATTTTGGAAAAAAAAAAATACAATCTGCCACAGAGAGTATCACTGAAAACATTACATTTGAACAAAAAATTGACATGACATGACATGACCAAAAAGCCACAAAGGAAAGCCGTTTCCAGACAGAGCAAGGGCAGAGCTCTTTAGGCTGGAACAGGACTGACACATCCAAGAGAGACTGTGCTCACCAATGGGACAGAGGACCAGGTAGCTATTCCCTCAGAAGACCTTGTCACCTCCTTGTCTAAACTACTCCCGGGATCCCTGGGTGGCGCAGCGGTTTGGCGCCTGCCTTTGGCCCAGGGTATGATCCTGGAGACCCAGGATCGAGTCCCACGTCGGGCTCCCGGTGCATGGAGCCTGCTTCTCCCTCTGCCTGTGTCTCTGCCTCTCTCTCTCTCTCTGACTATAATAAGTAAATAAAAATTAAAAAATAAAAAAAAATAAAAATAAACTACTCCCCAAGCACATTCTTTTGTCCTCTTTTTAGTCCTAGAAAAGTTTTTCCACGCCCACCAACTTTGAGCAATTTATGTCTTGGAATAGGGGTAGGAGGACTGCTGTGATTGTGCTTCGGAAAGGTAATATCCTGCCTGCCACCCAAATACTAGGCTGCATTTAAAACTTCAAGGTTAAATCAGTTAATGACATGACTCGTATGCATACAGAGCAATTTAAGGCGAACTGTAGATTTTTGTCAATTTAGTTTCTATATCATATCATTTTAAAAATGTGGTCAGCAAATTTTAATCAAGTATGTCTGGTCTTTTTCTTAAAGTCACATAGGAAATCTATTGTCAAACTTTAAAAGTTCACCTAAAAATATTGGCAGCTTACTCTAGTTATTAAATAAAGTTAATTTGTGCATGGCAAATTTTTGCTATTTTTCACATATAGTTCCATAAGTAGTAGCAGGTATTGCTCCATCTAATAAAATCGGCCAGATTAAGTAAAAAATCTGTCATTGTGATTTTGCTTCGATACAAATTAGTGAAATTTCTCGATCTTTTGTTTATATGAATCAAATATAATTACTTTTCAGAACTATTAATATTTTAAATATATTCCAAGTATCATTTTCTAAGCAATATTGTCATTCAGAGTATAAATGCCATAAATAGATTTTCTTAGGAAAAACATCTGTTACTACAATGCCACGCAACTTTTATATTTCATGCATTCAGAAAGAAAATCCTATGTTTCTGAGGGTTCGAGAATGATCTTATAAATGTAATCACAAATCAAACAAAACCTGTGAAATATCCAAAAGTCTATCAAATAACATTTTAAATATCCAAAAGAGTTTAGACATCTTGAAAAATGTGGTTAGGATTCTTTAATCCTAGAAGGGAAAACTGTACATATCTAAAGAGTTAAAGAGATTCAAAATTCTGTGAAGCTTTAGCCTGGAAGACACTTTAAGACTTCTGTGAGTAAAAGAGAAATCAGCTAAGGTAAGCTGTGACCGATCTCTACATGAATTTTGCACCCAGTGACCCAGTGATCAAAAATGGAGGCTCAGATGACAATGAGACCAAAGTTCCTGAATATCTGTAGACCCAAATCTCTTGTCCTACTCACATCTCCAATATTAAGTAATTCAGTTCTCTGGCAATTCGATTTAAAATTGCTTCACCCCCTGTGTCACCTTTCCCCCCACCAACTTTCTTAGTGTGATGAAATACAAGACATAAAGTTTGCTACCTTAATCAGTTCTGAGTGTAGAGTTCCCTGGCATTAAGTACATTCATATTGTTGTGGAACCATCATTGCATCCATCTCTAGAACTCTTTTCATCTTTCCAGACTGAAATATACTCACTAAACAGTAGCTCCACTTTTCTCCCTCCTCCCAGACTCTGATGACCCCCATTCTACTTTCTGTCTCCATGATTTTGATTAAGTACCTCATTTAAGTGGAATCAAACAATGTGGGGTGTGTGTGTGTGACTAGTTTATTTCATTTAGCAAAATGTCCTCCAGCTTTACCCATATTATAGCATGTGTCAGAATTGCCTTCCTTTTTTAAGGCTGAGTAGTATTTCATTATGAATATATATCACATGCTACTTATCCATTCATCTGTCTGTGGACACTTGGGTTCCTTCCATGTCTTGCCTATGGTGAATAATGCTGCTATGAACATGGCCATGCAACTATCTCTTTAGGACCCCGCTTTCAATTCTTTTGAATACATACCTAGAAGTAGAATTGTTGCATGATACGGCAATTTTTAAAAATCTTTTGAAAAAACACCATACTATTTTCACAGAGGCTGTACCTTTTTACATTCCCATCCAAAAGTGCACAAAGGTTTCAATTTCTTCACATTTTCAATGATACTTGTTATTTTGTTGGTTTTTTTATGGCAATATTGTCATAAGTGCTGTTTCACTTCTTAACACACTATAAATCATAAGATAAATTTATATTATTTATTATTTTTCCTCTCCCTTAAGAAGTTAATCCTCATGAGTGCAGACTTGCTTTTTCTTGCCTTTTTACTGTGATATACTCAGTGCCTAGAGCAGAGCCTGCGACATGATAGGTGCGAAGGAAATAACTATGAATGAATGAATGAATGAATGAATGAGTTGGATTAGATTTTATTTTCTTATAGATATGCAATCTGTTAACCGTGAGAATATGATGGATTAAGAATTTAAAGATTTAGGAGAAACAGAATCCTGTAATTAATATTTTTATGTTTGGAAGTAAAGTAAACATTAAAGCTTTACATATTAACAGTTTTCACAAGAATTTGGGTATTAGCATGAAAGTCTTGTTACTTCAATTATATGTTTTATATATTGCATATTTCTTTCAAATAAATAAATAAATCTTTTGTAAAAAACCCGGTTGTTAAAATTTGCTAGTCTTAGAAGCAAATAACAAGATTAAGACATGAACTTAAATGCTTAAGAAAGTATCAGGGTTTTTAAATTGTAAATTTAATAGATTGATTGCACACAAGGTAAATTTCTGAAGTTTTTTTTCTACATGTAAAACTGTCAGAGAGGATACCAAAATAACTCATGTCAACAATGCCAAATATAGTGCTTTTAATGATACTTTTTAAGCAAAAACTGTAAGTGTTTACATTAAACGCTGTATGTTCAGGGAATATTTAATTAGATGATTTCTTTTTTGGGATAGAACCACCATCTGTTGTAATAAAAAGAAAACTGTAATTCTTTCCATTTCTCTGGTCTGGTTTAACAGTTCATCGTATTGCTACTGGATATAATAAAACAAGAAAAACTGCTTTAAAAGAAAGTCTACTGAATTTAAATAAACAGAAACCATCAGCTACTCTAAATGTCATTAGTAAAGATGTACATTATTCAATTATCCATTATTATTTTATTACTTTTAAGAGAGTTTGGAACAGCAGATAGAGTGCAATAAATAAAACATACTGGTAAAGAAATAATACTGTGTGGATTAATGAATATCTTGATCATATTGAAGGAAGATGGTTGGAAGTCATCAAATGCTTCCCAAATTCCTATTTTTTTTCCAATGTAGTCATATTTAGTGCATCCTTGCACTTTCCCATATTTATAGTACAGGGAGGTAATAACTGCAATAACTCGTCACAATTTCAGAGATAAATAAATTATTATGAAGCTATTATATACGTAATTTGGCATATTTTTAAGAAACACAAACCTTTGGAAACTATTTTAAGCCCTGAGGCAAATAATTACCTGAACCACAGTCAACCAAGTTCTTTTGTAACCTGTTACTGCATTACTTGTATTCTTAATATTGTTCTTTTTTCTATTTTCCTCCAATTAAAATTTTTCCTGAATTTCAGAGGTAATTTCTTGCCCTACATGATGTTGATGAGAACATAGAACGCTGTGCCCAGTTTGGCGTTTCTTATTTTCAGGAGAATACAGAAAATTTAGAGGATGCCTTCTGTTTTCATTCATTCATTCACTCATATGTTTGTTCCAGGAAGCATGAAAGGTACTAGATAAGGTGGGGAGAGATTCTGTATAGGAGTTTAAAATCTACTTAAGGCAACTTTGGGAAGCTTTTGATTCCACCCGTCCGCCCTTGGTGACCTCCAAAATATGTAAAATCATTAAGGCTTTGTAATCATGAAATGGAACAAATTAGCTATAGAGTTTTCCAGAGAAAATTGTCACCTACAGAGCTTGCTTAACCACAGAATTTCCAGGGGGCTGAATTTAACCCACAGGCTGGTTTGTAGTTCCTATATGCTGTAAAATTTTGTTGTCTTAGCCAGAACTGGTGTTTAACAAGGAAAACTACAAAAGGAAGCTTTGTGCATACTACATTGACTAGGTGTTTCTGGTGAAACTTTAAAGAGTATATTATAAAAGCTAGCTGACTTATATCTAATATTCTGCTAAAGAAATGAACACATATACCATTCCTGGACCAGACTTTATTTGAAACTTTGTTATGGAACTGAAATTTCAGATCACCAAGATACAGAGACAAAATAAATGTTCTTATTCTCTATGGTCCTATTGAGAAAAAAAAAAAGTATTTTCAGTCTGTCTCATCTTAACTGAGAACTAGAAGTTCTGGACAAAAATAAAGTAAAACAAAATAAAATCTATTTGAAGGCACAGGAAAGCTGCCAAATAGCAAAGATTTGTGAAAGCAAGATCCCAGAGAGAATGAAGTTCAGAGAAGTCCAAGAGCTTCTCAAATAACTGCTGAGTCTACAAAAAACTGAGCAGAGGTTTTGACAGACTCATAAAGTTCCAGTAAGAAAAAAACTGTGTTTGAAGGACTATGAGAAAAGAGAAAGACTAGTAAATGGTATAGGTTTTATGGTGGGATCTTCAAAGGCTTCATCCTAGGAATCAAGAGTAAACCAGAAATAAGGCTCAAATTAGAATAATTTCAATTTCTGATTAGATCAAGGTGACCTGAAATTTCTAACCCCTTAACAAAAAAAAAAAAAAAAAGTAAATTTTCTCTGTGGAAAAATACCAAGAAGAGATTAAAGTATCGGGGCACCTGGGTGGCTGCCTTTGGCTCAGGTGGTGATCCCAGGGTCCTGGGATCCCAGGGGTCCTGTATCAGGCTCCCTGCATGGAGCCTGCTTCTCCCTCTGCCTATGTTTCTGCCTCTCTCTGTGTGTCTCTCACAAATAAATAGACAAAATATTTTTAAAAAAGAGAGAGATTGAAGTATCTATAATTTTTCATAAATAATATCTAACATTAAACGAAAAATCTCTAGATATAACAGAATGAAAAGAGAATAAATAAATCAGAATATAAGTCAAGAAAAAATATTCAAACTCAAGTATAAGTCAAGAAAAAATATTCAAACTCAAGTATGAAAGACAAAAAAGAAAACACATTTTAAAAAAGTACAAGAAACATGTGACATACATAGTAAAATGGTCTATCACATATAAAATTGGAGTCCCAGACAGGGAGGAAAGAGATAATGGGATAATAGCAATATTTGAAAAAATAATGGTTACAGTTTTTTTCAAAATGGTTCTCACAAGGAAGAGCTGAGAAAAATCTCTTTGTGGCTCTGAAAGGGGAAGGAAAGACTATTCATTGTGAATAACATTCAGAGTATTCTCTATAACAAGAGCTACTCTCTAAAGGAAAATATTTTTTTCATTTTTAAAGATTTTATTTATTTGAAAGAGAGAGAGAGCACGCACATGCACAATCGGGGGGGGGGGGGGCAGAGGGAGAAGCAGACTCCCTGCTGAGCAGGGATTTCCCTTTGCAGGGCTCAGTCCCAGGATCCCAGGATCCTGTTCTGAGTCCAAGGCAGATGCTTCACCCACTGAGCGACCCAGGTGCCCTTAAAGGAAAATCTTTAAAAGAGCCTTTTCCTGAGTGGAAGAGCATTTCACTTCATCCCCTTTAGCCTTTCTGTCTCATATAAAAGGGGAAACACTGGAAAGGTAATAGTCCAAGGACTTAGGTCCACTAAAAAGACTGTGATTTAGTCATAAGATTATAGGTTGCTTCCCCTCCCCCGCAGTTTACTACATGCCAACAGTGCTCCACTATAGCAACAGTGGACTACAGCTGAAAGGTAGAGACTCTCTCTAAGGAGGAGTCCTTAAGGAAGCCTAAAGTCAACAGGGGAGGAAAAAAAAGAGGACATTTGAAGAATTGGAAGCTTCTAGTACTTACAGCTATGGAGATATTAAACGCAACAATTCCTTTTTAGCTTTTGCCAAATGTGTGTGTTGCGAGATGAAAACAATGATAGTCTAATTAAATCTTATGAAAGTGGGCAAAACTATCAAGGAGACTCTGAAATATGCTTTCACTTCTGATATCATTCATTATTTAATTGGCCCTAACTGTATAAGGTACATTGTTTATATTATGGTTTTGCAATGGCTCTTTATGTGTAGCACAGTAATTAAAATCAAGTGTCAATATAATTGTAATTGGCTGTAGAAATATAATGAAAAAAATGTGAATGGTGACTGGATATTTGATACCATTAAGGAATTTTTATTAGTTTTTCCTTGTCAATATTGTTGTGATTTATTTTAACAATGCATATCATCAAGAAATATGTATCAAAACATTTACAGATGAATTGTATAATATTTGGAATTTGTTTCAAAATAATCTAAGGTAGTAGTCATTGAGTGTATACATATACCAAGATTTCCATGAACCGATAATGATTGAAATGAAGAATATGGAGGGGTTCATTTTAGTATTAATGCTATTTTTGTATTAAAAATGTCCTTATTTAAAAGGTAAAAAAAAAAGGTAAAAAAAAAAGGTAAAAAAAAAAGGTAAAAAAAAAAAAAAAACTTAATTTGGAACTTCTCCTTTAATTCGTCATATCACATAATATTGACACAATACTTTCAAATAATAAAGCATACTCAATAGCATTGCGCTGTTATTATTGAAACGGTTTTTGGTAAAAGTAAAACTTTTTGTGCCATTAGTTTAAAAGTTTGCATTGCTTTTAAATTTGAATTATTTAATAGCATACTTTATTTTATCTAAGTTTTGTTTAAAATTCATCATTTTTTTTAAGATTTTTTTAAATTTATTTTTCATAGAGACACAGAAAGAGAGAGGCAGAGACACAGGCAGAGGGAGAAGCAGGCTCCATGCAGGGAGCCCTACGCTGGAGGCACGCTACAAGAAGACATGCCAACAGGCTAAGGAAACAGCAAAAATTATTATACTTGCAGACAGGAGGCACAGTGGGCCATGCAGACCACGTGGGAAAGCCACCGAGGTGTTCAGGAGGCAGAAGCAGGAGTGATGGGAGCCCTACGCGGGATTTAATCCCAGTTTTCCAGGATCAGGCCCCGGTCTCCAGGATCACGTCCGGGCCGTAGGCGGCGCTAAACCGCTGCACCACTGGGGCTGCCCTAAAATTCATCATTTTCTAATTTCTATTTTAATGCACTCAATATTTAATGTAGTGTATGCATATGGTTTGTTTTGTAAGGAAATGCACATGCATATTTTGTGAGTGTATACTCCCAAACCATTTTCTGATGATGTGCTGTATTGTAAATATTTATAATTTTCTGTATATTAAAAAATTCAAAAAAAATTTTTCTGTATATTATGATGTTTTAACATCTTAAAAACAAAACAAAACAAAATCCTATTTGCCTGGCTGGGGAGAGTGCCCCTCCAGGAGCTAGCCAATTCTTAGAAAGAGCAAAGAACCCAGCCAGAAGCATGTCTTTGATATGGAAACCAACCAATCCAAAACCTTCTCTATCTGGTTCTTATACCGTGCAGGCAATATACTTTCCTACCTTAATCTTCCCATGGCCAGGTTCCAGGCAACTAGGGACCCCTACTGTAGGCCCGAACCTGACAAAAATATTCAAATTAACTAATTCTAAATTGCGCACACTGTCCTCCTTGCCTTCCCCATGGACACCCCAATAAAGACTGGCCTAAACCTTCCCATCACTCCTGCTTCTGCCTCCTGAACACCTCGGTGGCTTTCCCACGTGGTCTGCATGGCCCGCTGTGCCTCCTGTCTGCAAGTATAATAATTTTTGCTGTTTCCTTAGCCTGTTGGCATGTCTTCTTGTAGCGTGCCTCAAGAACACCTCATAAAAAAGTACAAAACTGGTGCACATACAGATAAAACGTTTGAAGATCACTACCCTAGGAGTCATCACATTCAAGCATGATATAAGACTTTCTTTGAAATATTATACTATGGTTTTAAACTCACGACTGCCCAAAGAAGCTGACTACATTGTTGATTTACGTTGCTTGCCACAAACAAAGAATCTTTAAATTAGTACTTCATAGATTGGAGAAGAATAGATAGAGATAGTAGGGTCATTGCTCTTACTATTCCATGATGCAGAAGTGCTGAAAAGTGAGTTAATCACTCCTTGAGAAATATTGAAATGTTCTTGCCTGTCTCCATCAGCGCACCAAAGTTTCTTTGACAAAAAGATTCAGGGTCTTTTAGGCAAAAGCATCCCATCTTCACCCCATCATTCAAATTCACTTTTCCCATGGTATACGCAGTAAACAACCTAATGATAGCCATCGTTATTTAATTCAGAGAATTGAGCAAGAATGATTTTGACTTTTTAAAAATTTGGAATCTAGAGGAAAATAAAGTATTTCCTATAAGAATCTTTGTCAATCATTAGTAAACCTCAACAAAGTGGTATGAAAACAATTTTCTCTGATCTCACAAACAGACAAACCACAAAATAATCTGTTTGTATTGCTTCTTTCCCAAATTGGAAATGATGACATCTGCAACATTCTAACCGGCTGGTTCATGAAACAATTCAACAACTACTGACTGACCTCGGTTTAACTTTCACATTACTTTATGAAATTCTTGGAAGAGTAAAATCAATTTCAGTAACTTCAAGATTGAATTACAGGTAACAAACAGAAATGTTCAACATTGGCCTGTAAATTGAAATTCAGAAAAGGAGGAATGTAAGCCCTGGCTTCAGACAGAAGAGAAAATTTTTAAAAATGAAATATAAGGAATTCATCCAGTGTGTTATCTTTATATCCACCCTAGGTTACAGCAGTTCCAAAAATACAATTTTTCTTATTTTTTAAAATTTCAGCTTTATTTAGGTATAATTGGCAAATAAAATTGACTCAAGCTTATTGATGCCATCTTCTTGTCTTGTACCCCCATGCCTGCTATTTCTGCCTGACTTGATTTAGATCCTGTCCTTTGTTAACCAACAAAAATTCAACTGAATAAATTTGAAGATCTAATTGGCTTTATTCAATGATTCAAGAATCAAGCAGCATCCCCTCTAGCAAGTAGAAAGGAGTTACATAAAGCTGTACAAGATATAAGACTGTTACAGGCGGAAGGGGGAATGAGGAAGGAAAGAAGAGATTGCTTGTCATCCTTTTGGGGATGAAAATAGTCTATGTGGCAGATTACATTATTAGTACCAACCGGAATATTCCAGACTGACCAGTTAAGACTACAGTCCTGGAGAAAGCTGAAATTGCAATTAAGCTAGGTATTTAGTCAAGATTTGGTGGTAAGGGCTTAGCATGAGTGACTCTATTTTAGGCCAGTTTTTTCTTTTTAACAACCCCTCCCCCCCACCAGACTCTCAGTTTAACCGAGAGATGTGATCAAAATCTGAGGCATTAGCACCACCCTCAGCTATTACTTGAAGCTTTTGTTGGTTCTTTTTATGCTAACCATAGGTCATTATATTTTTGCTTAATCCGTGTAAAGTTCACAGTTCACAGAAGGTTCACAATCTTTAAGTCAATCATTCTTTTCTTTCCTTTTCTGATATTCCAGTCTTAAAGAGATCATTTGCTTTCTGGTTAGTGGCTGCAAACATGCTTTTTTTTTTTTTTTTTAGTATAAATAAGAGGTCCTGGGGGACAGGGAGGGCCCCGAGGGGCTTTTATAATTTAACACTCTTCAAAAGCACAAACAACAGCAGGGGCAGGGTGGGGGCCAGGGCAGGGGTGGGGCACCCCCACCCTGCCCACAGGATGAGGAGCACATTGCAGAGCTTGTGGGTGGGGAGCTTCTCCCCCAGGAGTGACCAGTCACATGCTGGGGACAGGGAGGAGGCGAACACTGATGTTTCAGAGGAAGGGTCATTGTACTTGGCAGTGGGTGGGGACAAGGCTGAGGCCACACGGGCCACTACATCCCCCCAAGTGTCTGGGCCAGTCTGGGGGGGCCCTCTGACCCCCATATTTGTGCAGGGCAAGGGACTGGAGCAGTCCATCCATCATGGTTAGTCTTGTTAATACATTGATCCGTGAGGTCAGCTTTTGAGAGGATACAACACACCAGAGACATTATGATTATTCTAAGCGGGATAATTCCCAATTATTTGAAGCGTACTCCAGGCCATGGTCCCCAAGACCCAAACCAATAAAAATCAAGTAAGTCAAAGAAAGACCTGTTGGAGGAGTTATCCTTTTAAGCCAAGACGCTTGGTCAGTGATATATGTAACTGAGTTTCGACTTCCCCGGAAGTATTAATCCAGATGTAGCAGGTGGAGTTGCCCACAGCACAGACACTTCTTTGCTCAGCTAAAAGATATCCAAGGGATATTCTGTTGTCAAGAACAACATTGGAAGCAGAATCAGGCCTATAAATACAGAGAGCAAACTAATAATTGCCAGTGGTGAGGGGGTGGGGTAACGAGTAAAATAGGTGAAGGGGAATGGGTGGTAAAAGCTTCCAGTTATGGAATGAAAAGTTATGGGAATAAAAGGTATAGTATAGGGAATATAGTCAGTGCCATTGTAATAGCATTATATGGTGATAGACGATAGCTACATTTGTGATGAGCATAGCATATCATATAGGGTTGTTGAATTCTAAAGTTGTACGCTTGAAACTAGAGTAACATTGTGCGTTAACTACACCCAAATAAAAATAAGATAAAATAAAATGTTAACATCTGCTTTAAAAAAACAGACAACAAACAAACTTTGGCCAGAGAATCTATTTGTTAGGCAGCTATCACCTTAGCAGTGGATCCCGCAATACTTTTAAGAGTTAAGGAGAGGTTTCTTTCTCCCTTTTTAAAAAATATTTTATTTATTTGTTTGAGAGAGAGAGCAAGAGTGGTGAGGAGAGCAGAGGGATAGGTAGGGTAAAGCAGACTCCCTGCTCAACAGGGAGCCCATATGGAGCTGGATCCCAGGATTCTAGGATCATGACCTGAGCTGAAGGCAGACGCTTAACCTACTGAGCCACCCAGGCACCCAAGAAGAGGTTTTTAATCATAAGGTCATTTACATTTATTTCTAAACAGGGAAGTAGAATCCTGCTCAAGGAAGTGAATCCTGAATCATGAATGCCTCCTGGTAATTCTTATCTGGATTTGTCTCAAGACTGGAGGTGATAGCCATGTAGGCCAATAAAAATTTCAAGGGTCTGTAGACCACACAAGCAGTTTCATTGTGGTTACCCTTGCTTGTGCCCTTTTTTTGCACAGAGCCTGGGGGCAAAGTTCCCCAACTTTGGGGTTGTTAAATGGACCAGGGACATCTCTGGCACCATGGACAGATCAGTATTTTTTAATGACAGTTCAGCAGTCTGAAAGATTATCCCCCTCAACAATAGCCTGGGAATTGTAGATGATGACATTATCTTTCCAGGCCAGTGTAAAGGAAAGAAAGAGAAGAAGAAAGGGTTTCATGTTTAGTTGAATTTTGAAGTCTTGAACCAATGTCTTGGGAGGAAGCAGTCTCTACTCAGGTGGGTGACTTCTCTTCCTTGTCAATTTGGGCTGTAAATTGTGTAACGTTTGAGTTCCTAAAGTTTGGCTGTCATCTGGGTAGTAAGGAGGACCTGATATAGTCCTTTCCAGGGAGAATCAAGGGTGGTCCTGCTCTTAGTGATTCCAAATCAGAAGGGTGAGAGAGAATTGGAAATGTTAGTTTGGAGACTCATAACCAAGTATTTGAGGAAACTAGAAGTATTCAGGATCCAGTCCAATTTACAGATATACAGTAAATCACCAAAGACAATTAATAGGACTAGAATTTAATATCAAAAAAGGTTCAAACTTAATTTTTCTGTCTACAACTGCCCCCATTTTTTACCAAAGATGGTAACAGCACAACTAATTTGTTTGCATACAATTTGGCCTAATTATTTATTTGAGTGCAGCAAGAATACTGATTAACCATATAAGTTCTTCTAAAGACTGCTTTGCTGAAAACTAAAAAGCAAGGTACCAGGTCAATTTTTCCATGAGGCTTTATTGGCTTCATATAAAATCAACCTAGGGGCACTGGGGTGGCTCAGTCTATTAAGCGTCCAACTCTGGGTTTCAGCTCAGATCATGATCTCATGGGTTGTGGAAAATTTATCAGGGTCCCTTTCCATGAGTCTTCTTGAAGATGAAGCAATTGGTTGGAACGCTTCAAAAGCATCAAGGTAAAACAATAACTCTGTAAATGACAAAGACTTAAAAATAGCTGTGGTTAAAAATCTGGTGAGAATTCATTGTAATGCAATTGACAAATTTGGTTATTTCTTTGACACATGACATGTCAAGATGACCACTAGAATTACAAGTGATAACATGCCAGGACATATTTGTTTCATACAATTTCTGCAATATTTAAGTAAATAACATGTATCCACACAAATATAATTAAAGAGGGTTTAGCACCACTTATTTGACAATGCTTCTCGTGTCATTTAAGATACCAAATAAATCTGATTAGTGTAATACTTGGTTTTTTATAAAGATAGAGAACAAATCTTTTGAGGTGTTCCAAGGACCCTTTGGAAAATCCCTAAAGTTGTTTGAGGTCAAAAAGACTTTAGAAGTGATTTGGGGGAGGCACGCCAGGGTGGCCCAGTGGTTGAGCATCTGCCTTCCGTTCAGGGTGTGATTCTGGAGTCTCAGGATCGAGTCCCACGTCGGGTTCCCTGTGGGGAATCTGCTTCTCCCTTGGCCGGTGTCTCTGCCTCTCTCTCTGTATCTCCCATGAATAAGAAAATAAAATCTTTTTTTTTTTTTTTTAAAGTGATCTGGGGGAAGTTTGTAGAAAATAGGCAAATGTTTTAAAACACTTGGTCAAATAGGATTATAGATCATTGTGAGACAATATTTAGTTATCCATTTAATCATAGTGGCAATTCACAGGCAGGGACACCTAGGTGATTCAGTCAGTTAAGCATCTGCCTTTGGCTCAGGTAATGATCTCAGGGTCCTGGGAATGAGCCCTACGTGGAACCCCATGCAGAGCCGCACATCAGGCTCCCTACTCGATGAGGAGTCTGCTTCTCCCTCTGCCTCTCCCCCTACTCCCCTTCATGCCCACTGTCTCTCTCTCTGTCAAGTAAATAAACTCTTTAAAAAAATAAAATAAAAAATAAACACTTCACAGGCAAATACAGAAAATTGAAAACTTATAAAAAACAAAACAACCTTAGCTCTTTTAATAGAGAAGACTCTCAGCTTGGTTAAATAATCTAAGATTTGTAAAAAATAAAAAAAAAATAAATAAAAATAAATAAATAAATAATCTAAGATTTGATAAAGACAGAGGAAATTATTTGGATAATACACAAAATCTTTCTTTGTTAAGCAGATTACTTAAATGGTAAAGAAAACTTTTGATAATCTCTTATCAAAGGCAGACCAATAGTCCAAGAAAACTTTGTCCTTTTAGAACAGAGGGAAAACCAAATTCTAATTTGTGTCAGCTTACTTTTGATATTAAAATTTATTTAACTTAATGAAATTCATTCCAGTCTTAGCCAGCCCTGACCACACTCATAATATCCCTTTTCGAAGATTCCAGTTCCCTAAACCTTCTACAACCTTTTTCTCTCAACATAAATTGCATTTCCATTTCTCATACCTTTTTTTTTCCCCCAAAAACATGCACCCTATTTTTCTTGGATATGGAGATGTTTCTAAAGATTATTACTTTTTAGTGGCTTTAGTTATATATTAGAATCTTTAACCTAAAATCCTTGGTTTCTAGTGACACTAAAGAGGTAAACAATTATGAACTGTTTTTTTTTGCATTAGCATTCTGTAGCTTGGCTAATTCATAAATATTTTTATGATTTCCAGAAACCTTTTTTTATGTAAAATTTTTTAGTTTGGCACAGGGCATGTTGATTAATGGGCCCAAATATCTTTAGTTTCTCTGTAAAAGGAAGCTTATGTTTAGTAATTAATGTTCTAATGTTTTATCTTATTCGGAAATTATCTAGATGTTAAATGTCATCTATCATTTAATTTATCTTAGCAAAACTTAAAGGTTTCAGTTTATCAAAAATATTTGGGGAGTTCATCTAAAACATTTTTGTCATACTCACATCCATTTAATGTACTGCTTCTTAACAATGGTGTTTAGATCACGTACTGTCAAGAGCACGCTATGAAGGCACACACATGAGTTGTCTCTCTCTACAATGTCAGCTTTATTCAGTCATAGAGCAAAATGAAATTACATTTATAAAGCAGGTTCAGGATTCCAAACTCACTGACATCTCACCGTGTGATTAGACTTGGCTTCTTACGCGGCACACAGAGCAGGACACAAGACAAACCACACGACAAATAAGATAACAGAAAAGTATGGAAGTGAAGGAACCAAACGTGAAGTCAGCCTGTGGGTGCACAGTTGAGGTAAGGCCTCGGCCTGGTCCAGGTTGGCCCTCGGCACCGTTTACTATGTTCAAGCCCTGAAGGATCTCGCTTCTGTTCAGAGATCAGTTGGGCAGAGCCTTCAGCAGCAGTTGCCTTTCTTAAGGGGTCAGACGTAGAGGGGTCAGGTGGAGAGAGTCTGACGGTTTGCTGCCAAAATCCTCCTCTTTTTAAAGGGATTTAATCAGTTTGGGGCCCTCACAGACCTCCTCTGGTCCCTCATTATCCCCTCTGGGATGTCAGCTGACGCTGGTCCTGGTGCTCTATCCCCACCGCAGTACCTTCACTGCTTGACACAGGCTCCTGCTTGACAGGAGGGACTGCGTTACGCTCTTTACACTACAAAGTCTTTATGAGACATTAGACAAAGCCAACCATCATCTTAACCTATTCTTTTTTTTTTTCTTTCTGACAAAATTTGTAACAGATATCTTCTTGAACTTACTGGACTAGCAAACCTACATTGAAATTGTAGGTCTGCATTATGTCTAATGCTGGTAGCTTCGGAGACATGCTTATTTTAATTCAATCAAGCTTAAACTAGCTTTTATTTTGCTCAAGACTATTCCAGATCATGTGAACATGAGAAATAGTTGGATTCAGTTTTACTGTTTGTTTTTTTTTAAGATTTTATTTATTCATGAAAGTCAGAGAGAGAGAGAGAGACAGGCAGAGGGAGAAGCAGGCTTCCCATAGGGAGCCCAATGTGGGACTCGATCCCGGATCCTGGGATCACACCCTGAGCCGAAGGCAGATGCTCAACCGCTGAGCCACCCAGGCATCCCAGCTTTTACTGTTTTTGAAGATTTTTATGAATACTTAATTTATATGAGGGTTTGATTTTCTTTAGACTAATTAAATAGAGGAGAGCCTGGGTGGCTCAGTGGGCTGAGTGTCCAACTCTTTGTTTTGGCTCAGGTCATGATCTCATGGGTTGGAGACTGAGCTGAGTATCTTCATCACAGAGTCGGCTGGAGGTTCTCTCCCTCTACAACCCCCCCCCCCATTCACACTCTTTCTCTCTCTCTCAACTAAATAAATAAATCTTTAAGAAATACATATAAACTAATTAAATAGAGCTCTTTTATAAATTAATTTTGGCAATACCATTCAGAGGTAGGAAATACCACACATCTACAACACACACACGATACATACGAACATACATACATACCCAGAGACCTTAACCGCTTCCATACACTTAAGATTTCCCATTTGTCCAAATTCCAAGTGACTTTTCCCTTTTTTTTTCTCTCTCTCTCTTTTTTTTTTTTTTTTTTTTTGATAAGAATTATATCCCTGGAGTTTGTATTTTAGCATTTACATCTTAAAGGCATCAGGGAGAATAAGTCTTTTAAAATAACTAGGGCAAGTTTGGAGAATGATTTAAAAAAAAGAAAGAAACAAAAGATAAATTCCAAACTGCCTCTAGAGTTGCATGTCTAGTGTTATAAAGATCTGTAAGATGAAGGCGATTGCTCTCATTTCCTCAAGGAATGGGGTTGCAACTTAAATGACCTCATAAGTTGATCCATCTACAAATCTTTTTACAAGGGCTTTAGAAAGTTTTTTTTTTTTTTTTTTTTTCTCTGAGTATCTACTTTTATTTTAGCTTGGAAGGAAGGCCTCAAAAAGAAATTTTTCTATCAGGCTTTGTAATTTGACCAATTTTCTGAACACAGAGCTACTTTGTAGTTTTTAGCCAGAACAAATAATAAACATTTCTGACAGTATTGAACAACCCCCTTTGACTGAAGAGGTGTTCTCAAAGAGGGTGCAGAAGATATTTTATTTTCCTCTTTCTACGGGGTACGCAGCAGAGATCCAGGAGAGGTGACTCGGTAAGGACTCTTACTCTTAATCCGCTTCTGCCAGTTTTCCTAGGATCCCATCTGTAGCTCCAGTATTTACCAGAATTTGGCAAGGTTTTTCATTATTTTTAGTTTTAGTTTTCCTTTTGCTGAGAGAATAACGCAGCAACTTATCAGAAAATCCCTGAGTCAGGTCAACTTTAGAAAGGACCCATATAGGGGCCCAGCTTTAAGGATATATTTGAAGGCATTGAGTTGATGTTGAAAAATTTCCATAGGTCTTTGGAGCGCAATCTTTTTCCTAGTGTTCTAGCTAACCACAACTGAGATCTGGATCCCGGGCCAAGATTTTAACGATGGACCTCTAGGAGACTGTGATGTGAGGGGTGGAGGGGCAGATGTTATTTTATTTTACGAGTCTGGCCTGGCACTGTTGTAGCTGTAAAGCTGATAATTTGACAGACTTTTGTTGATGATTTTGTGTCTTTAACTTTTCCTTAGTCTTTTGCGATGAATTTTTTTTTTTTTGCAATGAATTTCTTAATTGGACTATTTTGGAATCTTGAAGTCTTTGGAAGCATCTATATATCAACAAAAATAGGTATCCCATTCCGTTTGTTTGATATGGGAACTCTTACTTTTAAGTGTACTTCTTAAGTAAACAATCTTATCTAATAGCAACATTCCCCATAATGGCCATTGTAATTCTAGATTGTCTTTAGTCTAAATTTTTATAGCTTCCAGGAACACGGTACTTAGACCTAAAAAAGCAGGTGTGCTAGAAGGTGGTGTGCTTAACTTGTTGAATTTTGAGAATACTATTATTGTTGTTGTTATTTTAGCTAAGACTTTGGATGTCTCAAGCCAAACTATTACCTAAGAGGATATGCCATGTCGTTGAGATTGTGTGGTGTTTCACAGTGCACCTCATCCCACACAAATCATCTTGAGGTTGGTGGGTGGCCCCTATCCATCTAACCCATTCTGTGTCCAACTAATCCCCACATGGGAGTCTGAGTTAGCTGGCAAGCATTCTAAGACAGGCTTTAAGTATTCAACTCTTGCCTGCCGATTTTTGTGGCTTTTTTCCTCCCAAGATTCCCATTAGCAACTAGCCTTTATCTACACAAAACAAGGCAAACAAACTAATTAGACTAGCAGAAACCAAGAGATGTTACCATTTCCTGGCCAAGAGAATAGCCTGTGTATACCAACAGTAAATCCCAGCATGGATTAAACTAGCAGACTTCAGTAAATGGGGACTATGGACTAGAACTGGAAAAGGGATCCAAACAATTGGGGAATTTTGGACTGAACCAAGGGCTAGGGACTCAGGGTCCAGATGGAACCATCTGACCCCTCAAGTTGTCTGCTAAGCACTGAAGTGGAAAACCAATTAGACCAGGAGCTCAATGTAAGACAGTGGAGCTCAGAACCAAGTGGACTTGCCCATGGCCCTCAAAAATAGCAAGGAAGATGTGAACTCAAATGGGTTCACAGAGTACTATGCCTATGTTTTTCATTGTCCCTGAATGTCAAATGAAGTTTGCTTCAGCTCCACCTGCCATCACCAAATCCATTAAATAACAAAAATTCAACCAAGTAGATTTGAAGATATAACTGGCTTTATTTAATGATTCATAGATCATGCATCATCACATCTAGCAAGCAGAGCTCTGAGGAGCTGTACAAGATGGAAAGCTGTTATAGGCAGAGGGAGAAGGAATAAGGAGAAGGCAATTTCATTCACCTTCCTTTAGGGAATGGAAAGGGTTTATGTGGCAGATTATCTCATTAGCGCTGACCAGAAAATCCTGGACTAACCGATTAAGACTACATTTCTGGAGAAGGTTAAAAGTAAAATTATGTTAGATATTAAGCTTTGGTTTGGTGACATGGGCTTAACACAAGTGATGCCATTTTGGGCCTGTTATTTCTTTTTAACACCTTGAGCCAAATTGGTGGCAGCCCTGCTCACAGCAATGTGTCCCTGGGTTCTGAGTTATTTGAGGTTAAGTAGTGATTCTGAAGCAATATTAGCCCAAGTGGTTTTGAGCTGTGTTGGTGGAATAAAGACACAACATTTGAAAGGGTCAAAAGTGTAAATAGGTATGTAATAATGAATGCTAAGTCTGATGAGATAAGGCTACAAAAAATTATATAGAGTTCACCAGAAGAATAAAGAGTTAAATGAAGATTTAGAGTATAGGTTGAGTTTGAGTATACTCAACAGTGTACTCAACTATATTGAACTGTTTGAGCAGTTCAATGTGTCTCACACACCACTCCCTTTTTAGGAAAGCTTCTTTAAGGCTTATTTCTTATTTTTGTTTTTAATTATACTGATACATAGTTAGAGTTTTAATTTTTTTGAATAATCTCAGAATAGTTATAAGAATAATACAAAGAACTCGCATTGACTCTTCATCCAGCCTACCTAAAATAACATCACTATAATGGCACAATTCAAAATTGTGTCTTCTGATGTAAATTGCTGACAGAAACACAGCGTTGCCTTTGTGATATCCTTGCAAAATAAATATATCACATGAACCAAATAATGAGAAGACATCAGAGAAACCCTAGTTACAGGACATTCTTCAAAATAACTGCCCTGTTCTTTAAATAAACCGTTGATTATTGTGTACAATTGATAATTGTGTTTACACATTAAATGTCCTTTTTATAGGAAATATGTACGAAAATATTTAAGGGTAAAGAGGCATCAGAGCTGCCACTAACTTTCAAATGGGCTGTAATCTTAGAGACACATGCACAAACAGACACATATGTATATACATGAGGTGAAACTGATAATATATAGTGAGATGTTAACAATCTGAGACCCCTTTCAACCCGAAGCCCTGAACTTGCTGTGGAAATTGGCTTGCCAGGAGTGGTACAATCACTCCCTCTTCTCCTCTACCTTCTCCACCATAAAGAAGTGCCTGGTTTGGAGTGTGCTTGAGGAGGCTAGGGGCTCTAGCTACAGCCCATAATCTAGCCATGGACCAAAGCTGACTGTCAGGACTGGTTTGAGACAAAGGAATAAGGCCATATGGAAATGGAAGGCATAATAAAGAATTAAGAAAAATGAAATTAATATACAAAGTGAGGAGTTTTATGCAAGAAAGTGATGAGATTAATAACACTGGTTCTCTGGTATGGGCCAAGAACTTGGTTATTCACTTCGAGGTAGTTTTGTGACTCTCTTTGAATTCCCTTCCACTCTCAGCAAAGCATGTTTTTTTCTGGGAGATTTTGAGGGGTGTTTGACCTTGGCTATACAAGAGTACGGTACAGTGTGGGGGAGCTCTTCTACACTTGGAAAGGCAAATGGTTAGGAAAGTCTGGGGCTAAGAGTATATATCTGGTAGTTTGAACACAACAGACTCAGGCAATATAATCCCCCCCCAAAAAAACCAAAAAACAAAAAAACAAAAAAACCTTTACTTCTTCCACTATCCCATTAAATCTGCCCAATGAGAGCAATCCTTCTGTTTGGGTGAAAACTCAATCCCTCGGACTTTTCTGATCACTGTGCTGCAAGAGAAAGTCCTATGGTCTTTCAACATGGCAAACAGAAATAACAATGTCTTTTACATAATAATCAAAATTCTAAATTTGATTTCAACATCAAATCTTCACACTTCCCTCGAGCTGAAGCCTTTTTTGAGCTGATTGCTGACAGTAGGAAGGGGGACATGGTGTTCCTTTTCTCTTTTATCCTGTCATACTATTTCGCCCCTTTCCAGCTTGTTGTCATTATGTTTTGGTCCTTCCTGTGTTGACGGGAAATGGCAGAGAGAAGAGGGAAGGTGGATGGAGCATGGGGGTGGGAATCACAATAATCCATCAACAGTCTCCTTCAAAACCACTTGATAAAATTCTTTGTCCATCCTTCTACTTTTTCATATTTCTATTGTGAATAAGGAAAATTTAAGGTTGTTACAAATGAGTGTAGGCTGGTTCCTTTGAAATCCTGCCTTCAAGGAAGTCTAGCACTTGCTTGAATGCAGCACCACCTATATTCTGCTGCTTTATTCAAAAGTTCCAATTTAATATCCTGTTAGAACTGTGCCGTGGAGTATTGGTATCTTAGTTTGGACTGCTAAAAAGAAGTATTGTGGATTTATTAACAACAAAAAAATTCCTTTCTCACAGTTCTGGAGGCTTGAAGTGAGATCGGGGTGCCAGCATGCTCAGGTTCTAATGAGAGCTCCCTTCCTGTTTGCAGGATGCCCACTTTTTTTTTTTTTTTTTTTTTTGAAATCTCACGTGGCTAGAAAAGCAAAAGAATTCTTGCAGGCCTTTAATCCAGCTCGTGGGGGCTCTGACCTTATGACCTAATCACCTCCCAAAGTCTCCACCTCCTAGTACTATCACATCAGGGATTAGGTTTCAACATAAGAATTTTGGGGGCACACAAACCTTTAGTCTATAGCAGCAGAAGGTTGACATGATTTCTGTCTCCAAGGAAAGAGGTAATCCTAGAATCACATCTAAAGGATTTGTTTCCCTGGAGACATTCTTCAAGGGCCTGATTTATATGGTCCATCTGGTTGTGCTGGTAGCAGTGAGCAATGGGAATGTATGTTTGTCTCAAGAGAGCTTTGAAGAGTATGAAAGACTGGCATCAACTGGCATTCTTAGATGCAGTGTGGTTTGGAGGACTTGAAAATAATAGCCATAAAAACAGGGTCAGCAGATGATCTAAAGCAATCAGCAGATGATCATTTTTAAGAGTCAAGAATAAGGTAAAAACAGGGGTGCCTGGGTGGCTCAGTTGGTTACGCATCTGCCTTTGGCTCAGGTCATGATCTCAGGGTCCTAGGATTGAGCGCCACACTGGGCTCCCCGCTCAGCAGGGAGTCTGCTTCTCCCTCTCCCTCTGCTGCTTCCCCTGCTTGTGTTCTCTCTCTCTCTGTCAAACAAATAAAATCTTTTTTAAAAAAGAACAAGATAAAAACAGAAGGGGAGGCAAACCATAATAGACTGTATAGTTAAGAGGAACAAACTGAGGGTTGCTGCAGGGGAGGTTGGTAGGGGGATACACTAAATGGGTGATGGGTATTAAAGAGTACACTGGTGATGAGCACTGGGTGTTATATGTGAGTGATGAATCACTAAATTCTACTCCTGAAATAAAACAAAACAAGTATATATGAATATATATATATATATATATATGAGAGAGAGTCTCTCCAAGGCAGTCTAAAATAAAGCCTATGGTTCCAAATCTCAAGGGCCCTCAAGCATTAGAAGATAAAATTCTGTATATTTTGACATCTCTGAGAGTAATATATTAAATGTAAAAATCACAAAATTTCCAGCCCAACATTTCCCTGTCTCCATGCTTTGCTTAAAATAGTCTCTGACAACACTGTCTTCATTCCCATCACCTCTTGGGTAGCTGATTTAAAAGTTTATATGTTCATGCCATATTTAGGAGCTTGCATTTATCTTAAAACAATGGTGAATTATTGAAAGATTTTAAACCAGAAAAATTATATGATCATACTTGCCTTTTAGACATCTTATTCTGGCAAGATTGTAGAGGATAGGTTAGAGACATGTGAGACTAACCAGTACATCAACAGTTATGAGAAAATGGAGAAAAAGCCAACAGTAAAACTAAAAAAAATGAAAGTGGAAAGGGTATAAGCATGGTATCACAAATGCCACAAGTGGAGGCAGTGATAAACAGTGCTTCTAATCAGTATATGACATATATTAGAAAGTGTTATTTCTCTTTTCTTAAGCTTTTATTTATTTATTCATGAGAGACACACAGAGAGAGAGAGAGAGGCAGAGACACAGGCAGAGGGAGAAGCAGGCTCCTCATGGGGACCCTGATGCGGGACCCGATCCCAGGACCCTGGGATCACGCCTTGAGCGGAAGGCAGATGCTCAACCACTGAGCCACCCAGGTGCCCTAGAAAATCTTATTTCTATTTAACAAGGGCATTACACACTCCTAACTGTACACGTATCTATTCATGTCTTTTTAAACATAGGAGCACATGGGGGCACCTTGGTGGCTTGGTCAGTTAAGCGTCTACCTTGGGCTCAGGTCATGATCCCAGGGTCTTGGGATCCAGCAGGGAGCCTGCGTCTCCCACTTCCCCTGGCCTCCACTCATGCTTACTCTGTCTCTCTGGTGCTCTCTCTCAAATAAATAAATAAAATCTAAAATAAGAAAAAGAAAACCCATAGAAATTCCTGAATTAAAAAAAAAACTTGAAAATGAAAAGCAAGGACCATATGATATCATAATTCGAGAGAAGGTCTTGGGTTTCAATTTTTGGTGCTTACGTTTTTTCATTTGCCACTCAATCTTTTCTTCAAATGAAATCTTACCTGAAACCCAACACGCATATGTGATCTGGAATGCTTATCTTCCCATTCCCTAACTCTCACATTGACTCCTGGTGCATCCTGAAGGGTCTGTTGATCTCTGTTCTTGTGACCATTCATCATTTAAAACTGAAATGTTATATTGTGAGTTCCATGAGCTGTAGGGAGCTTTTTTGTTTTGTTTACCACTGTATTCCCAATACCCAGTGCAGCACCTGGCACAAAGTTGGTGTCTAGTGAATATTTATTGAACGAATGAGTGAATAAATATTAGACAGAGAAAATTAAGTGACTTGGATGAAATTACCCAGAAAATTGATGAGGGTGGGACTTCATACATGGGGAGTGACTGGGTAGATATCGGTGGCATTATCAGAATAGGAGATAAAATAGAAGAAATATAGGAAAAAGGATGTTGAGTTCAGTTTTAGATATTAGACTTTGAGGCGCTTCAGGGGCATCCAGGTAGAGGCATCCACAGACAACAACAAACTGCTCAGCTTCTTTCTTTCTTTCTTTCTTTCTTTCTTTCTTTCTTTCTTTCTTTCTTTCTTTCTTTCTTTCGGAGGTGGGGGTTACACAGAGGGAAGAGGAGAAAGAGAATCCTAAGCAGGCTTCATGCCCAATGTGGCCATGGGGCTTGATCTCAGGAACCTGGGATCATGACCTGAGCCCAAATCAAGAGTTGGGTGCTTAATGGACTGAGCCGTCCAGGCGCCCCTGCTCTCAGTCTATTTAGCTTAGACTCAATGGTCTAGCACTTCAGCTCTTCTTGTAAAAGGCTTTCATTTTGCTTGTAAGCTCGACATTTGTCCAGGGATGTTTCCCGCCCTCACATAGCCACCAAGGCCGAGTTTCCTAAACTGTATTGTGCACGAAAATCACATGTGGAATCTAGTTAAAATGCAGATTCTGACTCAGAAGGTGGAGTCTGAGCTTTGGCAGTCTTTAACAAGCTTCCATGTAATGTCAAAGCTGCTTATCTACATTTTTGAGAAGCAAGACCCTGCAAATCAGCGAAAATGGCAGTGAGCTGGTTATCAGTTTTTTTGTTTTTGTGACATTCCACAATCTTTATAATAAGTAGAGATGGGTAGACTTGCAAAGTTTTGTTTGTCAAATGAATTTCTTCTCCTAAGCTTTGTTTTGGCTCTTCAAAGAATATGTTTAGGTGTTTTACAAGTTCACTTCGAAATATAATACGGCTTTTATTTCATAAATTAATTCAAGACAAACTTTCTTAATTTTAATGGCGATCCCATAAACCACTTATTCTTTCTAGGAGTTTTTTTTAGCTTTTAGCTTCAGGCTAAAGATTTTAGGCTAAGTTTAGCAGCTGTTGGAAGTAATGCAGCTAGAGAAGTAGGCTCTGTCAAGACATTTTGAAACATCAAGAGCTTAGAAAAAGTACCAATTGCAAAATAGTAACATGGGCTACATCTCCCAAGAGGTACAGCTATTCTTATCCTGAAACATGGAGACCATCCCACTGCAAAAACAAAAGGAGATTTTTATTCGCAACCAGTAGCCTGGTTTCTTAGATATCATTAGATTCATTTAAATTGAATGAATGACGTAGGTATCATCTGTACTTTTATCTAAGTCATTTCTCCTTTACTGTGAAGGTTTCATAAAATTTCATTATTTGTTTTCATTCTTCCATTCCAAAAGTCCTTTTAGGATATGTTATGGTTCTAGACACTGAGAGACAGCTGTGAGTTAGACAAAGACCTCGAGGTCATCAGACTTGGTTTTGTAGGAAAACAGACAATCACGAAGTAAATAAATGTGATAGGTTTGGCGCAGCCGTTTAGCGCCTGCCTTTGGCCCAGGGCGCGATCCTGGAGACCCGGGATCGAATCCCACGTCGGGCTCCCGGTGCATGGAGCCTGCTTCTCCCTCTGCCTATGTCTCTGCCTCTCTCTCTCTCTCTGTGTGACTATCATAAATAAATGAAAAATAAATAAATAAAAATAAAAGAGCAATGAACCGGAGTGATTAGGTATCAGGTGGTATTCTTAGACTGGATGACCCGGAAAGCCCTACTTAGGGAGTAATGTCTGAGCAGAGAGAGGAGTAAAATGAGGGCATGAACCATATTAATACGAAGAGAAATAAGAAGAGCAGAGTGAAAATGCCATATATTAAAGAATCAGCTTGGTGTGTGGAAGGGAGATTAAGACCAGTGAGATGAGGGACACAAGGGAGCGGAAAGCAGGAGATGGAAACAGGAGAGAGAGCAGCAGCCAGATCAAGTGGGGCTGGGAGTCTGGATTTTATTCTAGGGTGACTGCAAATATTTAGGGTCTTAAACCGAACATTGCATATGGTTTCTCTGTCTTTAGCATTCCCATTCGTACATTCCCCCACTTCAGTACGTGCTTCTACTAGAATACATTTCCGAATGAATACCTGGGTATTTTAATTGTTCCCAAACCTATGTTTCTGTTGTAATCTTTCTCTTGGATTCCAGTCTGATACTTTCAAATGCCTACTGGTATTTTCAATGAACTCTCCAATTTTCCCCTCAAACTCAACACCACAAACTCATCATCTCATTCCAACGTCTCCACGTTTATTGGCCATACCAACTTCTCTCTAGTTTCCTAGGTCAGAAAGGATTCTTCTGACGTTGGGGATTTCCTTTACTCTATTACACTGACTCTAACCCTGGTTCGGCCTTTTCATTACTTAATTCCTGGAAGCACACAACAGATTTTTACCTGGCTGGAGAGACATTCTTTTTCTTTTCTTTCTTTTTTTCTTTTTTAATATTCTATGTCTTTATTTTCATGGGAGTTTAGCAGGCAGGGTCCATATTTTTTGGTCAGTTCTTCTTTCTGTCCTATCACATATATAGGAACGGTTCATTCATTTTTTTTTTTAATTGGAGTTCAATTTGCCAACATATAGCATAACACCCAGTGCTCATCCCGCCAAGTGCCCCCCTCAGTGTCCCTCACCCCAACCCCCCTGCCCACCTCCCCTTCCATTACCCCCTGTTGGTTTCCCAGAGTTAGGAGTCTCTCATGGTCTGTGTCCCTCACTGATATTTTCACTCATTTTCTCTCCTTTGCCCTTTATTCCCTTTCACTAATTTTTATATTCCCCAAATGAATGAGACCATATGATGTTTGTCCTTGGAGAGACATTCTGACTTGAATTTCTTCTTTCTTCACATTCATACTGCATAGCTCTCCAAGACCATTGCTGCTGAAGTTCATCATTTTGTTCATAAGTGTATTCCTTATTCTTTTTATTAATAATTTCTCACACTGTGTATGAAACATGCCATCTTCTTGTAGCAAACCTTAACTGGTGCTCATATGAACTAAGGGAGATATTATTTTTATCTCCATTTTATAGGTAAGGAAAAGGAGTGTTAGGTATGTTAAGCCATCTGCGGAAAGTTACAAGGACACCAACAGGGAGACGGTAGGGCTTCGATTTGAACACAGGCCTATTCAGCTAGGAACACGGGGCTTTAGTTAATGATTGCATAAATAAATAAAAATCTTTTTTTTGAAAGATTTATTCATGAGAGAGACACAGAAAGAGAGAGGCAGAGACACAGGCAGAGGGAGAAGCAGGCTCCATGCAGGGAGCCTGACATGGGACTAGATCCCCGGGTCTCCGGGATCACACCCTGGGCTGAAAGCGGCGCTAAACCACTGAGCCACCTGGGCTGCCCTAAATAAATAAAAATCTTAAAAATAAATAAATAAATAAATAAATAAATAAATAAATAAATTCCTGCCTCTCTTTGGAGGCTTTCCAGGATGCAGGCCTGCATGTCTTACCGAACTTGCAGGCTGTATTCCACATTTCAAATTTCTTTTTTATTTATTTATCTTATTCATGAAAGACACAGAGAGAGAGAGAGAGAGACAGAGAGACAGAGGCAGAGACCCAGGCAGAGGGAGAAGCAGGCCCCACGCAGGGAGCCCCATGCGGGACTGGATCCCGGGACCCCGGGGTCACGCCCTGGGCTGAAGGCTGATGCTCTACCGCTGAGCCCCCCGGGGGTGAGGACCCCTCACACATGTCTCTAGGTGTGTGCTGTGCATGACCTTTCTCCTGCAGCCGTGAGCTCCCTGCGATGCCCTGCGTCACTCGGGGCTCCAGGAAGGGGGGCTGCTGGGGTGCGCGAGGCCTTCTCCCCGGGGGGGGGGGGGCTGGGGCCTTGGGCACGGCCCTTGGCGCACCGCGTGCCTCGTGAAAGGTAAGGACCCGGGGATCCCCGGGGGGCCCAGCGGTTCGGCGCCGCCTGCAGCCCAGGGCGCGATCCTGGGGAGGGGATCCAGTCCCACGTGGAGGGGAGGGGAGGGGAGGGCAGGGCAGGGCCCTTCTAGCTGTCCTGGCTGGAGGGGCGGGCGCACCGGCCTGAAGTCCTCAAGGGAGGCCCCGGGGTGCCGACCTCTGCCTGCAACGAGAACGGGTCACGTCCTTGACCCCGGGTCACGTCCCGGCTGAGCCTCCCGGACCCCGGGTCCCGCCCCCCGCGGGCAGCAGTAGCCCCGCTGGGTTCACGTGCCTGCCGCCCGGGGAGCCACCTTCACCGGCCCTGCGTGGGGCACCCGCAGCGTCTGCTGGAGCTCCCCGGGTCCGCGGGCCGCCCCCCGCCCCCCCCCGCCCCCCGAGCTCCGGGGAGGATCCGCGCACACGCCGTGGGGGAGTCGGGGCCGCAGCGGCAGCTCCGAGGGCGCGGCGGACCCGGCGGCCTTAGGACCGCGCGGCGCCCGGCGCCCCGAGGCCCCGCCCTCCCCCCCGCGAGCGCGTGCGCGGCCGCCCGGTAGCCCCGCCCCCCGGAAGTGCCGCGGGCGGGCGGCCGGGCCCGCGTGTGGCGGTCGGGGACGGCGGCGGAGCCCCGCGCGGGAGCCATGGAGGTGGTGGAGGCCGCCGCGCAGCTGGAAACGCTCAAGTTCAACGGCGCCGGCCTGGCGGACGGCCCGGCCCTGCAGTCGGACGCGGCGGCGGCGGGCGCTCGGCGGGAGGCGGACGCTCAGCCCGCCGCCGCGCAGCCGCCTCGCTCGGCCCCGAGGCCGGAGCCGGGAGCGGGACGGAGCTGCGTCACCGGCCCGGGCGCCGCGCTGGGGGCCTCGGGGTCGGACTCGGACTCGGACTCGGACAGGTAGGGGCGCGGGGGGCGGGGGAGCCTGGGGGGGGACCGGGGACCCGGGGGGGGGGCCTGGGGAGGTCGGGGCCGTGGGGGCGGGGAGGGCGGGAGGGAGCCGGCGGCCGAGCGCGCACGTGCGGGACCCCTGCGCCCCGCCTCGCCCCTGCGCCCCGCCCCGCCTCGCCCCTGCGCCCCGCGCTGCCGTCGGCCTCTGTCGTCTTCAGCTTGGTCCTGGAGGATCCAACGTAGCATCGCAAAAAAAAAACAAAAAACAAAAACAAACAAACAAAAAAAAACCCCACCCCCCCAAACCCAAACAAACCCTGAGGATATTGGATTATTTCGACAACCACTCAGTATGGCGTGGCCCTTTACGGTCCTAAACTTTGGGATTTTGTGTTAGATCTTTTTTTTTTTTTTTTTTAAATATTTATTTATTTATGATAGAGAGAGAGGCAGAGACACAGGCGGAGGGAGAAGCAGGCTCCATGCAGGGAGCCCGACGTGGGACTCGATCCCGTGCTCCAGGATCGCGCCCTGGGCCAAAGGCAGGTGCCAAACTGCTGAGCCACCCGGGGATCCCCCAGATCACCTTTTTATTTAAAAAAAAAAAAACAAAGGTCTAGAGCGTGGCCTTGGTGTTTGAACCAGTGAACTGGGGACCAGTTAGAGGATTCCGCACGCTTGTTCCCGCTTTGGCTAGAGGCGGTGAGGCTGGGGACGCCGCCTCCGCCTTGAGGTCTGGGGGAGGACCTGCCTGTAGGGTGTCCCTGGGTCACACGGACGGTGCCGCCCGGGATCCGAGTGTGTCACGTGGGCCGCTGAGCGGACGGACAGGTGTGCCCCTGCCCTCCATCCCAGGAGAAGGACGAAGGACGGAACTCCGAGCGTTGGTGTCGGAATGAGAGGCGGCGGGAACCACAAGGCCGACACCCGGAGAGGTCAAGGGAGAGCCCGGCTCTGGGGCCCCGGTAGCCCTGCGTCCCGGAGGATGCAGAGGAAGGGCGCGCCCCGGTTACCGGGGTGGTAAGCCTTGCTCTGTAGAGCCGGGCTGAGCTGGGTTCAAGGGTGAAAGCAGGGCCGCCTGCAGCCCAGGGCCTGACCCTGGAGTCCCCGGATCGAGGCCCGCGTCGGGCTCCCTGCATGGAGCCTGCTTCTCCCTCGGCCTGGGTCTCTGCCTCTCTCTGTGTCTCTCATGAACGAATAAATAAAATCTTAAAAAAAAAAAAAAAAGTGAAAGCAGAGAAGCATGAGTGGGACGGGGATTGGTGTGGAAAGAGTCGGAAAGACATTGCGTGAGTTCAAGATGTGACCGTGGGTCTCTGGGTCAAGTGTCTGGAAGTCGTCCTAACAGATGGGGCGGTGGGCTAGACAAGGAGGCATCAACCGGGTGGAGGTGCCGGTGGTTGGTAAGATGGGGAGTAACCCATCTGGGACGGGGGCTGGAGACCAGCAGAGTTTAACTTGGACGGTGAAGTCGAGGTCTGTTGTGCAGCTGATGGGACATTGAAGCAGCGGGTAATGACCTGAGAGTTCAGAGGCCAGCTCTGGACTGGAGACGTAAATGGAGACCTCAGTTTATGGAGAGGATTTGCTTTTTTTTTTTTTTTTTTTATTATAGATATTTTCAGATTTATTAAAGGTAGAGAGTAGTATAATGAACGTACATGTACTCATCACCACACTTACACGGTTTCCAGTATTTTGTTAATGTTGTATCTAGTATTTCTAAACATTTTTTTTTTAACCTCAGATTTTTAGAGCAAATATCAAACACTATGTCACCTTGTCCACGTCCTTTACTATACGTTTCTGATAAAGTACTTGTCCAGTAACCACCATGTCGTGATCAAACAGGAAGAGTTAACCTTAATTCCTTAATACCACCTAATAGTATTCATATTTCTCTAGTTGTCTTTTGACAGTTGGTCTATTTGAATTGAAATTCAAACAAGATTCTCAGGGCATTTGGATGTGATGTCCGTTTAGTCTCTTTTAAGTGAAGGTCATGTTTAAAGCCACGAAGACGGGGATCCCTGGGTGGCTCAGCAGTTGAGCGTCTGCCTTCAGCCCAGGGCCTGATCCTGGAGTCCCAGGATTGAGCCCCAGGATCGAGTCCCACGGCGGGCTCCCTGCATGGAGCCTGCTTCTCCCTCTGCCTGTGTCTCTGCCTCTCTCTGTATCTCATGAATAAATAAAATCTTTTAAAAATAAAAAAAATAAATAAAGCCATGAAGACACAGGAAGGCACCTGAGGGTGGAATCCCACGGCAGCTTAGTGAATGCCAAAATGTGGAAGTTTTTTGAGGAAGTAAGTGGGAATCCTGTCAGATGTTGCTCAAAAGTTCAGGTGACAGATGTCTACTAGATGGAACACCTTGGATGTTGTCGATGACCTTGTAAAGGAGTGGTGACGGAAGCCACTTTGGGGTAAAGACGGAATGGGACGTGAGGGAAGAGATAGCACATGTTAATGACACTCAAGAAACTAAGGGGAAAATGAGGCCATAGCTGGAGGAATTGAACAAGTACTACAGGGTTTTGCTATGCTGATGAGAATGATCTGGGGTAGAATATAGTAGTAGCAGGAAAAAGTTCGCTTGTGAATGGGCTGCCCATTGCCCCTGTAACAAGGAAAGACTGTAGGTGCCAGAACTAATGCCTTTGTTTCAAAAACTTGATAACCCATCCGAGAAGACGTGTTTTTCATGTTTGCTGGAGAGTATGAGACAGGCTGTGCTCTAGGCATTGTTTAAAAAATTGCTGTGAGAGGAGATGGATTGTGGAGGTTAACTAGGAACCTGACTGTAAAGGGCTCTGAGATGGCCTTTGTCTTGTACACAATATAGGTTTATGAAGAAACTACTAAAGCTTTTCTCTATGTCTGATGTTTTCTTAATGAAAAATGGAAAGAATGGTACAAACAGAGCCATCAGCTTGATTTAATCCTTATTAACATTTCAGAACTTAGTTTCACATATGTATGCTATTACGACCTTCTAAAGTCGTTAAGTGTTTCAGCATGCATCTCTAGGGGACATTCTTTTACACAATCACAGTTGTTACACAACAGAATGGATAATTCCTACATATATAATGTCTAGCCATAGTTTTTTTTTTTTTTTTTCCTTTTAAGCAAGTATGTGAACTGATTAAGATGGAAGGTCATGAGAGGGTGAAGATAATAGTAGGAGGAAGGGTTGATTTTTGTGGGAAGACTGATGTCAGTGATACTACAGGAAAATAGGTGAGAAATGAGGGGAATCCCTCTCTCCCCTTACCAAACAAGGTCATAGTAACAGTGGAAATGGGATTGAGAAATTGAATGAGAACGATGTTTGCCTTCTGAAGGTAGGATTTTATCATTGGCTGTGAGATGGCGTTCATAAGTGCCAGATGGCTTAAAATGATTCCAAGGTTTCTGCCTATAGTGACTGAATTGAAGACTGAACAATGAAAATAAGAGGTTCCAGGAGAGGAGCAGGTTCTGTAAGGAGAATGTTTTTTTTTTTTTTTTTTTTTTTTTTAACTTGTTGCTAGAATGAAGTAAGTCTACGTTACTCATACAGAGGTAGCCAGTATGTAGCTAGGGATTAGGGGTGAAGCTTAGAGTTACCAGTATCAAGGCTGACGATTTAGGAGTTATCTATACATGAGTGATCATTGAAATCATTTGAGTGGATGACAGTACCCATGCGAAGAGGACAGAGAAGAGAAAATGAGCGTGAACTTTTAAAAACAGCACATAAAATGGGCTAAGGGAGTTTGTAGAGTAGAGTTGACATGGTTGAAAGCTTTCAGGAGTTTCCAAGTTGTATGAAGATTGAAAGCATTTTATTGGCTATTAAGTGATCTGGTCATTGATAACTAATAAAGGGTACCTTGTCCAGAGCTCTCTTTTGTCAGTTATTTATCACATGCTTGATTATATTAAGACAAATGTGTGATGTGTGAGTCTATAGTAATAATAGGATTTAGGTCACAGCAGGGATTTTGAAAATGTTATCAGTGGATTGAAGACTACTTTCCAAATACCATAGCCAATCTCGAAATGCTAGGTTTTGAATTATATCAGCACCAGTAACTGTGTAGTAGATATTTCCTAGTTGAAAAATTGTAATTTAATACCATTAAAATTATACTTTACGACTAGGTTTTTTTACTTTTTCTTCCCTACAGTGACACAGATTCAGATAGTTCAAGCTCCTCCTCTTCCTCTTCCTCCTCATCTTCCTCATCGTCTTCCTCTTGTATATCACTTCCTCCACTGGTGTCAGATGGAGAAGATGATTTACAAACTGAGAAGGAAAACAAGAATTTTCCTCTTAAAACAAAAGATGAGTTACTCCTTAATGTAAGTACTTAGATTTGTTATTAAACCTAATTTGAATGTTAAAAATACGTTATGATACTAATACTGATCTCATTTGGCCTATATCCAGCTCTGTAAATTTGAAGACTTCTCAACCTCTTACTGGGCATATACATTTGCTGTGCCTTTTTTTTTTTTTTTTTTTTTTTTTTAAATAAAAGAGAAGATTGATCTGTTTGCTAAGGTTTTTTCTAAATCTAATGTTTGATTATTGTTCTTGATGGGCATCAACTTCAGTTTGCTATTTTTTGTTTTTTTATCTTTCCTACAAAGATTTCTTATATATATTTACCACTTTTGTTTTTTTGTTTTTGTCCACAAGTCAGAAAATTTTGCTCAGTAATAATTGAAATCTTTTTAATTGATTGCATTTAAGAGATGTAGAAAGTGAAATTAGATGGGTTGAGTTTCTTAGACTCCTCTTAGCTTGAAGTTTTGGGAGCATTTTTGTTACAGATGGAGGAAACTTACTTATGATAGGTTGGTATTTATTGGCACTTGACAGGTTTGGTTTGTACAGTTGATCCTTACATGGTTCTTTCCTCTTCTTTCCACCCTAGAAGGATGAAGGATAGTAGTTTGGTTGAAACCTCATGATCCAAAAGGAATGTCTCCTCAGAATTTCAAAATATAGGCTGTATTGCCACATTATTTATTCTCCCTACACCCACATGTACTTCAGGTACTACCGATGCTTTTTCAAAATTTAATGATCACTAATTACAATTATTATGTAATACTTAAATCTACGAAACAGTTTAATGCAGGGTTTGAAAACAGTTTGAGTCTCAAGGTAATTTTCTTTTCATGCCAATATTTTTCTTTTTCTCTACTTGTAATAAGAAATTTCCTACCTCACTCATGCTTTATGTATTGAAAACCCCTTGATTTTTATACAGTTTCATCGGTGGTTCTTGTTTTCATACTACAGACATTGCTATCCCTTCGTGGTCTTTTTACGCAAAGGCTCTCCCAACTTACAACTATTTTCTGAAAGCATTAGGAGACTTCTTTGGTCTTTCTCTTGTACCTTAATCACCTCTCTACTTAAGTTTTCTTAGAGTATAAAAATCAACAAATAAAGGACCCACAGTACTTGTTATATGTGTCATTTTCTTATGTCTCTTACTTGACCTGGAATTTTTACCTTGTGAATCTCTTGAAATTTAATTCAAAATCTTAGTCTATATATTTAAGTATTTTTCTTGGTTACAGTGCTCATATTTTCATTAGAAAACTAAAAACTAAAAAAGTTCCTCACACAGAGGCCAGGAACCACCTTCTGGAGGGCTGAAGGTGGTTCATATCTGCTCTTTTTAGCTCCCAGTGTCCAATAGGATGCTTGACAGATAGTGGGTTGTCAGTCAGCAGTAATGTATGATTATAGAATGAGTGAGGAAACGACAGGCATCTTACATTCATTCATTCTTAAACTGTTACAGCACACCATTCATATACAGGTGCTGTAAGCAAGACCCTCCAGTTCTGTTCTCATAGTGCCTGGTGGAAAGAGACAGTAAATAAAGCAGAGACAAATATAATTTTGGAAGTGCTGTTCAATTGTGAGAGTGTATGTTTGGCTCATAATCAGAAAATTAAATTTTTGCTGGAAAGGTATGTTAGCTTTTGAAAGTTGAACAGTGAGCCAATCTGTTCCTTTTTTGTGCCAGTTCCGAGGGATCTTTGGGAAGGATGGAAGAAGCAATTATAGTCTTTATTTTTCAACTTTGGATTCTTGAGTAGCTGTTCACTTTATTTTATATTGACATGATTAGGAAGTCAACTTACTGGAAGTTCCTAGTCCTTTAGACCACTGCTACTGGAGTTAGGTAGAGGAATGAGTTCCCTGGATTGCCACAGATCTTTGACTTAGGGCATATATGAGGACTCCTTCAGGACTTCAACTCTGAAGTTCACGGGAGGAGAATGACTTGGCCCTGCAGACCAAGAATGGTATGGCCGTGTATACTCAATGTCTTTAGGACTCTGCTGCTTTCTCCACGGGGCTGGCAGTTTGGTCATTGATGATAGTCCTATATGAAAGTCTTGGGGGATATGTGTACCGGTTTACCTGGGGCCTGGTACACAGCCCTGAACTCATCATTGAGGCTAGTGGGATTGTATTTAGGTTGCTTGGGCATGAGTCACATAATCACTCCTGTTTGCGTGGGAGGATATGTAGGAAAGTGAATGCTTTAGAGAACACACATGGGCAGGTGTGAGGGTGGGAACACGTAAAAGCCCGTTGACAGGAAGGGAGTCCAAATGTGTGTGTATTTTGAGGAAGGAGAGGGTTGGGTGGGTGGTACCAGCCCCTTGCAAACCACAAGGAATTGGTTCTCTGTCGCAGGAAAGAAGTCATCTTCTCTCCACTTCAGAAAGGGACGCTGTTCAGTCAGTAATAGTCATCCCATTTAGAGAGTAAAAGGGAAATACTTGGAAGAGTTTATCACATAAGAGTTTCCAACATGTGACTTGTGTTGGACTCTTGTGGTTGTCCAACCAAAAAAGACTCAACTTACCTCAAGAGAAGGGGGATGCATTGTAAACTGACTTGGATGGGGAAGCCAATGGGAACTAAGGCAGCTATTGAGGAGGAGATAGCCAGGCTCTTTCTTTTACAAGTCTTTGGATATTCTCATAGTTATCTTGAGTGTCTTTTTCTTGCTTTACTGACTGATTTCTGTTTACCTATAGATTAATCTTTTTAGGGATCCCTGGGTGGCGCAGCGGTTTGGCACCTGCCTTTGGCCCAGGGCGCGATCCTGGAAACCCGGGATCGAATCCCACGTCGGGCTCCTGGTGCATGGAGCCTGCTTCTCCCTCTGCCTGTGTCTCTGCCCCCCTCTCTCTCTCTCTCTCTCTGTGACTATCATAAATAAATTAAAAAATTAAAAAAAAAGATTAATCTTTTTAAATTCTAGTTTGCATGTAGATTGCTGTGACCCTGGCTTGTACTTCGATTTTCCCCTTGAACCAACCAATTAATGCCAGATTTCTTTGCCGACTTTTGAGACAATCCTATTGGATTTGTTTTTTTTTGTGTGTGTGTTTTGTTCCTTTCCTTTCCCTTTCCCTTTCCCCTTCCCTTTCCCTTTCCCTTTCCCTTTCCCTTTCCCTTTCCCTTTCCGACAATCCACTTTTCCTGGGAACTGTCCCTTGTTAAAACCAGCTCTAGCCAATGTCAAATATACCATTTTGTTCGGGTCATACTGGTATACCCTCTTAGCAGGGATTGTGCATGGAGGTTTGATCTATGTATTTTATTTAGTTTCCTAATGAAATGCTGAAGAAAATTAAGGAAACATTGTAACCATGTTGGACTTGCTAAGAGGTATACATAAATTAAAATGGGCCAAACAGTTTTATCAATTTCAGAGTTTGTGCTGGATCTTTAGAAGATCTCTAGAATAGACCTGCCCAATTTAACCCAATTTTATGTTCATCTCTTTATAAAATGTCTCATATTCTAGGTTGTTTCCTATTGCCATTCAGGCATGCTGACCTTAATTTTTACCTCCAGTTAGTCTGTCAAGCAGGAATGTCACCTCCGTGGATCTAGCTTTTTAAATCTTTTCCATCCTTGGCAAGTTAGATCCTGGTGATCTAACTACTAACTATCGCCGATCTTTAATTGTAAGTATATAGGAGCCACAGTGAAATAATCTCAAGATTGTTCTTTTAGAATTAAACCTTAGAGAGTTGTAACAGTCCCTTGGGATGACAAGATATGGTTGTATCTTGATTTTAAAGAAAGGGAATGGTTAGGTACAGAGGCATAGAAAAGGAAAGTAGTCTTAGTTGGCTCTTTTTATAATGTCATAGTTATGTAATATATGCTGTTAAATTTAACCAAGTGGAATTATTCTTTTGATCATAAACTCCTCTTTAATGCTGAGAAGATTTATATAACACCTACACAGTAAATAGCAGCGTACCTATTACAGCTTTGAAACTGTTTTAAACCACATAGGGTTTATTCAGTGTTTCAGTAAACTGGAAAATTAGGTCCTTTTCAAAAAATTTTCTCAGCAATTGATGTCCTGAACTCTTTATTTAAATAAATCACGTGTAATTAAAATCAAAAAAACATTTATGGGATTGTGACATTTCAGAACCTTAATCAGAAATGAATTTTATGGGACACCTGGGTGGGTCAGTGGGTTGAGTGTCTGCCTTTGGCTCTGGTCATGATTCCAGGGTCTTGGGGTGGAGCCTGCGTCAAGCTCCCTGGGGCTCTCTGCTCAGCGGGGAGGCTGCTTCTCCCACTCCTCTGCCCCTCACCCCCCCCCCTCATATGTGCGCATGCACCTGCGTGCTCTCTCAAATAAATACAAATCTTAAAAAAAAGAAATTAAGTTTTTAAATTAATGCCTATTATTTTCTTTTCTGAAAACTTGGAAGGCTTTACATAACATTTCAAAGTTATGGTTACCGTGCTTATGGTGATAAAAAACTGACAATACTGCAGTAGGCATATTAATGCATATTTATACACATAATATAGCATTTCTTGGAACCTTCATAGTTTGGAGATTGCCTATGTTATATTGTAAAACGAAGGCATTTTGTAGTTAGGTTGAGTACATAGATTTTCTTTCTGATTTTGGCAGCGCAGACAGATACCCTTAAACATCCTTACAGGATATAGAAGTATCTGGGCCACCTCAGGTGGTCAGAAGTTACAGCAGATTATTTCTTAATTTTTGATCTCATCATCCATGTATTTGCAGTGTACCATAGTCTTCACTTAATAATGATTGAGTTGAGTATGTTGTTTTTAAGGGCTAGCTTACTTTGTAAGCTTTGCCCTAAATACAGGCCTCTTTCAACTTAGCATTTTATGACTCTAAATGTATTTGAAGTTATTATGTATCATAGAATACTGATAAAACTTAACATTCTTTTCCAAATGTCTGATATTTAAGAAATGGCTCATATACTTGAGGTGTTTTTAAATTAATGCTTGGTGCTTTTTAAAAATAGTGCTCAGATTTTTAAAAAAAATTTAAATTTCGTGCTTCATTATACAAAATTATTTTAGTAGAGCTTATAGCAAACAGAAATGATCCCTTAAGCTAAAAGAATATTTTCAGATATTCTTATGAAGATAGTGTTTTATTCGGTAAAGTAACCATGTATGTTCTGTGTATATATGTATTTATGGCTATTATATAAAAGTATTCCATTTTATTAGATTTCCCTATTCCTCAGTAGATTTTAATAAGTTCTGATTGCTTTAGAGGATAAAGACAAATGTCTGTTAAAAGGGAATCTAGCTAGAGAGTGAGCATACATACTTTTGCTAAAAGCAAAGTGACACCAGAAAGTTAATGATTGAATGCGGGATGAATGGTACTGGACATACAAAGTAGTAGGATTGAGTGGAAGAGGAGATAACTGGCAGTGCAGGGGTCAAGGAAGTCATCCTGAATTGTAAGACAGATCAGATGGGTATGGAAAGGTGACAGGTGAAGAGAATTTGAACTATCTCACTCATTAGATAGAGTCTGTGGCATGGCACTTGTATTCCAGTGTTGCTTACATAGTAGGGGCTCAGGGAGTGTTTCCTTGTTCATTGATTTATTATCCATATGCCTAATGTTGTCAATTAATGGGCATTTCTTTCATTTTGAAATTTGGGACTAAAAGTTGATGACATTACAGTTATTTGGCAGTGCTTATATCTTCGTGATATATAAAGTCAATGCCTTAGATTTGATGAAACATGGACTCCTCAGTTAACATAAAAAAAGATATTGCTTAGGGACACCTGGGTAGCTCAGCGGTTAAGCATCTGCCTTAACTTGGTGGCTCAGGGCATGGTTCTGGAGACCCGGGATCAAATCCCACATCAGGCTCCCTGCATGGAGCCTGCTTCTCCCTCTGCCTGTGTCTCTGCCTCTATCTCTGTGTCTCTCTCATGAATAAATAAATAAATCTTTTTTTTTTTTTTTTTTTTTTTTTTATAAATAGTGCTTAGAGTTATATTGTTGAAGGTTGTTTCTTATTTAGATGGATTATATTTTTATGTGAGTCAGCTTTTGAAGATAATTTTTTTTTTAAGATTTTATTTATTTATTCATGAAAGACACAGGGAGAGAGAGAGAGTCAGAGACACGGGCAGAGGGGGAAGCAGGCTCCACTCAGGGAGCCCGACGCGGGACCCAATCCGGGGTCTCCAGGATCACACCCTGGGCTGAAGGCGGCACTAAACCGCTGAGCCACCCAGGCTGTCCTGAAGATAATCTTAGAAACTTTGTTTCTGGCAGTAATTTTAGAGAAAAACAGGGTAAGAACATTGTATTCATTTTAAAAGAAAAATACAAAGACACTGCAAAGAAGTGTTGAAAAGGTCAACCAGGAAATTAAGGAAGAATTAAAAAGATTCATGGAAACTAATGAGAATGAAGATACAACCATTCAAAATCTTTGGGATACAGCAAAAGCAGTCCTGAGGGGGAAATACATCGCAATACAAGCATCCCTCCAAAAACTGGAAAGAACTCAAATATAAAAGCTAACCTTAACAGCTAAAGGAGCTAGAGAAAAAACAGCAAATAGATCCTACACCCAGCAGAAGAAGAGAGTTAATGAAGATTCGAGCAGAACTCAATGAAATCGAGACCAAAGAACTGTGGAACAGAACAACAAAACCAGGAGTTGGTTCTTTGAAAGAATTAATAAGATAGATAAACCATTAGCCAGCCTTATTAAAAAGAAGAGAGAGAAGACTCAAATTAATAAAATCATGAAAAAAAAATAAAATCATGAATGAGAAAGGAGGGATCACTACCAACACCAAGGAAATACAAACGATTTAAAAAACCCATTATGAACAGCTATATGCCAATAAATTAGGCAATCTAGAAGAAATGGACTCATTTCTGGAAAGCCACAAACTACCAAAATTGGAACTGGAAGAAATAGAAAACCTGAACAGGCCAATAACCAGGGAGGAAATTGAAGCCTCCTGGTTCAAAAACCTCCCAAGACACAAAAGTCCAGGGCCAGATGGCTTCCCTGGGGAATTCTATCAAACGTTTAAAGAAACCATACCTATTCTACTAAAGCTGTTCGGAATGATAGAAAGAGATGGAGTCCTTCCAAACTTGTTCTATGAAGCCAGCATCACCTTAATTCCAAAACCAGAGAAAGACTCCACAAAAAAGGAGAATTATAGACCAATATCCCTGATGAACATGGATGCAAAAATTCTCAACAAGATACTAGCCAATAGGATACAACAATACATTAAGAAGATTATTCACCATGACCAAGTAGGATTTATCCCCAGGTTTCTTTTTTTTTTTTTAGGTTTCATTTTTTTAGGTGAAAATATTTAGGGAAGCCCAGGTGGCTCAGTGGTTTAGCGCCTGCCTTCAGCCCAGGGTGTGATCTGAGTCCCAAGATCAAGTCCCACGTCAGACTCCCTGCATAGAGCCTGCTTCTCCCTCTGCCTGTGTCTCTGCCTCTCTCTCTCTGTCTCTTTCTCTCTCTGTCTCATGAATAAATAAAACCTTTAAAAAAAGAAGAAAAAATTAGTGGGCTAGTCTGAATCTTAAGTTTAGTATACTCGATAGGGTAATTAATGAGGGCAATTAATGTGTATTGAGCTCTATGGAACATTATAAAAGGACTTTTGTAAAGTTGAAATATTGGACTAAACGTTATATGTGGTCTTAGCTACCACACAGTGTACAGATCTAATCCATTCTTTTTTCCAATATGTTTTACCAGCTATAGGGGGAAAAAAAAAAAAAAAAAAGTTTTCAATCATGGCTCTCAGTACTCCAGGGATTGGATCCTACTTTCCAACCATATCTGAAAAGTGAAGGCTCACCTAATAGCATCAGGTAATTGGCTGCCACATGCGTGTCCTCTATTTTTGGGTAATATAAGGAAAGTGGTCAGATAATTTTATTCCACTTTCCGCACTTTTAAGAAAAGTCTCCCCAGTCTAGCCAATTGAATTAGTTGTCTTTTGGAATCTTTAATTCTTTTTCCCATTACTGCCTGCTGCCCTTTTTCTAGATTTATAAGTAAAAACCCCAATCAAGGTTCTTCAGATAATTTTGCCTCAGAAAATTATAAATTACTGACTTTTTTTCCTTACTGATTTTTTTTCTTGCCCAATAGTAAATCTTAAGAGCTAGAAAATGCAAGGTCATTGTAATGCACAAATGTCACCATTTCAGAGGGCCATTTTTGACCCATTAGCTCCTTCCATTTTTGCACTGGACGTCTCACATCCATTTTTTAACTAACGTGTCTACAGTTTGTTTTAATAGGTTACATTTGAATGTTTTGCTTAACTGAACAACCTTGTAGGCCATACAGATGTTCAGAAATCAGAATATAATAATATTCTTGTAACATAAACAATAATTGCTCTTTCATGGATATTTCAGAAGTGTGGGTAGGACCATGCATTTCTTTAATGCCATAGTTATGGGAACCTTTTATCCAGAATTACAGTAATTGTGTTTGAGGCTGGAATATAATTTGTATCTAAATGTGCTGTCTCTTTGATTACATGCAGTTAAACATTTTTTTAAATTGTATTATTGGCCATTTGCATGAAATATTCAGAACTTTGCTCAGTTTTCCCACTGTTCAGAGAGAAGAAAACTGATTCCCAGAAAGAAAGTGATTTGCCCAAGATAGTGGGAGAGCAGATTCACAACTAGTAACAGGTAGATTTCGGTGTGCTGTGTTTTTAGTACTTGTGTAGACCTGCGTAAAAAGCAACATTAGAATTTGATCATTTGAGCTACCTGGTTATTTGGTTTCTGAATAATGTAGGATATTTTGTCTTGGTGATAGATGATTGTATCATAATGTAAGCTTTCTTAAATTGCATGTGCTTGGACCATATTATCTTTTAATAGAGCCTTTGACTTGGAACTGTATATTTAGTATGTTGAATTTTAGTAGTTCATTTACCAAATGGCACTATGTATCTGGGGATTTTAATTTCCTTTTTTTTTAATATTATATTTATTTATTCATGAGAGACACACAGAGAGAAGAGGCAGAGACACAGGCAGAGGGAGAAGCAGGCTCCATGCAAGGAGCCTGATGCAGGACTTGATCCCGGGTCTCCAGGATCACACCCTGGGCTGAAGGCGGCGCTAAACCGCTGAGCCACTAGGGCTGCCCGGGATTTTAATTTCCATGTGGCTTTTTCTTTTGCTAATAATGTGAATGAAGTCTTTTTCTTTGTTTCCTTGCCTATTTTTTGTTCTTACAAATAACATTTGTTTTGAGTCCTTATACATAATATTAACTTTATTTAAGTGATAGCATGGATATTTATCTCTAGTTGTAGATATTGTACACTTAAGACAGGTTTTAGTTTTTTTTTAATTTAGGGAAATGACAGTGGTAAAAATAGAGATTTATCACAGATCTTCATTTCCCAGGCAAAGTATTCAGGTTATCATTAAGACTACATAGCAATATGTTGTATGTTGTTAAAATGTGGCCTAAAGTTGTATCTGTATTAATGGCCAAAAATAGAGTGGTGCTATTAATCCCTAGGTGTATGTTTTGTAATGGTGGGCTTTTTGGGTGTATGACAATGTAAAGCAGTGCTGTTCAGTAGAGCTTCCTGCAGTGGTGGAGATGTTCTATGTCCATGCTGTGTTAATACTTTAACAGTTGCGCATTTGAAATGTGGCTAGTCCAACCAAATATTGAGTTTTAAATTTTATTTAATTTTAATTAAATTTAAATAACCAAATGTAGTTAGTGTCTGGTATAAGCAGAATAACAAGAGCCTTTCTTACCCACTTATCCATCTTTCCATGAGGGTTGTAGGATAATCCAGGCTCATACTTTAATCTTCTTACCTGAAGTAAACAGCCTTCTTTTATTTTCAGTATACCTAGCTTTTACTTAAATGGTGGAGAAGGTCTTTCTATCCCAAGTTTCCCTCATCACCTCTACCTTTGTTTTTTTAGTTTTTTTTTTTTTTTTTTTTTTTTTTAAGATTTTACTTACTTATTCATGAGAGACGCAGGGAGAGAGGCAGAGACACAGGCAGAGGCAGAAGCAGGCTCCCTGAAGGGAGCCCGATTGGGGACTTGGGGACCCCGGGATCACGCCTTGAGCTGAAGACAGACGCTCAGCCACTGAGCCACCCAGGCGTCCCTGGTTTTTTAGTTTTATCACTATGCCTTTTACTTTTAATTCTTCATATCCTGTGTGTCCTATCAAGAGTGGTAGTGTCTGTCCAATGTGTGTTCTGGCTACTGTTTTTTTTTTTTTTTTCTTTATTGGAGTTTGTGTGTTTTTCCTCTTTTCTGTGATACAAACACATTCTTCCCCTACTCATGGAAAAGTAAAGTGATGGATTTTTATTTCTTAAAAGGATATTATGCAACTGAGCAGATTTATTCATTATCTTACTGGGAACAGCTGCTGAACAGCTGCTATGTTAACAGGGAGCCAGATTTTAATCTAATGATTGTAATACTGTTTGCTGCTACAAACCGAGGTATCTATGGATCAGTTCTGGACAGTGAAGCTTCCTTAGAAACCTGCCTTTTTAATTTTCATTCCTTGGGGATTCTGTTGAATTCTGGGAATTATGTTTTCATTATCTGATTTTGCTCTGATTGAAAAAGACTGATTTCTTTTGAGAGTTTTGTTTAACTTAGACTGATGAGATCTAAGTCATTTCATTTAGTAAGTTTATGCTAAGCACCTACTGTATGCTGGTCATTGTCTTGGGTGTTACAGCAATGAACAAGGCTGGCCAAGTTCTGCTTATTGTTGGATTTATTACCTTGAAATGGCTTTAAGCAAGACAACACATAGGGTGTTAGACAGTAATGTGTTTACAAAAAAGAAAATTAACAGGATAATTTAATAAAGAGTAACTAGGCATGGTGGAGGTACAGTATTTCAGATTCCATGGTTAGGGCCGAGAAAGTAACATTTGACATACAGATATCAAGACAAGATCATGTACTGCCCATTCGGACACGATAGTCCCAGGAACTTTCCTTTCGAACCTTCTAAAGTTCTGCCTCTTGAAGCCTGACAAAAATCTTTATGGAAAGCATGCTTGTTTAAAAGGAACAAATACACATACTCTTTGATCCAATTCCCCAAATATCTGCCATTTTCAAAGCAACTATATTGCTTGGCTTGACTGGACTTTCAAAGGTAAACTCGGTAATAGGCCTTTGGTCTGGAGTTGTACTAGGCTGATTTCATTTATTATAGGTTTTATGTGTAATATTTAGTTCTTTATATACCTTTTATGTTCTGCAGAGTATTTGGGATAGAGATTTCATGCACATCACTTTTTCAGGTAGGTCTGTTAACTATCAAGAGGCAATTTAATGCCTTCATTGGTCTTTTTTTAGTAATATTAGGAATCTAATTGTATATACATTCCTATGTCATAAGATAGTGGGATCACTGAATTGGAATGAAAGGTATGGTGGTGATCACAGATAACAGTATTTCTCTGTTTTTTTTTTCTCTAAGTTTGGTTCTATATGAGACAGATCCTTCCCATTTGTAGGCAATTTCATCCTGTTAATACATGGGTAAGAAACAGGATAACAGGAAGTAAGGAATCCTGGCAGACTCTGCCTTTGGCCACAGGAGTGGATCCCTGCCTCACAACAAATATTCTTTGTATATCTTCACCTGTCTTCCTCATTGCTAGATGTGTCTCATAGACATCCTTAGAGAACATCGAGATTTCATCAGACTCTGGAGCTGACCTGCTCTTCTCAACTTAGAGTAAATTTTGTTTTATAATGATCTCAAAAGATGATGAAAAGGAATTAAAGTTCAGCAGTCTGGTTTTAAAAACACACAAATAAGAACACAGTAGGAATAGATGGTCACTTTTTGTTCACATTTTTATAATTTTTTTTATTTATTTATGATAGTCACACAGGGAGAGAGAGAGGCAGAGACATGAAGCAGGCTCCATGCACCGGGAGCCCGACGTGGGATTCGATCCCGGGTCTCCAGGATCGCGCCCTGGGCCAAAGGCAGGCGCCAAACCGCTGCGCCACCCAGGGATCCCTGTTCACATTTTTAAAAAGAAATTTCAGTCAAGATGCATTGTTATGCTCAACATTTGAAACATTCCTAATAAATAGTCATACATCATGTCCACTATCATTACACTTTCTTGATGCCTGATATTCTGGACATACCAATCAATATTTGAAAAATGAAAAATATGATGTAATAATTGAAAATGAGGAGGAGGACTTACTTTTTTTGGAAATACACAAGAAAGTCATTAGACAAAAATTTCAGCATGATGCTTTCTTATGTTCAAATGATACTCTATAAAGGATACATTTATAATGGCAATAAAAGCTATTAAATAAATATACAATAGCAAATAAGGTATAAGATGGGTTCAGATAAACCTATGGACTATTTAGGACTTGAGACAATCTAATTAAATGTGATTTTAATCAATACTATATGATATGACAAAATGGTTCTAAAGTTTGCTTAGTGAAATAAGCATGAGAATAGTTAGAAGAATTCCAAGGGGAAAAATATGGATGGAATGGATAGAGGACCTAGCCTTATTCCCAAATATTAAAGCATACAATGAAAGGTACAGTTGTTGAAATAGTTTATTACTGACACTGAAATAGATTAGTAGAACTGAATGGAGATTTCAGTAAAAAACCCAAATATATGAATACATTTAGTATGTATTAACATTTATTTTTCATATTAGTAGGGAAAAAGATGGATTATTCTATAATATATGGTAATAATTGGCTAGTAATATGGGTAAAGATAAAGCCAATCTGTGCCTTGCCTTTTTACAAGGATAAAATTACAAATGGACCAAATATACAAATATTAAAATTGAAATTGGAGAAGCAATGAAAATAGTGAATTTAAAAATGATTTTGGTATAGGGAAAGTCTCTCTGTGACATAAGTCTCAAAAGCCAATATATATAGATATATAGATATAGATGTATTTGACTATATAAAAATTAAAATGCTAAAGTTCATTAAGCAACTTAAATGCTAAAAACCATTCTGGGAGAAAAGGGAGTGGATGTTTTCATATTTGGTGAAGGGCAAATGTTCTTTAACCCAAAGTTCTCTTATAAGTTAATAAAAAAAGAACCTTCTGAAAGAAAAATGTGTAAAATATACAAACAATTCATAAACACAATTAGAAAGCCAGGAAACATGCAAGAATGCACAGTCTTTCTGATTAATGAAGAAATTAAAATAAAAGCAAGATGCTGTTTTATATTGTCAACCTGTCACCCTAGCAGAGATTGAAAGTTTGCGTCTCAGTGATGGCAAGAGTGTGAGAAAATCTCTCATTGTTTGTGGAATTGTTAATTGACAACCTTTTTGAAAAGAAAGTTGGCAGTATCTGTCAAAACTATAAAGGCATTTGTACCTTTGGGTCTAGCATTTCGACTTATGGGGATTTATCACAGGAGTGACTTGAAGATGCATGTAAGGGATAGTTCACTGTATCATTGTGTGTAATGGTAAAAGTTAAAAAGAGGCAGATGTTTTATCAGGTGATGTGTTAAGTTATAGTCTACAGAGATACACTGTAAGAATGTCTAAAAAATCAGATGTTTGGGCAGCCCCGGTGACTCAGCGGTTTAGCGCCGCCTTCAGCCCAGGGCCCGATCCTGGAGACCTGGGATTGAGTCCCACATGGAGTCCCACATGGAGTCCCACATCAGGCTCCTGCAGGGAGCCTGCTTCTCCCTCTGCCTGTGTCTCTGCCTCTCTCTCTCTCTCTCTCTCTCTCTCTCTCGTCTCTAATAAATACATTTTTAAAAAATCTAAAAAAAAATTAAATGTTTATGTTTTGGTGTAGAAAGATGTACAAAATATAGAAAAGATAGCTTGCAGTATAATGTGGATATAAGTAAAACATTTTACAATTAGAAATAAAGTTTATATCTGCATGGTAAATGTATTTGAAAGGTACTGTTAACAGAGCTCTATGGAGAGGAATTGGAAGGTTGAAAGTAGTAAAATAGGGAATTTTTGCTTTTTACTCTGAGTCCCTCTGTACTACTAATTTTTTCCTTTTTTAAAAAACAGGAGCATGTATTTTATATTTTAAAGTTAGAAGAAATCAACAGTATCAGAGTTATAATCTGTATGAAATCATAATATATTGCATGGCCTTTATTCCTCTTAATAGAAAATACAAAACAAGAACTTTTAATTCTGTGGCCAAATAGCATTTATTTATTTGAAAATAACATTATTTTGTGTTCTAAGCATTAATGACATACCTACCCTCCTCCTCCGTTCAGAGGTTTTCCGAAAATATCTAACAGCACTTCCTCTTTGAAGATTTCCTTATCCTTTGTTCTACCTACATGATCCTGACTTTATTTTAGTGGGCTTTATTGCAGTCCAGAAGTAGGGAAAGTTTTTGTTCTAGATTTAACTGTAATTTGCTTAGTCAGTGGGGCAGATTTCAGATTTCATCACTATACTTCGGCATTAGAAAATGCCATTCTCTACTTATTAGGGGTGCCACCCCTAGAAGCAGAAGTCAGTGTGATTTGCTCTCCACGTCTGCTATCTCCCAGCATCGTAGTTCTCCATTCTCGTTTTCAACTGGGTGTGGGATTTCTTTAGCTGAAAACTTCTTAACAAGGCTATTCCATGTCACATGTTCTTTCCCAGTTCTAACAACTGTACTCCCTTCTCTATTTTAATACACACATGGACCAATTTCAAACCATGGTCTTGCCAAGAAAAGACTATCCATATTTAATATGCAAAAATGACAGGTGGTTGTCCTCTCCCTAAAAGTACTCAGAAAAAATTCTGACGCATAAAACACAATCATTTCCTCCAGCACCATTCAGACTAACCATGTAGAAGTTAAGTCTTCTGAATGGAGTTTGTTGAGACCTTCAGTGTGGTTGTTCATGAGTAATTCTCAATCAGAAAATAGCATCTCCCAGAAGCGAATTATACTTTAACTCTGGTTATTTGATTTGTTAAAAACGTTGAATCCTTGAAGAGGAAAATGATTACCCATGATATAGTCCTCTGTAATACACTGTACTGTTTAGGGTTTTCCCATATTTTTCAGCATTTCTTCAAGTTACCTTTTCCTTCCAAACCAACTCCGAACATGCCAGTAATAGGATCTTTACACTTTCAAGCCTTCTAAAAGTTAGTTGTGGTCTTTTGGCAAAGGTCAAAAATAGAAAATTCTGTTTATTTCGCTTAAAGCCTAAGGTCAGTTTTATTCTTAGACTTCTCTTCAACTTCATCTCTACTTCAGCATCTAGTTTCTATAGCAACTGAGATTACTATAGTAGCTGGGTCAGAAAAGAATTTTTAAATGTAAAGATATTTAGTTTTTTACATAGAGAAAGAAGATACTAGGCAACATTTCACAGCTTTTCGAGGGAGCCTGTGTTCTGTTTCCCAAGAATTCTAGATTTTTTTCCTGAAGAGGCCAGACACTCTTTTTCAAACAGTCCCAGGAAAGATTGCTGTTGCTGTTTTCAACTACTTAATCTCTGTCAAAGTAACCAAATTAAAACAGCTAAGAGAGAGAACTCTTCTTCTGTGGAGAAATTGTAGTGGTCAGTAGAATTATTTCTCTGGGAATCACTATGTGAAATGTCCTTTTTTTTTTTTTAAACATTGGATTCCTTAACAATAATAGCTTGTTTTGTTTTGTTTTTTGTCTCACTCAAGTATGATTGAAAAAATGTAGGTATTTTGTCCATGTTCTTAGTCTAGCTGGATTAAGGTATAGATGCTGTTGCGTCACTCGTGGGGAGATACTGGAGGTGGAAGAAATACTGTCAGACACTAAAAACGATAACATCAGAGATGGAATAAGTGCTTAAGAGACCCCATCTTCAGGAATGTTTATAGTGCTTTAAATGGAAATGATGTCCCATTTTTTTTAGTCGTTGAAGCTGGAGGAAAATTAATGCTTTTTTATATTATAGGAACTACCTTCTGTTGAAGAACTCACTATTATTCTGCCTGAAGATATTGAATTAAAGCCTTTTGGGATGGTTTCAAGTATTATTGAGCAATTAGGTATGTAAATAATTTTACAAATAAAATTCTTTATATCCAAGTTTGTACTCATCAAATCAAAGGCTTATGACAAGTGCATTTTCTGTGACATATGTAATAATACTTCATTTTATAGTAATTAAGTTTGAATAAATTCCGTTTTATATATGTAACTCACAAATGCATTGTCTTTAAAAAATATAAAGTCTGCTTTTACTGACATTTCTCCAGAATTTTCTTTTATTTGGAGTATTTGTTTTTTATTGCTGTTAAGTTTCTTCAAACTTAGTGGCTTTAAACAACACAAATTTATGGTGTTATAGTTCTGTAGGCCAGAAGTCTGATGTGGGTCCCACTGGGCTAAAATCAAGGGGTCCATCAGGGCTGAGTTCCTTTCTAAAGGCTCTAGAAAGGAACTCATTTTCTCCTTTTCTGCTTTAGAGGCTGCCTGTATTCCTTGGCTCATGGCCCCCTTCTTGCATCTTCAAAGTCAGTAATATACCTTCTCCCACCCTTCTCCCTTCATCACATCTCTCCCTGACCAAAGCCTGGAAAGATTATTTACTTTTAAGGACTCCTTAGGAGGGTTGTAATCTGGGATAATCTCCCCATCTCAAGGTCCTTATTCTTAATCATATCTGCAAAATGCCCCCCCCCCCCTTTTAATGTAAGATAACATATTTATACGTTCAGGGTTTAGAGTTTTGGGTGTTTTGGGCAAGGGGGACATTGTTCTACCTACTGTCCTTGATTTTTATTTTAGAAACATGTAAATTAGAAAGTTCTGTCATTTAATGTCATGAAATATAAAGCTATTGGTTAGAAAAGAACTAGATATTATAGATTTCTTTTAGCCGCAGGATGTGAGGTAAGTATACTAAAGCCCTTGAAGTTAATGTAGTTACCATTAGCTCTCATACCAAGATCCATCTGAAAGTAGAACTCAGAGTTGACAAAGTCAAAGGATATTTGAACTGGATAAAAGACCTAGATTGTCCACCAGCCCCCTTAGTTTACAGGACTTAAGGGACCCAGAAAAACCTAACTCATTTGCCCTTATGCTCAGTTGTATAATGGGTCAGTGGTAGTCCAGAAATTGACTTATGACCTTTTTCTAACATTGTCCATTCCAATATTTTAAAAGGTTTGTAATTACGTAATTTTGTACTTCTGCAATTCATTAATCAAAATTTTGATTAAAGTGAAACTTTCTTTTAATAAAAATCATGATTATTAAAACTAATTCTTGAGTCATTACATTTACTGGTTTTTGAGTTATCTTATGGCATTTAATAATATGCATAAGTAAGTCAAATAAGTAATAACTTGATTACATAGTGAGTTGAGCATTTATTAGACTTGATGCATATAGAAAAAGGTTGTAATGTTTCTCAAGAAAAAAATATGAAATATATGATGTGCAAGGAATAATGCTTTTTAAAGATACTGGTTTCACTAGCATGCCCTAATAGACTAACAAAATTCTCAAGCTGTTGGGAATAAAGATTGACTCAAAATCAGCACATGCTACCCTGTTTTGAGAGCGGAAAATATTGAACGTGATTTGGAGCAAATTACAAAAGAGAAAATATAATAAGTTTTAGTACATGAAGCAAAAAATATGTGAATTCAGATAAGAGCCTAAGGAGAAAAAGACAGGATTTGGCTTTGTACTCTGCAGTTATTCTACAATGCTGGCTTGTTTTTCTTTCTCTCCCTTTATTTACTTTGGAAAATGCAAGAGGCTATTTAGATCTTATCCACCTGGGTAGAAGTAGACAGATTTCAGGAAATTAAGGATCTTATACTGGTACATATTTTGGCTATTGATAGCCTTGGAGATTTTTATCAGCATACGGTACAAACTTTAGGTTTATTTGTACCCAACTACCTGCAACTGCCACCTAGAAGGAAACACGGTCAGAAGTCATGTTGTTAAAGGAAGAGGATTGGAACTAGGGATCCAGGTTACTCTAGGTTCTGGGGATGCCTTCGTCTGAAATTGGCCATGTGATAATATTAAACCCTTAAATCCTGTTTTTTTGTTTTATCTTTCTATGAAATGAGGGTATTGGATTAGGTGATCTTTTATTTTCATGTAATTTGATTCTTGGGGAGGGGATTAAGGTGGAGAAATGATTGAAAATGCTGTGAGTGCTCACTGTCACCATCAGTCCTTACTCATCATCTATTCAAGAAACAGACCTAATGCAAAAACTGTTGATCTGTGCTCTTTTACTCCATATATGTTTAGAACTTAGAAGCACTGTTATAAATAATTGAATACAGTTGGAATTTTGTAAATGAATTTTAATAACCTGAACGTATTTCATTTCTCAAGTGGACATGCCATTATCTGTATAATGTGGCAAAGTATGCTTACATGTTGCTCTAATTTTCTAAGAGCCTATTGTTTGCTTTTTTTCTCTTTGCTCTGGTAGCTTGGTTGTTTAACATTTGTGGCACTTACAGGAATTGGAGATTATATGATAGACTAGTGGGATAATGCTTTTGCTTTTTGAGAAGGAGAATGATAAAAATTACTGTGAGTTCCATTATTCTGCATCTGTTCAGAGGAAGATGCTTTTGGGAAGTCTTTAGCTTTTTCATTGATCAGTGAGTACTCAGTGCTTTGTAGAAAGAATTTCTAGAGTGAGAAAGAAGACTAATTTTTCCTAAAACAGGAGTTTTGTGACTAAATGTGATTATACTTTGAGTAAAAATTGCTTGGGAAAATGTACATAACTTGTTTTATTAACTTCTTAGTGGATGATACCAATTTTCTGTGAGAATTTTTACTTTAGTTTTTTTTTTCTTAGAATTGTAGCTTTTTGTTTTAAATTAAAATATGTAGAATCTATTTCCGTGTGCCACTTGATAATAGACTGTTCTTTTAAGAGTAGTTATGAGGTATATTAGCTCACCTTAAATTTCATTTTAAATTTTGTTGAAGTTAAAGGCTAAATTAAATTCTCACTTAAATTTTACATTATCTTGTGATTAAATCTTGAAATAATCTCCTTTGTTTCATTTTTCAGTAATAATTGAATCTATGACTAACTTACCTCCAGTTAATGAGGAGACTGTAATTTTTAAAAGTGATCGGCAGGCAGCAGGAAAGGTTTGTAAAAAAAATTCAAATCTTACAATTATTTCTGTTTCTTTGTTGATTGGTTTTTCTGACTTTATCTGTCTTAAAAAGAATTTGTTAATTTTAGTAGATGAGCAGTATAGAGCTCTGAGTTTTATTTTTTTATTTTTATTTTTTGAGTTTTATTTTATTCTTGATTTTTTTCAATACTTCATGCCATTTTTTCCTGTTTGTCAGGTACTCTGTGAGGCGGTGGGTCTGCATATTGAATACCTCCAGGTACCCAAAGTTGAGGGCAGGAAACTTTCTACAGTAAGAGTTCTTACTGTAAGAGTTCTTAACTCTTTTGGTTTGTGAGTCCCTTTGAGTGGTGGCTCTTAAAACTTTTTAAACTTTGGCTTCCTCAGGTAGAATATTAAGAGTGGAAAGAAGAAACAGGGGAAAAAGATTTCAGCAATAGCTACAGTGTCTCTGTAAGCACATTCTAGGGAATTATGAGTCTGTGTACTTTAGCACTTGCCATAAAGTCAAATCCCTTATAACATTTTTCAAATGGAACACTCTGCATGTCCATCTTTAATATGGGAGACTATACATTTTACCCAGTAAATAGGCAATGCTGAGAGTCAGCAGAGAATGTAAAATCTCTAAGATCAAGAATATAAATACTAACCAAGTGTTCCTTTTTTTGGGTAGACGGGTAGTTTATTCACCTCAGCATTCTCCACTCTAGAAAGTACAGTGCTTTGTAAATTATAAATGCTAAGTAAATGTGTACTGTGTTGAAAACAAATAAAAATAAGAAAACAAGAAACCAGCTGTTATCTTTGGGGAAGTCCCTTTTGGGGTTTAGTTTTTCCCAGATAATCTACCAACAGTTGGCTTCCTTTTTGTTCTAGGAGATACAATTAATTTACACCTGATCAGAAAAAAACATATCTTTTTAATTATATTATTGGGTCATTTATATATTTTCCGTTTTATCTGCTATTTCCTACTGTCCCATTCACACATATTAGAAAGAGATCAGGTTTTTATCAGGGTCCTGCCTACCTTGTACTACCTACATATGTTTGGTTTTGTTTTTTTTTTTTGTTTTTTTTTTGTTTTTTTTAGATCAACAAGCTAATTAAAGAGAAATGAGTGATTTAGGATTGCAAAGCAATCAGTGACAGAATTAGTTGGAGCCCAGAGCTGATACATCTTGGCAATTCTTGAGAAAGTTGGTGAGAGGAAAAAAAGACTTTAATGCCTAAAGGATGATGCTGTACTTTTTTCCCTTTCAAATACCAGGGCTCAGTCCTTTTGTTTCAAGTATCGGTTCTGCTGGTGCCTGTGTTAAGTGGTTAGAGATTCACTGGGGGCTTAACCTCAGAGAAGGTGGAGAGAGAAAAGGAATAGTAAACGAGTCAGTGACTGCCTTGAGTAGCTCTCCATGCCCATCGGTATGTGTACTTCTTTAGGAGAAACCAGTATTCTGCTGTGGTACAAAGACCAAGCATTTCTCACTGTCCTCCAGGAAGTAGTAGAAGAAGAGAAGGGAAAAGAGGGAATGGAAACTTCTTTCTTGATTTTCTGGATGAGTTGAAACTGATTATTTCCATGATTCCTTTTATTTATGATTTTCATGACAGTTGCCTTTTTCTTTAAGTAGCTAGCTTAGACGATTTTAATTTCAAAGTACCCAACACTTTGCTAATTAAAAACCTCTAAATTCACATTTCTTATATCTTGATCAGATACATTTGAATTTTTAGTTCTATAATTGTGGCTAATGTTAATATTCAGCTCTTTTGTCATTTGACATTGAAACTAGTCAGATAAAAATGTAACATTTATGCCTCTAACTTTAGTTATGTGACATAAGTCTAGAGAAAAAAATTAAATCAATTTCTCCATTTTACATAGAGAGCTTTGTATATTCAAGAAGTGACAAGCCTTTAAAAAATGTTTGCTTATAAATCTAAATGCCTTGATGTGATTCCCCCAAAATAATGGTATAGGCTGGGGTGGGTAGAGTTGGGATTATTAGTTGAACCAGTGACCAGAAAATGAAATTGAATCTGTTTTAGATCTTATCTGTATACTAAATTAGTTTTATCTTCAATGTCAAACCTTTGCACATCCTTTTCTTTTCCCTCTACTCTTGAACATAAAGAGACACAGTGATAAATATTCTGTATGTCTTAATTCATTGATGCTTAAGCAAGTGGAATTTTCCGCATTTACTCAAAAATCATAAAATCTTAAAAGGGAATAAAATGGAGTTTCCCACCTAGTCTGTCTGCCTGATGCATTTTCCTTCCACCTTCCTCCCCCTTCCCCACTGATCTAAGGGAGGTGTCCTTGGATTTGTGTTCTACCCTTTGCCCTTTAATCCTAGGAATGATTAGTTACTCTTGGTAAATGATGAATGAAGTTTTATTTTTAATATTTAGGTCTTTATCAGGGGATTAAAAATTGACCAACCTGTGCAATTTATTATCCCTGTACAAGATGAATTACTTATTTGTTTTGCCTTTACTTTTCATTATTTGTTAGAGTTGGGAAGGAATTTTTACTGATTTTTTTAAAAGAATATATTACAATCTTGATTGGTAGTATGTGCTGAATTTATGAAAGTCTCTGTATTATTTTGATACAGTGTTTATTTTTCCTCCCTCAGCAACTTATGAAGTAGTAGTAACACAGTGATTAGTGTAAAGCGATTGATAAGAGAGAATTCTGGATGGCTGTGGGGGCTCATTTCCCCCTTTTCCCTTTTGGTACCTTAGCCAGAAGCTGGCCCAGCTGGAACCAGCTAAGGCCTTTGGCAGGTGGCATTCTTAGAAGGCTGTTCTCAGAGCAGCAGTATGCAGATCTCGGCTCTCCATTTGCAGTCTTCCAGCATTATCCCTGGGCCTGTTTGATCTGTTTCCTTTTACCTGTAGAAATGAGGATTACCTGATCCCTCTTAGGCTAAGCAAGAAATATGTAATGTGTGTGTGGCGAGGGGAGTGTGCAGCTTCTCTCTCTCGGAGTGCTTTGTGCAGGTGTAGCCCTCTGACTGTGGCAGGCCCCCAGCCACTACAAGTTGTGCCATGCAGCTTACGGAACATCTAAGCCTGGACTATGCTGTGGCATGAGAATTTGGGGGAATGAATTTACTGCTCTTCTTGTCAGGTTTTTTTTCCTAACAGTCCTTATGCTACATCTGTATGACATGGTAGTGGTATGGTAAGTATAAAACATAAGTTGGATTAAGTATTCATGACAATTTCTATGGAATATATACTTTTATTTAAAGTGTAAGGAAAGCTTCTTGCCTACCTTAAAGTAAATATCTTAGAGACATTATAATCCTAAGTTTTGTTTCTCACACTGCTGTCCTCAGCCACTCCTTCCTTTCCGTTTATCTGTTGTCAGGTAGTTTGGAACTTGCAGGATCCTCAGAGGCAGGCCTGAAGAGTGAGCTGGGATGCAGGGTTTGAGGAAACTAGGAGATGAAAGGGGCTGGCCTGAGCCCTACTTTGAGGTTGCTCTTTAGAGTTTATTTAACTCTCAGGTATTAGCCAGTCTAAAATCTATACTTCGTAATTGATAGTAGTTTAGAATATTGTTAAACCTTTTTTTCCTATATCTCTGGATTAGCTAAATTGCTTATGTCAACTCGGTCAAGTATTCCATGGCTCTTGGAGGTAGGAGCATAAATACCTCACCATTTTGATGTAAGCTACGTATGCATTCTTTAAAGTAGCTTCCTGTTACCTGGTGTTATTTTACTTAAAACCTTATAATGATTTTATCATAGGTATGGCTCATAAACACTTGAGATCTTAAGAATAGTTAACTAAGTACACTTTGATTTTATTCAAGCATTTTGTATGTCACTTAGCTTTTTTGTTCAAACCAGTCCCTGTGTAAACCTGAAGCTGTACAGGCATTTCTTTAGTGAAATCATTTCTCAGGAAATGGAATTCTTTTGTCCATGAAACCAATCCGAGGGAAAAACAGCTTTATGTATCAGGTTGCAAACAATGACTATTATAATACCTTTATGGGAAATTTTTCTAAACATATTTCCTATCCTCGTCCAAACTTGAAGAATCAGATCTGTCTATATTTATCAAAGGAGTTCAAAAAAAAAAGAAAGGTTTTTAACACTTTTTAATAAATGACAAGACAGTCTATTACTGTATGTAATGTGAGCCAGTAAGAGTTGTGCTGCAGTATTTCCCTCTGTCCTTTGCTGTTCTGGTTGGAAGAGGTCTACTCTTTGTATCTAAATCCTTTCAAAGTAAATTTGCTATTTTCTTTAAAATTAAAAAAGAAGTTACATTTTTAATGCTATTAGTGTTACTTCAGAATATGTTGGCATTTTAATTGTATTGAATACCTCTAGTTATTTGGGGGTATTCATGTCTTCAGAATATTGGTACCCTGATGGGTGAGCTGTTTTATTGCCTCCCTGAAAATTGGTAAACTGTCAAATGGTATAAAAAATAAAATGAGAATATTTACTCTCAAAAATGAAGATCTGAGAACGTACTAAAACAGTGCTTTTGGTTTAAAACTTTCAGTGCAGTTGGTTTAAAGTGGTCCACGCGATTTGGAAAGTTATGTAGTAATTTATATCCAGTTTTAATAATCATACTCTTGGCTCCAATAATTCCCCCTTACAAATGAATTTTTGAAAAACCTAAAGTACAGAAATTTACATTTAGAAGGATGTTCTTCATGGCACCATTTATCATGTTATACAAATTGTAAGCTCCCTAAGTGTCCTGTTAAGACTAGTTAAATCATGCCAGATCTATAAAGGAGTGTAATATAGCTACCGAAATTACACTGCAAATAATATTTATAATGTGGAAAAACTTAATGCAACTTTCGGTTTTAAAAGCGGACAGTATACAAAACTGCAATGTGATCTCAAAAGAAAAAAATTATTAGTAGAAAAAGGACTAGAAAAGTTGACACTGACATTGGTGATGGTCTAGTTTCTATGACATACACCTATTATCAGAAACATTTTTTTTTTTAATTTGGGTATTTTGAGAACATTTTGAAAACAAGAGATTTCCTTTAATTATTCATAAAACATTTTCAGAAATAAAATACGTTTACACTAAAAGCAGTTCCTTTACATAAAAGTTAAAGGCTGTATAAGCTTCTTTGGTTTTGGAGAAATAAGCAACTTCAAGTTCAAATCTACTTTTTCTAGGTTTTGAATTAGAAACAGTTGTAGTTTAATTTTATCAAAATGTTAACCACTGTATGGAAACAGCAGAAATGATTGAATACCCATTAAAGCAGAAGCTTGCTTTTGAATTGTGTTGTAAGATTCCAAGTGACAACATTTTATTTCTCACATTATAATTCTTTTCTTCATACTTGACAACTTAAATGAGGAATAATAAAAAAAAATTCATTATTTGTATCTAGTTGGTATACCACCAAGATGATTTGAATTTAGCAAGGAACAAACTTGTTAACTTGTTTTAAATTCATAAGGAAGGAAATCTGGAATGAGTTGGTATAATCAAGACATGAGGACTTTGTGAGTAGGCAAAAGTAACTTAAATATAAATACAGTTTTATTGCTATGACATGTCAAAATTACCTTGTAACAATTATTGGTTTTAAGAAATAATACTAATTTTTTGAGTTATTATTTTACATATTAAGGAGGTCTTTACGTTTCTTCTATTTTATAGATATTTGAGATATTTGGACCTGTTGCACATCCATTTTATGTGTTACGGTTTAATTCTTCAGAGCACATTGAGAGTAAAGGTATTAAAATAAAGGACACTATGTATTTTGCTCCATCAATGAAAGACTTCACCCAATACATATTCACAGAAAAACTTAAACAGTAAGTATATTACTGATAATGCTAGTTGTTGTCTGCTTATCTAATATTTATATTTTAGGAATAAATTTCAGTGAAGGTAGTTTCTTGTTAAATATCTGTGTTCCAAAGCGTTCATTCATTTTCCTAATAACATCTCTGAAAGCAACAATCTGTTAGATTTTACACGTAGAGATGATTTATATCTTTTACCCAAAATGAAATAATCAACTACTAAGACTACATATGGGCCATATAAAGTTTCTGATTCTAGTTCATATTTTTTTCCATTACATACCTTTTTTTTTAATAGACATGCTACTTCAGCATTAGTATTACCACTTAAATAGAATTCTTTTCCATTTTAAATAAAACTATTCCTTAGAACATTATAGGCTTACCTATTTAATAAGACTTCATAATTCTCCAGAAAAAAAGAAAATGAGTAAATTTCAGGTGGCTTTTTTTTTTTTAATATTTATTTATTCATGAGAGACACACAGAGAGAGGCAGAGAGAGAAGCAGGCTCCATGTGGGGAGCCTGATACGGGACTCAATCCTGGGACTCCAGGATCACTCCCTGGGGCGAAGGCAAGGGCTAAACCACTGAGCCACCCAGGGATCCCCTCAGGTTGCTTATCAATTGTAGATTTACAGAAGAGACAGCAAAAATGTGTCCCTAAAAAATTGTGTATTAGGTTGATAAACAGGGTTGATTTAACCAACAAACTACTGCTTTCCCTTTTGTGGATGCTAAATGATGCCTTTGGCATGTGGGTAGTAACATTCCTCCATGTTTATGCAACTCATTAATTGTGCATTTTCCATGTGTTATTTGTGTTGCCAAGTGTTAGCTGTAGAGCTGCTTATATAACAGTTGAACTTGTTATTATAATCATATAATTTATTTATAGTAAATGAGTAATATTTAGTTCAAGTAGAATAATTTTTTCAGGAAAGAAAAAACAGTTAAATGTTTTGGAAAGATGTAATGAGTATGAGCCACTAAAAATATTGTAAAATTAGGAGTGGAAGAAACACTGCAAAGGATTGGGGGTGGGGTGGGGATCTTAAATCCAAAAAGACTTTGTACTCAGTTTGGCACACAAGTCCCTTTTAGGTCTAAGCTCTCTTTGATGGGAAACTTGAAGTGTAGTTGAAGCGTTAGGAATGTGGTTTTTGCAGAACATAGAAGGGAACTTGAGTCCGTGAGTGGCCTTAGTGCTGCCTCAGTACTAGTCCCTGTTGCATGGCGTAAAGCCTCTAAAGCACATATTAAATCCAGTCTCTGAATGTCATTTATCATAATTCATCAAACCCATGTTTAAGAATCCACATACTCCTGAGGAACATTTTGCCTAAGTCGTTCTTTGTGTCGGTAAGGTTGATTTTTCCAAACAGCTGCTGAAAAGAAAGGTGGCTTATATAGAAAAGTCACGTTTTATCATCATGCCTTAGACAGCGTTTCCTTCTGCTTTTGACATTGATGTTGCTCTGGATGTCCCTTTTTTAGGCGTTTAACAAGTAAAATATTTTAGCTTTAAAAAGATAAACCTAAAAAAGCTTCTCTGAAGATATTTATTAAATAGATGTTAAACAAAAGAAGTCTTCTTGATTTGCAAGAATAAGAATTTTTTCCTAGACAGAAACAATAAACTGAAGAATTGGGAAATTAGGTCCACCTGGCAGACTCCCCACCCGACAAGATGATCAAGTTTACATCTGCATGGGAACTCGGGGAGGACCTTGCCTTTGAGGTAGAGAAGTTTTCCTCCTCTCTAGTTCAGCCACCCCAGTAAGCCTGTGTTAACTCTAGCTTCCCATGCACTTACTCTCTTGTTAAAAGTGCTTTTTGAGATGTGGCTTGATCTCTTCTTTAGTAGGTTTTGATTTTCTCTGGTAAATGCACTGATGGGGAACTTCCTCTTTTTACGTCCTTAAACCCCACCCCTGCTAAGGACACCATAGGCCAGAGGGTGGCACGTCTATGCACAAGGGAGTCCTGGGGCTATGTTACATGCACAGGCGTGAACTGATAATTAGTGAGTAAAAGCTTTTTCTTTTTAAGTGGTAGAAAAATCTTTGGTAATGCCTCATATGGTGTCAGAGTTCTGGATCAGACTTAATGATTTTCATATTTTGCCAGCCCACTGACATCTGTACACTGATTTTTATGGATTGTGGATTAGTGTATTAATGATTTTAATGAATTAGTTCCCGAGAATCTCATTTTTGAGATCTGTATTAAAGCAGAGAGGACAACGTCTAATATTTTGTAATATTTTAATTAATTGAATAAGAGGTATTGTCAAACTTACAAAATCAAAACGATTAAAGAGATCAAGATGAGCTTCAGAAATCCTAGTCATACTTGATAATACATGTACTTTTGTTGGTCATAGAGTATAAAACTTCCCACTAAAAGTAGTTAGTGCATGTGATTTTACTGCCCTCCAGACTCTTCAAAATTCTTTCTCATTAGCAAATGAGATAGCTGTTATTCTGCCCACTCTGCTCGGAGAACTACTGTTGGACTAAGCTCCGGTTACCCATGGAATATTGTTGATATCCCGCAGGCAAGTAGAGGAAGAAGAATTTCATGTTGTTACCTCTACCCTTAAATCTGCAAAATCTTAAGGGGAATGTCTCATGGTCATCTTGTACCCTTAGCACCTGGAACAGTGGCTGACGTATAATCAGTGTAGAATAAGCATTTGTTGGAGTGAGCTTTATACAGTCGAAGTCGTAGCACCTGGAGATGCTTATGAACTGCAGAGCCCCTTTTCCTCTGCACACCATCGCCTCGGCTTCTCCTTCTGATTTCCCCCGGTGCTGATACTTATATGTGTCCAGATCTTGTGTTTTTCTTAGGAGCTTCCCACATCTTCTGAAACAAGGTGAAGAACATTATACGTGATCCTTTATTTTTTGCTCTTACTTCCATGTGTATTACAAAATTAAAGGTTGAGCTCACGTCTTCTACTTCATTATTTTCTGTACTATTAAGTTATAAACACGACTGTTCCGTACTCACTTTCTTCTCACTGTTTTCTCTTTTAGGGATAGGGGATCAGATGCGTCATGGAAGAATGATCAAGAACCACCACCGGAAGTAAGTAAAAGTCTCTACACAGTATTTTAGGAAATAAAGCAGGACTTAATTTTTTTTTTTTTTAAGATTTTATTTATTTATTCATGAGGGACACAGAGAAAGAGGCAGAGACACAGGCAGAGGGAGAAGCAGGCTCCATGCAGGGAGCCCAATGTGGGACTCGATCCCAGGACAGGACTATGCCCTGAGCCAAAGGCAGACGTTCAACCGCTGAATCACCCAGTAGTCCCTTAATTTTTATTTTTAAGATTATTTATTTTTTTTTGAGAAAGAGCATGTGCCCAGAGGGGAGGGCCAGAGGGAAAGGGAGAAGCAGGCTCCCCACTGAGCAGGGAGCCGGGTACGGGGCTCCATCCCAGGATCCTGAGATGATGACCTGAGCTGAAGGCAAACACCAAACTGACTGATCCACTCAGGCACCCCAGGATTTAATTTTTTAAATTCATCTTGACCTTAGGGAGGTCCTTAATGCTACCTGGCAGTCATACTGCCATCTGTGGGAGCCTGTATTCTCCCCCTTTCCCAGTGACTGTTTTATACCCCTCACTAAGAGTTTTTGATTGATCATTTTAGGGGAAAAAAATATTTTCAGTAATATTTCAGTTTATCATTTTCTTGTTTTTCCTTGTTCCTGTTTTTTCTTTTTTTTTTTTTTTTTTCCCTACTGGTAAAGGCAGGATTGTGATTATTTTTAAAAGTTTTATTCTATACTTAGGATATTAACCATATGGGACATGAATACATTTAATGGTGCTTAGAATAAGCTACCTTTCTTTTGGAGGTACACAATTCTTAGAATGTACCTATTTCTCCTATTTTTTTATAACGATAGTCCTAAAAAGAGAATTCTTGATTTTCTTTCTTGATTCCATGTCAGTGTTGGTTTTATGTCCCAAATAGCTTGATACACAGTTTTTCTAGAGATGTGGAATAGTCCAGAATAATCTGTAGGATTATTTAACTTTACATGGAGATGTTTAAGCATTATATTCTTTTTTTTTTTGTTATTAAAATACAGAAAATGCAGCAATGAGTATATCTTTTGAAAATAGTATGAATTCATACAATTTAAAAGAAAAATATAATTACTATAAGTGAGAGTTTTTAAACATACTCAGTAATTCTGATTCCTGATGAATCAGTTTCTTAGTATTGATTGATGATATTTCTTAGTATTCTAAATCCTTCTTGGATTTCTAGAGTTAACTTTGTTCATTTTAAGTGTTCTTAGGCAGTTCTGAAGATTCATGTTAATTTCTAATTTTGCTGGGGCATGTCATGAATCATGTGATGGTAACTTAGAGGGTTACTTAACCAGTGAGTGGTCCTAGTTTAGTATCCACGTTGCCGTGGGATTATGCTTTTCAATTTATGTTATGTACAGCTGTGATTTCTGTTAAGGCTCTGAATCAGGTTCACTTACCATTGTTCATTATGTTCAGGTCATCTTACTCCTGAAGTTATATGTTTTTAAAATATTTGAGAAAATTCACCAAAGTCTTACACCATGTATCTTGTGAAATGAAAACATCCCTATTGTTTTAGTACTAAGCTTTGCAGTTGCAAATTATGGTAACGTTAATTGTTTGTAAAAATCCACGTGATTAGGTTAATTTCAAAATGAAATCCCGGCATGCTTCATGGTGTGTTTTGTTTTTGTATTGTTTTTTGTAGTTGACTGAATGCCCCTTATTTCTGTAGTAAGGGAAAACTCTCAAGATTTTAAATTTTAGTTTATCATGGTGAAATTTTGTAGTATATAATTATTGCCTGACGTTACTCATTGATTATGTATAAGGCATATGCCTTTTTCATTTTGGTATTCATTTCTAGTACATGAATATGTAATTTGTAGTTGAATAAATGTGTTTGAGTGCAAATTTAAATTAATATGTCTACAAGAAATATGTGAATTTTTTTCTGACTTTACGAGGTGATAGCAAAATATTGCCAAACCAGTCTCTAAAATGAACCAATGCCAATTAAAATCCTTTAATATCTCCATCCTGCTCTTAGAACGTGCCTGGTGACTTTCTTCTCCGATTCATCATCCCTGACTTTGCTATATAAGAAGCTTTTGCTTTGCCTTTCAGAACCAATTTCATGCCCCTTTTATACCATGCCTTTGCACATATTCTTGCTCCTTGAAATTTTCCTTTCCTTTATTTTTACTGCTAATTCATCATTCGAGATTTATCTCAAGTTTATCTTCTAAAGATATAAAGATGAAAATAATATCTAAGCCTTTCTCTGCAGTCCAATCTAAATAGCATCCATGGTGATTTTTTTCTTCCTTTACTTTGCTTTATTATTTATAGCTCTTACTATACTTGACGTTATATTATTAAAAGAATTAATACCTATAAAGTGTCTGGCATATAATGGGTACGTATAAGTTTTTGAATGAGTGAAAGATAAAACACTCTTCTATTTTATATTAGATCTAATAATTTGTTATTTGCCTATTCGCAACTATTCCTTTCCTTTACTGATAGCTGATGCTATGATGAATCTTGACCCTTAAGCTTAATTAAAGTCAGTCTTCTAGCTAGGGAAGGTTGTTAAAGATTGGCATTTTAAAGTTACTACCTATCTGGGCACAAAAAGAATTACCTGATACTTTTTAGGGGAAAAAAAAAGCCATGAATACTCTGGCATGTATTAATTCAGAGTCCCATGTGTAGTTAACTCAGATATTACTAAAAAATATTATGTATCAAAAAAAGTAATATTCTTTCAGGGTCAATGTTAAATAATAGGCTTATTCTTCTCACTTCCAAGAATGTACCAATGAATTGGTAAATCCATGTGACATAATTTATATATTTTTCTTCTGCAAGGCCTTAGATTTCAGTGATGATGAAAAGGAAAAAGAAGCCAAGCAGAGGAAAAAATCTCAGATTCAAGGCCGGAAAAAATTCAAGTCTGAATCTAATGAATCAAGTGAGTAAATACAATATATAGTAATTTTTTATCTTCATATACATTTATATAAGTCGATAACTAATAAAATTGAAGTAAACATCTAGGATCTCTTTTTACCTCCTGGCATCCACCTAACATTAGAGGCATTGCACACTGCAAGATGTGGCGGACGAGAATATGAGGAATAGCAACGTTTGTTTTTCAAGATAAGGATATAAAAATGGCTTCTGGGGTAAAACTAATAAGCCTTGTTAGTCATTTGTGCATATAGGCACTTTTTTCTTAAGAAACCTCTTTGCTTCCATGTTTAGAATTCAATGATGCGGTATACTTAATACCTAAATCAAAGTATTTTATAACCTGCATTTCCTTTTATTATACTTTCCTATTTTTCCTTTTTTAAAACTAAACTTTTTGTAGAGTCACATGCAGTTGTAAGAACTAATTGAGATTTTCTTGCAGGTCCATTACCCAATTTCCAGAAATGGTAACATCTTGTAAAACTGTACATTACAATACACAATTAGGATATTGACATTCAGACAATCAAGATCCAGAATATTTTCACCACAGAAAAAGATTCCTCATGTTCCCTTTTTATAGTCACTCTCACTTCCCTCCCTCCCACCTCCTTAACTCTTGGCAATTACTAATCTGTTCTCAATTTCTGTAATATATTTTGTCATCTCAAGAATGATTACGTAAATAGAGCCATACAGTATGTTGTTACCTTTAGGGATTGGCTTTTGATGCTGAGCATAATTTCCCGGAAATTCATCCAGATTGTTTTATGTTTCAAGTTTGTTTCTTTTCATTTAGGAGTGTAGTTTCCCATGGTAAGTTGTTTACCAGTCATGCATTGAAGGACATCTGGGTCATTAACATTTTTTGATTATAGGAATAAAGTTTTTTATGTATTTGTGTACAGGTTTTTGTGTGAACACAACTTTTCATTTCTCTGGGATAAATGTCTACAAGTAATTGCTGGATTATATAGTAGTTAGATTCCCATCACTTAGTGTATGAGTGACTCAGTTTCTCTGTATTCTCCCCAACATTTGGTTTTGCCACTATTTTTTATTTTAGTCATTCTAATAGGTGTGTAATGAATGATATCTAATTGTAATTTTTTTAAAGTTTTTTTATTTATTTATTCATAAGAGATACAGAGGCAAAGACATGGGCAGAGGGAGAAGCAGGCTCCTGCAGGAAGCCCAATGTAGGACTCAGTCCCGGGATCATGACCTGAGCCACAGGCAGACACTCAAGCACTGAGCCACCCAGGCGTCCCTCTCATTGTGATTTTAACTTGCATTTTCCTAACGACTAAGGATTTTGAACATCTTTCCATGTCCTTATTTGCCATCTGTTTATTTTTCTTCAGTGGTATATTTGTTCATGCCTCTTGCCCATTTTCTAATTGTATTTCTGCTCTTTTTGCTCTTGAGTTATTAGAGTTTGTACATAATTTGTTACAGCCTGTAGCTTGTATTTTTATCCTCTCAAGAGAGCCATTTGCAGAAAAAAAGTTTTTAAACTCGATGAAGCCCAATTTATTGTTTTCCTTTTGTGGAGTCTGAGAATTTCTTGTCTAGACCTACATTCTAAAATTTTTCTTCTTTTTTTTCCTAAAAATTTTGAGTTGTTTTAGCTACTCTAGTTTCTTTGCTTTTCCATATGCATTTTATAGTAATAATCTCTATATTGGCAGCAAGTCTTGCTGAGATTTTTTTTTTTTTAATTGCTGGGATTTTAATGGGAATTGTGTTAAATGAGAAAAACAGTTACCTCTTTACTGGTTTGGAAAGAATTGATATATTAACTCTTTTGAATCTTCCATTGCATAATAATGGTATACATCTCTACTAATTTAAATCTTTGGGTTTTTTTTCCAGCAACATGATGTTTAGAATACGAATCCTGTACTTTTTGTTGTTAGTATATACTTAAGTATTTCATTTTCAAATTGTTGTAAATGGTTTTGCATTTTTAATTCCTGTGTCCAAGTGTTTGTTGCCAGAATATAGAAATAAAAATTAATGTTTATTATGTTTAATTTCTATCTCGTGACCTTGCTGAACTCAATAGTTTTTCTACTTAGCCAATAACATCAATTGCAAGTAGAGATGGTATTCTTTTTTGTTGTTGTTCAAACTGTATTGTATTTTTTTTTTTTTTTTGTCTCCCTTTTTACTTTTACTAGCTCTAGCCCCTGGCACTATGTTGAATAAATGTTCTTTGTTCTTGATTATAGGAGGGAAACATTGTTCTTCATCATTAGGTATAATTTAGGTATAGGGTTTTTGTAGTTGTTCTTTATCCTGTTAAGGAAATTTCAGTCTATTCCTATTTCGGGGGGCTTTTAAGAAATTATGGCTGAGCATTAAATTTTGACAGTATTTTTTCTTTTCTTTTTTAATAATTCATTTTTTATTGGTGTTCAATTTGCCAACATACAGAATAACACTCAGTGCTCATCCTGTCAAGTGCCCTCCTCAGTGCCCATCACCCATTCACCCCCACCCCCCCGCCCTCCTCCCCTTCCACCACCCCTAGTTCATTTCCCAGAGTTAGGAGTCTTTATGTTCTGTCTCCCTTTCTGATATTTCATACCCATTTTTTTTTTCTGTACTGATAAGATGACATGATTTTTTTTGTCAGCCTGTTAATGAGGGAGATTACACTGTTTTTAGAATATTGAACCAGCCTTTGCATCCCTGGAATAAACCAGAAGTGGTCATAGGGTACAATTCTTTTTATGTATACTGTTGAATTCTCTTTTCTCTGTCTTTCTCTGATGATTTTCTCTGTTCTGAAACCTAATGTTTTACCGGATATTAATGTAGCTATCCCTTTCTTTTAATGTTTGCATGTTGTATCTTTTGCTATCCTTTTACTTTCTACCTGACTTTATCCTTTGAAATGAGCTTTTTGTCGACATACAGTTGTAGTGTGTTTTTTAATCCACTCTGCCAGTCATTCCCTGTTTTAATGGATATATTTAGACCATTCACATTTAATGTAATTATTGATATGTCAGGGCTTAAGTCTATCTTTTTCTGTTTGTTCTCTCTGGTTTTCATTTCTCTGCCTACTCGTGGGTACTGTAACATATTTTAGAATTCCATTTTGATTTGTCTATAGTGTTTTTGAATGTATCTCTTTGTATAATTTTTTCAGTGGTTGTTCTGGGTAGTATATGTACGTTACTTATCAAAATCTACTGATGTCATTGTTTTGCCAGTTTGTGGGCAGTGTAGAAACCTTACGTCTTAGAAACCTTACCTCTTTGTTTCTTTCTCTAATTTCTAGTATAAATTGCTTTAAATAGTTCATATATACAATTAGAATCACTGTTACCTATTATAATATTTGCTTCAACCATCAAACGTAATTTAGAAAAATCAAATGACGTTTGATTATATTTACTCAAATTTTTGCTATGTTTCAAATTTATTCTCTTGTTTCTTTAGAGAACTTGTAGTTCTATCAGTGTAGGTCTGTGGGAGATAAATTACTAGTTTTTCTTCATTGTAGAATGTCTTTAGTTTCCCTTTTTTCCTGAGGATATTTTTATTTAGTTTAGAAGTCTAGATTGAGTTTTCTTTCAGCACTTGAAAATGTTGTGCCACTACTTCTGTCTCTCGTCGTCTTTGATGAGACATCTATGGTCCTTCCTGATCCTCTGGCCTTTTATAGTCATTTAAAATTGGTATTTGAAGCCTTATGCTCTCTTGGCTACCATAAGGTAATATTGGAAGTTAAAGAAAAGACATTGAAATTTTAGGCAGTGTTTTTTGATGTATTAAAACTAATTTTAATTTTGTTCTTATGCTTTTTTCCTCACTCAAAGGTGAAAATTTTTCAGAAGTACATCAGAATTGGAACGTTCATACTTCTGTTACAGAGCATTCAAAAGGATATCGTAACAGAGAATTCACACGAGGATTTTCCCGGGGTAGATATCCTCGACCTTGCCATGGCACACCTCCATCGCCACGGTTTTATAACTCAGAGCATATGGTGTTTCAGGAGCCTTCAGGATTTCTACCTCAGAGACAAGATAATCCTATCATGCCACAGTATCCCTTTCCTCCTCCAGTGTTTGATGTGCACAATTTTTCACTCCCTCCTCCTCTACCACCACTTCCTCCACCTCCACCACCTGCATCTGTAAACCTGGGTTGGGCTGCACCTAACATGGCACCTCATCCATTAATTCCCTTACCATACTCCATACCCCCACCCCCTCCACCACTGCCTCCACCCCCCTCTTCTGGAGATAACAGTTCTTCTCATTTTGGATCCTACTACTAGGTGAAAGTATGCTAATTTCTGGAGAAATCTGGACTTTTTATATGGAAGGGATTTTTTTTAAAGAAAGTAATTATGGAACTAGATTTTTAACATTGTAAAATACTAAATGATCCTTCAGTTGTAAGTTGATATATATTTGTAACCTTTGTGAAATTGTATCCTTATGAAAATACCACTTTTGTGGAAGAGAGAATCCAACTATGTAATATTTAATTAAAACAATCCATGTTTACCCTATCCCTGCTCAATTAAACAGTGTATATAGGTCTAATAATAGCTCTGGAGCAACTTTTATCATGAGTCAAATATATTAAACACATTGATGTCTTCTTGGTATATCTGAAAACAAGAGGTAGAAGTCCTGTTGAGAGTCTTTAAAATAAACTATTTTTACAAATGTAAACTTGAAAAGTGGTTTTGATTATTAGTGAAATTTACCAGTAAATTCAAATATCCTATTTTTAAAAAATATTTATTTATTTTAGGGAAAATAAGAATGAGTGAATGAGGTAGGGGAGGGGTGGGGAGGAAGAGGAAGTCCCACCCACACTGCACTGAGTGCACAGTCTGACACAGGGCTTGATCCCATGACCCTCAGGTCACAACCCAAGCTAAAACCAAGAGTCAGACATCTAACTGACTGTGCCACCAAGGTGCCCCCCTCCTTTTTTTTTTTAATAAATGAAGGGTACAGAGAAGAAAAGTCTTCAATATTGGTAGAAATTCTGGCTATAATTAAAGTTAACAGTGATTATGCATAAGCAAGCTTTTCATTATGCAGGTTCTAAAACTTAGTCATTGTTCAGCAGACTTTACTATTTAATTAAAGGGACATAGGAATTATTCATAATAAAATGTTATTTATTCACAATAAAGTGTATGTAACCCCATATTAGGACACTGTGTTTTCTATATCTGTTTTCCAGATTCTCACATGCCTGGCACAGATTAGGTGCTTAATAAGTATTTATTGAATGACTGACTCAATTTAGAGCTTTTAATTACCACTAAATGTTATTTGACATCATGAAGTGTAAATGCAAAGAAAATAATGGAATTTTAGAAACAAGAGGCCTTAGACGAAGTTTAAATGAGTCCTCATTTAACAAATAATGAGGAACCTAAGGGTTCCAAGTTACATAATTAAGATTATTTAGTGGGATGACAAGGAGTTGAACCTAGTTTTCTTGATTCTCACATCAGCACTTTATGCCAAACTGTTGCTTCCCCATCTTTTATTCCTTGACATTTTTAGAAAATAATATTTGTAAGTACATCATTGGGGTAATCTGGAGATCATTCATCACAGCCCCATGGACTCTGGTTGCACCCAGAGGCCCTTCACGTCCCTGTAGCCTGGGGAGACTGCAAGATTCCTGGGGCCCAACTGAGAAGTTTTTGCTTGGGTATACATTGACTTTACCATATGTTTGTGCTTTATTCTTTCTTGAAATGAGTTTGTAGCTTCTCTTTAGGAGTTAACCTTCAGGGATCCCTGGGTGGCGCAGCGGTTTGGCGCCTGCCTTTGGCCCAGGGCGCGATCCTGGAGACCCGGGATCGAATCCCACATCGGGCTCCCGGTGCATGGAGCCTGCTTCTCTCTCTGCCTGTGTCTCTGCCTCTCTCTCTCTCTGTCTGTGACTTAAATAAATAAATAATAAATAAAATATTAAAAAAAAAAAAAAAGGAGTTAACCTTCATAGATTATGGCAGTCTTTTTTTTTTGGTTGATAGAGTATTCTTAAAATTGAGATTATATCTAGAAGCACCAAAAATTTTTTTTTCTGTAAGAACAGAAAGATGTTAAAATTCAATTACAGTATATCAATAAGCCATTATAATTACCATGGCACTTAAAAAGCCTCTGAACCTCAGTACCTCAAGTATTGTTATCTGACTGTAGGTTTTTATTATCGGAGAAAACATAAGACTGAATGATGCCATTTGGTATCTGCCTTCAATTAAGTTGCTGCCTTAAACATTTCTATTCAATTTGCTTCCTCCTCATACGTAATTGAGGGATTTTGAAACTTCAGGGTGCCCAGAAATCACCCACAGTGATCACCTAAGGTTTGGAAAGCTTTCTAAAAATGCACATTCTTGGACTTTATCCCCAGATTCCAATTCAGTAGATCTAAGATGAGACCTGGGAAACTTTTTTTTTGTCTTCTACTTTTCAAATGTTCTTTATTTTTTAAATTTTCTTAAGTTTTTAATTTCACTTCCAGGATAGGTAACATGTGTTATATTCGTTCCAGGTGTACAATACAGTGATTCAACAATTCTCTACATGACTCAGTGCTCCTCATAAGTGTACTCTTTAATCCCCATCCCCTGTCTTTAATATTCCCCCACCCATCTCCCCTCTGGTAATGATCAGTTTGTTCTCTGCAGTTAAGAGTCTGTTTCTTGGTCTCTCTTTCCCTTTGTTTTGTTTCTTAAATTCCATATATGAATGGAATCATATGATCACTTGTCTCACTCTAAATTATTTCACTTAGCATCACACTCTCTAGATCTAACCACGTTGTTGCAAATGGTTGCAAAATTAAAATGATTGCCTAAGCTAATATGTATGATTTATTAAGATGAATGATGAAGAACTCTCCTTCCTCGCCACCCCCCACCCCCCGCCATAAAAGATAGTGAAGCTCGTGATAACTGGATGACTTGTCTACTTAATAGAAATAGGTTTTGAAAGAACTGGGTTGAGACTGTCTAGAGGAGACCTGGAATAGAACGTGTAGTTTCAGGAACTACAGAAGAACATCTCTCAAAAGCTATGTAGTTAAGTTGTAAAGTTAAATACTAAAATGTATCCATCTCTTCTGTGCAGCTAAATGATTACTAGATCTGATTGTCAATACTAATTGGAAGTAGGGGAGATGAATAAGCAATGGCCGGGGGTGGGGGGCTGTGTGCCTAGGTCTCCATTGTTTTGGGTCAATGAGGAATATAGAATGCTTTCCCTTCTTTTTCCCTCTTCCCACCTACATTCTGATGTATTCTTCCCTGCCCTCCACTTCGGCTACTGTTTGTGCTACATTATTTTGTTGCTGGCTTAGAGTTGGTGAACACTAAGTACATTAAAAAATTCATAACATTTGATGAATAAGGAATGAGTAGAACCTAAGTTCTAGTCTACTATAATTTTAAACTAATAAATAGAAGTGCTATTTTAAATCCCCAGGTGCTGAAAATCTTTGTATTTTTGAAGGACAAGACTTCTTAAGATAACAATCATGATTTAGGGAGACACAATCTCAGACATAATGCACTTTTTTTTTTTTTTTTTTTTTTGAAAGAGCACAAGCGGTGCGGGAGGGGCAAAGGGAGAGAAAATCTTTTTTTTTTCTAAAATATTTTAGAGAGAGGGCAGCCCAGGTGGCTCAGCAGTTCAGCGCCACCTTTGGCCCAGGGCCTGATCCTGGAGACCCCGGGATCGAGTCCCACGTCGGGCTCCCTGCATGGAGCCTGCTTCTCCCTCTGCCTGGGTCTCTGCCTCTCTCTGTGTCTCTAATGAGTAAATAAATAAAATCTTAAAAAAAAATTAAAATAAAATATTTTATTTTATTTATTTATTTTTTTAAATAAAATATTTTAGAGAGCAAAGCAAGCATGGTGGGGGTGGGCAGATGGAGATGGAGAGAAAATCTCAAGCAGACTCCACTGAGTGCGGAGCTCAAGGCAGGGCTGGATCTGGCGACTCTCAGACCATGACCTGAGCCAATACCAAGACTCTGTTGTTTAACCAGCTGAACCATGCAGGCGCGCCTATATAATGCATCATTTTTATATGTTCTTTTTGGACAATAATGTTAGTGTTTGCCTTCAAGTGTATAAAATTTACATCTCAAATCTTAACTAGTTCCAGAGCTTTCTACTAGTACCTTATACGGTGTCCCATCACTGAGATTTTTTGTTGTTGCAGAAAAAGGCAATCCTGCCTCCCCTCTGGGTGACACAAGTCAGGGAGGTCAACCATTGGAAGAGCAATAATTCCTTATTTGTATAGTTCTCACCCATTCCCCGTCTCTTTCGCTAGGGTACCTGAAGTGGCTTGAGAAAATTTTTTGCTTAGGCTGCTACCTTCACATGTTCAGGGTATTCAGAATTTTTGAAAATAGTCATGTACTCCTATAATTAAGTGTTAGGGAAAATAAATCAGTCTATTGTTAAGTAGTAGATCCTTTTAAGAAAAATTTACAAATTTAAATTATTTTTATAGAATGTATGTTCACATTGTATATTCATAAAATCTTTGTTCTGGCGTTGCATATTTGGAACCAATGATAATTTGGTACCAGTATAACTAAAAAGAAGATATTTTTAATAGAATGCAAGCTGGAAAAAAATTATGAGAATTCATTGCCAGGTAATGTTGCAGCCACACTATTTATGATTTAATACCTTTTATACTATTTATAATTTAATGCATTTAGAGTAAAAAAAAAAAAAACCTGCACATTTGTATCTTTCTCTGCAGATAAATTGCCAGAATTCCAAAAGCCTTTCTCTACTTCTCACTCTGAGACCCAGTCTGATCCTAGATTTATGTGGCAATTATGTTCCAGAAAACCAAGGAAACAATTACTGTAGTGTGCCTGAAATTAAACTTGAGAAATATCTTCTTAATATCTTCTATCAGACCAAAGTACTTGTTTTGAGCTGCTTGCAGCAATGAAACTGCATCTCATTTTTGACTGTGTGGGCTTTGTACCTAAGTTGTTATTTTTGGTGTATTAGACATGTACAGTTACTTAGTGCCCTGGAAACAAGGGACGGATTTGTACATCAAACTAAAATAATGAAAATAACCAGTGAAGAAATTCTTCTGCACATTCAATAAAAACATATATGTACTTACATGTATATATGTACATATACACGTGTGTATACACACACACATTTGAAGGCTAGCACAAAAAGCCTGATTATTATGCATATTTTAATACCTTTTGTTTCTACTTATAAGGTTGATAAAATGGGAATAAATATTCCGTTGAGTTTTTTTGGTAGTTGCATTACACCATCCCCAAACAGAACAAACTAACCTTACATGGTAAAAGCTTTTTATTTATATTGAGGGTATATGGGCTAAACATTGTTTCCAATAAGAGATATGACCCAAATAGTGATGAAATACAGCAAATACAAATGAATGGAATCTATTAGGATAGAATCCCTGTTAAAATGTGATAAATAGATGATGGTGGTCTGTGGTGTTTGGATGATAAAGATGGACTTCCCAAATGTTCTCAGTATCAGTAGCTGCTACACTGCAGAACCTGTTATTGCAGCTTTTTAAACTGTTTATTGTGTGCTCCCATGACATACAGGAGTGCTGGGAAAACATTTGCTCTCTCCCCCATCTCATCACTCTTGCAAATGTCTGTTTGTCTAGGCGTCATGCAGTGTTTCATCTTAAGCAGGATTTGAGACTGTCAGGCTCGTTTATGTAAGCTGTGTTAGTAGCTGATTCATTCAAAGCAAATAATTAATTTTCTTTGGTGTTAGTTTGGTTTCTGACCAAGTATAATTGCTAGTATATTTGTTGGCAACAACATACGCTCAAATGAATTGTTTGGCAAGATTATGAGTAGAAAGATATTTAAGGGCAGAAGAGAAACGAGGCTTTAACTTTATTAACACATTCAAATACAGTTAGTTTGAACCATATGAAATTCCCTACATAGTAGACATTTCAAATGGTTCAATGTCATATATGGACTATAAAATATATAATTTCTCATATTTATTTTTCTTCATAGAACATTTCTCTATGTCTTTACTTTCCAGAACACATTTTGGGAAATACTTGTCATGGATGACAACTGGCAGAAATCAAGGTGGTGCACATTTCTCAGAGATAGCTCTGGTCTTGCTAAGAAGACAATCTATGAGAAGGTTATGGGGGCCAGAAGAACTGTTAAAATATTTTATATTAGATTAGGAAAATACTGTTCTTTAGTATAGACTTCATGGTTCTTAACCTGGAGTTTGTCCCCCGGTCTTCTAGAATCCACTAAAAACCTGTGAGATGTACGTTTTTCTAGGAGAGAGGATCCTTGACTTTCATCTTGTTTTTAAAGTAGTATCTGAAGAGAAAGAGAATGGAGAGTCTTTCAAAAGGTTTTCTCCTTTTGGAGCAGCATAAATGTTTCTCAGATTCGATGACACACACGTGTCATTTAATTAATGAGTGTTGTGGATCCCCAAGAACATATCCAAGGACCACAGTTTAGGAAACATTGAGTTATGAAACTAAATCTCATGCTATGCAAATCTCCTTTCAGTTTCTTATAGAATTTTTATACCTGCAAGAATATGTCTGTGGATCTCAACTTAATTCTCTTAGGTGATGTTGGGTTTCAAATGGCTGTATAGGAAAAACTTCGAAATGATCATAGCCAGAAATAGAGGAAACATTTAACAGTCTTAGATGTCTGGAAAATGTCTAGCTTCTATGTCTCTGCGCAATGGGGGGATTTCTTTATAATTTAGACTAGACAGGAAACCACTCTGACACTACTAGAAGGGGGTAGTATCTTCAGTTGGACGAATTTAGTAGTGTCTCCATTTTACAGGGCTCGTTCTAGCCATATTGTGATCAGAGGTGAAATTTGACCAAATTGACAAAGTCTAAGGACACTTCTACAAATACTGTAAATGTCCATACATAAGAACGACTGAAAAGGGAAGGACCCAAATGGAACACAAAAAATGGTCCAGAAAAATTTCTGGAGAGAGAAATGGAGACTAAGCCAAGATGAGGCCATCCAGGCATAATCAATTTCGACATCTCTCCATTTCCTCCGGACAGAGGATGTGGAAGATGAACTATCTCTTATAGTTGTATCATTTATGTTTGTAAAAAAAAAAAAAAAAAAATTATGTTTGTTACAGAAAAGGAAAATGTATAGATTGCTCATTGAAATGCAAGTTCGGTCATGCTAGTTGATAGACTTTTTTAGTTTTCGTAAATTTTTAGTCAAAATAGTACATCGAGATACTTTTACATATAACTCTCTGACCTAAGTGGGCATTTAGAGACGGTTCCCATTGTGGTCAAGCAGCATTATCCCTTTCAAAATGTTCATCTAAAAAGTTTCATTTTTGTGAACGCAACATGAAATATAGGCTTATTTCTCATAGAGTGCTTACATTGTCATAATATGCATGACCTTTTATTATAACTGATTGTACTGATCTCCCATATGGAGGGTAATTTCCTTGAGGACCAGCGCGATGTGATCACATCCGTCTGTACTCTGAACACGCAAAAGGTATTCAAGAGACAGGAATTGCAGCCTTGTTGCCAGATGCTTCTTGTTGATTCATAACCTGTGGGATTCTTCTTTGTGTTTCTAGAATACAGTGGTTTATGTGTGTTCATTCCAGTTGAATGCCACAGCATTAGTGATGATTCTTTTCATTTAATAACTTGAAAGTATTTCTTAGGATATCGAAAATCTATTTTGGCAAAGATTTTCACATCGGATGGGCCTCAAAAATGGCTCAGAAAGGTCAGTAGAAAATGGATTTACTTGTTTTCGGAACTGGTTCTTATAATACCCTATCAACACTAATATGGAAATTGGAGCATTTTGACAAGCAAAATTAATGATCTTTTTTCTCGAGATACTAATGCTTAAAATTCATTCTTTAGATGATATCAAAATATGGCTCAAATTCTTTATTAAGAATGATAAGTTTGGGCAGCCCCGGTGGCTCAGTGGTTTAGCGCCGCCTGCAGCCCAGGGCGTGATCCTGGAGACCTGGGATTAGGTCCCATGTCAGGCTCCCTGCCTGGAGCCTGCTTCTCCCTCTGCCTCTGTCTCTGTGTGTGTGTGTGTGTGTCTCATGAATAAATAAATACAATTTTTTAAAAAATGATAAGTTTACTGTAGGGTTTTTGGGCTGATCTCTATTTTGGTCATCCAAGAAGGTTGTATACACATGCTGCTCTATCCAGGAAGATACCTTTCAGAGAGCTAACCTTATAGATAGGAAAGAATAATGAATGATATGCGTATGCATATATAATAAAGTTTCCAGAGAATTTAAAAATAAAGATTGAGAAGGCTAGTATTCTGGGAGTGATTTGCTTTCCCTTCCAAGTTTACTTTGTAAAATGGCTTCAGGATGAGAAAGCCACTTGAGATCATGCACTAGGTTCATTTGTAAATATGAAAGAAATCTGTGACTCTCTTGTAACAACTGATAGGGAAGTACATATAATTTGCCGTTAATATTTCTTTGGGTTAACCACCCAAGTGAAATTGGGGTTACAGAGCTATTGAGCTTTCAACTGCTCATTTATTTAATAGACATTTGTTTGGTGCTTACTATTGATCGTCCATTTGATGCTGGGTCACAACCCTTAGAGTGCAATTGTAGGAAATACACAAAGAAGGGTGCCAGGTGCTATCACACAAGTATATGTTTGTACAGAGTATGGTGGGAACATAGAGGTGAGAGAGGTCAATTGCACCTTGGGTAGGAAGGGGAAAGGGAGAAAATAGGAAACAATTTACAGAGGACATGATTCTGGAGCTGATTCTTACAATATAAGGGATAAACCTGAGAAAAACTATGGAACTGTGAAACAGGTCAACATGTTTAGCATCCAGGCAGGCAGATAGGTATGATGGATGCAGAGGAATGGCTGGAATGGAGGAAACGAATCCCAGAAGCTGGGAAAGAACTAAAGGCCAGATGACTGAGAGCTTTGGGGGCCTTAACCCGTAAGGGAGAGCCCTCACCCCATAGTTTCACCCTGGGTTAGTAACACTTTTTTTTTGTTCCCCCATAACTTGGAAATACCACTAACTGGGAGAACAAGTTGCAGGGATAAAATGGAAGGAGGCAGATCGGGAAATTATTGATGAAAGCAGTGTGGGAGAGTGATGATGAAGACTTGCTAGTGGTTGAAATAGGGATGTGATTTTGGATGATAGAAATATCAGTAATGTGAATCGATAGGACTTGGAATGGGGTTGAGAAGGGAAGTCCTCTGTAACAACTCTCAGGCTCCGGTTGGAGTGACTATGGTCAGTCTTTGAGAAAAGGGATATATTTTGCATGGTTTATATCTATTAATCTTTTTGTGAGATAGGAAATACTATTATAATTTTGTAAAGAAGGAAAAGGAGGCCTTGTAGAAAGCAAGGACTTTATCCAGTTTCTTACAGGTAGAAATAATGAAACCATATTGAACACACTGTCTGATGCTGGGATCTGAGCTTGTAACCACCATTCAAGGCTGCCTCATAAGGTAATGATAAACTGCAAGATTTTCAAAAGTTAAAATTAGAGGAACAGAAAAAAGAATGGTTACAACAAAACCAAGAAGATAAGACTATTAAATTTATGTTTAAGGGGACATTAGTGCTGAGAAATTCTGCTAGAAAATTATCAGTATATATATATATATATATATATATATATATATATATATATACCCTTGATATAAGGTCAGACAGATGCACACACCTATGCACACAAAGTTGAACAAAAATAACTCGGGATTGATTCAATGATACAATTTTCTGTTCACCCACTTATAATTTTACTCCTCTCAAGATTCCATAACAAGAATATTATAGCATTTTTATAATTAAGTACGATATTTCCAAGAATTTCATTCATGTATACACGGTGGGCTGAAACTTCATAACATTCCTGTACCTATTAAAGTAATTAGTTGGAAATGTAAATTGCTTTTTAAATTAGTTGTAAATCAGTTGTTTTAAAAATTGATGTAATTAGTAGAAATATAGATTATTTTTAAAATTGGTATACGTTTTTCAGGTTACTAAGATCTGACTGTAAATGTCAATCAAAAACTGATGAGACCTGTTGCTGTATTATGTCAGTTTTAGGAATTTATTTTGAATATTTTTAGCAACAACTTAGACTCCTAAGATCTGTTGAATTCAGTGCATCCCTTGCACTTTCATTTTATTTGTTTACTATAGAAGCAATTTTGTGATTAGAGGCAATTTGGTATCATAATGATGATTTTAATTTACATGATAATTTGACAGACGTTTATATGTAGTTTTTTGGTTTACCTTAAAAATTATGCATAGAAATCAATCTCTATAAAGTTGGTAGAGAAAAGTTACATAAAATAGCTAACTGCAAAATTTTATCATACACATAAAAAATACACAACTTTCAATATTTTAAATAAGAAAATATCTTATTAGTAACATTCTTTGGTCAGTGCTTATATTGATGAGAGTTTGACACATTTTTTCTTATTCGTAGATTTTATTTATTTATTTATTTATTTATTTATTTACTTATTTTTAAAGATTTATTTTTTTATTCATGAGAGACAGAGAGAAAGAGGCAGAGACACAGGCAGAGGGAGAAGCAGGCTCCTCGCAGGGAACCTGATGCAGGACTCCAGGCGCTCAACCGCTGAGCCACCCAGGCGTCCCAAGTCTTTTAAATCAAAATATAATTTATAGGATGTGGTCAGTCAATTCACAAAGAAATATATACAAAAATAAAAATTTGGAAAGAAAATACTCAGCCATTAAATAAACTTAAAAAAATCCAAATAAAATTAAGTAGATTCCTATTTATAGTATATCAAACTGGCAAAAAGTAGATAAAAAGAAACACGGTTTCTAAGTGTGGCTGAGGCTACAATTAATTATGCATTGTTCTATATACCAATAGTATTAAGCTTTATGAAAGGTAATTTAGTAAAATGTACAGTCTTTCACTAGCCCTTGGTCCTCATGATTCTGCTTTTTGAAATATATTATGTTATTATGAAGAAGTCTCCTTGAACATTATATTTACGTAGTTAAAATAACCATAATACTAATATTAGATAAACAAAAGGATATTGTGAATAACTTTATACTAATATACTTAAGTATATTTAAGTATCTATGAAATAGATACTTTTCTAGAAAAATAAACTTTTAAAAATGAACACAAAAAATATTAAGAATAATCCTTTGGTTATTAAGTAATATCAGTATGGAAAAAAAATCTTTCTACACAAAATACTCTGGGCTCTGATAGCCTTACTAGTGAATCCTATTAAATATTATAGGAAAAAAATATGCAATCTTACACAGATTTTACCAGAAAATAGAAGGAACAATGTGAGAATTTCTGCTTTTATGGGACCGACATAGAATCAATGCCAAAATCTCACAAGGACATTACAAAAAAGGGAAAATTATAAGTGAATCTCATTTATAAGTATAGATATAAAAATACTACTACTCCTCACAAAGTATATTGGCAACATGAATTCAGCAAATAAAAAGAAAAGGACACAACACTACCAAGCCGGGTTCCTTCCCGTGAATGTGAAGTTGGTTTTATATGTGAAAATCAATCAATATTGCTCATCACATAAACAGATTATTCCGAACTTGCCAACTTAGTACTATCACTCCTATTTAAGTCTAGGAAATACATTTTCCAGGATCTCCCTCCTGCAAGGTTCTGGATTAGAAGTGATCAAGGGGACATTTTTGCAAGACTAGATGAGGGGAAGTGAAGGAGAGGTAGATTCGAGTTACCCCTGGGCTCAGACATGGTTGACATAGAGGTGGGTCCCAGCTCCTAGCTCTGTCCAGCTCCTGGCCCTGCTGACCACCAAGTGCTTTCCTGCGGTTTCCTCAGAAGTGGTAGCTCCCCACAAACCCCCAGATACCCCCGTTGTGGTTCCACTTCTGTGCTGGACGTACACAACTGGAGTTTTCCTGCATGCTCCTACCTGTCCCCCACCACTGTCCTGTTAGCGACCTGCTATTATTTCTCAACTCTCTTCTCCCTTTCTTCCCTTTTCCAGAGTCCTCCACATTTGTGTATCTTTTAATTTCTATAGTAAACTTCCGATGCTCATAATACTTTTAATGATTCTATTTTCCGATTGAACCTTGAATGGAATTGAATTTGAATAGAAGCAATAGGATTTTACGGTTAAGAATCTGGTGGTGTTCTTCTGACTCGATTTAAAGATAGCATTGACCCCATTGTCATAGTCAATAAAACAGGAGTAGCCCTCGGCCTGCAGAACTAAATAGTTAGCTAGTTGTTTAGAGAAGACAACATTTTAAGTGATCAAGTAGTTGCTGCCATAAAACACTGTCCTGGGAATGAAGAATAAAGACTTTGCCTTGAGTTGATTGCTTCTAAGTGTCCCTGAGGGTATGGAGAGAGGAAGAGTTAAGCTCTGGACTTTAAATTCTAATCTCACAGGGAGTCACAGGCATCTGCCTTGGGCTCAGGTCATGATCCCAGGGTCCTAGGATCAAGCCCTGCATCAGGTGCCCTGCTCAGTGGAGGAGTCGGCTTCTCCCTCTCCTCTAACCCTACCCCTGCTCAGGCTCTCCCCCCACCCCCATAAATAAATGAAATCTTAAAAAAAATAAATAAATAAAGTAGTTTCCAAATCTGGGTATATATTCAGAAAATTTCTATGTTGCTTAAAATAAAAACAAAACTCCATAAAACTATCTTCTATAGCCGCAGGCCTAAAATTTCCGAAAACCAAACCCAGGCCTGATCCTGTGGTTGGCTGAATTTACAAACGCAGCAGCATGAGTGAATCTCAGAAACACAGTAGGAGGCAAAAATATCAGACATAAGAGGTATATATTGTTTGATTCCATTTATGAGACAATAAAAAAAAAAGTAAAAACTAGCTAACCTAATCTTTAGTTTCTAGAGACACAAAGTTTGATAGCACAACCATTAAAAGAAAAAGCAAGAAAGCAATACCATAAATTTCAGAAGACTAAGTACCACTAACAATGCGGAAGGGGATAATAATTGGGAGAGGGCAAAAGTGGGCCTGTCCCGGGACCGGTCATGCTGTTTCCTGACCTAGTTAGGGTTATGTGGGTGATCACCTTGTGATGATTTAATGAGCTGTCCATTTACATGCTATGCAATTTCCTATGTATGTATTACTTTTCAAAATAAAAAGGATTAAAATAACCCTGAAATGGCTTCTCATCTCCCAAGAAGACTGGGTCCTTAAATGGCCTGCGAGTCCCTCAACGATCTGCCCTCCCCCATTAACTGTTTGACTTCTCAGTTCCTCCTCCCTCTCTCACTCTTTTCTACATATAGACTTGAACGTGATTAGAGAAGACTTAACTGCCATGCTGTCTGATGTAGCTTGAAATTCTTGAAGTCCTAATGTAAAATGGACATTAAAGCTGCCTGGAAATGCGCTGTATTTCCCTAGTCCCTTCCCTGGTCTCTCACCTGGGTGACAGTGTCCTACCTCTTCTCTATCTTCAAGCCCTCCGTTTCCCCCACCCCCAATTTCACTGTCCTTCCTCACTCCCAAGGATCCATTTCCTTACCTCTTCATTCTGCAAAAATGCAATGGACATAGAGACTTCTTTCCACACCCCCCTTCAACGAGAGAGCCATTAGCACAGCCGCTGGGAGAACTATGAGCAGCGATGCCCCTGCAAGCAGCTGCTGTAGGATCCACCTCACCTAAGAAGATCCCAAGAGTGCACACCTCCAGAGGAAGCCCAGGTCCAATGTCTGCATGGGGCCAATGGAATGGGGGTGGCATACAGGCCCTGAGGACAAGTTCAGAGCTCTCTCTGGAGGAGGTTAAGGCTTTGTTCGGCGTGCATTGTTCTTCGAATTTTTCTTCCACCCAATCTTGTTTCTTCCCTCTCCCTTGCATAGGTCTTGATCCCTAATATATATTCAGTATTCCAGACTTCATGTCAGGTTTGCCACCAGAGAACCCAACCTGGGACACCTCACGAAGCAACGCATCGCCGTGACCATCTCAGACTCCCATTACCATGTTCACGAACCAACAGGCATCTGTTCCAGTCCTCTGTGACTGTCTTCTTTAGAGAGTGCTTGTATTTAAAGGCTCTCACGTCATTTGCGCACTGTATTGATTACTAAAGACATCTCTCTAACAGTTTTCCCTACCCCCCTCCTACATCACCAATCTTTCCTCACTAGAAATAACATAATATCACATATAATATATAAGAATATATAATAATAATAACATCTCCTACTGGAATAACAATAGATTATTTCTATTATTTTTTCCATCCTAGAATTTAAAAGAAATCATTCTTTTTTGGTTCATTTCACTAGCTATTGCCCTATTCCACTGCTCTTTTGCAAAAAAAAAAAAAAATCAATCTGCTTAAAATGATCTATAATTCCTGTCTCCAATTCTTCTGTTTTCTCTGTAGTGTATTCTAATTAGGTTTTTGCCCACCGTTGATCAGTGGAAACTGCTCCTGTCAAAGGCATCGAGGACCTCTACAAAGCAAACTATGATGGTCTAATCTCTGCCTTCATCACACTTGATTTCTTTTCATGGTTGATCATTTTCTACTCTTTGAAGCTTTTTCCACTTCTAGAATTTCAGACTCTCCTGTTAATTCTGCTCAGTGATCATTTTTTCTCAGATGGGCCCTCCATTGCACAATTCCAAGAGAAGCTGGGTACCTAGACAGAAATACATATGGTCTCTCCTGGAGTTATGCAGTGAGGTGGCTCATCTTTTTTTCTGGTTTGTTCCCTTGCTCTGACTCTAAATGTACAGGTGCCACAGGGCTCTGTGCATTTCTGTTTGCTGAGTACTACTCATCGCGTGTCCAGACTTTACTCAGACTCACATCCACAGACTGACTACCTGTCATCTTTACTTAAATGACTAATATCTAAACATGTCTGAAATGGAGTTCTAAACTTTCACCCCAGCTCGCTGCACTTGGAGTGTCTGCTATTTCAGTTGATGACGACTCCTTCCTTCTAGTTACTCAAGCCTCAGACACCTCGTTCAAAACAAAACAAATAGGAAAACAATAAAGATCGCACGTTGCTTTTACCTTGTGCTCGGAAATGAGGGAATAGTAGTGGTCAAAGTAGAGAATTAACCTACTTTCAATTTCCTAGGAGTTTGAATTTAAATCTTTTAAATGGGTTGACAATGACCAAAGAAATGTTCCCTCTGCTTCCTCCTTTTCTGCTGGTCCTCATTCCTCCTCCCTTGATTCTGATATCTGTCAATTTGTTTAACATCAGATCAATCTGTCAGCTTTATATCTACAATATATTCAACACTTGTCACTTTGTGAAAAACAACAAAGGGCACATACGTGATAACCAGAGTCACATCTGGCTACTGCATCGCTAAGATTTTTTTGTGGGATCCACTTAGACAAGGAATTTCATAAGGAGCCTTTGGAAAGTAATTTCTGGGGTTTAACTCAGAAGATGTGAAAATAACGCAATTTCTAGTTATCGCAGAAAGGAGAAACAAACTCAGGCAGCTCGGTAGCTCCTTTGGGTAGAAAAACCAAAAGCAAAACTAAAAGTCACATTGAAATCTACAGAAATGCACCGAAACGCATATGAATCGCTTTTGCTTGACCTTCGATTTGCAGAACAGTGAGAAGATGAGTCCATTTACCATGCAAATTACTTTTGAAGTCAAGATGGTGGTGGGATTTGCAAACGAATCTTCCAGCCTGGTCAGACATTCTCTCCTATAGAATAGTTTCCATGGAAACCCTGTCTGCAGCCCACAGATTTCATGTGCTGTACGTTCTGGCTCAATAAATAATGAAAAGCTGTCCTCTTTCTTATTTAACGATCCGCAGATCTGCATACTCGAATGGCAGGGGGCCACCTCACCTGTCATTTGCAGGGAAGGAAGGCAAAATGACGACAGGACAAAGACTCCATCTCTGCATTTTCAAAGCACAGTTTGGGTTAAGAGATTATATTTTCATTTCACCTCCGATCAGAAGATCAGACCTGTATCACTGGCCATTCCCACCTCACCTGATCCTATCGACGAGGCGCTCTCAGGCTCGCTGAGGATGGCAGTCACCTGGAAACGTGTACAGGACCATAAGGTGTCTTGACAAACCTTTATCTGAGTGGACCGATGTTGGTTTTTAGCTCCCCACTGAAGAACACACCTCCTCCCAGGGGCGGATGTACAGAGCAAGTTGGGACCTGCTTTTCCGTCTCGTTGAAGTCGGTTATGTTGTCATCATCCCCTGGTACCATCTGTGTTCTTTCTATACATCCCCAAATGTTACTTTCTTAATGCACTCATTCATAGAAAACTATTTTAAACAAATAATAGCCTCATCATAAGAGGGTTGTTTTTTCTCCCTAGACAAACTGAAATGTGTTAGACGCTAGAAGATAAAGGAGTTTTAAAAAGTTCAGAGTCAGTACTTACAGCTTGTTTTTCTCTCTTCCCAAAATGAATAATAATTGTAGGCCGGTGTTGCAGTATCATCTAGCCAAGTGGTATTAGCTTTTTAGCTATGAAATAATCTTAAGCACTTCATTTTGAGGTAACTTATGGTATAAATTATGCATTTTATATTGATAGGGAAAATAAAGGTGGGAGGTAGTGGGTGGAAACGGAAGAAGAATTCCTGAATTGTATATGAAAGGAGTAATTTCTGTAGTTAGATGCTCTCGGCCCTTGTGAGATTAAGTTTCTAGTTGGATAAAAAGAAGGAAAGGGAAGCATTAAACCCTATATGACTGGAATTGTTGTTGAAAAGCTCATTTCTTCTCCAAACAGAAATGTCCTGGATATGGTAAGTTCAGATGGAGAATTATTATTATTTTCAACTTATGGCAAAGACTTGGGGAGAGAAAAGAAAGAGCTATACCTTCCTGAGCATAATTTTGTTAAGGAACTATAACTCAAGGGAAAAGACATGATTAGGCCCTTTTCTAGTGAGGATCTAACCTGATAAGGGAGGAGCTCCACAGATGGGCAAGAATGGTCAGTCACCCAGCACCAGCTTTCTTCTGGCACATGGTGTCAGGTGTGTGATGCCCATGGTGAATATCGAATGAGCGAATGAATGAAAGAGAAAATAAATCAAAGAACATACATTTTTGGGACATCTGAGTGGCTCAGTGGTTGAGCATCTGCCTTAGGTTCAGATTGTGACCCCAGGGTCCTGGGATCCGGTCCCGCATCAGGCTCCCCACAGGGAGCCAACTTCTCCCTCTGCCTGTGTTTCTGCCTCTCTCTCTCTCTGTGTCTCTCAGGCATAAATAAATAAAATCCTTAAAAAAACAAAAACAACAAAAAATCACATTTTTTGCCTGTTAATTTAATTGAATACAACTTGAGAACAATATTTCATTACACTTTAAAATGCCCATATTTCTTTTTTTTATTACTGCATGAAGCACAATTAAGGACTATATCAATGAAAAGAATGAAATTATTGTCTTAATTTTAAGAATCGTCAATTTCTGTCAAAAATTGATTTATCAAATAACACAGGAGGAAAGTTTTGATTAAATGAAATAAAGGTTGGTGTAAATCTTCAGCAATGATTCCTTTAAAGTATGACAGACTTCATATTGAACTCAGTGCTCAATGTTTGAATATTATTTTCTTTTTTAGGAAGTGATTTTAATAGCTGAGGATTGGAGGTGGCACCTGGGTGGCTCAGTCGATGGTGCATCAGACTCTTGATTTCAGCTCAGGGTGGTGAGATTGTGAGATCAGGTCCTGCGATGGGCTCCACACTCAGCAGGGAGTCGACTTGAGATTCTCTCCCTCTGTGCCTCCCCCATTTGCACTCTCCCTCTTTCTCTCTCTCTGAAATAACTAAATGCATCGTAAAAAAAAAATAGTTGAGGGTGGGGAGCAAAAGATGCTTTCTAAGTGCTAATCTCTCATACTCAGAGGTTTCAAGAGACATGAGTAAGCTATTGGCTAATGGGTTTGAATGACTGGTTGTGGGAAAATAAAAGAAATGCTATATGCTATTATGGAGGTATGTTCCTCGTCTCCTCCCTCCTTTCTCTTACCCTTTCACATTTCCCTCCGAACGCTACCCCGTCCCTCTTCTGGCCTATAAGCAGTGACATTGAAAATGCTAGAGTACAATGACATAAGATCTTAAAGTTTGAGATCCAGTGACTTCAGATACTGTGATTTTTCAGAGAGCCCAAAGAGGTTATTTCCTTACTAAACTACTCATGTATGCAAATTACGATGTACGCAGGAGGAAAAAAATATTTTCCTAATCTCCATACTCAAGCAAGCTACAAGCTTTGAAATATTCATGATAGTGCATTGCAACATAAGTCAGGGATCTTGCAGGTAGTACCTATTTCTGATATTTTAATTTCTGTTTATTGGGCATTATCAAAAGGGGCAATATTGTTGCTAAGGAGATAAAACTTGATCCTTGGAAAGTGATAAGTTCTTACTCTTCTTATTTGTTTATTCATGAGAGACACAGAGAGAGAGAGAGGCAGAGGCACAGGCAGAGGGAGAAGCAGGCTCCATGCAGGGAGCCTGATGCAGGACTCGATCCCAGGACCCTGGGATCCTGACCTGAGCCAAAGGCAGACGCTCAACCGCTGAGCCACCCGGGTGCCCCAAATTCTTTTCTTTTTATGTACAAAGCACAGGTCTACAGACAGCAGTTATACAGTATAATTGAGGTGTTAAAATGTCTGGATGGGGGATTAGGAAAGAATATCTAAAGAAGTTTCTAAGGGGGAGCAGTAATGAGGGGAAAAAAGATTAAGAAACACTATTACACATGGTGCTTTTAGTTTTCTTTTTATTTTATTTTATTTATTTATTCATGATAGACACAGAGAGAGACAGAGACACCGGCAGAGGGAGAAGTAGGCTTCCTGCAGGGAGTCTGATGTGGGACTCGATCCCGGGACTCCAGGATCATGCCCTGGGCTGAAGGCGGCGCTAAACCGCTGAACCACTCAGGCTGCCCTGCTATTATTAGTTTTCTAAAAATTTTTATCCTCTCCCAATTTCTGGCTAATGGAACAAATGGTAAATAACCAAAATCCCCATGGGAACCAATTTTTTAAATAGTTGAACCAAAGCAGGACTTCCAGGTTAAAGCTTATTTATAAAATGTTCCTAGATCTGGGACTGAAGTGAGGTCAGTCATTCTTGTCTGAATTGAAGTCATCTCATTCCTGCAAGATGACCTAAACTTGAAAGAGAAAGAAAAGAAAAAAAAAAAGGAAAAAAGCCTTATTCTGGAGAGAAGACAGCAAAGGGAGAGCGCTGTGCACCTCAGCTGGTAGTGTGAGAACAGCCCCGGAGCCTGTGGGCCTGGGCGCTTGGCCGTCAGGGGTGGGAGCAGAGGGTCCTGCTGCGGGGGCCCAGTGGTCCCTACCACTAGCACAATGGCCCAAATGGTGTGGGATTGGTCAACATTCCCAGTAAAGGTGGGTGTACTCTGAGAAGAGGATGGAGAATTTTTTCTCACTTATTTTTTTTTAATTTTTTAAAAAATTTATTAATGAGAGACACAGAGATAGAGAGAGAGAGAGAGACAGGCAGAGGGAGAAGCAGGCTCCATGCAGGGAGCCCGATGTGGGACTCGATCCCGGGACCCCAGGGTCACACCCCGGGGCTGAAGGTGGGTGCTAACCCGCTGAGCCACCCAGGGACCCCCTTCTCTCTCAGTACTAAAACTCCAAATGAATTTTGACTACTAATCTTGCCTACTTGACTACTGATGAATAGATCTGCATGTTGGAATTACATTTGTAACCAAATATTCATCTCTGCAGAGTGTTTCAAATACCCTTTTCTAGATATGCGTCTGCCCATATCCACTGATGTGTGAAGTATGGTAGCAGGATATGGGAACAACCCAAGTGTCCACCGATGGAGGAGTAGATAAAGAGGACGTGGTGTGTACGCGCGCGCACACACACACACACGCACCGGAGTACCAGTCAGCCGTAAAAATAAAGTGATACTTTGCCATTTGTAGCAACGTGGATGGACCTCAAGGGCATCACACTAAGTAAAACAAGTCAGACAGAGAAAGACAAATACTCTAGGATTTGACTTACATACAGAATCTAAAAAAAAAAAAACAAAAAAACAAACAAAAGAGAACTCAGACTCCCAGAGACAGAGAACAGGGTGTTGGAGGGTAGGGGAGCTGCAGGGGAAGTGAAATGGCTGAGGGAGATGAAGAAGCACGAACTTGCAGTTATAAATGAAATAAGTGACGAGGATGTAAAGGATAGCAGGGGCCTGGAGTCACTTTTGTTGACTTTGTAAGGTGACACAATCATTGCGGCAACCACCCTGCCGTGTATACAAATGTCAGATCTCTATGTCCTGTACCCGAAACTCATATAATATTGTTTGTCAATTGTGCCTCAATCAAAATAACTAAAAAATAAAATAAAATAGCATTTTCTATATTGTTCTCTAAATTGCTCAGGAAACATAAGATTTACTTTAGGTCATTTTTCAAAATTAATTTTGAATTTTGAATTACTTTATTTCATTTTTTAAAATGATTTTGTTTATTCCTGAGAGAGAGAGAGAGAGAGGGAGAGACACAGGCAGAGGGAGAGGCGGGCTCCATGCAGGGAGCACAATGGGGGACTCGATCCTGAATCCTGGAATCACACCCTGGGCCGAAGGCAGACGCTCAACCACTGAGCCACCCGGGGGTCCTGAAAATGGAAACTTTAGACTAGTGCTGCCCAATGCAACTTTCTGCTGGGCTGGAAATGAGGACTATTGGCGCCTCCAATATGGTAGCCACTTGGGGCTCTTGAGCACTTGAAATGTGCCTAGTGGGACAGAAAAATTGCACTTAAATTTTAATTAATTTCAATTAATTTAAATTTACCTGCTTGGGGCTAGTGCCTTACATAAAATACCTAGTTTGAATACTACAGGAATACTGACAAATCACTCTGAATTTTCCTTATTACATAGATTTAGGATCGCAGGCTAATCCCATGTCTTCTGTTAGGATAACTGTCAATAGCAGGGCCCCAGTTCACAGTCCAAATAGACAGGCTTCCTACAGGTGTAGTTAATGAAAATGCATTGATTGGGCATTTTTTAAATAAAAAAAAACCCCTGAAATCCTATAAATGGTTAAAGTTACACTAGAGGGTATTAGTATTGGCATTATATTTAAATGAAACATGCAATTTAGAACAAAATGCTAACACATAAACATTTTAAAGCGTAATTTGGCAACTTATAGTTTTCCTTATTCTCGATTATTACTTAACTTACACTTAATCCTCAACAGGAACTGAATCAAAGCTTGGATTCAGTGACAAACCCTAGCAGCCAGTCACTGACCACGGAAAAAATAATGTGTGTTTTCCACACCTACTGAAAGATTGAAGATAAATTATAAATCAGACACGTACCCCAAAATGTACGCACACTGCATTTACAAGATAAAATAGACTTGCTTCGTTAAGGCAAGTGTATTTTGAGTTTTTATTTTTTCTTCCAGTTTTATTGAGCTAGAATTGACATACAAGGTTGTGCCAGCTTAAGGTGTACAACATGTTGATTTGAGACATTTGTATGTTGCAAAATGGTTACTATCTTCTCAGCAGCTAATACCTCCATCCTGTCATATCATTCCTATTTCTTTTTTGCTGTGGGAACACATAAGATCTACTCTTAGCAACATTCAGATATGTGATATGATATTATTAGATATAATCACTACGCTATACATTAGACCCCAGGGCTTGTTAATCCTATAACTGGAAGTGCGTGCCCTAGGCCAGTATCTCCCCATTCCCTGCACCCTCCGGCCTCGGGAACCACCACGTAACTGTTCCTTTGCATCTGGCTTTTTTAGATTTCATATAGAAGTGGTATTATATAGTATTTACCTTTCTCTGATTTATTTCACTTAGCTTGATGCCCTCAAGATTTATCCGAATTACCTCAAATGGCAGGATTTCCATCATTCTCATGGCTGATTAGGAGTCCACTGTAAATACACCACATCTTCTTAATCCACTCATTCATTGATGGACACAGGCTATTCTCATACCGTGGCTGTTGCGAATAATGCCGCAACGAACATGAGGGTGCAGATATCTCTACTAGATGCTGATTTCAACTCCTCTGAATATACATCCAGAAGGGAAATTGCTGTATCATACAGTAATTCTATTTTTAATTTTTTTTTGAGAGACCTCCATACTGTTTTTTTATGGTGGCTGCACCAATTTATATGCCCACAAACAGTGAACAAATGTTCCCTATTCTCTACACCCTCGCTAACACTTGTTATCTCTAAAAGCAAGTATATTTTTAGGTATTTTATTTTGTAGGGATGAAATTTCGCTTATAATAAGATGAAAATGCCATCCAGCAGGTTTACTGTCTCAAGAAATGATCATTTCCGACAGGATTTTTGCAGCGGCTATAAGAGACAGTCTTCTAGTCTATATATAGTACGGGAAAGAATATTTACATTAATTGGTCAAATATTAAATAGCTAACATACTTTTTTAAAAATCACAGATAAAAAAATAATTAAAAAAAAAAGAATCATAGATAACAGATTCAAAAGTATAAGTTTCATCTTGTGATTATTCCCCTTGTTTTCCTCCGGTTTTTACTTTGTGGTCTAATTATAGGTAACATTTATTAAGCATCTAAAATTATATGCCAAGCACTCTGATTTTATAGATGTTATCTCCCTTAGTGCCGCTGATGGTACCATTATGGAAGAGCTATTATTATCTGAATTGTGCCCTGGAGTAAACTGCCCTGCACCGTGATTAGCTTACTGAGGCTCCTATAGGCAGCAATTCCAGAGCCAGGGTTCTCGTCAGGCCCTGCCCCAGTGCGGGCCTCAGGCCTTACATCACCAACTGCCCCCTAGGAATCTCCGGTATAGAACAGCATGTTCTGGTAGCATCAATGGGGACTCCACAGACCAGCAGTTTTAGAGGAGGGGGGGTCTGCTGATGTCTTGGTGTAACGCTGTGAGGATAGGACTTTTGATAATATCAAGGATGAAGAATGATTTAAGTTGAGCCTAATAATTAAAATTTCAAGTGCTGGGTTTCTTGTTCTCTTTTGCTTTCCTCCTTTCCTTTTTCCTTCCCTTCCCTTCCCTTCCCTTCCCTTCCCTTCCCTTCCCTTCCCTTCCCTTCCCTTCCCTTCCCTTCCCTTCCCTTCCCTTCCCTTCCCTTCCCTTCCCTTCCCTTCCCTTCCCTTCCCTTCCCTTCCCTTTCCTTCCCTTCCCTTCCCTTTCTTTTCCTTCCTTTCCTTCCATCTCCTTTCCTTTCCTTCCTTCCTTTCTTTTTTGAGACTTAAAATGTCCTAATACATGAAAAGGCCCTGATCAGATTATTGAGTTGTGGCTACTAAGTTGGATTTATCTTGTGTGTAAGTCATAACTCTCCTAGTCATTTATACTGAACCACCAGGAATTGCACAAGACCCAAGTGATCACCCCTGAGGTTGGGAAGACCACTCTGCCAGTATTCTCATGGAACCATTTGCTCTGATATGATTCAGAAAGTGAAGCTTACTATTTCCATCACGTTGTAAATTGTTTCTTGGTGATCATACATTTTGACTCCAATTAATAAATTAATTAGTTAAGACTAGGGTCGTGTGTCTTCTTAAGTATAAATGCCCATTCTTGACATTTTAATAAAGACAAGTAATATCAGGAATAAAAATAGTGACATCTTGGGGCACCAGGCCGGCTTGGTAGAACATGCCACTCTTGATCTCGGGGTCATGAGTTCGAGCCCCAGGTTGGGCAAAGAGATTTTTTTTTTAATTTAATTTTTTTGAGATTTTTTTTTAATTAGCATCTTTGTGTGTCCATATTTTGTTATATAGGAGTAAAAATAAATCATATCTATGAAATATAACAGAAAACAATGTAACGTTATGTTTTGAAAACATTTCTACAATAGCATCTTTTTTTGTGCATTAAGTAAATAGATGCAATTTTATTAAAACTCCATTTTTATGAAATGCTCAGTGCAGTGCACCACTTATGGCATCAGTAGACAATACGGCCTTCATTACGTGTTTGTGTTTATTTACACGCTTGTTAGCTATTGAAAATCCCCAGTGTATACCCTGTCCTGTTGTATGCGGGGTAGTTTGGCCAAGCAAGTAGAGAATATATTCCTTTTCTGCAACAAGCTTACAATCTATTTATGAACAAATATCTAAGAAACCAGTCAAAGAAGAATTTCAAGTCAATGCATTAACAATTCAAAATTTCATAGTCTGCTGCTACTGTTTTAATAATAGAATACTCAGCAAACACTCAAATAAATTGGCATATTGGATAAAAGGGGAAAACGTAACTCCTTGGGAGCCTGTGGGTCTATCGATTGATTGACTGATTTGTGACTGACATGCCAAGAGTCATCTTAAATTGTGAGGGATTCGGTTTTAGAGGCTTTGACCTTTCAGCGTTGACATAGAGCCCTGGAGCTTCTTTTCTCTCTTTTCCTTCGCCCTTCTTTCTGACTCACAGGTGGAAAGTAAAAACAGGGAGAACCAATCAGAAAGAAGGGCTGCTTTTTTCCTCCCTTTCATGGTTTGTCCTCTGAGAGATGAAAGAGGAAAACACAGAGTTTGAAGTCACAGCCTGCGGCAGGAAATAAAGCTTGGAGGAGTTTCCCCTGAAAGAAATCTCAAACATTAGGAATGTTCACGTCTTGATGTCTCAGAACTGAAGCCTGTGAAAGGAGTCAGGAGTGTCTCTCTGAACTAGAAAGACAAGTGGTAAATAACAAGAACACTGAAGGCTCATGACCACGGCAACTATTTTTATTTAGGTTTTGAGTTAACTTAAAGGGTTTTTTCTATAAGATGAGATACACCTGACTGTTGCATGTTTAAACTGATTTGATTTAGTAAAGACTCGCTTCTGAAAGATGGAAAAGACTTTTCTCTCTTGCACCGAGACCGACCATCACAGTAACATGGATAGGCTCTGCCCTTCCCCTGGGGCTAGGACCCATGTTGCCAGCTGATGGCTAGTGCACCTGATTGGACCAGGAGTTCCCCAAATTATAACGTCTTCCTTAGCAAAATGTCCTGAAGCCTGGTACTGGGTGACTTAAGAGAGCTGAGCTTCAGGTCCCTGTAGTAATTTGTGCAGCTGCCATAACCAAGTATCACACTGAGGGGCTAGAACCAAAACCTGTGTCTTCTCATTGCTCTGGAGGCTGGGAATCCCAGAGCAGAGGGCTGGCAAATCTGCCTTCCGGTGCACCCTCTCTTCCTGGCCTGCAGCCCACTACCTGCTTGCTGGCTCCTCGTCCGGCCTTTCTCCCTCCCGCGTGTGTGCCCAGCGCTGGTATCTCTCCCTCCTCTCACAAGGACGCCCATCCTGTTGGGCTAAGGCCCCACCCTGAAGACCTCATTTAATCTGATTATCTCCTTAAGATCCTATTCCCAAATACTGTCACCTTGGGGTTTGGGGCTTCACCATTGAATTTCGGGGGAGTCCACAACATCCTTCATCTACTCGATGACCTTGTGCTGCGACTTTACTTTGATGTGGCTGCGCCCAAGTCTGTCTGGGCAGCTGTGACGCTGCCTCCCCCAGGGGCCTCTCTCCGTGGCCTTCTCTCATAAACATATCTCCGTCCCTCTCTCTCTGTCTAGACAACCTAAAATTTGACACACCCGAGAGCATTTTCCTCTCGTCTCCTCTTCTCTCTGTCTCTCTGCACAATCCTCAGTAAAAGGATTTTCTGCACATCATTTCTTCCCACTTTCTCTCCTCCTCCTAAACTTTAATGACAGCAGTTCCTTCTGTTGTCTGTAAACACGTCCGCGAACTAAGTTCTTCAAAATTGGTGGTTGAGATGCGAGCGAGAAGAACAAGATTAATTTTTAAATTTTTTCTCTCAAGGCTGTTAGGGTGGCTGTGGTCTTGCTGCCCTATCCCACTTTGGAATAACACATTTAAGCCTTCTCAGGTGATATAGAATATGTTCGTGGGATTCATTTTATACGTGTGACTAAAAAAAGAAAGGCAATTACGAGAAGAAATAAAACATTTTCGATGCGTACGGGGTAAAGTGGAATTTAGAATTCCAGTCATTCTATTTTACTGTAAAACAAGAAAAGAAATGTTTTTCATTTAGGTTGTTGATCTATTACAAGGTAAGTGAGGGTACTTATCAGCATGCATTGAGGCCGGGAGTAGTTAAGCCAAAAAAAAAAAAAAAAAAAAAAAAAAGCACATTGAATGAGCTATGGGAAAACTCTTAGGCAGAAGTGCTGATTTTCCTCTTATGTAATCATCTTTGATTAAAAGAAAAGAGGTAAGTGTCGTTAGCACACTTACGTACCGTGTTAGCGAGTTGTTGAAACTCACTAAGAGGCACTGCAACCAGTGCTCAGATGAATCCAGAAGAGGAAAATCATTCCTTTCCTCCCAACTCCTTCCCAAGGGTCCAGAAGCCACTAATATTTCAGCATTTTTAATTCAGGCATCAATTTTCACCGGTTTTGAGCTCTCTCTGTTACGGAACTTTCTAGTTATTGGAATCCTTCCCCTTCAAGTGACCCTTTATGGGAGAAGACACTCCTTAGAAGGTTTCCTTATCCTTTCTGGTTCTCCTTAGTGGGCGAGAAGAGGAACCTGAAGACTGACATTTTCATTTGTTTGTCCCACAAATGTTTGTTGAGTGCCCATGTTCTAGGCACTGCTTTCAGTTCTGGAAACACAAACACGACCAAATCACAAGCGCTATTGTTCGGGAGCTCGCTGTCTAGTGGGGATGACAGAGAAAAGAATAAACGGTCCTCATTCAGCGAGCTTGGGCCCGAGCAGCAGTGGGTGCAGCGAGGTGCTAAAGGGAGAGCGGGGAGGGGACCCTGTGCCCTGTGTTTTGACGGGTGAGTAGGAGTTCTCCAGGCCGCAGGCGGGAGGGCCCAGCACAGGAAACACGTGCCGAGAGGGAGAGCAGTGACGCCTGCCTGTGAGTCAGGTCATTACTTCAGGTCCATTCTGCTGGGCTCCAGGCGAAGCCACGATATTCGTACCTTTGTATCTCTGGCAACCTCTGCCCCTTGTTCTTTTCAAAATTGGAACCAGCGGAACATTGACAGGCGTTCACGCAGTGAGTGCTCTACACCTTGGGGGTGAACCTCATTCTTCATGAAGTTGCTTCATCCAAATATGTGCAGTATGTGTTCCTCCTGCTTCTGCAAAAACGAAGGCAAGCTGCGTTCAGGTGGCCTCGTCGAGGCTTGGACCAGAGGCCCGAGGCCCTCTCGGGGAGGGTGTCCTGGGGGGCGCGGTGTGCTGTCCTCCTGGGGCGCCTGTGGCTGCTGCCGGAGGAGGCATTTCTGCTCTGCTGGGCCCACTGCCTTCCACACTCATCCAAAGTGGGGGAGATGCCTCTCGGAAGTGTAGATCCAGGGGTGAGATGGCTTTAAGTCAAAAATACATGGTGGTCCTCTCTCTCTTTTCTCTGTTTTATGTGATTGGTTAGAGAATTCACTGATACACTTGGCTCATCCCTTCCTAAGTTTCTTTCTGTTTTTCTCTTCTTTCTTTCTTTCTTTTTCTTTCTTTCTTTCTTTCTTTCTTTCTTTCTTTCTTTCTTTCTTTCTTTCTTTCTTTCTTCTTTCTTCCTTCCTTCCTTCCTTCCTTCCTTCCTTCCTTCCTTCCTTCCTTCCTTCCTTCTTTCTTTCTTTCTTTCTTTCTTTCTTCTTTCTTTTTTCTTTCTTTCTCTCTGTCACCTCATGGTCTTGTGCGATGGTCAGGTCCCCTCCACATACAGATTGGAGTGGGGCCCAGGGGAAGTGTGGGAAAAGGTCGAGCTTGGCCCAAGCCACAGAGCCCTTGCCAGAAATCTGCATTTGTTGTCATTGGTCAGCGACCCCACGGTTACTAAAGTGGTTCTCTATTTTCCATTGAGCTACATTTCCTTTTATAGAGCTATACCTTGGGCAGCTCTGGGAAAGTAGGGTGGGAGTGGAATGATTGACAGGTGGCGGCATTTTCCTATTTTTGGACATACTACCACCAAGTGCTATCAAAAGCATGCTCTTTGATTCCTAACTTCTGCGCACGGGCTCGGCGGGCTGGAAGGTCAGCCAAGGCCCTGAGTCTCTGGGAACCAAAACTAAGCCTAAAGAGGCGGGGGACATGCCAGGTCTGCATGTACTGGGCTATGCCGGAGGTGAGCAGGAGAAGAAATTCATTCGGAGGCAGGGAAGAACCTAGCTGGTATTTGCTGAGGTTTTGGGAAATAAGGACTCATATTGTCGTGGTCTGTTACTTCATGTAATCCTTTAAGTGAATTATTAACTATTAAAAGTTGGATACGCAACCCCATTGGACCAGAAATTCCAGTCTGAAATTTATCCTTCAAATGTTCTTGCACAAGCAGTTAAATATGTATGACGATCTTTCTTGCAAACCCGTTTGTAGAACTGGAAACACCCCCCCCCCCCACCCAGACGACCATAATGACCAAAGAGCTGGTGTAAAATGGCACAATTTATGGTAGGTACGTTGCACAGTAAGGTATCAAACTGTGATATGAAAAAATAATAATTCTGTGGTCATATTTATCATGCAGAACTTAATTTTTTAAATAAAACAGGGTACAAAGCGCCATCTACAATATAATCCTATCTGTAAAAATCGAAGCAGACGTGTGCATCTTCTTAAAAGTCCTGGGAAAATACTTTTTTTTTTTTTTTCTGGGAAAAGACTTCTAAACACGCGACACTGCTAATAGTAGTTACACTTGAGGAATGGATGAGGTGCGTTTGTGTGTATTTTTTAAAGATGCATGCATCACTTTTATGATAGAATAGTTTCAAGAGGTAAACAAGGTCTGATGCAAATAACAAGAACAGCCTAAGATGTCACATTATACAGGGGCACCCGGGTGGCTCAGTAGGTTAAGCATCTGACTCCTGATTTCGGCTCAGGTCATGGTCTCGGGGCTTTGGGATCAAGCCCCACATCCAGCTCTGTGCTCCGCGGGAGTCTGCTCAAGCTTCTCCCACTCCCTCTGCCCCCCACCCCTGCTTGTGTTCTCTCTCTCTCAAATAGATAAAAAAAAAATTTAAAAAAGAAAGAACATTATAGAGATTTGGTTAACTACTTCCCTTGAAGCACTTCACTTGTCTTCCCTGGCATCCCTCCTACACCACGTATTTTTCTCCTGAGTCCCTGGTCCTTCCCGATTCTTCTCTGGTATTGCCTTCTCTCCCACTCTCTTCTGAAGATTTGCACTGGACCTCTTCTCTCACTGCGCCGATTTCCTCCAGGTAACCTTAGCCGCCCCGCTCCCCTGTTGTGCTTACTGTCTCTATGTTGATGCCTGTCAAACCCAGTTCTCAGCACCAACTCCTTTTCTGAGTCCCAGATCGATAAATACCTCCGCCAAATCTGTACCTCACACTCAACATGCACAAAACCATCCTCTCACCTTCAAACTGTCCTAGGCTTCTTCAGTCTTTCTCTTCTCAGTAAATGTCACCAGCCAAAAGCCATCAGGAGACACTGTAGTGTGATAGATGGGGATTGATCTCGAAGATGGGCTTGTGGTAGGTGATTTCGGAGAAGGTATATGGAAGATTAGGGTTGGCTCTGGGTGGGGTGTGTTCATGAGGGACACTTCTATAATTGGACGTATTAACCCTTCGTATCTACCAGGCAGGAGGAACGGAGCAGGATGAGTTCTGGGGTTGGTAGACAAGCAGCAGTCACTCATGCTTGCTGAGAGAGGGTAACGTCTGGTCATTTTTGTGGTTGCCATTGTCAAATGATAAAACTAGAACAATTCAGTAATGAGTCCAGTGTCCTTTATTCAAAGGAAAATAATCCACGGGTTGGGAGGAGGCAGTAACTCACCAGCAGGGGAGCATTCTCCTGATGGATTTTGTGCAAGAGCAGGTTTTCTAGAGCATTAAAAGAGGCAACACAGAAAAGAAGTGGCTGGCTAGGAGGTCAGGGATTGCCTCCTAGGGACAGCAGGTCCCCGTGTCTAGTCCTTTAGCCAGGGCTGAGTTAGAGGGTCATGAGTGGTCACGTTAGCGTCCCTTGACAGGTGTCTTGCAGAAGCGTAGGCTGAGTTAGCTTTAGATTTGCGACATGGGCTGGGCCACTGGGGTGCCAGCTACTTGGCAACAGTTTTGATGCAAAATTGAACAAACCTTTTTAAAAACATTAAAGAAAAAGGAAAAGAAGCTTTATTTGAGCCCAACTTAGGACAGCTGCCCAGGATACACAAGCTGTATACGGAAGAGGGTGCTCCGGGGAAGGGACATTTGGCGCTGGGTTGTCTATGTTCTTCGCGTAAAGAAAAGAGTTACAAATCATCACGACAAGGGACATTCCAGAAAGTTACAGACTTTATCGAGGCTGTATGACTTTGATCTTATGGGAACCAGGGTTTTTTGTTTTTCTCATTTATGTGTGGAGTGCTCCTTTTTGTTTTTTGGTTTTCTTGTTTTTGTTTGTTAACAAAGAAGCGTACGGTGTGCGCTAGGCCAGAAATAGAGCTCATGCTTTGAGGTTTTGTGGAGTCCTTTTGACCTCGATGAATGTTACAGTAGAGCTTCCTTGGGATCCCAGGAGCAGGAACCACAAACATTAACAGTACAAGATTGTCTTTATCAACAGTAGCAGGGATGCTAGTTTTTCCCGTCACCCTAGATCTAGTTGCCCAAGCCAGAAACTTTGGCGTCGCCCTTGAATACTTTATCTCTACCCAGCACATTCCGCCGATGAGCAAGTTGCCCTGATTGTCCTACACAACTCTAAAGTCCATCAGCCTTCCCCTTCCCCACTCCACCACAATTGGCTCTCACCTTTTCTTCCGGGTTAGAATTCCAGCTTGACTCGGTGCCTCCATTTAGCTTCTTCCTTGCAGGTTTTGATGATTCCCTTCAGAATGTCTTCCCTTTGAAACACGTTGTTCCTTTAAAATAACACTTCTCATTCTTGGCTGCCGATTAGGATCCCCTCCAGAGGCTGAGACAATAGGGACACCATTCCCTTTCCAAAGTGGAAAGAATTGCACTAACGTTTAATCATTTGTATTTTGTGTCGCAGGATCTTCTCGGTAAGCAGGAGCCTCATCACATAGCTAAGGTTTGAAGGGAATGGCGAAGAGCTGAAAGGGGCAAGGGGGGCGGCAGAAAGATCTGGGAGGAAGACAGTTGAGGAGCAGAGGAAGACTGAGAAATCCTGCAGGCAGCTTATGGGGAGTGTGGCATTGTGGTTTATAATAACAAAGAAATATTTGGTCTTCAACCCCTGGCCCGAAGCTCCCAAACTCTTGGAATTTCCTGGGTAGTAAGAGCAATGAGACCATCGTTTCTTAGAATATTTGCTCTCGCCTCTTCAGTTCCTGAGATCACTTCAGAGCCATAAAGGTGAGGTGAGCATCTTGTTATTCATCACAGGCCCCTTTCTGCCAAAACTGGGTTTATGTTAATGGGGTGACTTTTGGAAATTCCCTAAGGATGGGACTGGTTAGCAGGGAGCCAACCATGAATAGAAGGTTCCTTTTGCTCTCTTTTAATGATTATCTTCTTCCAGTGACTCTCCTCAGCCCACTCTTTCTCGGTTCCAACCCTAGTCCTACTGATCTCATATACCGAACTATCTCGTTGTCCACTTCTTCCGGCCAATTCCCACTACCCCTGTTTCCATAACCCCTGTCTAGCACAGCTTCGTTACCTCAAATCCAGTGAATCCTGACTCAGCCTTCAAGACTCCATCACAGGGCCACCTCCTCCAGGAAGTCTTTCCCTCCTCTGTCGGTCTTGACCTCTCCCACTTCTGGACTCAATAGCACCGTACCTGACTTGCATCCTTGTCATGAAATTTATAGGGCCCCAGATATTTTCTTTTCTAATTCTTGAGCCTTGTTTTATTCGTGTATCTTCCGTATAGTATCTAATCCACAATAGAAGTACAGTCAATGTTGGGTCCTGATGCGCTCATTGTATTTTTATTCTGTATCTCATTCGTATTTTATGAACACAATTTTGTACATACTCAATATCTAATAAAAGCCATTTTAAATATATTTATAAATTAAAAAAGAAGCATAGTAAATGTTTTTTTTTTTTTTTTTTTTTTTTGACAATGGGAGAATGTAAGAGCATCGTTTCCCTCTCTTCATCTGGGTTACTAACCCTACCATGATGAAAGGATGGAGGGTGGGCGACAGAAACTGGTGCCAAGTATATTAATTGTTCTCAAGAAACTGCTTTAAATTTCATTTGGAAAAAAAAAAAACAAAAAAAAATAAATTTCATTTGGAAGATGATAGCCATGGTCTCGCACTCTAGGCTGATTTCTGCTTCTGACAAAAAGGGCAGAGCGATGTGCTTCTCGAATGGAATATGGAGTTATCATCTGTTATCAATTGTGTTGAAAATGGGGAGAAAACTAAGGGGGAAAATAATCTTAATTTTGTTAGAAATGAGGAAAATTACTCTTAATGATGATGAATATGCTTAGTCATTTGGTTACTTATTTAGCAGGTACTAGTAAGCCCTTCTTATGTGCTAAAACTGCCGTGAGAGTCTAGCACGTATGAGGACTGGACAAAAATCTTTCTTTTTTGTGATACACCTGCTTCTCAGAATGAAAATATCAGGCTACTTTTTGGCCTTACAATTTGCAGGAGCACAAAGACAAACGAATATGTTTAAAGTAGGCTTGGAGTATTAAAACGCTTCCTAAATGGATCCTATTATCTCTCCTGCTAGCAGTGTCTTCTTTATGGCATAAAGGGTCTAAAAAGTAGGAGCAAAGTTTTATTAAGACGCCTCGATAGAAATGGACAGTGAAAAAAAGATTTCAGGTAGAAATTTTACTCAGAGATCTGTGCCCCTCTCATTGGGAAATTAGCTACCGAGAGCGTCTCCCTCCTGTGCCCTCGCCCAGATTATGCAGAAAGGATGGTAAAAATAACCCCTAACCTGTGTTTCTAAAACAACAACAACCATGGAGCATAACAGCGCCGTAGAACTGATTAGGATAAAAACAAAACGCATTTCTATATAATACTTTTTTGGCTTCTTACCTTACTAAGCTCATTCATTTCCTTCTCCGTCATCTACTGGATGGGCTCGCAAATCCAGGGAACCCCAGGCAAGCAGGCTGGTGGACTCTCTATGATCTCCCTACTAAGGCACGGCTGCGGGCACAGGTGAGGTTCCGCCGGAAGCCACCTGTGAGACAGCGACTGGCTTGTGCCAAGAGAGGAGATGCCCTCAAGATCCTAAGAGATGGGAAGAGAAGAAAGCAGGACCCAGCAGGGGAAATCACCTTGGAATCATCCGTCAATCCTACATGGAGCTCCGAGGGTCAGAGAACTTCTTGAAGTGACCCTGAGTTTGGACAGGAGACCTGGGTCTTTCTAGCTCCTTCTCATACCCAGAGGCCCATCCGAGGGCTGCCCTGGGAAGGGATGTAGCTGTGGGCAAGGCAGTTGCCTTTTGCTGAGGAGCTGGGACCTGACAGGTCAACCCTTCTAGAAACTGGAGGAAAAAGTGGTTTTGTCTTGAAAGTCAGACCTATGGGTGGTGCCCATATAGCACCCATGCTGCGCAGGAGGGGGTGATTGAGGACCCCAAGGGACCCCGGGTTTGCGCAGCTATCGCCATAGGCATTGAGGTTGGAAGAGGAGCGACATAAATATTCGTGTCACCAGGAGATTTCATAGAGGCACTGGTGAGCTGTTGTCTTTGTGCTTGTGCGTGTGTGTGTACGTTGTCTTGCGACGTCCCTCAGGCTCTCCCCAGCTAGCTGCGTTCATTCATTCACTCATTCCTCAAGCTATTTATTCCATGACGATCTCTGAGAACCAATTTTGGGGAATTCTTGCTGAGAGAACTTTCAAACTTTAAAGTTTAAGATTTTTAAATGGTTTCATTTATGTATTTACTTATTTATTTATAAACTTTATTTATTTATTCATGAGACAGAGAGAGAGAGAGAGAGAGAGAGAGAGAGAGAGAGGCAGAGACCCAGGCAGAGGGAGAAGCAGGCCCCATGCAGGGAGCCCGATGCAGGACTTGATCCCAGGACCCGGGGTCTCGTCCTGAGCTGAAGGCAGACACTCAACCACTGGGCCCCCCTAGGCTTAAAGGATCTTAAAAGATATTTAGACCTTACATAATTTCAGATCATATGTAGTTAATTTCTCCCTAAAAAGTGGATGGATAAACATGTGTTCATTGAATAACCTGGTAGAAGCACAGGGCTGGGATTTTCAAGCCACTGAGTCCTTCAGGATAAAGCGGAAAGTCGATTTCTGAGAATTCGTGAAGACGAAGTAAGAGGAAATTCTGTCCTCTGAACATAAAAGTGCTGTTTCCTTTTTCATTCTTCTGGAAGAAAGGGAGATTGAAGCCTGCGGGGGATCCTTCCCCGGTGAACTGTGCAGACTCACCCTCACCCACCACATCCTGCTGACATCACTGCCTCTGAAAGAAGCTTGCCTAAGCTGACCTGTTGTCAGGACCAAGATCAATGGGAAGAAACGTCCTGCTGGTGTAACTTTTAACGTGTGAAACTTCAGAGAAGTTCAAATTTAAATTTTATCTGAGCAACTCCTCTAGCTGGCAGAGGAAGCATTTGTCCTCCAAACATTTACTTGTTTTCATCTTACTGTGAATTTCTCTCCTTCCCTTTGAAGTCCCAACCCCGCCCTGCACCCCAATTCAGGATGACACTTGTACCCCCTTATGCCTGACTACGGTGTCTGTGTGCATTCCCCGCACATACGCTATTAAATTTGATTTCAACCTGTTAAAAAAAAAACAAAACTGACAAAGGTAAAAACAGGATCTTAACAATCTCAGACTTTTCTGAAGGTCTGGAAGCTACACACACACACACACACACACACACACTCACTCACTCTTGTGCTCCAGGCTTTTGAGTTGCAAATGAACATTAATGAAATCCATGAAAATTAGGATTGGGATGAGTGGAGATCTGGTAACAAGTAATGAGAGCAGCAATTTTACCTGAGTGCTTTCCTTGGTGTGTTTTTCAAGGATGAGCTGCTTTATTATGTAACTGGTAACATAATCATAGGACTGATACCTCACTTGATTCATAGATGCCACCCACACTTAAAAGGGAGGGGCTCCATAAGGGAAAAGGTCATTGGAGGTCATCTTAGACTTCTACCCATTACAATGAATAAAAATTTCAAGCATCAATTCCCGGTAGTTCCCCAAATTCTTGTTTTTAGATTCAAATTCTTTTATTTTTATTATTATTTTTTAATTTTTATTTATTTATGATAGTCACACAGAGAGAGAAAGAGAGAGAGAGGCAGAGACACAGGCAGAGGGAGAAGCAGGCTCCAAGCACCGGGAGCCCGACGTGGGATTCGATCCCGGGTCTCCAGGATCGCGCCCTGGGCCAAAGGCAGGCGCCTAAACCGCTGCGCCACCCAGGGATCCCCAGATTCAAATTCTTTTAATTCCATTTTTTTCTTTAGGTAAATATACTAACTGAGTATTTGCTTCATCTTTGAATTTTCTCCCGTGTTGTGAAGATCATACAGCCTCAGAAAGAAAACTTGGGTACTGGCACAAAAACAGACACAGAGATCAATGGAACAGAATAGAGAACCTAGAAGTGGACCCTGAACTTTATGGTCAACTAATATTTGACAAAGCAGGAAAGACTATGCACTGCAAAAAAGACAGTCTCTTCAATGAATGGTGCTGGGAAAATTGGACATCCACGTGCAGAAGAATAATACTAGACCATTCTCTTACACCAGACACAAAGATAAACTCAAAATGGATGAAAGATCTAAATGTGAGACAAGATTCCATCAAAATCCTAGAGGAAAACACAGGCAACACCCTTTTTGAACTTGGCCACAGCAACTTCTTGCAAGATACATCCACGAAGGCAAGAGAAACAAAAGCAAAAATGAACTATTGGGACTTCATCAAGATAAGAAGCTTTTGCACAGCAAAGGATACAGTCAAGAAAACTCAAAGACAACCTACAGAATGGGAGAAGATATGTGCAAATGGCGTATCAGATAAAGGGCTAGTTTTCAAGATCTATAAAGAACTTATTAAACTCAACAGCAAAGAAACAAACAATCCAATCATGAAATGGGCAAAAAACATGAACAGAAATCTCACAGAGGAAGACATAACATGGCCAACACGCACATGAGAAAATGCTCTGCATCACTTGCCATCAGGGAAATACAAATCAAAACCACCATGAGATACCACCTCACACCAGTGAGAATGGGGAAAATTAACAAGGCAGGAAACCACAAATGTTGGAGAGGGTGCGGAGAGAGGGGAACCTCTTGCACTGTTGGTGGGAATGTGAACTGGTGCAGCCACTCTGGAAAACTGTGTGGAGGTTCCTCAAAGAGTTAAAAATAGACCTGCCCTACGACCCAGCAATTGCCCTGCTGGGGATTTACCCCAAAGATACAGATGCAATGAAACGCCGGGACACCTGCACCCCGATGTTTCTAGCAGTAATGGCCACAATAGCCACACTGTGGAAGGAGCCTCGGTGTCCATGAATGGATAAAGAAGATGTGGTTTATGTGTACAATGGAATATTCCTCAGCCATGAGAAACGACAAATACCCACCATGTGCTCCGACGTGGGTGGACCTGGAGGATATTATGCTGAGTGAAGTAAGTCAATTGGAGAAGGACAAACATTATATGGTCTCATTCATTTGGGGAATATAAAAAATAGTAAAAGGGAATAAAGGGGAAAGGAGAGAAAATGAGTGGGAAATATCAGAAAGAGAGAACATGAAGACTCCTAACTCTGGGGAATGAACTAGGGGTGATGGAAGGGGAGGAGGGCGGGGGGTGGGGGTGACTTGGTGATGGGCACTGAGGGGGCACTTGATGGGATGAGCACTGGGTGTTATTCTATATGTTGGCAAATTGAACACCAATAAAAAATAAATTTTCAAAAAAAAAAAAAAAAAGAAGGAAAACTTGGATTTTTTTTTTGAAGTTCCAGAAATGTAACTAGTAGGGGGGTCATGGTGACATAACACTACTCTTAAACCGCAGGCCAATGCTTTTCCATTGTCTCTTCCTGTTGTGTACATGGTTGAGAAAGCGGTCAGACTTCTTCCTTTTTTTCTTTTTCTTTCATGGGATAACTAGGGTCAAGAATATTTACCCAATGGTCTACTTTTTCCTCGCTGACCTGCAATTCCTTCTCAGTCATACACTAAATTTCCACACCTGCGAGAGTCTGTTTGTAGGCTCTCTATTCTCTTTCATCAACACCACATTTTCTTAATTACTGTAGTTTTAGAAGAAATATTGATTTCTGGAAAGGTAACTACCTCCCACTCCACTTGCTTTTCATCTTCTTGAGTGTTTTAGCTACGTTTGGCCATTTGCGCTTTCGTATGTTTTGTTTTTTAAGTAGGTTCCACACCGGACCTTGAACTCATGACCCCAAATCCAGACCTGAACTGAGATCAAGAGTTGGACATGTAAGCAGCTGAGCCACTCAGGTGCCACTGCACTTTCATTTAATCTTTTTTTTTAAAAGATATTATTCATTTATTTGAGAGAGAGAAAGCACAAGCAGTGGGGAGGAGCAGTGGGAGGGGGAGGAGCTTGGCAGGGAGCCCGACATAGGGCTCCGTCCCAGGACCCCGAGATCAGGACCTGAGCAGAAGGCAGACACTTAACCGACTGAGCCACCCAGGACCCCTTTCATCGAAGTTTTAAATCAGTTTGTGAAATTCCACAGAAATCCTTTGCAATTGCTTCGGTTCTCTATATTAATCTGGGAAAATAAAAACATTTATAGTATTAAGTCTTCTTAGCACCTGGGCAGCTCAGTGGTTGAGGGTCTGCCTTCAGCCCAGGGCGTGACCCTGGGGTCCTGGGATCGAGTCCCCCATCGGGCTCCCTGCATGGAGCCTGCTTCTCCCTCCGCCTGTGTCTCTGCCTCTCTCTCTCTGCATCTCTCATGAATAAATAAAATCATTTTTAAAAAGTCTTCTTAGCTCTGAACACAATATAGTTTTTTTACATTTGATTTTCTATCGTGTTATTTATTATTTTTTTAAATTATTTTCTCATTACTGGTCTCAGATATTATTTTAAAAGATTTGTTCTGAGTGTCTTATTTTTTTATTCCATAAATGCTTATTAAAAGTTTTTCTCCTAATTATTTGTGGCTTGGGTTAAAAAGATCAAATTTTATATGCTGACTGTATTCTGGAATTCTCTAATTTTTCTTATAAATTTTTATAATTTAGTGGTATTAGATTCCTTTGGATGTTTATGCATACAATAATAAAACTTTCAAATAGTGACAGTTTTCTTGCTTTCTTATCCTTATATTTTATTATCTATGGATCTCTATCTGTCTATCGTATACCAATCATCCTTGTCCTGTTTAGGGCCGTCAGTGCCGTGTAGACTAGATGTGGCGATATTAGTCAGTCTGCTAGGGCCACCGCAGACGAGGTGGCTTAAACAGTAAATATTCATTTTCTCCCAATTTTGAAGACTAGATATCTGAGAAAAAGGAGTTGGCAGGGTTGATTTCTTCTCAGGCTTCTCTTCTTGGCTTGTAGATGTCCATCTTCTTCTAGTATCTTCACATGATTTCCCCTCTGTGTATGTCCATGTCCTAATCTCCTCCTCTTAAAAGGACACAAGTTATAGTACATTAAGGTGCATCCAATAACCTCATTCGAACTTAATTATCTCTTTAAAGACCCTATCTCCAAATATAGTCACCTTCTGAGGTACTCGTGGTTAGGACTTCAACATGTAAATTTTGTAGGAACACAAGTCAGCCTGTAACAACAGGTATCCTTGTCTTATTCCTGATTTGAAGACAAGTGTTTTACTGCTTTACATTATGTATAATAGGTCAATTTCGGTGACTTTAGCTGAAAGGAAATTGGCTCTGGACACTTCTTATCCCCACAAATACACCGATTCAGTAATAATTCATTGACAGATTCCTCTTGTGAGAAATCAGAAACTAATTGAAGGGCTGTTGCAGCCTAGAAGAACGGGCTCTCCAAAGCTGCTAGGAAGGTCCCAGACATCCTCTTGTCAGAGACCTTGCACCCAACTTAGTGCCATGTGAACAGGAAGAGACCACCTAGCTTCCAGTTTCATGCAGAGGAGAGGAGTTGGTTTGATGTCCAGGGTCCCAACTTTCCTGAGGAGCTCCTCACCTCAGAGGACTGGCCATATCTTGTCTCGCCAAACTTGGAGCTCTGATGAATCTGGCACAGTCTAGCTGCCTGGGTGAGAACAGAGGTGGTGCCTTGGGCCGGTGGAGGCCATTGATCCTCCCCCAACTCAATACAGAGGGAGTGGATGAAAAACCACCAAGACTCAGCTTCCCTCTGGGGAGAGAGTATTGGTCTGTGCATCTAGTATCTTCACTTCTCCAAGGCTGCCCAAGGAATTGGCATCTGTCTTGCCAGGGTTGAAGCTCTGATGAATCCAGCACAATCAGGCTGTCAAAGGGGAGAATGGAAGCAGCCTCTTGAATCGGTGGATGCCACAGCTTCCCACTGTGTCTCAGTACCGAGTGAGCAGAGAAAATCACAGCTGCCTGCTTCTCCCTGCAGAGGGAAAGGGTTGGTGGAGGCCCCCAGAAAGCTCCGACTGGGTTGATTGAGGAGGGTCTTCTCCTCTACAGAGCTCATTCTTGAAGACTGAAACAGGTGCACAGACACCAACACAGAGATGCAAGAAAAATAAAGAACCACGCAAAGGTGTTTCAAACAAGAGAACCCGGTAAACTTCTGGAAACCAATTCCGACGAAATGGAGTTATGTGATTTATCTATCAGAGAATTAAATATAAGTCTTATTAAAATGCTCACCACAATAAACAGGACGATCCATAAACAAAGTGAGACTCTCAACAAAGAGGTGATACTAAACAACGTACAAAACAGAAGCCACGGGGCTTAAGAACGCAATAACGGAATTGAAAAATTCACTGGAGGAGGGAGCACGAGGACTGTTAGCACGGTTCAGTGCCATCGCTGTGATTCATGTAAGAAGTCAACATTTCGACTCACAATTTCTATCATCAATGTAAATGTCAGGAAAGTGAAAAAAAAAAGTAAATGATGCATCAGGTAATGACTCATCATATGAGGTTCACATGGAATGGGCCTCTGTGAATTATACTTTGAAAACTATTGCTCTGCAGTGTACCAAGAAGGCTCTAGCATTTTAACTTCATCCGGTGTGGCCGCCACCGGGGCCAGGTTTCTGTCAATCGACCCAGGAAAATGTTAGGGCCACTTCCACTTACTCGTTGACACATTCAACCTGGAATCTCCCCTTTGGGAGCCCACGCCGATCATGTGAGCTTGGACCAGCATTGCATTTGTTCCCCAGCAGCAGCATCCTTGGGGCCCATTCTCCTGCATGCTCCCCAGTTTTCTGTTGACATAAAATGGCAAAATCCTGTAATTCCTGATACATTTTGTAGCTCCTCTATGGCCACACTTGTACTTTACCCTCCGGCGCCTTCCAAGACTTGTCTGGTTGTACCATGAAAAATGGTGAGAACAGGTCAAGGGTTAGTAATTCTTTGTAAGGCAGCTGCCTCGGGGGAGGCTGCAACAGTGTCCTCAGGCAACAGAAAACTGATCTCAGACAGGAATGGAAACTTCTCCTCTTGGCAGAGGAGACAGCAGAATTTCAGGTTTCAGGGGTTCTTTGCTTCAAAATCTTCCAAGAACCTGCTCTGATATGTGGGGTCCGAGTCCTTCCTGATCAGTGCCCTGGCGGTAGCATCAGAGACCTTGTGTGCTTGGAAATTCCATTTGTGCTGTGATTCGACCACATGCAGGTTCCGCTTTCAGAAATCCCAGCGCTTCAGCAACAGCAGCTAAGAGGGTTTGTTGTTTGCTTGTTTGGTGGAGGATAACCATAGAAAGCATCTGGTCGCTTAGACCTTCAGCTTGGAATTTAAAGACTCAAGTTTTAAGATCCATGACATCCTCCCTTTCCTTTCCCGATGCCCTTTGAACCAACCAGCCAACCTCAGTGAATTCCTTACTTTTTCTAACATGCTCAGTGATGGCAAATCTCGCTCATCCTAAGCCCTGCCCTCCTGAGATGCTAATCATAGAGGTTTCTGAAGGTGCTAATTTAAGTAACTGTTTTCCACTGCAGGCCATGGTCTGGTTTTAATTCCCTTATCCCTGGAAAAAGGATCATTAGGGCCTTTAATGACCCTTGGTCAGACCAGAGGCGGATTCCAGAAACCCCAGGACCCTCCAGAGAACCTACCTTTACGGCTCTGTTTCCCTTCCGTTACCAATGTTTCCACGTCCAGGAAGATTGATTTGGGGAAGCAGAACCGCTGTGAGTGACACGGCCGATGGCGCTTGTGGAAGGTACCAGACCTCCTGTAGGTGAGACCCGACGGGGTCTGTGCAGGTCAGGGCCCCGGAGTGGGCTGGGGGGCAGAAGTTGCGGTGAATCAGCAGGGCCAACCATCAGGAAGACAGCCTGGGTAGGAAGAGAGGGGGAGCCAGGAGACAGCGGGGTTCAGGGGCACGAGCTAGGGACCGCGTCCGCCCCTCACAGTCACAGCAGAGGGGGCCGCAGAAGGAGCTGGAGGGCTTGGCCCTGGCCCTCACATGCACCTGGCCCAGGACCTGGAGAAGCTGGGCCAGAGCCTCCTGTGGGGGCTGCAAGGCTGCAGGCCTGGTGGCAGCCCCTGTCCTCCAAAGCAAGTGGGGGAGCCGAGCCCCAGGCCCTAGGCCCAGCTCCCAGGGCGGTGGCTGCCGCCCCCCCCTTCCACCACCAACCTTTTGGCCAACCTTCGCCTGGAGCTACACAGGGAAGGGCATCTGGTTCCCGGGAGTTAAAGGAGTCTGTATCCAGCTACTACAGACTTCCTCCCTCCAGAGTTTTAAATTTTATCATTAAAAATGATTTATTTGCTTATTTTTATATCTGGCACAATTTTTTATTAAGTTATTTTCACTGGTCAATATCTAATCTTGCCAGCATTTCCTATTTCCCATTCCCCTGATCTTATTGTTGATTTCTTGTTTATCATTCCACAATTAGAAAATATTTGGCTTCGTATGTTTATTCTTCTGGGTCCTCTGTGATTTTTTTTTTTTTTTTTTTGAGTCTGGGTTTAGTTCCTCAAGTAGTTACTTTGATTCCTATTACTTTATACATGATTTTAGTTCCTATTTCATCAGTAATGACTTACTGACTACTATGAACCATGATAAAATTAGCATAATTTGGTATCTTCATACCTCTGCTGCCTCCACTGTCTGACTTTTGTTTTTATTTTATTTACCTGGCTTATACCATTGATATTACTTCTTTTTGTACTTAGTCTTTATACTTTTGAGTGTGTCCCTATTACTTGATTTAGCAGCTATAACTTTTGGTCTCAAGTTATGTGTTCTCTGTACTTTTTCTTCCCAAATCTTATTAGCTACCTTGCTAGTTCTACTAGGCCTCAGTTGATCATGTTCAAATTCTCTGTAACTGTAGCTTCTCTAAGGGTTTTAATCGGTGTCTTCTATTCAAGTGGACTCAACACTCAAGGTCAGCAGGGTTTTGTTTGTTTGTTTAACCAGAGTCTCCATTCATTTATTTTTCCTTTTAAGTTCATTTTCCAATACGTTTTTCAAAAAGATCATGTGAATTGCATTTTCTGGGTTCTCCATATTAAAAATATTTTGCTGTGGTCTTTAAACCTAGAAGACAGCTTGGCCGGGTAAACTTTTCTTGTGTAATGATTTTTCTTTTGAGGAGGTTGTATGCATTGTTCTACTCTTTCCCAGAAATGACTACTACTGTAAGAAAGCAGAAGCCACCCTGATTTTTGGAAGGGAAATGGTGCCTCTTTTTTTCCTGGATTTTCAAAACTTCATCTTTTCTTGGAAATCATAACTTTTCCAGGACATGTATTACAGCTGAAAATTCTGTACTTATATTTTCTGACCCACCCTTTTTATCCATAATTTTTTATGATCTATAATTTTAAGTCCATTTCTTATTTCAAGAAAGCATTTTTTAATTTAAGTTTTATGGACCTCATTTCCGTCATGGTCTATTTTATCTTCCCTTCTCCTTCTTTCATAAACTCCACATGTCATTTTTCACTTCCTTGGTCAATGCTTGATCAAATTCTGTATCTTTATTGATCTCTTGCTTTTTAGGTACAATATTTTTGTTACTGTTTTTGAGTTATTAGAAATGTTTCTGTTCAATATTTTCATTTTTTAAGGGCACCATTTCTCTGTTTCTTTTTCACCCATTTTTCCTTCTGTTTTTTTCACATATATTTTATAAAACTTATATAATTGCAAAGATTACGTTCCAGCAGGTGATTTCTTCCCAGACCGGTAATTTTTGAGAGGATGGTTGGTGGAGAGCCAGCGCTGTTGTCTGGGCTCACAGAAACCTTCCCTGGCTCACTGTGAAGCCCTCCAGCTGCTCAGTTGAGGAAAATGAGAAGCTTCCGAGTTACTGATCATTCACACATTTGTGCATCACAGCACATTTGCAGAGATGATGTTTTCTGTACATTTCCAAATTTAGCTGTTGCTTCTGCTACATCATGATGTCAGAAGGAATATAGGAAGCCATCTAGGATGGCATCTGTAGGCAGTCCATGTATCCCATTCTTGTAGTTCCAACTAATGGGTTACTGACTGTAGCCCCCCCGGTGTGCCTCAAATTTGGAGAACCCTGTGCTCTGTCTGACGTTTTAGCTGCTGGAATCCTCTCAACATGTTCTCTCAGCATGGTCAGTGTCCTCATAACCCAACTGGTATAGGTTTTGGCTATAGGTGTATCCTCATTCCATCAAAGATGGAGCTTCTTTTTCTATTTCATGGTCTCCCTATTGTCTTGGGGGGCAATTTCAAAAGGGAAGGAGGAGACAGCCTTCATCCTTCACTATCTTCTAGCCTAACTTTTTCCAAAAAATCTATAGAAAATTTCAATGCTTCCTGAAACATTTTCACAATATTAAAAAAAAAAATCTATAGGAAATATAGGAAAAGGCAGCCTTATGCAGAGCTGGCTCATCCCGCTTGTAAGCTCGATAGAAAGAACATTTTTATTTTTCCTTATATGTTATGTGAATGCCAGACACAGAGGGAAAAGCAATGCAAAGATTTCCATCAGGAGAGCAGGCAAATGGCACCAATTTCCCCTAGATTCGACTCTTTCTTTGATGGAGTTTTATATTATTCATAGTAAGTTCTTTGTTTAAATAAGTTTTGTGAAAAGTAAATATATCTAAGACTTCTGAGAGTCTTGTTCCTTATTGGGCTCTCAGCATGCAAAGGATATACAGAATATTGAGAGCATCTGGAATAAAAAGGATTACTCCTTTCCTTTTATCTCTCCACTTAAAAATGCCGTCCTGAAGACAGTGGATAGATATCAGAGGGCCCCAGGGTCCTTGGAGCTGGCAAGATGTTGGGAGTTTTAGAAAACTTGCTTGCAAAGGGGATAGAGCTGTGGTCAGAATCCTAGGGGTGCAGCAAGGCACTGGAGAGGAGGTTATATGTGGCAGGCTGATTCAAATACCTTGCCCAGTTTCTCTCAGACTAGAATGGTCCTGAAGCAGAATTTGGTCCTGGGGTCCTTAGTAAGACAGGGGTCATATGGAAATCCTCGGACTTAAGGGGTTTTGTGGATCAGACATGAAGAGGAAGGTCTTGACAAATGGCTGCTTGCACAGAGGACATTGCAATCTGAATGTCTGATTCCCTGGTATTTTGTACATCCCTAAGAATTTAGATAAAGTCCTGAAGGGAAACTACAAATGGAATGAAATTATTTCCAATCATCCTATAGAATGGGATATTAGAGAAAGCACCTTGAATAATATAGTACAATGAATTATGCTTCATTTTTAGCAGGCCAGGCTTTGTGGGTAGAGAGCTACTTTCACTCCAGATACAGCCAGGTGCTTTGGCTGGGCAACTACTTGTAGACCGAATCGTGGATGGGTGGCATTGTCATCCTTTAGTTGATATATCCATTTTCTTTTCAGTCTCTCCTGTGCCTGAGAGAAATATTTTGAGTTTTCCCCCACATGTAGTAATTTGAAGATAAAATGTTTACCTGAGTGACAAAGGAGTTTGGACCCTGGATTCCTCCTGCCGTAAAATTAAAAGACTTACCAATATAACTTCTAAGCTGAAATAGTCCCAATCAACGGTATGCTGTAGGAAAGGACCATGTGGGCTTCTAAAGGGGAATTCATTGAATTAAAGAGTTGAGTCTGGACATCTGACACGTACTTACCGCAAAGGCAGGTGTTATAGGAGGAGCACATATGTCCTGCGTGATCGAATGCCCAAGTTGTTTCTTACCTTCCTAGCATTCAGACTAATGCTGAGGTTCACATTCAGGAAAATTTGTGGTTATAGTACAAAAATTAAATTTTTCTTCATCTGCAGGCGCCAAAGAGAATCTGAAAGTTGCCGTTGATAGTCACCTCTCTTTCTTCTTCTAATAGAGAAATAAGTCCTTCTTGCTGGGAAAGATACTGCTTTGATCTACATGAGAAAACACAGAGAGACCAAGTTTGGTGAAGAGAAAGAAAACAAGCTGTGTAATTCAGAGGTTGAATAAAGAATCTTTAAAGAGAGTTTGAGGAAGGGAATATTGGAACAGCTGTAGAGAGTGAGGGGAAGTGTCCAGAAGTAAAAAGGGTATTTTTCTAAATGACAACATGGATACTTTATTTACATGATCCTTATTATCCTGTGATTTAAACTACATTTTGGGGCACCGGGGTGGCTCAGTTGGTTAAGTGATCTCTTGATCTTAGCTCAGGTCTTGATCTCAGGGTCATGAGTTCAAGCCCCAGGTTGGACTCCATGCTGGACGTAGAGTGTACTTAAAAACAAAAACAAACTACATTCTAGTATACAATGAGTTTATTGAATGCAGTACAACCTTAAGACAAAAATGTGTGAATCTAAGCATATATAATGATTATAGCCACATGTGCATAAATTCAAAGAGCGATGACATTTTAGGCCAGAGATTTTGGCTCTAAGATTTCCCAGTTGAGTATTACATGAAGTTGCCTCCCTGTCCTCAGCAGACTGGCAGCACCAGCTGCAGTGTCAGTGGTGCCTCACTACCGAACATGGGGTGACGGTGGTAAAAGCAATGGAGTCCAGCAGAGGGGCTCTAAGTTGTGGGGTCTCAAATAGAGATGAGAGAGCCTTTGTTCCTCCATTACTTGGTAGGTGTTATCAGCTGATTCATGAACTTGTGCAAGCCCCTTGGGAAATCCTTGTAAGTGTTTGGAAGGAAACCTGGAAAGTTTAAAATTGTTCTAGTAATTTGAGAAGAATAACTTTTGAACTAGGCATAAATATAAATGGGACCTAACTTGTAGATAAAACCTGGTGTCATGACTTGTTAGTGATCTCTTCCATGCGCCAACTTTTTTTCAGGGATATTTCATTCAAGTTATGACATGTACCAAGAATATTTAGAAGACCTAGAACAGGAAATGCTCGATTTTATTAGCTTTAAGCTAATAAAATGGTGGAGGTTTGTTACTGAACATAATGATTTGAGATTTGGAATAGTTTATCTTGACCCATTTCTTATGGTGATAATTGATTATATAGCACAGCTGGGCGAATGACAATCTTACTTTATGACAATAAAATCATGTTTAGCTTTCTGTTTACTCCAGGAAAAAGAAATAGGACATTAATCCAATTCATAACCAAAAGGATAACAAAATATAAAGTAAAAAATGAAGTAAAAATCTAGCCCTACTTTATTCGTCTGGAAGCCACTATTGACCTTAGTAAATCCTGAACTTCTCTGAGGAGCCTACTGCATTGTTCACCTATTAGTAATGAGGGACATTTCATGGAATTAGAAAACTTTCTTAGTTAAAGATTACGGGAGTAAGTTAAAATACTGAGGCAAAAAATTGAGGGGACTTCTGGTATGAGGTCTTGCAGATCCAAAGGGGAATAGAGGCTGCCTTGACTTATCTTTCTGAGACTGAAAAAGCACGCAAATGTGATAATGGCAGCCAGCCTGCATAGCATCGGAAGCTTGACTCATCATCATCAGTTGGGATAAAATTATGTATGACTTCTTCCAAAGAAGGCATATTAAATCAGAATTCCAGCTGTGTCTTTCCCAACCTTATGCTTATGGCTCCAAACCAAGTATCCAAGAAATCTTGATATCTTGACCACCAACCCTGTCTTACTTCTACACTCCACAGACCCATCTGCATGACATGGAAACTACTATTACCCTCACTGTGGAAAGAAATGTAGGGTGATATTTATGACTCTGAATCATGAGGAAGATTATTTAGGGATGAATTGTACTTAGGATATAATATCCCTCTTCTAAATCTAGGATTTCCAAGTAAAGCAGTGAGTGAGTGGCTCACTGTGCTTTTAAAAGATTATAGACTTTTAAAGGAAGATAATAAAAGCGCTTGATCTGTCCCCAATCCAGCCCAGAAGAAAACACTTTTTTTTTTTGCATTAAATTTTGGGGAGTTCACGGATTCCCTAAAATACAGTTAAATATCTCAGGTTAACAAAAATCCAAGGTTTAGGGCTTAGTGGGAGAAGATTAGTCCATGATGATTGCAGAAAATAGAGAAAAAACCTTCTAAATGAACTTTCTTACATTAATACCTATTATGCACGTGTGTTGAGAGTATGTGCTATTTTAACTCAAAAATTGAATTCTTGTAGAGAGTGAAGAGAATATAATTTAATGCTTGCTTTCTGATGATTTGTCTAGATAAACTTATAGAATCTGGAAGAATGTATCATTGAGAGATTGTTTAGATTTTCTCTCAGTCATCGAATGTCCCAAGCCACCCTTTGGCAAATTAGATGACAACCAATTCATAGCCATGTAATGACCAAGGAGTGAGTCATAAACGTTGGTTAAAGGAGCAGTGGATCAATGTGAGGGAAAGAAGCCAACGATTGCTTATTCTCCTCTCCCCCCATGAAGATTAGTTCATATCAGACAAAGAGTCAACATTCATTCCACTTTCATTTCCTTGTTGTTCTATTATATACTGAATGACGTGTACACTAAGTGTGGTATTTTAGAGCATTTATGGTGGTATATTTAGAACCTGGTCAATAATAAGCCAATAGGAATATCTAGGTTTAAATTGATAATCAATTACATAAGTGGTCCCCACTCTGATATCAGGGCATCTCTCTCTTTGTTTCGACTCTCAACTTTTCCTTTTGATACTTTCAGGATTTTCTAATCAACTACTGTATGTTGCAATATTAAGAAAATAAATAGATTTTCTCATAATTTGAGAGTGGGAAGACATTGTATCTAATTTTCTCTAATGTATACTGCTTAGGAGGAACTCCACAAATATTTGTTAAATAGCATGGAATTTTACGTAAGAAGATATTGGAACCAGAGATACCACGTGAGATCCTCAAGGTAATTTTTCTAGTTTGTCATGGATTAAGGATTATACATTTGTCTATTGATTTAAAAGTAATCCTTTTCCATTAGAGATGACATTCTAAGGTATTTTACATGATCTCCTGAAACCTATAGCATAATTAGATTCTAGGAAGCCTTCTCATAGGGAAATTCAAGGTCCTTGATTTTGCTGAAGGGTTTTTTTTTTTTTTTTCAACTTGAATCTTTATAATAGAAGCAAGCACCACCAACAAAAATAATACCAATATTCATGGACATTCCTGTGACTAAGTTCAGGTGCTAGCCTACTAAAATATCCCATTATTCCATTTTAGTTGTCATCAATATCCAGGGATTCATCAAGCTGTACAACTAGAAGCTGGTATATATTGATTTTGGGGGAAATTAGCTCTTTGTCTCTTTAAAAAAATGTGGTTATTTTGTTGTTTGATATGTTGAAATAAAACTGCTTCTTAGCTTCTTCGTAGTCACATTTTCCTTCTCAGTTTCATACAGTATATATACCAGGCACAGATTCTTCATGAATGAATCCAGTACATGACACCATGTCACCCTAGTTGGCATGAAATAAGAGTGCATGGAGAACTTGAGTACGAATTAACATATTCGTTTTACTGGGTTTCTTATTGTTTTCGCCAGAGATGAAATGCAAGAACTCACTTATTTTTGTTCCACAAAGCTTTCTTATATACAAAATAAATTATTTCCTCCTTTTATGAAATGTTTTATTACCTACTGTCATGAATTCATTAATTCGTATTAATAATACTGGGCACTGTATGTATGGTGAGTCACATTATACACATTTTCTGTTGTGTTTCTTTTTTTGTTTTCCTCTTTAAAAGTCTTACCGCTGTCAATGTTGAGGAAAATTTGCTAATAATGAAACATGTAATGGAAACAGATGACTCCACTTATCTTTTCTGCTCAGCTATTGGAAGAAATATCACTCCTTATTGTGAGAACAATATGTAACTCTGCTTATTGAAAGGACCCTGGTGAATGGCTGTTAGGAAGCTAAGTAATGCCAGTCGCTTCATCAGAGGATACTTTGGTTATGGAATGGAGCAGATGTTCTGTCTACATTTGTGTACTTGAAACACACTGAAAGCGTAAAGCCAGGCTAAGAGCATTCGTTGGTGAGTGGAAGATGCAAGCAAACAGGAAAAGGCTACAGCGAGAGGAAGAATTACAGTGCAGCGGGTTGTAGAGACCATTTGGCTGGAATACACTTAAAGGAGCCGAATGGTGATGGTAACAATGTCTGGCACAATAGCCAGTCCTGGGGAAGTAAAGGACTTTAAAATATGCGATGTGGTTTCAACCGTGATAACAAAAAGTCGTTATGGGACTATTGAAGTCCTTAGAATAAAAGAAATGAAAGGTAAGTTCACTGTGGTTTTAATTCACGTTGCTTTGTGGTGTGGTTTGCCTTGCTTACAATAAGACATTTGTAGACATAATTTTCAGTGAAGCTCTGTTATCATTACTTCATCAATCTACCTTTACCTTCATGGGTATATGATAAACTGGTTTTAAGCTGATGCTGCAGTACTAGCTCTTATTCCCAGAGGAAAAAATGCACTTCCTTTTGTTTGGTACGTGGCTAAAATAACCTGAAAAAAACCACTTTGATCTAGATCAGGGTTTCTCTATCTCCGCTCTATGATATTAGATTGAATAGTTCCTTGCTGTGGGGGTGTCCTGTGTAGGGTATTTAGCAGCATCTCACCTTCTACTCAGTAGATACCAGTAGCACCTCCCCAACCCACGTGTAAGATGTTGTTAGACGTGGTCCAATGTGCTCTGGAAGCAAAATTGTCCCCAGTTGAGAGTCCCAGCTCTGGATTCGGGTCCCCTGACATTCCTCTTTAGGATGATGTGATCGGAAATCTTAGGAGCAGTAAGAGAAAGCTGTTGAATGGTAAAATATGGATTCTAATCAACCCAGTTGCTCCGATCCTTGAAAAATTTAGAAAAGAAAGTTTAAAAAATATATTAAAATTCACAACTTTATTGGCAATCAAGAACGGGAAAAATTCTTCCATCTGAATTACTTAATCCTGAGGCACTTTGGTACTCAACATGAATAATAGCTATAATCATAAAATCCATTAGCATGCTGCCTTAAGTGCTTGGTGTTCGTCTTTTATTCATTGTATAATTACTTACTGCTTGGCGCGTTTTACCTGGTTCCTCTAACTGGGAATGTGCTACAAAAGGCTTTCATAGCTATTATACATGTACCATGTTAGTTTTTACTTTATTTTTCACACAAAGAAGGACCTGCATGAGTCCCAAGATGTAAGAATGATTATCCTTTTCACATAGTAAATGCACCAACACCCCCTGTTGGTACAAATAGGCCTAGTGGTTATGAAATATAATTTGGCATCATGTTAAGGCTATAGTTTCTAGGGCAGGGCAAATCCTAAATTTAAGAGACACTAAATTGGGAGGGCTTCTTTCTTAATGAGAAAGTGGCACAGATGTTTCCCTGGTGGCAGGTGCTTTTCCACATTCATTCTTTTAAGATTTATTGAGACATCTAGGCATATGGTGGTTATCAAAGAATTTCTTGCCCTAAAATTATTTCCACTGTAGACAAGGAGAAAAGACTTAATTTTGTGAAAAAGTAAATTACAAAGCATAACTATAATATGAGAGTTGATGAGAGGTTACAGGGAAAGAATTTCTAATGGGATGCTCTATGAAGCAAGTGATAAAATCCAGAGTAGAGAGAGTTCACTGCGTGCCCTTATATTGCCATGTGAATTTTGATCTAGATCGTCTTGAAAGACCAATAAGAGGAAGAAGGGCTTTTCAGACATGTAGAATGGTATGAGCAACACATGAAAGAGGCAGTTCAGATTGGGTGCGTAAGGGTGTGTGTGTGGGGGAAATACATAGACCATTCTGGTTTGAGTAGATGCTTTGTGCATGGCGCAGAGAGGCTGGTTGGGATTCAGTTAGACAAAGTTTAAAGATTGGGTCTTATTTATTTAGGAGAATGTGAGACCCTCTTGATGGAGGGGGATAATGTAAATATGACAGCGTCTGAGTAATGTGCATCTGGTACTAGTGCGTAGTAAGGAAAATAAAATGATGAAGCTGTGGAAAAGATGGCAGGAGAGAAAAGCAATGGCAAATATAAGAGAAATATGCAGGTATTAAATTTAATTATTTAATGTTTTACCCCAAATCATCTCCAGTGAGAAGAAACAGCAGGACTTGGTCCCGTAATTACTTTCCCTGCATTCAGTACTTTGGTGCTGGCTAAAGTAGATGCTCTGGTGTCCAGCCCAGGTTCCCCTCCAAGGTTGAAGGACCTTCCCCGCCTTTCCAGGGCTTACTGCCAAATGCCAGCCACCTCCAGCTGCCAGTTTTCTCTGGGAATTACCCTACTGTGACCCAGTGCCCTCAAACTTCTGGAAGCAAGTTGGTGTGGGGCATAAATACTGCACCCACTCCCCACAGCAGGCTCTCTTCTGAGGAGTCATCCCAGCGCCACCCTTCCTACACAGGTGGTGGAGGCCTGGTTGTGAGCATGCTGCTGTCCCCCTCCCTCTGCGGCCAAACCCTGCTCCCTGTCCCTTTGCCACAGCTGTTAGTACCAAGACTTAGTACCTAGGAGACTTCCTGCCCAGGATCTCCAGATCCCTCTATCAGAGTCGGCTTGCTGGGAAACTCAACCCACGACGGTGGGCGCCAGGAGTGGTCTGAGAAAGCAGGCCCTGCCATGAGACTGGGAAGCTGCAACACTCCTTGCCCTGCTGTCAGTGAGGACCCTGCCACGGCAGGAGGTGCAGGATCTGTGGGCCTCTCATCGCTCTTGGCACTTGGTGGCGTTGGAATTGTTGCAACTTCCATTGGTGGCCGAGTGGGGACGACGTATCAGGGAAGGAAATGGGTCAGTGGGAGCAATGTACCAGACACATTCGAAGTACGGACGAAAGAGCAAATATAAGGAAAATGAAATTGGAGATTTGTCAGGGGCAATTGATTCTCAGGAAAGAGACTGCTTTCCAGAGGACAAAGAAAGCTGGAGACTAGTTACAGGACTTCATAAAAGTATATCATGTCTATACATAAGGTTAAATTACCAAATTAGGCAAGGTTTTGGTTTGGAAAGAGTGGGATTCTGGGGTCTGGGATGAGGATATCTGAGTGATGAAACATGCAGATCTCCAATCCCTGCTTCTTGAGAAACTTTGAACCTGACGACATAGCCCCTTCCTCTCCATTTAGGACAACGGCTTCCTCCACGTTCCTTAAAGATGAGACAGATGGCAGTGCCCCGAAGTTATTTTGTGCCATTTTCCACATCTTCCCCATGTCTTCTCCTGGCCACCATGCCAATAACTATGGTTGAGTCACAGTGTCACCTGACTGGCAAAATGCTAGGTTTGGTCAGAGGGGAAGAGACTGTAGAGGAGATGCTGGACCTATAATCACGTATTATAGGAAATGGGAGAGGACATTGTGACTGGACTCAAGAGTCATGGATCAAGGTCAGTGGAATATAAAGTTATAAAAAGAAGAAATTTGGGGATCCCTGGGTGACTCAGCAGTTTAGCGCCTGCCATTGGCCCAGGGTGTGACCCTGGAGTCCTGGGATCGAGTCCCACTTTGGGCTCCCGGCATGGAGCCTGCTTCTCCCTCTGCCTGTGTCTCTGCCTCTCTCTCTCTCTCTGTGTCTGTCATGAAAAAAAAAATTTTAAATTTTTAAAAAAAGAAGAAATTTATGAATATGGAAACATTTTTTTCTGGGATATAGGACTTAAAAAACTGGGTAAGAGATGATGCTAACATGCTTCTGGAGTGAATCTCAGAAGCTTAATGAAAGTGTTAGTCTATGCTAAATAGAGTAAAAATGTGAGACTGGCCATGAAACACAGTAGAAAGAAGGTCAAAAAGCTTAGATAGGTGCACCTGCCAAAGTGGCTATCTTATACATGGTTGGAGACTCTCTGGGGGCTTCTAGGGACACTTTGCTTATCATATCAAAAGGAATGGGATGATGAGAAGGCATCACTGAGAATTCAGGTGTAGCCGCCACCTGTAAGCCCCGGCTGATGGTAAGAGATGCTATCACTGAAGCAGGTTCACCGGTAGCAAAGACAATGATAGGATCCTGACTTATTAAAGGCAGATAGAAGCCAGGCAGGTACAATGCTCATACGAATGGTGAGGCCTCCGTGGTAGCCAGGGAGGCCCGACCCACAGAGAATTCTGAAGGCAATTAATACTCCATGGTGGGCAGGGGGTGGGGGTGACTGGGTGGCGGGCACTGAGGGGGGCACTTGACGGGATGAACACTGGGTGTTATTCTGTATGTTGGCAAATTGAACACCAATAAACAATAAATTTGTTATTAAAAAAATAAAAAAAAATACTACATGGTATCTCTAGGGACTATGTAGATTGTCTGTCAACCAACAAGGGTCTTTCTTAATCTATTTAACCAGAAAAGGTCAATGAAGGGTGATTATGAGTTTTGAGTGCAAGCGTCCCCATTTAAGAAATCGTGACTCGTTGCTTAATTCTTATACCCAGCTCAGTCTTCATGCCATCTTCTCATTTTTCCCAAAGGGATGATTTCTATTTGCTCTTAAAGCTTTATACTGGAGCGAAGAGAATGCCTTAAAATGTTCAGTGTTATTGGTCTCAGGGTCTGAATTGCCACTGATACCAATTCAAGTGTCAATGATATACTTGAATCGTCTTAGGCTCTCTCCTATAGTGAAGTCCTAGGAGGGCCACTTCACTGTGATCTGCTGTCATTGGATCCATGGATACAACCACTGGTCATTTCGTCAGTCTCAAAACGTATAATTGGAATGGGTACTTCTTGTAGTTGGTGTAATGTCCCTACCATTGATTCCTTGGCTGGTTAATAGAATTGCTTTTGTGTTAAGATATCACATTGAAATTTTAAAAATTACCACCTCCTTCCCTCCCTTACACACACACAGCCAAGTTAGTGTATCGAGAACAGTATCACAACGATCACATTTACGATGGCAATGGCAGAGACAAGTGCCTTAAAGACCCAAAAGATGCTGGGTTGGTAGCCCCATCATATCTTCAATTAATTCACCTTTCCAGTCCTGAAAAAACTGGAGGGATCCTGAGGATGACACTAACCTACTGCAAACCAGGGGTAGCCCCAATTTCAGCGGCTCTGCCTGATATGGTGGAATGGTAAACAGCATTGGACCGCCCGGGTGCCCCATCCGAGTCCCATCTCAGAACTGAAGAGCTCATTGTCTCAGCTACTAGGAATGACACCCACTAGCATCCTCAATTCTCTGCCCTCTCCTGCCAGTGTGCCACAACAATACCCCCTTCTCGGGGCAGCAAACATCCAACCTGTGGTTGGAGTGGAGGTGAGGGCTGGGGAGTGGGTTGTAGAAACTCAACATCTTCGTTTCAACTGAGGAAGCCTCTGAAGGCTATCCCAGCTTCCAACTCCAGGGTTTCCCTAGTTAGGACCGGACCTCGGCAGAACTCCTCCCTCTGCAATACTACTTTCTTCCCACCCCAAGAGTTGGCCCTGAGATTGCATTGTACATGGTCATACACTTTGTGAACACGCTCTGCATCTCAAAGTTCGCTTCTCGCAAACCCACCTGTGACGATTGTGTATTATTTCTCTACCGCTGTTTGCCTTTCTGTATTGTAATTGGCATAACATTTCATAACATCCATTTTGATATCTTCCCCCAACCCCATTCAGGCTTTAAAATAGACCAAGTATTAAATAGTCACCCTGCTATCATGTGACGTTCCTCCAAAGATAGCCTTAGCACAGTCTCCCAGAAAACTGGTAAAGTTCACTTTTACACATTAAACTGTGAAATCAGGTGATGATTTACATCTTCCACTTTTAGAAGCTTGGAAACTGCTTAGATAGTAACTTTTCATTTAGGTTTTGTACCAAGTTGTTATTAGTGACCAATGAAATGAAAAATGTAGATCCTCACTATTTTCGTTTTCTTATAATATTCATCATGGGACTGACCACTCATTGACCCGGCCTCTTAATCTCTGTCACAAAGCAAATCTATCCCCCACAAACTGATAGACCTAAATATTTCTATTATTTATGTATATTTCTTCTGCTGAATCCCAGAGTATCTATATTTGAAAAAATATAAAATATCTTTAAAGTATTATATTTAGTATGTGTTAATGTGAACTCACTGTAATTGATGAAATACACAAAGAGAAAGGCAAAGAAATAGTTTCTTCCCATTAAAAGTAATAATGAGTTCTTACTGTTTTTGTCTCATAGTCTCACGGCTATAAAAATCACATTTTTTGGTAGATATTAGCATACTAAGTAAATATATTATCTTCATTACAAACTTTCAAAGCCCATTTTCTTGAAATTAGAATTTAAAAAGTAAGATTATGAAAGGGCATTAAGACGTCTTCAGCTTAGTTTTCTATTCTCAATTCATCTGAAGGCATCTTTCCACCCGTTAGTTTGAATTTCTTATTTTAAGCACTTAGAAATAAGCCGAAGCCAGTCTTCATCTCACAAAGTAGGGAGTCAAGACAAAAGTGTCTATGGCCAATAGAACAAGAAGTATAAAGTTGAATCGATTTTTAAATTTTTCAGTGTAATCAATTAAGAACTGAGAATTGCAATATTCTCATATTCGGAGGAGAATGGGCATGGAGGTGGGGTATCCTTACTAGTGGACAGAACTCATTTATCATATCAGGATACTAAGATATAAAGTTGAAAGTCTGTGAATCAAGAAACGGGAGAAGCTTAGAATGTTGGAGATGATCACTAGAAAAATTGAAACAGAAACGGATAGGTTATTACATGTGAGTGCAGGATGGCAGTGGGGGGGGAGGTGGGAAAGGTGATGCTCTCTTTGCGCTGTTTAGTGTGTTATAATATCTGCTTACATTGCTTTGATCTTAAAAACTGAATTAATGGAGAGCCTGGATGGCTCAGTTGGTTAAGCATCCAGCTCTTGATTTTGGCTCAGGTCATGATCTCAGGGTTGTGAGGTTGAGCCAAGCATTGGGCTGCTTGAGATTCTTTAACTCTGTTCCTCTCCTCACTCGCTGGCTCTCTCTCTCTCTCTCAAATAAATAAATTTAAAAAAATGAATTAAAGTTTATATGCAAGACTTTTAAAATCATTTGATATCTGTAAATCAGAAAGCAGTTTAACTACTTGTCCTGTTAAGGCAATTTGCAGAAATCTGAAAACACCAAAGGGTGATTTGTATGTTTGTGTACTCTTACCCTGTTTCTTGCACAAATAATCTCCATTGTCACACCACCTGTCTTCTTTAGAACTGATTTAAGACACTGAAGATTTTTCCTTCAACATCTTAATTGTAGATTTAGTTCCAGTTTACAGGTTTCAGATCATCTCTTGTTCTTGGCCTACTGAATGTTTTCATGCTATGTTACAGTCTTCCAGACGGAGTGATGAGAATTTAGAATTTACAACTCAGAGGATAATGCTGGACTTCAACTGTTAAATGACAAGCAGAAAGATTACTTCATTCCTTTGGTCACCTGAAGAGATGTTCCTTTCTGAAACGTATTCACTATTTGTGGAAAGGCTATTATAGTCACAGGGCCAGACGAGGCATCCTTTGAGATCCTGAGTGGAGACCAACAGTTCTTGCCCCAAACTGCTGTGGTACCCACCACAGTAGCTAAGTGCGATGGCTAAAAGAGCAAAACTATTGATAACATCATTAAAATAGTGAAATAATGTGGTCAGGAGGGGCTTCCAGGAAGCAGAATATTCACAGAAAGACACCCTAGGGAAGTGACTCAAGAGGACAAAGATGCTCCTGAGGACGTCGGTGAGTGGCATAATCACAGAAAAAGCAGGGGGGTGAGATTCACTGTGATGCATTCCCATGAAACCAACGTGGTGGAGTAGATTGGGTGGGAGGTAGAAATAAAACAGAGCTTATAATCACTAAAACACTGGAAGGTGCTGGTAGTAGAAGTTAAGATTGTGTAGGATTTTACATGTTAGAATAAGATATATGGATTTTTGCCCTGTGGCAAGTAGGGAATTAATAAAGGTTTTTTAAGAAGAGGAATTACATATTAAAATCAAAGGTTTTGGAAACCTGGAAGTGGTTTACAAATGGATGAATTAGAACCCATAGGAGAAGAGAAGGTAGGATAACTTACTATTTTTTTCATATTCCTCAGGTAGTTGTTTTGTCCTTATAGATCTTTGAAGATTTTATTTTATTCTATTTCTTATATATATAATAATACTGTATTGTTATGCTTAAAAACAACTATCTGCATTTCTAGACCCTCTTCTCTGCCCATATTCCATTTAAATAAACATGCAAGTCCATATTATCTTCTACAGTTTAAATTTTAATAACTTTTACAATATTGGCAAAGAATAATTTTATAGGTAGCCAATATCTCCTATAATATAAATAAAGTTTTATTAGTAGTGACATATTTGACAATAGTCTTACTTCTTTTATATCTTTTTTTTATATCCTTATTTATGGAATTTTAATGATTTGCATTGTAAGATATCTTAAACATTTTAAGTTAATGTTTTTAGAATTTCCTAACAGTTTGAGAGAATGTAACTTACCCAGTATGCTGCAGAAGAATTTGTGGGAAATATTTATTATTGTAATACTTTTTCATTACTGTAAATAACTAATATTTATTTTGGATAAGTGTTAATTAAGCTAAATAAAGACATCTTTTAATGATTTTGGTTTACATCATAATTACTAGCTGAAGAAAATACTTTAAGCATACGGCTTATATATATTATTTAGTCTGCGATTAGTTAGTATACTCCAGTATAGAACATGTGACGTACCACAAAAAATAGAGAGCTGACACCTGGTTCCAAAGTTTATATTATGTAGTTTTTAGATGTGTAATTCAAGACACTACCTTCTGAGCGTTAGTTTATTTTTTTCCCTACAAAATGAGGTGATTGGCCTAAATGCTTGTAATGTCTGATTTGATTTAAAAAGAGCTTCCAGTGATATATTACAATTCTGTGCAATCAAAGGTCCACATTTGTAATACTATTATTTTGTCTTGATTTCATGCTTCTGTAGATTTTTCACTAAGCTCCCATTCTTCGTAGTGATAGAGCATTCTAGACGTGAAAAGGAGTGACTTTAGGAATGAGCGTGGTCACATCAGCCTTGCTCACTAGAATACGATACTCAGTTCCTGTACCCAAGTCAATTTTATCCTTTTTTTCCTATGATCAGATGTTTACTCCTAACATTTAAGAGAACTGCTTCTATGATCTATTTCACATTGAAGGAGGAATTCCTGTTAGTGGGTTTGTTCTTTCTATTCCTTTTAGATAACAGTGAAATCTTGTGATTGATTTTTCAGAAAATAATGCAAGCTACTTATCTCTCTTTCCTGGTTCATCGGGTGCAAACTCGCACATCAAACTGTCAGACATTTTTATTTTTTCTTTTTTTGGTTTATTCTTCAGCATCAATTCTATCTGAGTCATATTTTCATATCAAGACTACCAGAAGTAGGGATCCCTGGGTGGCGCAGCGGTTTGGCGCCTGCCTTTGGCCCAGGGCACGATCCTGGAGACCCGGGATCGAATCCCACGTCAGGCTCCCGGTGCATGGAGCCTGCTTCTCCATCTGCCTGTGTCTCTGCCTCTCTCTCTCTCTCTGTGACTATCATAAATAAATAAAAATTAAAAAAAAAAAAAAAAAAAAAAAAGACTACCAGAAGTAGGAACTTAAGCACTTTCTAGTGAAAGTGGCAAAGCTCTTAGCAACCAATCAATCACTGGGGTCTCATGATTTGTAGAATTGACTTTCCCTATAAGCTCCTAGTTAAATGAATTAAATCTTCTTTTAAGGTCTGTTCCATGCAAGTGGATGGATGACTAGTAAGTGACCCAATCACAAAATCCTTCAGAAACAAGGCATATGACATGACTAATCGCCACCATCTCTTCTACGTCTTCACGTAATTTCGGTGACACAGGAGCAACAAGGAAATGAACACCTCATATGACTTCTAGTTCTCTGAGTTCTTGGCGTGTTGCATAATCATGATCCACCTTTCTTCCTCTGCTTTTGTGTTTATTCTCTACGCTTGGCACTTAGGAAGCATTCAAGAAATATTTGTGAATGAATAACTTAATAAATGTACAATTAAAAAAAATCAACAAATATGCCACATTGTTGAGAAAGTTTTATCTTTCATCTTCTATATGCCCCAGAAAAGACCTGAATATCTTGCTCACTAAACAAATATGGGAAATTAGCTTAGAGACTGAGTGTAAGGAAGCTAGGCTATGGCTTGGGGGCATTTAACCATGGAAGGACTTAGTCTGTAGGTCCAAGGCATCAATCAGGAAAAAATATCCCCCTCCTCATATGTCTATATTATTTTCAGATGAGTTAGAGAGAAGTACCTGGTGTGATCTCCCTGGAATGGCGAGAAAGTGAGGGCAACTGTAGTCAGCAGTTGGGGACTTTGCAGCATGTGGAGCTTGGGAACAATTATATAGAGCATCATGTGGATCGCTAGGTCGGAACCAAGACCAACATTCCAGAAAACATTCACGATCTAAACGAGGCAATACTTTAAAAAGGAGCCAAATGTGAGGCCGCAGTGCTTGGGAACTAAAGAAGAGAGTGCTTGAAAGGGCATACAAGGAAGGCAAGTGGAGAGGAATTCCCAGAAAAGACCCCTGAAGAGGTTTTCATATGCTGCCTTTGGCATCTGGAATTATCCTGGGAGTGGATGAAGGTTTGTTGCTGCGTGGGCACTCCTGAGGTTGGTATCTTTTTTTTTTAAATTTCACATGTGAGTTTACTATCATGTACTTACAAAATTTTAAAAATATATATTCTGGAATTAGATATTGCTGATGCTTGCACAGTCATATGAATATCCAAAAACATTGAATTATAATTTTGGGGGGGCTCTGTTGGCCTTGTGGGGGGGATAAGGTGGCCTTCTGCTCTTCCTGTTTTATGTAGATGTAATTGACAAATAAAAATTACATATATACATATATTTAAGGTATACAACACCATGTTTTGACATATGTATACATTGTGAAATGATTACCACCATTAAGCTAATTAGCATATCCATCACCTTTCATGGTTACCTTTTTTTGTGTGTGTGAGAACAAATAAGATTTACTCTCAGCAGATTTCAAGTACACAAGACAGGTAATATCAGCCGTAGTGACCACGCTGGACATGAGATCTCTAGAATTCATTCATCCGCGCAACTGAAACTGTGTAACCTTTAACCAACGTCTCTCCATTCCTCCACTTCCAGCCCCCGGTAACCACCATTTTACTTTCTCCTTCTACCAGTTTGACAAATGAATGAGGTCATCCAATATTTATCTTTCTGTGTCTGACTTATTTCACCCAACATAATGTCTTCCAGCTTTACCCCTGTTGTCTCAAATGACAAGATTTTCTTCTTTTTGAAGGCTAATTTTCTATTGACTGTATATATCACATTTTCTTTATTCACCCATCAATGGACACTTAGGTTGTTTCCATACCTCAGCTATTGTGAATAATGCTGCAGTGAACATGGGGGTGCAGATATTTCTTCAAGATATGGATTACATTTCCTCTGCAGGTATGTTCAGGCGTGGGAATCCTGGATCATCTGATAGTTCTATTTTTTATTTTGAGTAACCTCCATACTGTTTTCTGTGATGGCTGCACTGATTTGTATTCCCACCAATGGTTACCAGGGTTCCCCTCCCTCCACATCCTCTCCTTAATCTTAATCTTGCTTAATCTCTTAATCTCTTTGATTGAAATATTAAAGTAGTAAAAATGCAAGCCACTAAATCAAAGTATCTTGGGAGCAGGGCTCATGTGTGTAAGTTGTTTTTTTTTTTTCTCCACAACTTCTGCATGTGACAGTATTTGCCCTAAAGTTATAGAATCAATAATTGAAATTATTTATTTTACCATTTTACTCTTGGGATTATCCTCTTAATTTAAGCCTTCAAAGTTAAACACGGCCTATAAGTCAACAGTTTTCAGAGTTGAACAAATAAGCAATAGGTTGTCTCAGAGGACTCACAGCTTTGAATTTTGATCTTGTAAATAAGCAGAATGGTGAGTTTGACCTACACAAGCCACAAGCTAAGGTACATGAAAAATAAAGTGCTATTTTTCTATACTTAATTTTATTTTTGAGTTCTTAATCTGAAGACAGTTTTCAGAAAATAGTATCATTTCTGGTTTAAGCTTGTTTATTATTATTTATCTATTTTTAAGATTTTATTTATTTATTCATGAGAGACACAGAGAGAGGCAGAGACACAGGCAGAGGGAGAAGCAGGCTCCATGCAGGGAGCCCGATATGGGACTCGATCCCAGGAGCCCGAGATCACGACCTGAGCCAAAAGCAGACACTAAACCATTGAGCCACCCAGGTGCTCCTAAACTTGTTTAATTCAAGGTGTGTCCTTCAGGCTTTTCTTTGGAAGACCACGTGAGTTCTGGTAACAGGGGGCTTACGTGGTATGCTAGCATTAGATGAAGTGATTGGTCTTGGGTGAGTGGTTGTGGGCTCTGACCTCCCCTGAAACAGACGATACCCTCAGTGGCTCAGAGAAAACTACCCTGCACTGTCAATTTCCAGGGCGTTCTCCTCCCTAGGCCATCTGGCTGTGCGAGTCATGTCGATTTCCACTTCTGAAGCCCCTCCTTGGGGACAACCCCTTGTTAGTCTTGTATTTAACTTCTCACTAAATTCTGGACACTCCAGGAACACAGGAAGATTCCACCCGCTTTTCCACTAGTCCATGCTAATGTGGAGAGCTCCTGTTGGGCTTCTCATTACCAGTGTTCCAGACCAAAAATTGAGTATAGATCTGCTCTGCTTTAGAAAATCCAAGAATCAGATAGGAGCTTCTTTATCTCTCCTCTGCTTGAGCTTAAGCTTCTCTAGTGGGGAGCAGGGAGGGCATAGAGCACTTCTTAGAGTTTTTCTCTAGTGTGTAGAATTTTCTTTCCCTCCTAACCTTCTCTTTTTCCCTAACCCATGAGATTTTTATGCTTTTTGAGTAAGCAGGAAAAACTGATTTGTTTTTCTCTTATGCCTATTAAGAAAGGATCTTAGCTCTTGTCACTCATGACACACTGGCTTCTGTATAAATGCACATAAAGATTGTGTGTTTTAACCAATTTTTCCTTTTGGGGCATTCAAAATAAATGTTTATTTTCCAAAAATCCTATTTTCTTTTTATTTATTTTTTGGTTACTATGGCTGTATTCTTTTTATAAAGAGATATATCCACAATGAAATAAAAGCAACATTCTCTGGGGAAATGCATACATAAATAACACAAATAATAAAATAAAACTATAATTTTAAATAGTATCACCAGCTGAGGCGTTAGACATATGAGAAAGGCCATTTTGGACTTTGCAACTCTAGTCTAGTTACGGCCACAAACCACAGAAAATTCCTCCAGATGGGCTCAGGCAACTTACACAGTGATGAAGAATAATAAATTGCTCTTTTATATCCTAAGTTTGGGGTGACCTGTTATGTAACAACAGAGAACTGACAAAGTAGTAAAAGTGTTTAAAAACTTTTATATGAATTGGGCTCCTAGTGGAATCACATGGAGGTAAGGTAAAAACACATGGGAGGAATGAAGCGGTTGTTTCAGGCACAGAAGAAGGATAAAACCAGTGAATTTGAATATTTAGCCACTTAAAAAAATCGATTAAAATATGGAAAGAAAAGTTAATTGGATTATTCAGTATGATTTTCTCTTGTACTTTTTATTTAAAGATTGTATTTATTTATTTGAGAGAGAAAGAGAGAGAGAGAGAGCACAGCAGGGTGAGGGGCAGAGGGAGATGCAGATTCCCCACTGAGCAGGGACCCTTGACTGGAGGCTTGATCCCAGGATTATGGGATCAGGACCTCAACAAAGGCAGATGCTTAATTGGCGACTGAGCCACCCAGGTGCCCCTGTCGTGTATTTTTAATAGGCATTTCCAGACCATCCCATACTGGTCTAAAGTAGTGATCTCCAAACCTAAGATCTCAGGGTGCTGGGATCGAGTCCCATGTCGGGTTCTCTGCTCAGCAGAGAGTAAAATATGCAGCTCACGAATCAATCGTGGATCTTGTGATTCCACTGCCCCTACCCATGTTTGTATTTCTCTCTCAAATAAATAAATAAAATAAGATTTATAACGTGTATACAACTGTGGATAATATGTAGTGTATGCCATTTACCCATAAATAAATATCAGGATTACAAGCTATAATTTTCTTAAATTTATGGAGCATATATTATACCTTTCAATCTAGAAAAGGAGAGATGCCGTCAGGAAAGGATGTTTTCTTTAGCTTTTTACACACATAAACACAATCTCTTGAGACCTTTGTACGCCTTCAGTTTTAAGGCTAGCGATTTGGGACATCCTTCATTTAACCCAAGCTTTTCCATTGAGCTCATTGGCTCTTCTGGATCCCTGCAGGTTACATTCTGTGGTTACCCCAGAGATGTGTATTATGAGGTTGTTCTCGAATCTTGGCATTACTTAGCACGGTCAACTACCAGTGACAGCATTGCAGCAGAATTGCTCTCAGAACGGAATTCTATCATTTATTTGGAAAGTGCTGCTAGGGCACCAAATGCTGCCTTTATAATTACATAGCACTGCTTATACACTCAGGTTTTCTCCTTATATAACTTCATGGGAAGAAGAAAAGCTGGTAATGAGTGCTACGTCTATCTAAATAACATATTATGCAGTGCATTTGTGTTATGGAGGATGGATAAAAATTCTGAAATTTCTTGTCCACTTGGGGTGTCTACTTACAATGACTAAGTCAGTTACGTATGATAGCTCAGCAAAATGCAGATGATTTTAAAAGACTGTATTTTAGACTATCCAAGCAAAAACTACATTTAAAAAAAATCAAGAGATAATATGGAAACTCATACACTTAGCTTTTTGGATGTAAAAGCAGCATTAATCACTAGTGTTCCATTTCCTATGGCTTTTTTCCATTTGAATCGCAATGCTTTTTAGTTTCTCCAAGATTTCCTTGGGGCTGTTCATAACCCTCAAGGACAAGATCCACGATCGATTAGTGAGCTGCATATTTTCCCACAGGCTCCTAACGTCTGGGAGCTCCTTTCTACAATTTTAGTTTGGCTTTCATTTTGATTTCCTTTGATCTCATGCTTCCTGATGATCCAGTAAAGCAATACTGATTTCCATTCTTAATTATGTGATAGAGTGCAGTGAATGCTATATGATGTATTCTGACTTCCAGTTCATTCCAATTTCTTGGGAAGGCAACAAATTTTTTTTTTTAAAGATTTTATTTATTTGAGAGACAGAGAGTGAGAGAGCATGTGTATGAGCAGAGGGAGGGGCAGCGGGACGAGCAGACTCCCATTGATTGTGGAGCTGGATGTGGGGCTCGATCTCAGGACCTTGAGATCATGACGAGCCGAAGTCAGATGCTTAATCGACTGAGCCTCCCAGGTGCCCCAAAAAGGCAATAAATTGGTGCTAAAATATAGCTCTAGATATATTAACAGTTCCTATTTTATAGAAAAATAGCATTGGTATAACCAATTCTCTGTCCCTATCATTTTGTCTCTTAAAATATATTTATAATCTATTTCCATGGTTAAAAAGGGATCGCCTAATATCGTGTCCACTTAGTCTATTTCATTCCAGGGGTGACAAAAAGTTGTCTTTTCTTCATTTTACTATCATAAATTATATCTTTTTTTAAATGAACAATCATAGCAAACAAGAAAAAATATTCAATTAAAGACAGAGCAAAGTAAAAATAGTCACAGAACAAATGCCTTTAAATCCATTTGCTTTTTAAGGACAATAACTCTGGTCAGTTGAAAAGCACCATACCTTTTGTTCATGGAGGTATAGAGGAATGATTCATTAATTTGAGTGAAATTTAATAACTACAGCTCCATGAAGCACCTGAGTCCATTGTTGATTATATCCAATTATTTCAGGTGCTGACAGGATGACATGGTTACTAAAATTGTGGTTTCAGGATCAGATTGTGTAGGTGTGGGTTTCAGATATGATGTGAGGCAGTTTGTTTAACTTCCTTGTGCCAGTTTCCTCTCTTCTCCAGTCACAAAGGGCTGTTTTGAAGATTTAATGAGATAAAATACAGAATGTGACTGGCATATAGAACCACATAGAAAATGATAAATCTCATTATTTTTGATGGTGTTATCAGAAAGCTCATTCGATAGCAAGTTGAAAACCATTCACCTGTGTCTTCCCAACTTTGTTCCTGGTTCAGCCTTCTGTAAGAACCTATGTAATGGGATTTCAAGGGCTTCTAAAGAATGATCTCTCCCCTCTTCTTGAATATAAATCTATTTGCCTTTCGGTCCTGCAGTAGTAGATTCAATTTAATCATTATAGCTTATTTTCTAAGATATGGTATTGTCTTCTCTGTTAAAGGCTAATGTACCTCTGAGAATTTCACACAATAAGTGACCCTAAGTCCTGAATATCCCCATGTTACTTCATCTGATGACTCTCTACAAACAATACACCCATGACAAGCTTTAGTCTAAAGGGCCACTCTTCATTTGACTCGATGGAGTCCATCAATGTTTAGTGTTCGGCCCAACCCACAGATTTCTGATGTATTGCACTCCTGAACTTGGCAGGATTCAAGATAGGAGGGCTGTCCTGTCAATATTGTGTGATGGGAGGGCTGTCCTGTCAATATTGTGTTCTTTTTTTTATTTTTTAATTTTTTTTTTGATATTGTGTTCTTAATTATTTTTTACCTCTGACAAAGCTCTCAAATCCAGTCATTGTAAGAATATGCGTGAGTCCACTGCAGGCCCTTCTTCCACTGTTGGAGGAAGCAAAATTGGGGATGGTGGGAGTTTACGATTGTTAGGCCAAACAATTTGGTTTTGCACTCAGGGGTCTTTGAGATTTCAGTGGGCTTCTCCAAACTACTCTATCATCTTCTTTTCTGTTCCCTTAAAGTCTCCACCTGTGGCTGCACTGTTCCTCCATCTGCATTCCAGCTGCCCCAACATATAGATGCACTGAGCCTCTCTGCTCATTTTTGAAAGGCTCCATCCTTTCTATAATTCCATTCTCTGTTTCCTGTGTCCACTACTTTTCACTAGATGAATAGAAAAGTATGATTTTTATTTTGTCCAGATTCCTCTTATTCTTGTCTTTATTAATTCTTTTTTTGATTTATTTTTTATATATATATTTATATATATATATATAAATATATATATATATATATTTATTGAAGTTCGATTTGCCAACATATAGTATAACACCCAGTGCTCATCCCACCAAGTGCCCCCTCAGTGCCCATCACCCAGTAACCCCACCCTCCCACCTCCCCTTCTACTACCCCTTATTCATTTCCCAGAGTTAGGAGTCCTTCATGTTTTGTCACCCTCTCTAATTTTTCCCACTCATTTTCCCTCCTTTCCCCTAAAATCCCTTTCACTATTTTTTTTATATTCCCCGTATGAGTGAAACCATATCATGATGATTGTCTTTATTCATTCTAACTGGAATGAATAAAGACAATCATCATGATATGGTTTCACTCGTTTCACTCATACGGGGATAGAAGTAATTTTCTATCTCTTAGTTTATTTCCTGTTGATGAGAAAGAAATTATAAATCAGAATTGAAACCTCATTGAAAGAATTTTGAGGTTCAATCAAATCTTGTATTTCCTCACTTAAACCAGTTTGCAAAAATGACTTGCAAATCCACTGCTATTTTCCAAAACATGAGAGAAGTATTAGGAACTGAAAATCATCTAAAAATAGTCCCATATTTTCTGATATAGGCATGTGAGCCTTCATCGATGCTTTTAAGAAGGTGGCAGTGAGGTGAATGTTTTCACATTGTGAATTAGCATAGCAAAACCTGTGACTCCTTTTTGAATCTTTATAGTAACCCTCAACACTACTTGGTTATTTAGCAGAACACATTTTCCGAGACAGTTTCTTGTAACTAAACTTTTAGTTCACATTCTGGGAGAAAACTCCTGCGTATATTGGTCTTGACTTTTGAGGAAGTTAATTAACCTTTGAATTTTCTAAAGTCCTCTAATAGAAACATTCTAGAGGTGGTTTGATAACCTTTGGGCACCACGTCTGTTAATTAGCCAGTAAATGTTTATAGTTACTTTCACTGATGAAATGAAAAGTGCTCAGTCTAAGTGGAAATGGCTAGAATTATGGTACAGCCACTCCCATCCTTTCATGAACAAGGAATAAGAATCTAGAGAGTCAAGTAGCCTACACTTTAATGAATAGCTCAATAAAATTATGGATTACATGTTGTTTTTATGGAGATACCTGTCACTTGGTTCCATTGAGAAGGTTAGATGAATTTTGTCACTAGAATATTATTGTATCTGCCTGGTTTTGTTCATTGTTGATGGATTTACAAATAATCATCTTAAGTATTCATATCAAGGAGTACTTGCACCTAGTGTTTTTTCCTAGTGATAGGGAAGTGGTAGGGAAAGAGAGGAAAAACCTATATAAACAGTTGTAGTTGACATGGCAAAAGAATGTGTAGGATAAATGAAATAAAAAGAAGAGTGGCCATTTCTAAGTGACTGCTAAAGCAGTAATGAAGGACTTCATAGAGAAGCTTCTACTTGAATTAAACTTTAAAGATGATTAAGTATTCATCGAGTGGACAACAGCAGGATTGCGGGATGAGGGTTCAGCACGTTATTTTTACAGAACTGGAAGTAATATGAGCTGACTGAGGAGTGGATGGTCTTCGCAAGAAGCGCCTCGAATATCTCACTAAGAAGTTGGGCCTTTATCACCAATCATTGTAGGATTATGGAAAAATTTTAAGCAGAAGAATAACATGATCAAATTTATGCTTTGGAAAGATTATTCTGACAATGGTGGCCATTCATGTTGGGAGAAATCAGCCAGAAGATTGTAGCAAAGACCAGTTAGCTGTTCATAAAGCCCATTTTCTTTTATTTCTGAGCACAGAACCAGATTGAATGAATATTCTAGCCTTTCTTGAAAGTTGATAAAGCCATATGGTGAGTTCTGGCTGAAAAACGGTGGATAGAAGTGATGTGTGTCACTTCAAGGCCTGGCACCCAAGACCCATCAACATGTAATCCCACATATTCTTTATCTTAGGAGGTGACACAGGAAGATGGTAGTGCCTCAGGGTAGAAGTTGTCAGAGTGTCTGAGTTACTATTGGAGGAAGTACTCTCATGAAATTAAAATACCTATTTTGGACTTTTTTTTTTTTAGAGGAGGGGAGGGACAGAAGGAGAGGGAAAGAGAGAATCCCAAGCAGGCTCCATGCCCAGCACACAGACCCATGTGGGGCTCCAACTCACAACCCTCAGATCATGACCTGAGCTGAAATCAAGAGTTGGATGCTTAACCAACAGTGCTACCCAGGCGCCCCCCCCCCCCCATTTTGGATATTTTGTGAGTAAAAAATAAATTTGTTGGGTTAAGCTATTGAGATTTTGAGGTTAACCTGTTACAGTGGTTTCTTTCAAATGAAACAGAGATTATCACTATAGTTTGGTAAGGAATGACAAGATCCTGAAATAGTGAAGTGGTTGTGGGGATAGAAAGAAATGGACTTTTACAATAGAAATGCAGACAAAAGTAGCAAGCGATATGATTGATTACGGGTAAAGTAAACGGAGGAATAGAGAATTCCAGCTTCTCAGCTTGGGAAACTGGGAATATGAGAATAGTAAAAGTGGTAATGGTAAGATAGCATTCATAGGATGATAAGATATTTTGAAAAAGACCATTAGTATTGATTGACTCTATTACTTTCAGGTCTAATTATCTGGAAGATTAGTTTGTTTACAATTTTCTTTCTTTTAGATTTTGTTTTTAAGAAATCTCTACAGTCAATATGGGGCTTGAATTTATAACCCCAAGATCAAGAGTCACATGCACTACTGACTGAGGCAGCCAGGCACCCCTGTTTATAATTTTTTATCCTTTTCCATCCTTTGCCATGCCTTAATTGGGGCACGGTATACTTTCCTGCCCCATTAACTTGGGACTTGGCCATATGGTTTTCATGGACCAATGTAATGGGAGTAGGAGCTTCAGTTTGCCAGTTCCAAGTAGAAGCCTTAAGAGATATTTCATATTTTTATTCCCCATGACTGTTCCTGCTCTCCTGCTCTCTACCATGAGGACATCGTAACCTAGGATTTATTTCTTCAGCCATCCCTTAATGGTTCATGCCTCAACACAATCTGGATCAGAGCCACCATAGCTGACTCATAGATCCCATAAACAAGAAGTAAATGTTTGTGCTTGTTAAGCCGCATGAATTATGCAGTGTTATCACAGAAAAAAAATGGGCCAATTTGGATAAGACACTTGAAATATGTAATAGGAAGTTGGGAATAGTATTCTGGAGAAGAATAAACTGGACATGTAGACCTTGGAATTGTGGTGATTGAAGTCATTAAGCCAGTACCCAGTAAGCCACAGAAAAGATGAAGTCTAAGGATGGAAGGAACTCTAAGAGTAGTAGCAATTAAAGTGTAGGAAGGGGATATATAGTGGAGAATGAGAATGACTATTCAGCAGGTTATGAAAAGAACCAAGAAAAGGTAATATAGTAAAAGTGAAGGGGGGCACATGGGTGGCTCAATCAGTTAAGTGTCCAACTCTTGATTTTGGCTCAGGTCACGATCTCAGGATCCTAGAATTGAGCCCCACATTGGGCTTTGCACTCAGTGCAGAGTCTTACTTGGTATTCTCTCTCTCTCTCTGCCTCTGTCCCTCCACCTGCTCTCTTTCTGTCTCTCTCTTGCTCAAGTAATAGGTAAAATAAATGTTTTTTAAAATAAAAACAAAAAATGAAGGGATGGCAGTACTCAAGGAGGGTATTATGAGCAATATCAAATATTAGAAAATGCTCAGGTTAAACAATGTTGAAAATAATCTTGAATAAAGCAATTAGAAGACCTTACTAAGAGTCATCCTTTATTATAAGATTTCCATGGACTTAATGTAGTCTCTATACTTAATGTTTATTCAGTTAATGCTTGTTGAGTAAATGCTTTTGTTCTACTGCACTTATACACATGTTGGGGTATCAAACAACAACAAAAAAAACAATCCTTGCATTTATTCAGCATTTTATACAGTTAAGCTTCTATATTATGTGAATCTAAAATACTATCATTGCCTTAAAAATCACTGCTTTGTTTTTAATTGTATAAAACAATGATTTATTAAAATAATCTAGTAGAAATTGAACTTGATAATTTTGGGGGGAACGTTTAATGCCTAAAGGAGAAGATACAACTTTTTTGGCTTTTGCTTCAATTCAAAAATGGCTCTAAATTGGTTTCTAAATCTAAATCTAGATTTCACCCATCTAAGCAAATATTTAAGAAGGCATTTAAAAATGCCAACAAATCTGATTGACAGAGTTAAAATGATATATGTACTTATTTTAACCAATTGAGTTTAAAAACAATGACACATAAGCTCGTTCAGAGCATTAAGGGAGAACTGGGATACTGTATGTGTAATGTAGTTGATTAATTGCCTTTTTAGAAATAGAGATGCACAAGCTTTTATGATCCATATGATAGAAGAAGTGTATTTTCATTAGGAAACTTTTAGAATGATTGCTGGTTTCCTTAGGGAACTCCTTGGATAATAAAATACTAAACGTTTTGTTTAACAATTTGCTACTTAAAAGCTTCCACAACGTGGAATTTTTGCCATGTAGAAAAGCTTTCAGGATGCATAGCGGAAAAGATTGTTGGTATTTAATTTACTGAACTGGAAAACACAAAAATAGCTTTTATGTTCCTGAAAGATATTATCAACAATATCTCTACAAATATTTTAAATTATATTATTATTATGGTATTCCGAACTGCACTAAATTTCTTAAATATAGCCGACAACAGTGTACCTCTTCTGGATTCAGTTGTATAATAATTATGGAATGAACAGTTTTTTTTGGCAAACATAAGAGATAGCTGCAAAAACTCCCAAGCATATTCCCGAGGCACCTAGAAGGCTATTTTGGTAGGCTGCTGAAGGTCTCAGCCTAAATCACGAGAACCATTTCCCTTTCAGGGAAATCAGAGCTAATTTAGCTGACTCCAAGTCATTCAGCTCAGGAAAGAGGAAAAGAGTTCTGAATTGCCCTGGAGAGAAGACTATAGACTAAGGCGTTTCCCTATTGAAATAATTACTTAGTGGATCTCTTTCGCTGGACATACGTTGAGCCCTTCATTTGGACTAATGTCTCCCTTTCCCTTTGTGCCGTACTGACTGATCCCCATATACGTACTGAATGTTTGCTGACAGGATGCAACCTCTGAGCATACTTGTGCAGTTCTCCTACCAGCTGTACCACAAACCAACCCTGTTAGCAATTAAACCTGCTATGCCAGTTAAATTGCTGTTGGAGCTATGTAATTTGGATATTACATAATAGAGTAACATATAAATTGGAAAAAGCCATGGTAACCATTAAGTGTAACATCTTGGAAAACTTAATAAATGCATCCAAATTAGGTGTATGCCAGACAACTCTAAGGAAGATCATGAAAAATCGAAAATCCAGAGAGATTTTGCATTTAGTTTGCCTATAAGGGCCTTAGTGTTCATGTTTTACTTTTGGGAACCACAAACTAGAAATCTTTGATAATACATTATTATTATTATTTGTACCAGAAAGACAGTTTGAATGTCTGATCACAGTTGTTTACCCTCCAAAAAAGTCTTTTGCTGGCCAACCTAAAGATTGTAGATAAAGATGAATATATAGATGTTAAGTTAAAAAAATGGAGAGGTAGATCTCTTTTTTGAGAGTATCTGTTTTAAGTAACTTTCCATTAACCAGTCCACTTCATATTTCTATCTCATTGGTAAGAAAGCTTTTATGACATTGCCCAAATCTGCTGAAGCCTTGCCAGCCCGACAAAGTCCTTACCTTAGATTCTTGACCTAGTAGTCATTTTTCCTTTTGCAACTTGATGCTTCATTTGCACCAGTATCCCTAGTGATAATCGGGGCTAATATTACCATGCCCAGGTGCATCCTCACATCAGGGCAGCTGAAACAGCCCTAAGCCCTGATGAGGGTTGCGTCTCTGAAGATAAAGCAGATGGAGATGGAGGACTATGTGAAGCTATGACTTGACATAAAGCAGTGCTTAATAAAGGTTGGTTGAGATAAATGTCTTTACACATCCCACTGGGCAGTAATTCCACTCATAATTTATTTTCCTTTGGAAATATGACTGTTCCTGTAACTTTTTTCTAAGTCTTACCTTGTTGTATCAATGAGATCTTTTTCATTTTTTGTTATAAATTAAATAAATGTTAGCAAAGTTCAAGCATTTTCTCCACATATAAATGGCCATAATGATAATGATTTATATATCATTTAGAGTAAGACTTATCTTACAGGGCGTCTGAGCAGCTTTGCTGGTTAAGAGTCGCCTTTGGCTCAGGCCATGATCCTAGGCTCCGGAGGTTGAGGCCCACCTCAGGGTCCCTGTCAGTAGGAAGTCTACTTCTCTCTCTCTCTCTCCCTCTGCCCCTCCCCACTTATATACTCATGCTCTCAAAATAAATAAATGTTTTAAAAAAATAAAGTTAGTCTTATATTGATCTTCTGATCCTAATCACAAAGCCAGTGAATGGGTATATTACTTAAGAACACTAGACAAAACTAAAAGAAGAGATTCAAGTCACAAGCGTATCATTGTCCAACAGTGATAATAATAATAATCCCCCCTAAAGGGGATTATTTAATCTAAAATTGTCAGTGACCTCATAGTGCAGATAATGCATTTTGTAAGTTTTAACACACTGGAGCTGCATAGCATTATTGCAGATATTATACAGTTGCTTTGGGTGGGAGAACTGTTTTGATTTTTTTTTAATTTATTGTATCTTCCTGAACCAAATGTTTAAATAACTTCATAATACCCTTCTCTAGAAAGATGCTTATCTTTACTTTTTAATCATAGTTTAACTTGGACGAGAATGGAGTTCTTGTTCAACTAGAGACTAGCACAGGGGCGATTGTTCTTTTTCAACTGTATAGTTGCAAATAAGAGTGCTTCTGCCCTAGAACTATTTTTAATAATTCAGAATATCATTGTGAGCTAGAATACTGGATAGAGAATCATGGGACTTGGTTCCTATTCTATTTCTGACATTGTAACTAATTTGGTATCCTTCCAGGACAAGGCGTTTAGCCTCTTTTTTAGTTTAGTTTTACCAGCTGTAAATTGATATAAAAATGGCTTCTAGGGTAGAAAGTCTCCAAAGTTACTTTTATTATGAAACTATGATTTTTTAAAAAAAAATTATGAGTAATTACTTTAAGTAAATGGCAAGATGCAGGAATCTCAGGTGCTGTAATTGTATGCAGAAAGATCTCTCAGGGAGAGACAGGGCCTATATTAATTGTCAATTGCCACTTGGCTTCAAAGAAAGCACACGGAATAACTTTTCATTCCTTTTACAGGTATTTCAAAACAACAGAATGTAAAAAGACATTATTATTTTTCTCCTTTTTTTCATAGAACAACATTTGCAAAGACCAAACTGCCTGAGGGATGGTGTGAGAATCACACGCTTGACCACATACTGTTCCAGCAAAGCTTGGCCGACAGTGTCTAATCTCTGTTAAAACTGGTCACAGTTAGAATTAAGGATGGAGGTTTCCTAAGTCCACTTTCAACCCGAGGCTCCCTCGGAGTCTAACAAATGTAACATGCCTTCACCATTCTTGCTTCTGATGTCCTTTCCTTGCTTAGCTCTAGCTTTAAAGTTACCCTCAGGATGAGATTCTCCTGTGGAATGAAAACAAAGTTAGACTTCCCTGGAAGCCAAGATTTAATAAATCAGATGTGCTGGTACTTTCCATCAATATTGCCCACATTTCGGCTCTTGCACTTGCTAATTCACTTTTTCAAAGGAGACAGTAGTTACAGTCCCCACAACTAAAATTGCTAACATAAGCCTAAATAATTAATCTAACGAGCCTGTCGTTTCCTATGTCTAGCCGCTCAGAAAATACTGCTCCTGTCCACCTCCAGCCTGCTGCAAGGAGCCCGTGAGAGCTTCAGAAGTGTCTTTGCAGAGCAGAGCAGGGGCAGCATGCTTCCCTTCTTTCCCCAGCCGCTGGTAGTTAGGAGACTCTGGGAAACTGAAGTAGCCAAGTCTTACGTCAGAGGTGAAAAGATGCTCAAATTAGTTCTGGGTCTCGAGGGCACCTAAAGGACTTGATGTTATTAGTATGTCTGCTATTAGGCAGTCATCTCAAGTTTAGTGCTGTGTGTTTTTAAAACCAAGAAGGAATTATTTTCTTCTGAGAAGCTAACATGCTGACATTAACCCTGCCGTCTACAAAAAAGAGAAGAGAAGGAGGAAAAAAAGGAAATTCCAAAAAAATGGAGGACAGTTTGCTGACTAAAATAAAATACATGTTGAGAGTTCTGAAGAAAGAAACAGGATTTATTCCTCTTCAACTTTCCTCAGATGACACTGCCTACTACTCTAAATGTCCATCCTTCCTCATGTGACTTAGGAGAATTGACAGTGATTTACTCTCTGATGGAATCCCTGATGTTTGCATTCAAGGGGTATCAAAATGTATAAGGATCGCCTCCCTATCAATAGCAGGGATTGTGCTCTAGGGAGTTTCTGGTGAACCCAGAAAAGACATCAGGAGCATTTTTATTCCAAGTTGGTAATAAATAATCATAAATTTTTCTTTCCTAGGGCGAACCACAGGTATTTTGATTCAAATGTCATCCACATGGACTTTCAAATGCAGGTATATGTTCTCCTGCAGGTAGGCTAGAAGGTGCCAATAGAAGCCAGGCTATTTACCTACTTACTTAACTTGAGAGAAAAAATGGTCATAGACTATTCCAGGAAAGCTTGGCTAGAATACTGTAGTATTTTTGACATATCAAATTAACTTGAAGTCTGTTATAAGAGGGGTTAGAAATTTCAGGGTATTTTCTCTTCCCTGGTAAATCTAGGACATTAATTCATATTTAACTAGTTCTCTCTCTGTCTCTGTCTCTCTCACTCTCACTCTCTCTCTCAGACACACACACACACACACACACACACACACGCACACATACTACACAGACATTTCCAAAATGTGATTCATCTTTCATCTAAATAAATAGTGGCAAATGATCAAAACAGTAAGGATGAAACAAAGACTTGACACTTCAGGGCTGCTGCTATAAGCAATTATTTTCAGGAAAAAGGGACCTGGGAAAAAATGGGGGAGGTAAAAGCTAAAATACTTTCAAGTAAACGGGGGGAATGTCTGTGCATTCCAAACCTCAGAAATATGTGAAAATGTGTAATGAGCTCTCATTCTCCCAAAGACCTAGTCAGAACTCCATTATTAGAAAATACAGAAGAGAACGTGAGGAAGGTTTTGATGGCTCCTGCAAATCTAGCTTATTTACCCCATGTCACACTGAAAGCAAAAAGTAAGAGTCAAATTTTCCTATCTGGCAGCTAAGTGATTATTTAGTTGTAAATTAACCTATTTGTAGTTTAACTCTTCTTGGTTCATTAGAATTCCAGTAGTAATTTCTTCATTGAGTAGTGCTACAAGTAGTTAATAGTGGTCTAATGTCATCTAATGGATTATTGTCTCATTTTGTAGCCGTCCTCACTAGACAGTTTAGTAGAAATCCTGACTTTGCATCTTGCAGAGATCTGTCCTATAGTTGTTTCTCAGACCAAAAAAATGAGAGACCTTGACCAAAAAAAAAATGTGTGTGTATAGCGGGGGGGGGGGGGGGTTGTATTCTTGTGTTATTTATCCTGTGTATTATTTCTCATATGTGTGTAATGCAAGTAATATTACAACCTATTTTATATGACAGCTTGGAGACTTAAAATAATGATTCTGGACTGCCTCAGCTATAATGAGCATATAATGAATTTAGATAGTTCAATTAATGCTACAATTAGAAGTGTTTATTAATATTCAAATATTTGAGTACCTACTTTGTAGTAGACACTGGTATTGGGAAAACTTTGTGTGTTCTCAGTAGCTCAATCTCATAAATTATAATTGGTATATAAGATGTGATTTGCATGCCAAATAATTCTGCATATTAGAATTTCAAATGCAAGCAAACCTTCCCAGGATATTCATGAAGTCATATAGAAATAAAGTTAATAGTATTTATCTTAGCTAGAGTAAGAGAGTTCTTGGATGGAATAAATTTTTCTCTTAAAAAGAACATCATTATGGATAAAGAAAAGGTCATCCATGTACACACGCATACATACACTCAAACGATGAACTACTATTGAGCTTTAAAAAAGAAGGAAATCCTGCCAATTATGACAACATGGATGACTCTGGAAGGCATTCTGCTAAGTGAAATAAGCCAGATTAGGAAAGAGAAATTCTGCATGGTATCACTTACATGTGGGATCAAAAAGAAAAAAAAAAAAAAGTCAAACTCAAAGAAACAAGGCTAAAAAAAAGTGGTCTCCAAGAGATATGGGATAGGGGAAATAGAAAAAAGTTAGTAAAGGGGTACAAATTTCAGTTATAAGATGCATAAGGTCTGGGAATCTACTGTATAACCTGGTTACTATCGTCGATAACACTGAACTGTGTGATTGAAATTTGCTGAGAGGGTAGAACTAAAATGTTCTTACCAAAAAAAGTGAGAAAAAAGGTAAATGTGTAAGGCAGTGAATGTGTTAATTAACCCTATGGTGGGGGGGCAATGTTTTCACAGTGTATACATATGTCAAATGATCATGTTGTACATTTTAAATATCTTTTTTTTCACTTTAAATATCTTACAATTTGATTCATCAGTTATATCTCTAAAGCTGAAAAATAGAAAAAGCATTAGTGTTCAAGATAAATACTTTGTTCTGTAGTTGCTACTTGTGTCATCTGTTAAAAAAAGAACTGTATACTGTTTTGTCAGTAAAATGTGTTTATTAAACAGTTATTTTCTATATCCTTTTGATAGAAGCACAAGACCTTGGATTTTTGTCCAAAAATAAAATTAAACCATCAAAAAATTGCCTTTATTTACATGAGATCTCATATTTCTTTTTGGTTGCAAAAAGCATTCTTAGTTTTTCTGCTGGAATCTAACAAACAGATGGACAATTGAAAAACTTCCATTCTGCTTAAGAGACCCTGTACCTATTTTCTTTTTCATAGAGATAGAGCCATAGTTTCTATCTCATTTAAAGCAAGTTTCAGTTAAACAGCTCTCCAAAATAAAAAAGCCCCAGGCAGGAAGTCGATGTCGCATGCACACCTGTTTTATTACAGAAGATGCATCTAATGGTCTCATAACTACGGTCAAAGTGAATGAGAATACTTTTCTTTCTGTATTTCCTTTATTCTTTCCTGCTCTCCCATGATCCTCTCTCAGTTCTCCGTTATTCTAATTTTTTCTTTTCTTTTCTTTCTTTCTTTCTTTCTTTCTTTCTTTCTTTCTTTCTTTCTTTCTTTCTTTCTTTCTTTTTAATCCTTTCTCTCCTCTACCTTTCTCCTGATAGTGGCTATTATGTCTCAAAGACTGCGTACCACTTTACACCACCTGTGTTCTTTGGCATTGGAATTTGGGAACACAGTTTATTTCCTTATATGGGTGTCTGGGGGAAAAGCTAAAAATGGCCTGGTCTCTTATGAAGGGACGTTTTTTTAAAGAAGCCTGGTCATGGACTGATTTTATTTTATTTTTCAACATTTATATTTTATTTGAGACTGCTGATTTACTGTTCAGAGATATACCACCCATCCACACTGAGTTTGTTTTCAAGCTTAATTCAAGAACATTGGAGTATATCCATGGAAGATTTTTAACTTAAATTCAATTAATTAACATATAGTGTATTATTAGTTTCAGAGGTAGGGTTCAGTGACTCATCAGTCTTTTTATTTTATTTTATTTTATTTTATTTATTTTATTTTTTATTTTATTTTTTATTTTTTTTCATCAGTCTTATATTATATCCAGTGCTCATTACATCCTGTGCCCTCCTTAATGTCCTGTTACCTGCTATCCCATTCCCCCACCCGCCTCTCCCCCAGCAACCCTCAGTTTGTTTCTTATAATTAAGAGTCTCTTATGGTTTGTCTCCCACTCTGATTTCATCTTGTTTTATTTCCCCCCTTCCCCTGTGATCCTCTGTTTTGTTTCGTACATTCTACATATGAGTGAGATCATATGTTAATTGTCTTTCTCTGATTGACTTATTTCACTTAGCACAATACCCTCCATCCATGTTGTTGCAAATGGCAAGATTTCATTTTTGTTGATAGCTGAGTAGTATTCCATTGTGTGTGTGTGTGTGTGTGTGTGTGTGTGTGTGTGTGTGTATATTTTTTTTCCTGCTAGCATAGCATACTAAGCTACATCTAATGGCAGTTTCTAGGGCTCATTTAAAAAATCAAGCTTCATCACGGGGCTGCAAGAAGGTTATGCTGTAGGTTTCAGCAGCCATCAGAGAGAGCAATGAATCCCTTTAAGCTGGAAGCAAAGATATCTCTAGAATGGGGCTAAATGATTGGAGCTGAATGGAAGTCCCTACTTGGCCCGCTGAGAGGTGCGGACAAACTATGCTAGCAGCAAAATAGTCAGAGGAAAGGTAAAACTTCCAAAGGTCACTAAAAAATCAGAAACTTATATCCATAATTTCCCCCAGTCCCTTTCAGTTAAGCAATTAATTAATTTACTTAGTCAACAAATAGTTATAATGTCTACTATTTGCCAGCATGTGGTAGGTCATGGATATAGCAGTGAGAAAGATAGAATGAAATCTTCTCAGTGGAGTTTATATTCTATAAAACCATTAAAAAAAAGTTTGACAGCTATTTTGATCTGCCCACACCTAGGTGAAGTTAGGAAAGCTGAAGAAAACTGTAGCCATAGATTTAAAGGACAAGACATGTTTTCATTCTTGTCATCATACTGAGGCTGTTAGGAGTCACAGTTATAAACAGGAAATTCTACCCAATAGAAGAGACATTTCTGCATATTGTTCCCATCTCTCTTTTTTTTTTCATTTTTATGACATCTACTTCATTTTATGGCATTTTATGACTTTTTGTGGCACATTATTATATTCGAAAACAGCCCTCATAGATTATTGAATTTTCAGAGATGGTTATAACTTAGAACACTTTCAGTTTAACCCTCAAATCATCTCTTTTCTATAGAAATAAAAGCTCTTACTACTGTAGGTCATTTTGTATCTGATGCTTTAACACTGTAAAAAATCAATAGTCACTTAAGGTGTGTGTAGCTTCTACAGTCTGGTATATCCATAGGCACTATGGTTACATTACTTGAGAAATTGTTCTTCTCAGACACCATTTCTCTTGGGTTTTTTCTTCTTCCTTTTTATCTTAGCTTTATAAGTGGCCGGGGGGCTGTAATATTATGAATAATTCGAACAGAATTAATGGGACACTTTATGTTTAGAAGATGAAGTAGCACCAAGGAGACTGTGGAATCTTCTTCGCAGGAGATGCAGTCACATTGTTTGGCAGAGTTGGTGTGCCGAGTGAGTCAGATCTTAGAAAACCAGAGACCAGCCCAAGGGACCTGTTACACTCATTTTAAATTTGGCTGCTTTTGATTTTAGGTGCTTCGAACAAAGGAAAAAGTTGGACATGAGTAGCATTTTACAAAGAGTTCCAATATTGTTCAAACTGACTTGTACATCAAAATGAGTTGGTTCATTTATGAGCCATGTAGCAGGGCGGGGGCCTGTAGTAGTCAGGGTCCAGAATTGGGCACACACTAAGTGCGCAGAGACACAAAGAGAAGGCTGCCTCCCGGGTGTTAAGACTGATATCTCAACACACATGTTCAAACACACACACGCACACACACACACACACATTCTTTTATACTCAAGGGTAGTAGAGAAGCATAAGTTTCCCACTCTCCAGGGCCATGGAGTTTGTCCAGTGTAGACCGATGAATCCCAATGATCTTCCCTTTGTAAGATATTGGAAAAAGCATATCTTAATAAAGATTGAACACAAATTTCTTACCAATTTAGTAGTAAAAGAGATCAGAACTCGTTGAAATTGATTTAGAAACATTTTTTTAAAAACATGATGTGTCTCATTTTGAGCATGGCAGTGGTTGTCAATACAGAGTTAATATGTATCAATTGTAATAAAAGTGTAGAATTGATGACAAAAATATCTAGATAGGCAATGCTTTGACAGGATTAAAGAAGATTTTTTTCTGTTATCATACATGATGCAGGAAAGAATTAAACAGATGATTTATATTTTTCCTTTAAATAAATCTTGAAATCATGGTTACAGAAACAAAGATTTATTTAAAAATAGTAGAAATGATCAATTTTCTCCTGTTTATTATTTATATCCAGATGCTGACATTTCACTTAAAAATAGGCTTCTATAAAATGACTAATAAATGGTTAAGTAGAAATTATGGTTTCCATATTCCTTAAAGATACTAATGATGATATTTACTCTTAAACAACTGAATGCCATGTAATCTTTACAAAAAGAAAAGATATAAAATTGAAAAAGAGTAAGAATAAGAGTGAAGGGAAACAAGAAATGGTAAAAATAAAAAGATGGAAAGATAGAAATATGCTATATTATGATAAATTTAGGCAATTTTCTAAAAAACAATTGCTTTCACTTCCTCAAATCAGTTTTGAACTTTATTCCTCCGTTTCCCCAAATGAAATTAAGTGGGAAATCTTCAGTGATCTATCTGTAGCACCTGGTATATATCTGGTGGTCTCAATCTATCGTCTTTGCCTCTCCTTCCTAGCATGTGTATGTTTGTATACAAATGTGTGCATACATATGTGTGTGCACGTATGTTTGTGTGTCTGTTGGTAGAGAATGCTTCAATATCAATATCCATTTTTACGCCTGTGTTAAGCTCTGTCCATTCCCCAAGTGATGCCTCTTACCTAACCCCACTAATAAAGACAACTGAGTATCACTTACAGGCTTAGCTGACTCCCAATAGCTAAGATCAATTCTGAATTTAGACAAGAGGAGAATCTCTTGTTCAACTCTCTGACACTTGTAGTCAAATTACTTTGGTTGCTAGTTATAAGATGATATCATGGAATTGTAATAGTGAGTTTATTTCATTTTCTACATCTTGTGCCCAGCTCTGCATTTCTCCCCTAATTGCCTGTTGCTTAGTCCTGGTTTAGTAGCCTTCCAAGTACCTTTGGAGATACCCTTCTGAGCATGTCCATGAAGCCAGCCCAAGCAGCACTCTTGATTTAAACCACCTCTACCTGCCTCCTTCCAGTCCTTCACTTGTCAAAATGCCAACCTTAACCATCCAGTGGTTTAATCTAAAAACATCTGTGTCAATCTTAAATCTTTCTTTTCCTCATACTTAGGGGGCCGATAATCTCGGGACAGTCCCAGTTTACTTTTGTGTCCCCAACATAAATATTAAGAGTCTTCATTTTCAAGGTGTTCTGACTTGGGTAAAAAAAAAAAAATTATTCACCCAATTCCAATTCCATGGAATATTCCATATGACACATCAAAAGTCCTGTTGGCACTACCTTCAAAATGTATCCAACACTCACTCACTTCTCCCCATTTACAACACACCATCATAGTCCACGTATTAATCTCTCTTACTTATATCATGGAAACAGCCCTCAATCTGGCTTTCCTGCTTTTATAATTTCTCCATTATAGTCTATACTCCACCCAGGAGCCAGCTTACATCACTCCCCTCTACAACATTCCAATAGCTCCTGAGAATAAATCTTACCATCTTGTCATGCTCTAAGAAAAAAGTTCAGAGGTGACCTTGCCTCTGTCTTTCCATTCTATGTGCTAACACTCTTCTTACCCAGTTTTTCCCTAGCTATATTAGACTTCTTCCTGTTTTATAAATGCATTGAATTCAACTCCCATCCTTGAAGTTTTTATCTTCTCTGCCTAAAGCTCTCTTCCCCTGGTCTTTGCAGAAATACAGCCTTCATTTAGGTATTCCTCCACTCAAAGGTCAATTCATCTGAGAGGCTTTCCTGGTCACTATGTTTTAAGCAGCTGCTCTGATTCAGTTCGGGAAGCAGAAATAACTGTAGGTATTTCAGGCAGAAAGGAATTTAATTTGAAAATCAGGAGCTTACAAAATCATGAAAAGGAAAGGAAATCAGAGCTCACCACTGGACCCCTGGCTTCGGGTCATGCCACTGTGAGAGTTCAGGAAATGGCTGATGCCATTGCTACTTCTGTGGCTGCTGCCATGGCGACCTCACACCCAAGCAGATATGACGTAGTGGACTCTGATGCCCAGCAGGGCATATGTTCACATCTGCTGAAGTCTGCAATCGGCTGCCACCAGTGCAGGAAAATAGCCTCTACCTCCCTGAATCTTCCATATCTTATGCAAGGACACCCCTCTTATAGCAACTAAACTACACTTAGTGGGCTAGCTGAAAGGAGGGAATCTGGGAAATGCATTCTTTATTCTTCAGACCTAGTATAACTAGAGGACATAGAGGGGATGGGACTGGAGGCAGAGTGCCAAGAGCCTCTATTTAGTACAAGTTCCCCCGGGTCCTGTCACACTGTCTTCTTGCCTTGCTTTATTTTTCTCTGGGGCACTTATCACAACCTAAAATATTTATTTGTTTGCATGTTATTCTGTCTTTTGTAATAGAATCTAAAGTCCAAGACAGGGACTAGAAAGATGTCTGTTGGCTCAGAGAAAGGCACTTGAGAAATATGTGCTGAATATATAAATGAATCAAGAAATCGATCAATATATATCTGCTTTGGATGGATAGTCATATTCAGAATTTTGTGAAAATAAATAGCATGTTCCATGTTGCAGAGAACTATTGTCGGAGGATGATCCCATTGGATGGGAAAAGGGGAAGCCATTAAAAGTTAAATTAGTAAATTGAGGAGAAACTCAATTTTAGGTCAGCAAGATTTTTGTGGGGAATAAAAACAATCAATCATACTTTCGTAATTATAACTGGAAATTATGTTTACTTCTCTTAGAGAAGAAAAATGAACGGCTATCTGACACTCGGAAGTATTAGTGACGTTCCGTTGCCTTTTCTACCTCTCCTTGCTCTCCAGAGGGATCCGATCCAGTTGAGGGGACTGTGAGAACTCTGTGCATGCTGGCCTAATCTTTTACTCCGTCACAGGACCTGACTTCGGTCAAGCCAGATGTTAGAAGCCAGCTGGGCCAAGTTCTGCCCCTGGAGGGAGGAGCCTGCAACCGTCTTCACTGTTGTGACTATGCCTGAGGACTGAAGTTCGATTCATGTGCAAGGAAACAGAAAATTATTTTGACTTCAGGGATGAAAATATGTTCTTCAATAACAAAGCAGATTTTTTTTTTTTACACTTAGTTGCCTCCTGTTGTAGCAGTTTCCAAACTTTTACACACATTGGGATCACCTAAGAACTTTCAAATAAACTGAGGCCTCGGTCACCTCCAGAGATGCTGATGTAATTGTTTCCTGGTGCAGGCTTGAGAATTAGGATGCTTAAAGCTCCCATCTGGATTCTAATAATCAGCCAAGGTTGCATGCCAGTTGGTTTATGGAAAGGAGTGTTAATTAGTCTCTTCAAAACCCAGTAGAACAGGGGATCCCTGGGTGCCTGCATTTGGCCTGGGGCATGGTCCTGGAGTCTGGGATGAGTTCTGCATTGGGCTCCCTGCATGGAGCCTGATTTCCTCTCCCCCACCCCTCCTTTTTCCCCCTCTCCCCTGGCTCTCGTGAATAAATGAAATCTTAAAAAAACCCAATAGAACAGATTGAAATTGGTGTGAGTTTATTGGCTGTCTTATGGGTTGTGTTTCCCCCACAAAGATATACTGAAGTCCTACCTCCTGGTACCTCTGAAGGTGACCTTATTTGGAACATAGACATAGACTCTTCCCACAGGTAGATGAGACCATTGGGGTGGGTAATCCAACATGACTGGTGTCTGTAGGGGAAGAGGCACAGAGGGGATTGCCACGTGAAGACAGCCGCAGATGCTGGAGTTACACTGCCACTTGTGTGGCAACTCCATTTCCCACAGCGTAATCTGCTGCTTAAGTTTATGGGTATGCGAGGTCAGCGCGCTCGGGGATTTCCAAAAGGTAATTATCAGCTAGGGTGAGCCTTGGGGAATTTCCTCCTGTTTCCAAAGTACATTGCAATAGTCTCCTGCCCAAATCAAAAGTGGAGATGCTGGCCCATGGGTATGATTCCACCCAGAGTGATATCTGACTGGCTTATTCTCTTTCTTAAATTGGACCTATGTACATAAAAAAAATCTAGATTTCTGCCTTCTCTTTAAAAATTAGGCCAGAAAAAAAATTAGTCCAGAGGACAATATGCTAACATTCCTGTGGGAAAATAATTTCCTGGATTAGAATAGAGGCTAAGCAGTTTGCATGGTGCTTGTATTCCCCAGTTTGTGTCTGAGTATCAGTTTCCCCTTGTGATTGGTTTTATCTGTAGTACAGAGGCCCATGTTTGTGCACAGGTTAGGGGGATGGATACGGATGTTCCTGAAATAGGAAGGAGACTTATTTTGTTGTTGTAGCTAAGAATATTTTCATATACTTACTACAAAGACAGAGGATGCTTTACCTTTACTCTTACTTGACTCTTTAATTACATTCAAATGCAATTTACAAAAAAAAAAAAAAAAAAAAAAGAATTAACCTTTGAGAAGGATTGGTGTTAATACTTGTTTAAATGTCTGGTCTAATTTGCCAGTGAAACTATTTGGTCTTGAACTTTTCTTCATTGGGAGATTTTTGTTTATTGATTCAACGTCCTTATTTGTTTTGGGTCTGTTCAGATTTTCTATTTTTTCCAGGGTTCAGTCTTGGTAGGTTGCACATTTCCAGAGATTTCTGTCTCGTCTGCAGGTAGCTGTCCCACACAGGGGGCTGCAGGCCCTGGGCTGGGGGGCTGGAGCCAGTTCGAGAGCCACCGTGGGGCTCACAGGGGGGACGAGGGCTGTGGGCCTCCACCCGTGCGCAGGTGGGCCAGGCTCCTCTGGGCCCAGCACTACATCCCCGACCTCCCACAGGCACTTTGCCTGCAGGTGGGCGCCAAATATATGTTGTGGGGGGGGAGACAAACACGAGGGATGGCCCAGACTGCCGAGAGGCTGAAATCACCTCCAGGAGCTCTCTGGAAATCATCCATTCCTTACAGTTTAGGTAAAACTTGACTATTAACTCACCTGGTCCTTGTGACCATTTCAATAGACACCTTATGATATTAGATGAACTCTAGTTTCCCAGTTATGGTTTGTATTAATTCTTATCATTTATAGTTTATTAGGAAATCAACCATTTCCTCTAGATTTAAAGATTTTTGGCACAGAGTTGCATTCCTAAACTTGTATTATTTTATTCTGTCTCAACTTTTTCATGATAAGCCTATTATACTGATGAGCTTTTACTATTTTATTTATTGCCTATATATTTTCCTATTTAATTAAATTTGGCTTGATAGGGACACCTGGGTGGCTCAGTGGTTGAGCGTCCGCCTCTGGCTCAGGGTGTGACCCCGGGGTCCTGGGATTGAGTCCCACATCGGGCTCCCTGAAAGGAGCCTGCTTCTCCCTCTGCCTGTGTCTCTGCCTCTCTCTGTGTCTCATGAATAAATAAATAAAATCTTTAAAAAAATAAATAAATTCAGGTTTATAGACATTCATAATTACTTACCTTTTTTATTTGAGTTCATTTTCTTCTAATTTATTAGTTAAGATAACAAGATATCTTATTTTTCTGTCTTGACCTCATTATCAAAGACATCACCAGTTGAACATTTTTACTAGCTATAGATTTTTCTCTCAATAATTGTGTTTTCTTTTTCATTCCTCTTTATATAGTTTGTGGACTATCATTTGACTTCTTTTCTGGTCTAAGGATTACCTTAGCAACATATTTATAAAGTTCCTAGCCCCCCTGGTTTCCTTCAGTATGTGTTCCTTTGCCCGATTCTTTTGGCCTGTCACTTTATTTTCAACCTCTCTGTAAAACTTTGGCTTCAGAGTTTCTTGAAAATAGCATGTCGCTGAGGGTTATTTTTAATAATCCCCTTAAACAACATATTTTTGTTCAATCTCATTATGTTTACCACAGTAGTTGATACACTTGTTTTTCCTCCAACTTACTTGTGCTTAGTTTTAATTTTATATTTTCTCTTTTTCCCTTTTCTTTTTTTCCCACATGTGACCTAGTTTCTATTACTTTCATTTTCTTTCCTTGTTAATATGGAAGCTTAATTGTATGGTTCAATTCTGTAAATGCTTATAATTCCTTTTCCTATTATCATGATCACAAACATATTTTAAATACTATTATTTGGCAATAAGATTATGTAATTTTCATCCATGAAGATGTATCACTAATCCCTTACTTATCCCGTCTTTTGGTTTTAGAGTATTAGGATTCCCTTTAGAGAAGGTCTCTCCAGTTTTATTTTATTTTTTTTAAGATTTATTTATTTATTTATGAGAGACACACACAGAGGCAGAGACACAGGCAGAGCAAGAAGCAGGCTCCATGCAAGGAGCCCGATATGGGACTCGATCCCGGGTCTCCAGGATCATGCCCTAAGCCAAAGGTGGTGTTAAACCACTGAGACACCCAGACTGCCCACCTCTCCTGGTTTAGAAGGATCTATTCATGCTTGTTTTAACATTCCCCAAATATCTTTCTCTACTTATACTTTATTTCATAAATATTATTACCTGAAATGCTGTTTGTCTTAAATATATTTCATTTGCCCTAATGAGTAGATGCATCTCAGGTAGATATATATCTCTTGAACCTAATCTTTCAGATATTGGTAGATATGGGGCACCTGGCTGGCTCAGTCAGTAGAATGTGCAACTCTTGATCTCAGGGTCATGAGTTTGAGCCCCATGTTGCATGTGGGCTTAAAAGGAAAAAAAAGACAAATTGGTAGATGCTATTTTACTACTTTCTAGTGTCCAGTGTTAGAGATGAGAAAATAGGAATATTTTTTTATTTATAGGTTATTTATTTATTTATTTATTTTGGTCTACAACTTTGCAATTCCTTCAAAATGTAGTGTTCAGCCATTTAACCATCTATGCAGAAATGTGCATCTTTTCCTACCAGTTCAGACCAAAATTAGGTGAAAACCACCATCTGTTTTCTTTATTCATTTCAAAGAAGAAAAATATTTAGTTACTTTTTTCTCCTCCATCTATTTCTTTTTATTTTCCTGGAACTTTTATTATTTACATGTTATGCTTTCTCGATCTCACATTCTAATCACTTAACTTTTCCATCATGATTTCTGTCTACGTTTTTGCACAATGCTTTGAAGGAAGACTTGAATTTAATCTTCTGAATTATTTATTCAGATCTTAAAAGTGACCTCAGTCTTCAAATTATCTACTAAATTGTTTGGAAAATTGTGCTTGTTTTTTTTTTTTTTTTTTTTTTTATAATTCCAAAATGTCTCTTTTGGGCTGAATCTCCATAAGAGCTCTTACTATTTTCATTCGAGTTATTATTTTTCCAGCAGCTCTAGTTTCCTGGTCATGGATTCTATTTCTTTTGTTTGCTAATGTTCCTATGGCTCCTGGGCCCTTTAAATAGGCTATTATATTTTTCTGTTGGCTCACTGGGGTCAAATCTGGCTGATGGAGAACTCTGAGTGACAGCAGTTACACATCATGACATTATATCTTTCCCTTGACCTGACAATGTAGAAGATTTGCATCTGAAGGAAGCCTGCTTCCATCCTTGTCCCCTTCACTCAGGGGTAAGGAGGGCTCCGTTGATTTATTTGGCTCCTTTTCTTTTGGTATCAAAAATATCAGTTATATTGATGTTCCTAGGGATCCATGGATTTCTACAGGTGAAACTTTTGTCAGGATCTGTCACTTCCTGCATTCTGTTTCCATCCAGGAGCTCCTGGTCCTGATCTGATAAGCTAGCCTAGGCCAAAGTGAAAAAGCTCTGCCCACTAGTCTCTATCAACCTTCCCACAAAATCTAAACCTGCACTCACACTCAGCTTCCCATAGTCACTGGCATCTAGCCCAGAAGTAAGCAGGTTAGAGCTGAGACTGAGAGAAAAGAGCCCCTTCATGTCACTGTGCTCGGAAGTCTTCTCCCCACACTCAACCATATCCGAAGCAAGATAGCAAGCATGTGTCATCAGCTAACTGATGATTGATTGATTGATTGGTTTATATTTGAAACACAGGAATAGGTAAAGGGAAAAGCATTCTTCTTTCTCAGCTCAGAGGCATAAAAACAATATCTAATCCTCATATAGCAATTAATGTATTTCAGACATTATTCTTAGAGCCTTACCCATCCTTGATGTATCCTTAATAAAAACCCTGTGACTCAGGATCCAGCACCACCCCCAGATTCCCGAGGACACAGAGATTAAGTTTCAAGCCCAAGGTCACACATGTGAGGGGTACATGGGAGACAGAGCAGGTTCAAATGCTGGAAATCTGACTTCAGAACTCTCACTTTTAGTCACTACTCTACTAGATTGCTGCCACCAAGTGTGCCCCGTCAAGAGGAAAGGGACCAATTGATTGTAATCATCCTTTGTAAAGTGATGGGTCTTGTGATTGAGGAGAAAACTAGAATTAAGTAAAATTTAATATTTCATGTAAAGTGTGATGCCAGAACCAGTCCTTGGCAACATTAGGAAACATTAGGATTAGTTTATATTCAGTATTTTCCCAATTTGAGATCCTACTTCATCATTCTGGGACATGAATGACAGGAATCCACCCATTTTAGACCTCTAGGCCAGCAGTTGGTAAACTATGGTCTACGGGCCAATTTGTTCCACTGCCTATTTTTGTAAATAAAATTTTGTCGGAACACAGGCACATCCCTTCACTTACTTATGGTCTATGGCTGCTTCTGCCCTCCAATGTCAGAAATGAGTAGCTGCAAGAGACCAGATGGTCTACGAAGTCTAATATGTTTACTATCTGATTGTTTATGGAAAAAATTTGCTGAAACTTGCTCTAGGTTAATATATTCTTTTTAAAAATTATTCTGGGAATTTCATCTTCCTGGCATTGCAATTCACTTAATATGAGTCTTGTTTCGCTGGACTTTTGTTCTCTGCCTTTTAATGACAGAGCTAGCTGTCTAAAACCCAATAATATATGTAAATATATGAATACTGATGCTAGTTTTTATTGGTTCCTCTTGAAGTTCTTTTATGGATTCAGTCTTGGAATATTGTGTATTTCTAGAACTGTATCTATTTCTTCTTTGTTGTTCAGTTTCTTGGTGTATAATTATTTATAGCAGCCTCATGATCCTTTGTATTTTTGTGTTGTCAGTTGTAACTTCTCTTTCATTTCTGATTTTATTTATATGAGCCTTCTCTCTTTTTCTGAGTGAGCCTTCAGGTTTGTCAATTTTGTTTTTCCTTTCAAAGAACCAGATTTTAGCTTCATTAATATTTTCTATTGTTTTTAGTCTCTATTTATCTATTTCCATTCCTGTTTTAATTATTTCCTTCCTTCTATTAACTTTGGGAGTCATTTGTCCTTCTTTTTTTAGATTTTCTTGGTATAAAGTTAGATTATTTATTTGAGATTTTTCTTATTTCTTGAAGTAGGCCTGTATTGGTATAAACCTCCCTCTTAGAACTACTTTGGCTGCATCCCAGAGATTTTGGATTATTGTATTTCCATTTTCATTTGTCTCAAGGTATATTTTTTATTTCTCCTTTGATATCTTCGTTAGCCCAAAGGCTTTTCAGTCTCATGTTGTTTAAGTTCCCAATATCTGTGATTTTTCCATTTTGATTTGGAACTGATTTCTAGTTTCATATTATTATGGCCAGAAAAGATGTTTGATATGATTTCAATCTTCTTTAAATGTATTGTCTTGTTTTGAGGCCTAACATGTGATCTCTCCTGGAAAATGTTCTATATACACCCGAGAAAAATGTGTATTTTGTTTCTTTTGGATGGAATATTCTATATGTATCTATTAAGTTCATCTGGTCTAATGTGACATTGAAGATTGTTGTTTCCCTATTGATTTTATGTCTGGATGGTCTATCCATTGATGTTAGGGGGGTATTAAAATTCTGCAGTTATTGTATTGCTGTCAGCTTCACCCTTTCTGTGTGTGAATATTTATTATTTAGGTGCTCCCATGTTGGGTGCATAAATGTTTATAAATGTTGTATTATCTCATTGGATTGACCCTTTTATCATTATGTAATGCCAATCTTTGTCTTCTATTAAAGTTTTTGTTTTAAAGTCCTATTTTATCTGATAATAATATAGCTATATCAGCTTTACTTTCATTTCCATTTGTAGACAGTATCTTTTTCTATCCCCTCACTTTCAGTCTGCATCCTTATATCTGAAATGAGTCTCCTGTAGGCAACATATAGGTGAATCTTTGTTTTTATCTATTCAGCCATTCGATATCTTTTGGTTGGAAAATTTAGGTCATTTGCATTTAAAGTAGTTATTGATAGGTAGGTACTTATTGCCATCTTGTTCATTGTTTTCTGCCTGTTTTTGCGATTCCTGTTTCTTTTCTCTTTTCTTGTTCCATTCCCTTGTGCTTTGATGACTTTCTTTAGTGTTATGTTTATATTCCATTCTCATTATCTTTTATGTACCTACTATAAGTACTTGCTTTGTAGTTACCATGAGGTTCATACATAATAGCCTAGATAGATAGATAGATAGATAGATAGATAGGTAGATAAAACAATGTATTTTAAGTTGATAGCAACTTAAATTTGAATACAGTCTAAAACCTCTAAATTTTTACAATTTTTCTCCCCACATTTTATGTTTCTGATGTTGTATTTTACATATTTTTATTTTGCATATCCCCTAGCTAATTATTCTAGTTATAATTAATTTCCTACTTTTGTCTTTTAACCTTCACACTAGATTTATAAGAAATTAATCTACTATCTTTATATATTTGCTTTGCCAGTGAGATTTTTACTTTCATATGTTTTCTCATTATTAATTAGTACTTTTTCTTTTCTGATTAAACAAGTCCCTCTAACATTTCTTTGTAAGATTGACTTAGTGGCGATGAACTTCTTTAGTTTTTGCTTGCCTGGAACCTTTATCTCTCTTTCAAATCTAAATAAGAGCCTTGCTGGGTCGAGTATTCTTAAAATTTTTTTTTCATTGGGATGCCTGGGTGGCTCAGTGGTTGTGCATCGGCCTTCGGGTCAGGGCATAATTCCAGGGTCCTGGGATCAAGTCCTGCATCAGGCTCCCCATAGGGAGCCTGCTTCTTCCTCTGCCTGTGTCTCTGCTTCTCTTTGTGTGTCTCTCATGAATAAGTAAAATCTTTAAAATAAAAAAAATTTTTTCCCCTTTCAGCAATTTGAGTATATCAAGGCCATTCCCTTATGGCCTGTGAAGTTTTTGCTGAAAGATCAGTTGATATGCTTATGGGGGTTCCCTTATGAGGATACATAATAAGTTGTTATTCTCTTATTGTTTTTAAGAGTCTTTTCCTTTAACTTTTGATATTTTAATTATAATGTATCTTGGTGTGGATCTCTTTGGGTTCATCTTATTTGGAATTCTATGGACTTCCTGGACCTGGATGTATGTTTCTTTCCATAGGTTAGGGAAGTTTTCAGCCATTTTTCCCTCAAATAATTGTTCTGCCTCTTTGTCTCTCCTCCTTATGATAGCCATATAATGTGAATGTTATTGGTCTTGATAACATTGTCCTGTAGGTGTCTTAAGTTATCTTCATGTTTTAAATTTTTTTTTTATTTTTGTTACTCTGTTTTGATGAGTTTCACTGTCTTCCAGGTCACTGATCTATTCTTCTGCTTCACCTAGTCTGCTGTTGAAACCTCCTAGCATATTTTTCAATTCAGTTATTGTATTCTTCAGTTTTGTTTGGCATTTTCTTACATTTTCTTTGTCCTTTATAGAGTTCTCGGTATATTTATCCATCATTCTCCCAAGTTTGATGGGTATTTTTATGACCATTAATTTAAACTCTTTGGCAGATAGATTATTTCTCTCCATTTCAATAAGGTCTTATTCTGAGGTTTTGTTTTGTTCTTCCTTTTGGAACATATTCTTCTGTTTCCTCATTTTGCTTGACTCTCTGTGTTTTGTTTATTTCTGAGTATTATGTGAAACAGCTATCTCTACCAGTCTTGAAGGAGTAGGTTTGTGTAGGTGATGAAAATTCTTTTTCTTTTTCTTTTTTTTTTTTTAAGATTTTATTTATTTACTTGACAGAGAGACAGAGAGCACAAGTAGGCAGAGCAGCAGGTGGAAGGAGAGGGAGAAGCAGGACCTTCACTGAGCAGAGAGCCCAATGTGGGGTTTGATCCCAGGATCCTGGATCATGACCTGAGCTGAAGGCAGATGCTTAACTGACTGCATCACTCAGGCATCCTGAACTTATTTTTCAACCTTTCCCTAGCTCCTACTTGTTTTTGTGATTGTCTAAGTAGACTGATTTATTCTTGACAATTCCCAATTGTTGAGGGAATACCACGACCTGTCAGTGTTTCTAAGGAAGTGATCTTAGTGCTTAGTGCCTTAAAGCCAGATACTTAAGTAACAGTTTTTACATATATAAATATTTGAAGTACTATGGGATCATAGTTATAGACCCTGGTGACCTCTGAACCAAGGTGATCCAGTGGTGTCCCCTGGCCAACATTTGCAAGAATTGGGGCTTCAGACAAATGGATAAGCTCCTGAGATGTATCATTGAGCTGTGGTATGCATGCCCAAAGCCAAAGGAGGTTGAAAAGATGGTGTCTCCCTGCCTATGTTCCCTGAAGGCACCTCTGTAGCCTCTAGATGCATAGCAAACCTGAATCCTGTCCCTCAGGTTGAAGTTCTAGGACATGGAAATGGGTTTTTTCACATGTAGACTGAGGGTCAGCTTCATTCTGCTGTCTGTACAGTGACATGAATGTGGTAACCTGCCCTGAACCGTCTATGTCTTTCTATTTTTGCAGTCCTATGGCAACCAGGACCCCAAGCCTCCTTCACCACAGAGCCAGGGAATCAAGAAGCGTTTTCTGTGGGGACTGCAAGCACCTTCAGCTTTAGCAAGCCTTGGAGAGAATGTTGAAGATGGGTCACGTCCACAAATTTAGAAGCAGGGGAAGAGGGCAGCTCCGGTGGCTCGGCGGTTTAGCGCCGCCTTCAGCCCAGGGCACCATCCTGGGGACCTGGGATGGAGTCCCACGTCGGGCTCCCTGCGTGGAGCCTGCTTCTCCCTCTGCCTGTGTCTCTGCCTCTCTCTCCCTCTCTCTGTCTCTTATGAATAAATAAATAAAATATTAAAAAAAAGAAGCAGGGGAAGAACACTTGGAGCAGGACATGCTAGTGGCCTTAACAAGGCAGGGGAAGATTACAGGGTGCAGGGCATGCTTGTGGCTTTAGTGATGCAGAAAAGAGTTGGGGGTTGGGTGTCTGTGGCTTTAGCAATGCTGGAGAAAGAGTACTGGGAATAGGGCATGCGCAAGGCTTTAGCAATGTAGGAGAGGAGCACTGAGGATGGGGCACATCTGAAGCATTAGCAAGGATGTGTCCGCATACACTCACCTGTGCTAGTAAGGTAGATGGACTGTGAAAATTACACTCATCAGTGCCTCTGTCCCCAAAGAAAGTCTCAGTTGGTCCCTGTACCTCTGGCAGAAGCTTTAAAATCAGCAAATGTGTACCCTTCACAGGTAATTCAGTCACCAGGGATGAGGTTTTTGGTGAAACCGTCTCTGCCTCACCCATCCATCTTAATGTAGTCCTTTTATCCCCTGTTGTAGAGGAAGCTGATCAGCTAGTTTTCTGTTCTTTTTCAGTAGGAATGATTACATGTGTAAGGTTAGATTTGGTATGTCTGTAAGAGATTACGGGTTTCTGGCCTTCCTATGCTGCCATCTTGGACTGCCCCCTCATTTTATAATTTCAGAGTCTGCAGAATCTTTCTGGTGCCCTTCTAATTACATTACCCATTCCACTTCTGATCTTATTTACCATGCATGTACTTTGTTTGCCCTGTCTAATATTTCGTTCCCTGGCTGCTAAACCCTTAAATGAGTTATTACCTTTTCTATTAGCTCATTGATTCAAGTCTGGATATTGGAGGACCGTTAGTGACAGCAGTCACACAAATGATGGAAAATGGCATGGCCTTTGCCTCTATGACCAGCAGTATAAAAGCCACTGGACTGCTGTTCTGTAGATTCCAGAAGAAAGAGTTCACAGAATAGTTTTATTTATAATGAAAAAAAAAATATGGGACTAGAGGATAAATATTACCTGGCATCAAGGAGAAGAAAAAGCTCTCATAGTAATGACAGCTGGCCTGTAACCGTAAATATTTATATAAATTCTTGAGGTTTACAAAGCACTTTCCAATGCTCATTTAATCTTTTCTACATTTTTGCTAATGTATTTGTATTTATATTCCCACTTCACAAGTGAGATAACAGGCTCAGATTAAACAACTCATAAGTGACAGAGGTAAAACAAATCTGTTTTTAGGTACTAAAAATCATGACCTACCAGTGTCTGTATTGTTTTTATTGGAAAAGAAGTAGAGAATCATGATGGAGAAGAATAGAGAAACTGTGTGGGGACAGGGCTGAGGCAGGGAAAAACAATTTTTCTCTCTGCACAAAAAAGCAATTTTCTTCACGGTAAGGGAAAGAAAATTGGTGGAATTCTTCAGAAGTTTGTCCTTCACCTCTCTGTTCATTCATTTAACAAATACTTACTGAGAACCTGTTATGTGTCAGATGTTGGAACTGAAGATACAGCAGTGAACAAAAGATCTGTTTCTCATGAAGTATATATTTAGGGGAGATGGGCAATGAAAAAAATAAAATGCATAGTATATTAATGATAAGAACCAAGTAGAAAAAAGCAGAGAAAAGGGCTATAAAGTGACAGGGTATCCATTTAAGATTTTAGAAAATGTGGAGGTGTCGGGGTAGCTCAGTTGGTTAAGCATCCAACTCATGGTTTCAGCTCAGGTCGTGATCTCAGGGTTGTGAGATCAAGCCCCATGTTAGGCTCTGTGATGGGTGTGAAGCCTGCTTAAGAGACTCTCTCTGCCCCTCCCCACCAATTAAAAAAAAAAAAAGGTTTAGAGAAAGTGGTCAGGAAAGACCTCACTGAGAAGACAACTAGAAGTTACCTAATATCCTAGAAATGTTATTTCGATTAACTTGTCTAACATTATAGCTCATTTTTCTATTTTTCTCTTCAGAGGTATCTGGTACCCATTCTATTCTTACTAAAAATAAATCAATTAATTCATTATTGAGTGTTTCTGACTAATTATGTCTACTAAGTTAATTAATCCATGACTTTCTCTTTTTTTCTAAGATTATATTTATTTGAGAGAGAGAGAGAGAGAGCAGGAGGTTGAGGGAGAAAGAATCTGAAGCAGATGCCACACTGAGCTCAGAGCCAGTCTAGGGCTCAGGGCTTGTGTGACAAGCTAAATGCACCATAGGGATTGAGGGCAGCAGAGTATATTGTAGAAAGCCCTGATCTGAGAAGCAAGAGACCAGGATTCCTGTTTTAATAAAATCTGAGATATTCTCAATCCCACAAGTTCCCATGAGATCAAAAACTGGGAGATGAAGCCAAGAGTTAGACACTTAACCAATTGCGCCACCCAGGCGCCCCAATCCCCGACTTTTTAATACATTATTTTACCAAGTGACAAAGTTGGTAAGATTGAGACACTGTATCATATTAGTTCAGTAATGTCCCAGACAAAATATTTTTATAACTTTCTGTGTAAGAAGCTTATATGTGAAAAACTGTAACTTTCAGTGCTGTTGGAATATTACCTTGGATAAAATGAATCACTGTGTTGTTTTGTACAATGGTCTTTGAAAGTCAGGAACACAGAAATTAAAAAATTAAAGTTATTGCCTTCTGCTATACTAGAACATGGTTACACCCCATTTCTCTTCCTACAATCAGTGGACACTCATATTTACCTTCCAGGACATTCAGACAGTCTAAGATATATTTGCTGTCTTCTTTGGAGGCTTTTGAAACAATTTATAAAAAGAGGTAGTAGCTATTCTTGATATTTGAGGGGGCTCACTAAATAAATAGCAGTCCCTTTTCTCTGACACCGAATTTGGAACCAAATGACATAGGTGTCAGAAATACCAGCTTCATTACTGAGAAGCTTGTGGAGAGTATGACCCAGATTACAGACAAGTGTTTTTGCTGCTGTTGCTCCAAACCATTAAATTTATCCCCTCAGACTATAGGACTATCTGCCCTGCTGAGTTTACCACATGACTGAGAGCAAGTAACAAATTAACCTCTCCGAAGACAATTAGGTCTCTTAAAGAAGGGCCAGATTCAGGGCTACCAAATAGAATACAGAATAAATGGGATTTCATGGAGTTGTGAAAACAGAACTATCCTGAGTACAATGTTCTCTTGTCTCCCTTTGGGAAAGAGTGAGATTTCAGGCAAAGAGTGAGTACCAGAACAGAGGCTGGAGTCTTACTGTGATGGAGTTCCCTCCATATGGCATCATCAGTACAAAGAGGATTAGAGTTCCTGCCTAAAGGTTTCATTTGATCTAGTAACATTCTCTCACATTACCATCAGTGGGGAGATAGAGAGACTTATTATTTACTCCTGCAATTAATTTAATCTTAGTTTTAACATCGTTTACTCAATTCAACAAGAAGGAAAATGTGCAAAGATATTTATTAAAAAAACAAATAGATATTACCCAGCAAATGTTGAGTGCCAAAAAAACGTGCCTAGCACTGTAGTATACCGGCTTCCAAGAATACTATAGAATCAGACGTTACCTTTATTTTCAAAACAGTTATAATTCAATAGTTTTGACAATAATAATAAACATAAAACAATAGTACGTAATACAACACAGAATATTAGCTGTTATTGAGTGTGACAAGCTAAATGCACCATAGGGATCGAGGGCAGCAGAGTATATTGTAGAAAGCCCTGATCTGAGAAGCAAGAGACCAGGGTCCCTGTTTTAATAAAACCTGAGATATTCTCAGCAAATCTTACTTAATCTCTTTAGGTTTCAACTTTCTATTCTATAAAATGAAGGGTTCGACTAGGATGCAACCTAAATTAAAAATTCATTTTTTCTAATATAATAGTACCAAAATAACCTTTGAAATTTTAAAGTTTCAATGAATTAAGTCCCACATCTTTTGTTTTCCATACCAGCTACTGTAAGAGAAAAATGAAAAGAAAAATAAATTGACAGAAAAGTAATAAAGAAATACACAAATAAATAAGACTAGACAAAAAACTAAGGAGGAAATCCAATCACAAATATTTCAAAGGCCCAAATGACATTTGTTAAAAATGGTAAAGGGAAATTGTGTATTTGGTGTCCCTGCACGTCAACTTGTGAAGGGAAATGCATCAATCACTCTGCAGAAGGATGTGCAGGACCCTCTCCTAGAGTGTAACTTCATATAATCTAGGCTGGGAGGGAGAGTCTGATACAGATTTTTTTGGCCCGAGTCTGGAATGCTAATGCTTCAACAGATTAAAGTGTTGTCCTTACTGTGTGACCTTAATTAGAAGGAATAGAAAAGGCAGAAAGAGAATCATTGTTCTCAAGTCCTCCATTTTCTCTAGCTTTATGTCTTATGGAATGAGGAAATAAAGATATGGGTTTCTCACTGTTTGAGGAAAATAGACAGTTTCTTAAAAACTTTTTTTTAAAGTTTACTACATTGAGGTGATCTTGAGAATCACTGAGAAAGGGCTGCTGGACCTGAACTGGATAATTCAGGCTTGAGGGACCCTACGATACCCTGACTGACTTGGGGAGAGATGGATCCCTTACTGGTTTTGCACACCACCTTATCAGCATCTCTGAGACCTGCCTCAAGATGGAGAAAGTGTACATGAAGCGTGATCATTTGAGGGAACCAGGGGAAAAGCAAGCAGAAATCCTCTCTCTAAACAAACCCCATGTCTTCTTTGTGTTTTTGTTTTAAATCTACTCTGAAATATTTTAAAATATTTTGGTAATATTTTTGGACTTCTGTGAAACTCCAGTTTGAATTCAAGAGGGCTGATACTTCTAATTTAATTTTGTGTAAAAATAGTAAATAACCAACCAACTGTGATTCAGATATTCTCAGCAAATGAGAGTCAATTTCTCAAAATTCCTTTATGCTTTCAGAGACTATCAGTGCCAATGGATTTCATGTTACACAAAAGAAAAACATCAGTTTCAATTTTCTATTGGTGTATATGCCTTAAATTGGAGATCACAGATGATATCTTTCGTTTAGGGAAACATTTTAATGATCTTTTTGGTATGAAAAACAAGGAAGTCAGGAAAACTAACTTCTGCTTAATTGCTTAATAAAATAACATATTTCGAGTTTCGAGTTGTTGCTGGACAATGTGAAGAAGATGTGATGGGATGAAAGTTGTAAAAGATAAAAACACAAAAATTTAAAAAAGTAAGCAAACAGCTTTAGAATAAGGGTGACTGGTGGGAAGTTTTCTATGGTGGTAATGGTTCAATGCCATTAAGACACTGATATCTAGTGATAAATTAAAAATTGATTTCTTTTAGGTACTCTGCTGGTGGTCCCTCATTCTGCCAAAGCCCTGAGCAAAAGTTGGTTACACCAAAAAGAATTCCAATGGAGGTTCAAAAGAAGGAAGAAAAGATGAAATACGCTTACAGAGTGAAGGGACAGGAAGAAAGGAAAAAAGCTGTAAGAGTTGAGATGGCCATCAGGGATCAAATCATTCAACAATAACTGGAACTTAAGTCTGGACATAAAGATGACGAAGAGAACTACAGCACCTGCTTCCAAGAACTTCAGAAATAACTGGGACAGTGATACGCTACCCAGAGTACTTGGGATAAAGGAGAATTAAACTACTCTAGAAAGAGAAGGAACCCAGGAAGTTGGAGGGCTTGGGGACACTTGGGTAGCACCTTCCCTTTAGCGCCTGTGGTATTCAAAATCTCTTAGGATCTGGTGTCCAGATCTCACTTTTGATATAGAGTTATTTGTTAAGCATAGATAAGCAAACACAATGCAAATTATTGTCAGGAGAATATACTTAAAAATAAATGCAAAAAATTCAAAATGACATCTTTACTTTGAGTAATGATTTTGCTCTTCTTCGAGTTACATAAATCTTGTGAGTCACCAAACATTATTGCTAATAGCCCCAAATTGGGATTTGAATTTTATAGGTTGAAATAATTGGGTTTGTTGTTGTCATGTGTGTGCAGGTGAGTGTATTTGCATATATACCAGTGTAGGTGCATGCGCTTTGGCAAAGATGAAGTTAAATTAGCCCACTGAGCTAGAAAATGAAGGTTCCTCTCTCTCCCACCTAATGGATGGAATGTCAGCCTGAAGCCAGGGATTTTTAATATGGCTAGATGAACCCGTGTGTTGCTTATGCATTATTCATGGTAAATTCTGAGATTTTAGTGCTTGGCACTGCTGTCAGAAGAAAATGAAATACATAGATCAAAGTGGGCATTAACTTTTTTCTTGCATTGATACAGTTGATCCTTTTTCAATTTTTAAAAATTGTATTACTGAGCTATGTCTCTAATATGAGCTTTCCTCAGAAATAATATTCTTTGGGGACACTATTCCCTTTATGGACGTATTTGATACCAGCATTCACAGACCGTGGTTTGTACTTCCTACAGCTCAGCCATCTCAAATGGCTTTGTTTTAAAAAATGCCATGTAATGATGTATAAAAACAATAAAACAATACAAAATCTGTCAGGTTGGGTTTATTTTAATATATTCCTGTCTAATACATTTAAACTGTATCAATATTATAATATGCTCACATATAATACTTGGATTTTAAGTTACTTTCAAAAAAATCTGTTAACATCTCTTTCATTTTCTTATTGTTTTCAGACATAAATATGCAGCTAGCTTCTCTTAACTTGCATGAATGAAGCAACACTGATTACTTCAGTCTTAATATATCCATGTATATATTTTATCTATATATAACACATCTATTTATATATACTGTTTTCATGCTAATGGATTAATTACATAAGTGTAAAATGTATTCAAAGCTATGGAGTCAGTTGTGGAGAGAAACAGCCTCAAACAGGAGAATGGAAGTCACAGAATCACTGGATCGTTGGCATGAATGAATGAGAAAGTTGTCACATGTTTTATATTTTTAAAGAAAATTAGTCAAGGGTGCCTGGGTGGCTCAGTCAGTTGAACACTGGACTCTTGGTTTTGGCTCAGATCATGATCTCATGGGTTGTGAGATCAAGCCCTGCATAGGTGGCCCACCACTCAGTGGGGAGTCTGCTTGAGATTTTCTGTCTCTGCCTCTCTCCCTGCTCATGATTCTCTCTCAATCTGTCTCTCAAGTAAATAAATAAATAAATAAAATATTTAAAAAACCAGAAAATCGGATATAAATGTCATTTCCTCATCGTCCTGGATTTTAGGGTTGAAGTAAAATGATATAGTGAAAAGAGCGTGAATGTTGAAGTTTGAGCTTTAGGTCCAAATATTAGCTATTTTACCACTTACATTACTTTAGACAATCTGTTCATCTTTATTGAGCCTCAATTTCCTCATTTGCAATATGGAGCTAATATATTCAAGTTCTACACTTGTGAGAATTATCTAAGATTATGAACAGAAAAGGGTCTAATACAATAGAGTAGTCGTTATTCTTGGAGTGATTTCTTGTCTTGTCTCAGTGGTTTCTATAGCTCATCTCCATCTTTGCCTTGGCTCCAACTTGGTTATTCAACAATTCCTCCTTTGCATATTTCACCCAGTGCCCTCATACTCCACTAGATTCTTAACCTTGGGTGCAGGGGACCAGAGTGTGATTGTTTACCTCTGAATAATTGGCACTTAGCGCAGTGTTTGATATGTTATAGGACTAATAAAAAGCACTAAATATTAAATGAGTGAATATGCTTATTAAATGAGTGAATATGCTCAATAAATTGTGTTTGTTTGTTTAAGCTAGTTGAAGTTTCCTTTATTTTTTCAAATGAAGGGATTCTGGGAAATGTAGACATTAGATACTTAGAAGTGTGATATTTAAATGTTCAGTCACCAAATGCAGAGTTGTCTGACTGAAGGGAGGCAGGGATTTGGGGAGTTTCATCATGCCAGTCTGCTAGATTGGCAATCCTTGATATTTGATAATGAAGTTGCTGTTTAAACTATTTGGAGGTTTCAGGAAACATTCTAGGAAAATGTTAGGATATTGGCATATGTTGGTTACTCTTGCCCCCTGAAGAGCTTTGAGAAAGACAAACTTTACTTCAGCTTAAATATCCATATTAAAGTGGATTGGGGAGCACAGAGCAAGACCATGGGTTTAATTAAGGGAATTTTGTTTTAGTTTATGCCCAACAAATTGGAGGCAACATAGCTTCAGATAATCATTGTCTCTTCTCGTTTTATACTCTCTATAGGCAATTTTATCCAAGTATTTGGTGTTGATTAATAGCTACATGCAAATAAATTCATAAGTTTAGCCCCGATTTGCTCTCTGAGCTCCAGATCTATATAAGCAATTGACTATTAACATTTTTGTACTTGAACTTGCCGTGGTACTGACCGCTGAACTTGTCCGCAACTGAACTCATGATTCTGGTTTCTCACTTTGCTTTCATTTGCTCACTCCCCAACCTCTTCCTATTTCAGAAAGTTATGCTGATTTCCATTCACTTATATGCTACAAACAAGGTTGCAGCCTTGCTTGCTCTCTCTCCTCCACCCTCTGTATTAATTTTTCTATTGCTAACATAACACACTACCAAACATTATTTTATCACCTCAGGGTTTTGTAGGAAAGAAGTCTGGCACAGTGTGGCTGGATTCTCTCCTCAGGGTCCCATTGAGCTAAAAACAAGGTGTCAGACAGTTCTTTGGTTCTCACCTGGTTCTTGGGGTTCCCTTCTAAGCTTCCATAACTTCTGTATAGTCTTCTCCTTCTTCAAACCAGCAATGGCACGCAGTAAGCCCTTCTTAGCATTGAATCTCTCTGACTTCCTTTTCTGCCACATCTTCCTTTTTGTCTTGCCCTTCTTTTAAGAGCCCATGTGATTACATTGGTAGCCCTGGATAATCTTGGCTATTCTCCCTATTTTAAGGTCAGCTGATTAAAAATCTTAATGACATCTGCAAAATTGCTTTTGCTTTTGCCATATAAAGTAACATAACCACTGGTGTAGAACCAAGGGGTAGAAGATCATGGGGACCATAATTTTGCCTACAATATTCTAATTTTCAACACAAGGCCTGATCATTTCTTTTTTAAGATTTTATTTTTTTTATTTATTTATTCATGAGAGACACAGAGAGGGGCAGAGGGAGAAGCCTATGGAACTCGATCCCAGGACCCTGGGATCATGACCTATGCCAAAGGCACATACATGCTCAACCACTGAGCCACCCTGGTGCCCTGAGACCTGATAATTTTTTATCCTAAATATCTTTTAAATTTGTTTACTCCTGTTGAGATCTACTACCAACACTCTATTTCAAGTTACCATTATTTCTCACATGGACAAAACAATTACCTACTAAGTTGTCTTTCCTATGCAGCCATTTCCCTGCTACATGTTTCTTCATTCTCATTTTGATGTAAATGGCTTCTTTCATAAATTAATGGACTTTAAAATACACACAATATCCCCTTTAAATATGTATCCCAAACCCAGTCTTTTAATTTTTATATTGGTAGATCAGTGAAAATGGCAGAGAAAGAACTTCCAAAAATTTTCCTCTTCCATTAAAGCAATGAGGAAACTGATCAAAAGTGTCAGAAACAACTTTCTCAAAATTCTGGAAGTTAACCAAAAGCTTGCAGTGATCAAGTAGTGTTTGTTCAACAAAAATGTTCGAATCTCCATTAATTAAAACAGTGAGATTTGTGGTTATCTTAGCTTGCCATACTCCACCCTTTTCTCCCAAGCTCTATGGTAGCTTTGAAAACCAATAGCCCATAATCACAGTGAAAACCAGAAACCTGGCAGTAACCAGAAGAAGCATAACAGGTTTGGAACTCCTTCACAATCTTATGCTCTGAGAGTTGTCATTATTTGATCTATCAGGTAGTTCTATGGAAAATCCCACTTTCAGAATTGTTTTTATTGGCTCTGACATGGAGTCCAACCAATGTGAAAAGCTTCTTCCAAAGGGATATCTGTTAAATTGTTAAGAGACAAATGGTTTAATTTTATAGCCCGCTGAGGAGATAGATAACAGTTAGGGCAAATAATAGGTTCACCAAAAGCTTAAAAGCAAAAGTTGGGGAAGGAGATATCAATAGCAAAGGAAAATCTTTGACATATTCCTGGGAGTCTAGAAGGCCACATGCATGTGTACGGTTGGGTGTATATCCAGGCCTATGCACATGCTCAGGAAAGAGGCAAGAAGGCTCCAGAAACGCAACTTTTGCTGACTTGGAGGCTCTATGCAAGCAGAGGGTAAAGGCTGAGGTGGTACTGTCAGCTGCTTGGCTTAGTATTCAAGGTGTGTCCCAACACAGAGTCCCCTGGCAAAGGTTAGGAAACTTACTGGTCTCAGTAATTTGAAGAAATCTCTGTCCAATTAGGTGATGACTAACCAGTGGTCAGTGGCCATACACAAAAAAAAGGTACAAGTTTTATAAAATTAGCTCTTAAAAGTCACTAAGCAAGTAACAGCACCAGTAACAAATGGGTGGGGAGGGGAGATGGACTCTGACTTTCAGAGTTTACATTATGTTATTTGAAATTTGTAAGTTTTTAACAGAAATGAAAAGACTTGCAAAGCAACAGGAAAGTATGGCCTATATACAGAAGAAAGCAATCCATAGCAATCAGTAGAAATCAGTCTCTGTCCCCAAGGAGGCTGAGACTTTGGAATGACTAGAAAAAAAAAATTTAGATTAGCTATTTTAAATATGTTTAAAGTACTAATCTTTGAATAATTTATTTATGCAATTAACATTCATTTATTTATTTAAATATTTTCTTTCTTCTTATATCCCTGTACCCTGCATCAGATTCTCTGCATCCTTGAGGCAAGGTCATTTGTGCACCTTGTCATTTTTTCACCTCATTTTGCCTCACATTCCTATGGGCTCTTCCAACATACAATGCTGGATATCCTAGGTACACTCAGGGCTCTTGTAATGCCACCTGAGTGTCTCTCCTCACCATATGCAACTTATCCTTTAACATTCTTTTTGCACTTCCTACAGTGCCTAGGAGAGCCTAGAAGAGTGTGTCCCATAGTTACCATACAACAAACGCTTTCAAATTGAAGTAAGATATGGACCATTTACTTTTTAAAATTTTTTGCCTTTTCATTCTTTATCACAATTTCTTATTTTTTTCACAATTTCAAAGTAGAAGCATATGTGGATAGAAGATTATAAAGGAGATACTATTCACAGGGGAATATATTCTTTTCCCTCTGTATTTCCAATGTTCCCCAAATTGCCATTCTCATACTTTTAGGAAAATTCAGAAGTGAACTCCTCTTATTTATTCCTTATTTTCTCTTCTAACTTGGTGGAACAGTTGCATGCATGGCCCAGACTCATTACTTCGCTGTAGGACCTGCCTGACTACAATCACATTTGCTCTTCACTACTTCTGTTTCTGCAATGTGCTATGTCTATTGGAGCAAGTGCTGCTTCTACTGGAGATTTACATTGTCCAGCTGTGTCTTCTAGGAATGTTTAGACAAGGCCAATGTGGAGAAGAGTTAGTAAGTAGACCTTATCTGTGTCTCTCCAATACAGTTTGATATCAAACTTATATTTTGATCTTTATTCAAACTTAGAGAAGAAAGGCAAGATAAAAGGACACATTCAATCTACAATATTTTTCAGTAAAAATAATCAGAAAAAAATTGGAAACAGGTGAACAAGGAAAAGAAAGAATAAGCTTTGTTGTAAAAACAGACCTCTAATATGTTGCTTAAACATCATTTTTTCTACTTTTTTTTCTCAGTATCAAGCAACAATAAATACACATTCATCATCATTAGCAGTCACACAGTTAAAGAATAGGTCACATCATAATATTGTTGTGTTAATTAAGGAAAGCTTTCATTCTGTTTTGTTAGGCCGGATAATCATCTGCCCAAAGAAGCTCTAAACCCTAGATCCTATGAATATGTTATTTTACATGACAAAAGGGACTTTGCAGACATGATTAAATTAAGAATATTGAAATGAAGAGATTATCCTATGTTATCCAGGTGGGTTCAGTGTAGTCAGAGGGTTCCATCAGTGAAAGAGGGAGGCAGGAAGGTCAGAGTCTTAGGAGATGTGCTGATGGAAGCATAGTCAGAGTGGTGCAGTGCCACAAACCAAGCAATGGGGGCGATCTCTACAAACTGGAACACAGGAGGAACACAGCCCTGCTGATATTTTCATTTTAACCAGTGAGACCCATTTTTGGATTTCTGACCTCTAGAATTGTAGGATAATAAATGTTAATTGTTTTAAGATTCTAAGATTGTGGTAATATTTTATAGCAGCAATTGGATATTAATACACCAAAAATTTTGCATCTGAATGTACTTTTGCTAAAAAAATCAGAATGATATGTGACTCAGGAAGTTAGAGAATAGAGCATATATATGAATATGTAAATCAATAATAATTCATTGATAATGGAAATTGTATAGACTCTGGAGTGACCCAGATCTACATTTGAAGATAATTGTCTTCACTTACCAACCATATGACCTTGGGAAATTTACTTGAGCCACAGTTTCCTCACCCTGAATTAGGAAGATTTCTCACTATATGTATGATGTTGACATTGGAAAAAATAAAAATGATATCCATAAAGTGCATAGAAAAGTAATGGGTGCATAGTAGGCATCTAGTTACGTTTAGCAATTGTTAGCTTCATAATTTTTATTTGCATAAAATCCAGGTCACATTTAAGTATGGTAGGTTAGAGAATTATTGATCATATTAAAATATTGCTTGGTTTATGTATTAGTAGTTCATTTATAAACTCCAAGAAAAACAGCAGAAAACAGAAGTTTACTATATTTCAAAAATTTCCCGAGAGAATGAGCAGCTGCTGAAGCTGGAAGAAGAAAGTATAACATAGAAGGTAAAGGAAGAAACACAGTGTTGAGAAAAAGGGGATTTAAAAACTGGTAAGACATTCCTGTTAATATAAAACGACTAGAATGGCCTGAATATGAATGGTTCTAATGAGTGGGAAAAATAAAAATGACCTGCATGGTAAAGACAAGTATTTAAGAAAGCTGGTAAAAAAAAAAAAAAAAAGAAAAGAAAAAAACAGTTGGAACTTTGAATCAATCCAATTCCCCCCATGGTTTATCCTCAAGGTTAGAAAATAAAAGAATACGTCATCAGGGATTGTAGGGGTGGAAGCACGGGGACAGGAGCAGGATAATTGAAATAGTAATACTGTTGTCAAATCATTACATTATAAGTCTGGAACCATAGGGAGACAAGATACAAAACTTCAGTTATGTAATTGGGCTGGAAAGAGCCTTTAAATGTGACAATAAAAATGATGCAGCAGGTAAAGTAATGATATCATGGACTTTTAGGTTCCTTGTAATTGCAAGGACAGATTGGGGAGATTGAGAGGGAACAAAGACAATATTTGATTGACACTATTAGAATATTCAAGCGTACTTGAAAGATGAAAAGTCTGTAATTTCTTGGCACATCCTAAGAAATTGTCTAGGAATCCATATAACAAGGTCTAAATAAATATTATTCAGTTATTTCACCTACAAATCCCTTTGTATCATTCACTGTGTAGTAAACTCCCATTAGGTACCTACCTCATTGTGTGCCTACCAACCATTTCTAGAACTTACCTCTTTTTCTCCTCCATCTGCATGATTGCAACTATATTTGTATTTTGTGCATCTGAGCCTTTGGACACGGTTATTTTGGGGGACAGACACTTGGCCTAAGAGGGGCAAATCAGTTTCTATGAATTGCAAAAAGCAGTCAGAGAGATATGGGATCATGTCACATTGATTGCTTAAACAAAAGAAGCTGGAATAGAGGGAGAGACAGAGGAAGGAGAGGGAGAGAGAAGTGGGAGCAAAGAAAAATGAAGCATATCAGGAGAAAGAGGTTGAACTTAAGTATAATAATAATAAAAACAAGAAATTAAGTATAATAAAGTCTTCCTGAGCAGTCCCAGTTCTGGTTCTATGCAAAAGCCTTGTTTCATCCCTTTCCTTAGGCTCTGTAAAATACTTGGAATCCTTCCAGGGAATCCTAGTTGTTCTGTTAGTTACTTGCAACAGTGATTATCAACATTCACTATTTCATTTATTTATCCCACAAATGTTTGTGGAGCTCTCATGTGTGTGAAGTACCTTGCTCCTGCTGGGGACACAGATACTTGCCTTCCGAAGTACAAATACTATAAAAGGAAAATAAAGGCCTCTTTGGGAATGATGTGTGGGAGACATTAATTCATAGAGTTCAGAGAGCATGGTCTGTATTTGTGGCTAATCAGAAATTGAAGAAGAAGCAATACTCCTGTTTTCTTAGGTATTATCCAATTAGTGGATGATTATTCTGATGTTGTGGTTTGGCATACAAGAGAAAAGGGCATATCTAATTTGTATTCCAGAGGCAACAAGGAAGAGGATGATTTGGAGCAATGAATCACTAACAACATGTTCTACTTTTCAAGGGATATTGAGCATCACTGAACATCAGGTGCTAATTAAAAAAGAGAAAGGGAGGGAGGGTTCCAACAGCCTATAGAATTAAAGGTTTGTGTAGGAAAATAGTGCTGGACAAGACTAGAAAATAGGGAGCTTTCTGTACTCGATTTTAATGGGCATGAATTTTAGTCTTTAAGCAGTGCAAAACTGTAAAAAAATTAAAAACAACAACCAATAACTATAGAGTAACACTGTCTAAGTCCAGTTAGGTCAGGATTTCTTATGCAATTCACGCTTAAGCTTTTTACTTAGACTTTTCACATTTTTCTCTGGGCCCCTGTAACGAGACCAATAACTGGTACTTACTGTTCTGTGTTTCCCAGTCATATTCTCTAGGGACTAATTTCAAAAAAGGAAGAAGAACAGATAATGACAGGATCCAGTTGCTTAATCAATAGAGTGATGGCCTTCAAGGCATTGTCTTTGTCAAACCTTAAGGAAGCTAATAGGCAGTCTCTGAAATAGCTCTAATTAGATATTAAGTTTAAAGTGAGCTGTGTTATTTAACTTTATCAATTTTCAGCAGCTATTCCTTACTGCTTAAAAATGGAATAAAGGTTGTTAGCTCTTTAAAGAAAACCTAGAAGGGGAGGAATTTACACAACACTAGGAAGGAATGAGAAGGCTAGACCAATTTAGATTTGTAAACCAAAAGAAAAAGGAAAGAACAAGGTAAATGAATGAGCCAATAGCCAGAAATAGGTCAAATGATGTAAATATCAACAACACCGAAGGATAGAAAAACCATGGAAGATTCTCCAAATGTGTGAATTCTTGGCTTTGTTCAACTCAAACTTGTAAACTACGAGTATGAATTGGACATATTCTTTCTTGAAAAGATCGTGTGGACTTATTTAAGACTTTCAGAAAGAAATAAATTGCTAGTTCTATACCTTGGGCATTTTTTATTTCTAGTCATCTTTTTTTTTTTATTTTATTTTGCTTGTAATGCCATGCATACTTTGCCAGCTGAATGCAGCCCCATTTCCTCTTAATTTCAACAAGTTGGCTCTACTTCCTGAGGAAAAATATTTTTATACATTTGAAAATTGAGCCATAGAATTCATTTTGACTGGGTGCAGGATGGTAGGAGCTCAGTCAATTAAACTAGGCATCAAGCAGGGTGTGCAACATGCTACTCTCTAGTAGTAGAACCAGCGACCCCTCTCATGGTCTTCCATTGATTGTCATCTGTAATATTTCTGTAAATTGAGCATTGGAATGCTTTTGAAAGCCATCTTTTAGTCTTCCAAGGTTATGGGCCACATTTGTTGTCAGAGCATCTGAAAACTCCTAGCAACAGTGGCAGCATCTGGGGTATGGCAGCGAACTGAGTCACATAGTTTAGGAAGTTCTCTTAACATCTGAGATCCAAATAAAGTTGTCAACTTGGAAATTGTGTTTATGAGTCTAGAGCTCTCAGATGACATCTTGGTTGAAAATACAAATTTTGTAATCAGTAGGCTGTAGATAGCCTCTGAAACCTTGGGAATTGATTGAGTTGCTGAGGGAGCAATTAGAGTTAGCCCAGAAGAGGTACTAGAATGATTTTTGAACATTCTAATATTTGTAAATTGTGGGGTGCCTGGGTGGCTCAGTGGTTGAGTGTCTGCCTTCGGCTCAGGTCATGATCCCAGGATCCTAGGATCGAGTCCCAAATCAGGCTTCTTGCAGGGACCCTGCTTCTCCCTCTGCCTGTGTCTCTTTCTCGCTCTTTATGAATAAATTTTTTTTTAAGTTTGTAAATTGTGTAGAAGAGTCAATAGTGAAGAATTTTATTTTTTAGAGATTTATTTATTTGAGAGAGAGAGAAAGTGTGAGCAGCGGGAGGGGCAAAGGAAAAGGGAGAGAATATCAAGCAGACTCACTGAGTGGAGAGCCCAACATATGGCTTGATCTCATGACCTTGAGATCATTATCTGAGTCAAAGTCAAGAGACACAACTGGTTAAGCCACCCAGGCACCCCAATAGTGAAGAATTTTTAAAGAGCTTTCAATGGTCTTGTATACATGTGATGTATTGGAAGATGGGATAGGTAATATTTCAAGAAGGAAGGGTCACCTGTGTTTAGTGCTGCAGAGGTACAGAAAGTTGAGAAAAAAAAATCTATTGAAAATGGTAAAAGGAGGTCCTTATTGACTTCAAGATAAGAAAAAAGACAAGCTCCAGATTGTAGTCTGTTGGAAAATGAGTATGAGGTGAAGGAACACAGCCTGTCTGGTTGGGGGAGAGGAGAAATTTGGACATAGACAAAGAAAGATGAGGAATTTGTTTGCTTGTTTGTCTTGATTTGTTTTCAGATTGGATAGTCATGATTATGAATTGTGAATTTATGGAAATAATTTAGTAGAAAGGGAGACAGAAGGTGAGGAAAAGTAAAGAAAGGTTTAGTAGATAGGAAGGGAACAGAAATGAGAGCACAAGCTGATAAATCTGAGATATTTCTATTTTAGCAGATGGAAATATATTGACAATGTTAGACTTTATGAGTTCTGTGCTCTTGAAAAGCAATGATGGTTAAAAATTCCCTTATCCTTTTGTTTCAAAAGATGGTTTACTGCAAGAAACCATCCTCCCAAATATGCCTTAATTACTAGTGATGTCCCACTTGTTTACCTACAGGAAGGCCAAAGACACTTCAAATCCCCATTCTTTGCCTCACAAGGGATTAGCTGAATTGTTTGTCCCTTCTGATCAATTGAAAAAGAGTTCTTACCAAATTTGCCTCTCTACTTCCTCCCGGTCCCTGATCTTTGATAGTCTTCAACATGAACTAGCTTACAATTTCTCTTTAATGGCCCCTCCTGAGGACCAGCTGACCATAAGGAAAGACATGTTCTGATCATCTCTCCCAAGACCATCATGCCACCCACTTGCTCACACTCAGTTCTTTCTCACTTTGTCTCTAGACTTTGTAAAAGAAAATTCCTTTCTGCCTGAACTCTTAGACACTTGCAGGTTTCATGTTCTGAAGTGTTTGTTTTATTACAATAGGCCTCTCTGCCTTTATTTCAATAACCCTTTGAATAAAGTCTCTCTTTACCTAAGTCAGATTTGATTATTTGTCAGTCCAAGAGATCAATAGGAATACAGAAAGATTATAGATTTAGTGTATGGACAGAATTAAATTTCTGTGTGGCAATTTTTATTTTCTTAAGTAAGTGAAGATCGTTTGAGCTTCAGAAAACATGAATAGATGTTGGTACTATGGGAAGAGAGGATGTTATGTGAAATGCACATTCTTGAGAATGAAAATTGAGCTCTAAGGAAATGTAGTAGGATTACAGGGCAAATATGACTTGCCAGTTTATAATTTGTGACCATAGATTTAAATTTAGGTCGACCAAACTGTTGGCATGATAGCCCCTATTAAGTCTAGCTTCTTACTTAGATGCTAATAAGAATACACAAAAAATTAGGATTCAAAATTGGGGGAAAAAGCCTATTCGGGTGGCTTATTTAATTCATAAATTTATCGCATTATTCTCATGAAGATAAGATGTTCTCTCTACTGGTCTTTGTTCAGTCTGTTTTATGTAAATTTTTAAATATGTGTCTATGTCTCCAAATAGTTTTCATCTTATCTACTGATGATATATAAATGAGCAATACTCTTGTAAGCTACATACATTTTTTCATTCTGTTTATAAGAATCTTTATTAATAAAATGTTTCAAAAAACTTACTGATCCCCAAATTTATTTTTGTCTCCCGTTTCTTTGGCAATTACCAGATAGAAGCTTTATTTTGCTTCAAAGCTTAGTTTAATGAAAGAGTGCTTTACTTTGGCTGCCTTTTAAAATAAATCTTTCTTTTACATTTTGCTATTCCTTAAGTCATAAATGGCAATAATTAAAATGGAAAAAATTCAAACTAATCTCTTGGAATCCTTTTGGCTTTTGAAAAGGACTGGAAGTTAATTAGCATGGTTATATCAAGACTCAGAATTATAGTTGACTGGTGAAATCCAATTCATTTAAAAGTAATATTATCTAAGCATAATAGTTTTTAGACAATTCTTTAGGATGAGATATAAACTCAGTTTGGAGATGAAAGCTCTTCATTTAGATTTTAATTAAAAGGTTTAGAAGCCCAAGGAATAGGTTGTTACCACCTTAAACAAATAGCCAGATCAGAATGGTATGAGATCAAGAAAAAACAATACAAACTTAATGATGTAAAACAAAATGTGTTTTAGATGTCTCTATTATTTTTACACTACATGTAATTAATATAATTGTGAGAATCTGAAGAAATCCATGGAAGATTGCTCACTAAGAAATAAAACAATTAATTCTATTTGATGTTTACAAATAAGCACCAGATAGGATGTAATTTATATTACTTTTAACTTTTCTTTTTTTATAGATTTTATTTATTTATTCATGATAGACACAGAGAGAGAGAGAGAGAGAGAGAGGCAGAGAGACACAGGCGGAGGGAGAAGCAGGCTTCATGCAGGGAGCCGGATGTGGGACTCCATCCCTGGAGGCGCTTAAACCACTGAGCCACCCAGGCTGCCCTTAACTGTTTTTTAATGATAAAAATAAGTAAGGAGGGCTAAAAGTGGCTAAATTTTGATTAGTTCTCAATTACAACTAGAATAAACTAAATATGTTATAAATAAAATTGTTTATATAAATTTTAGGGTATGATAAAAGTATGAATATAGATATTTGTTCATTTAAAATTGTTTCATAGTAAAAACTGTATTTTCAGCTGATAAAATACTACCCACAAAACCAACTAAAATACAGATAAAATGTGTAACACACTATTCCAAAATAAATTAAATATCTAAAACATACAATTGCAGATATTGAAAAACTTAGAATAAAAATGAAAAAAGCAGAAGGACAAAAACCATGAGCAAACAGAGCATGGGGAAAGATACACAAGTGGCCTTTAAACATGTGAAAGGAACCTCAGCTCCACTCAGAATAAAAAAAATGTACAAAATAAAACTACACAGATTTTTTTTTTCATATCTAAGATTGGCAAACAAAAATGGCTTTTCTACCCACTTTGAGGACAAGACTGTGATGAAATGGACACACTCATATTTTGTTGATGCTGATGCAAAATGAATGACCAACAACACTGTGTCTACATTTATTTACTTTTTTTGTAGTTTCAGGTTTTAATTTAAGTTCCAGTTAGTTAACATATAGTGTAATATTAGTCACAGAAGTAGAATTTAGTGATTCATGAGTCACGTAGAACACCCCGTGCTCTCCTTAATCCCCATCATCCATTTAGCTCATCCCCCCACCCACCCCCCCTCCAGCAACCCTCAGTTTGTTCTCTGTAGTTTAAGAGTCTCTTATGGTTTGTGTCTCTCTTTTTTATTACCCCATGTTCATCTGTTTTGTTTCTTAAATTCCACATTTGAGTGAAATCATAAGTTATTTGTCTTCCTCTGACGGACTTTTTTTGCTTGGCGTAATACATTCTAGCTCCCTCCACGTTGTTGCAAATGGCAGGATTTCATGCTTTTCATGCTTTTTTTCATGCTTTCTGATGGCTGAGTCCCTTGTGTATATATATACAACCTCGTCTTTATCCAGTGATCAATAGGTGGACTTTTGGGCTCTCTCCATAATTTGGCCATTGTTGATAACGCTGCTATAAACATCAGGGGCATACTTTTGAAGCAGTATTTCTGTACCCTTTGGGGTAAATCCCCAGCAGTGCAATTGCTGGGTGTAGGGTAGCTCTATTTTTAACTTTCTGAGGAACCTCCATACTGTTTTCCAGGCTGCACCAGTTTGCATCCCCACCAACAGTGCCAGAGGGTTCCCGTTTCTCTGCATCTTTTTCAACATCCATTTTTTCCTGCGTTGTTAATTTTAGCCATTCTGACAGGTATGAGGTGATATATCCCATTACAGTTTTGATGTGTATTTCCTTGATGAGGAGGAATGTTGAGCATTTTCTCATATGTCTGTTAGCCATCTGCAGGTCTTCTTTGGAAAACTGTCTATTCATGTCTTCTGCCCATGTCCTAACTGGATTATTTGTTTTTTGGATGTTGAGTTTGATGAGTTCTTTATAGATTTTGGATACTAACTCTTTATCAGATGTGTCATTTACAAATATCTTCTCGCATTCCAAAGGTTGCCTTTTAATTTTGTTGATTGCTTCCATTGCTGTGCAGAAACTTTTTATCTCTATGAAGTCCCAAAAGTTCGTTTTTGCTTGTTTTCCTTGCCTCTGGAGATGTGTCTAGTCAGAAGTTGTTGTCTCTGAGGTCAAAGAGGTTGCTGCCTCGAGGATTTTGATGGGTTCCTGTCTCACATTTGGGTCTTTCATTCATTTTGAATTTATTTTTGTGTGCGGTATAATAAAGTGACCCATTTTCATTCTTCTGCATGCGGCTGTCCAGTTTTCCCAACACCACTTGTAGAAGAGGCTGTCTTTTTTCCTTTGGATATTCTTTTCTGCTTTGCCAAAGACTAATTGACCATATGGTAGTTGGTCCATTTCTGGGTTTTCTATTCTGTTCCATTGATCTATGGGTCTGTTTTGTGCCAGGACCACGCTGTCTTGCTCACTATCACTACAGCTTTGTAATAAAGACTGAAGTCTGGAATTGTGATGCCTCCAGCTTTGCTTTGCTTTTTCAAGATTGTTTTGGCTTTGTTCAGTGTCTTTTGTGGCTCCATATAAATTTTAGAATAGTTTGCTCTAGCTCTGCAAAAAAAATGCTGGTGGTATTTTGGTGGGGATTATATTGAATGTATAGATTGCTTTGAGTAAGAGACATTTTAACAATATTTGTTCTTCAAATGCCTTTTCTGTGTCTATTGAGAGAATCATATGGTTCTCATCCTTTCTTTTATTAATGTGCTGTATCATATGGGTTGATTTGTGAACACCGGATAGCCTTTAAAATCCAGGAATAAAAAAGAATAAAAAAAAAAATCCAGGAATAAATCCCACTTGATCATGGCGAATGATTCTTTTAATGTACTGTTAGATTCAATTTGCTAATATGTTGTTGAGGATTTTGAATCTAGGTTCATCAGGGATATTGGCCTGTAGTTCTCTTTTATAGTGGGGTCTTTGTCTGGTTTTGGAATCAAGGTGATGCTGGCCTTGTAGAGCAAGTTTGGAATTGTTCCTTCCATCTCTATTTTTGGAACAGTTTGAGAAGAATAGTATTAATTCTTCTTTAAATGTTTGGTATAATTCCCCTGGGTAGCATCTAGTCCTGGACTCTTGTTTTTTGTGAGATTTTTATTACTAATTCAATTTCTTTGCTGGATATCGGTCTGTTCAAGCTTTCTATTTCTTCCTGTTTTAGTTTTGGTAGGTTATATGTTTCTAGGGATTTATCCATTTCTTCCAGATTGCCCAATTTGTTGGCATATAATTTTTCATAATATTCTTTTATAATTGTTTGTATTTCTGTGGTATTAGTTGTGATCTCTCCTCTCTCATTTGTGGTTTTATCTATTTGGATCCTTTCTCTTTTCTTCTTGATAAGTCTGGTTTATTAATTTAATTTTTAAAAATTTTTTTTTCATTCACTCATGCGAGACACACACAGAGAGAGAGGCAGACACAGGCAGAGGGAGGGAGAAGCAAGCTCCATACAGGGAGCCTGATGTGGGACTTGATCCCAGGACTCCAGGATCACGCCCCAAGCCAAAGGCAGACGCTCAACCACTGAGCCACCCAGGCGTCTCTGGTTTATTAATTTTATTAATTTTTCAAAGAACCAGCTCCTGGTTTCATTGATCTGTTTTACTGATTTTTTTCGTTGTTGTTGTTGTTCCTATATCATTGATTTCTGCTCTAATCTTTATTATTTCCCTTATTCTGCTGGCTTTAGGCTTCATTTGTTGTTCTTTTTCCAGCTCCTTTAGATATAAGGTTAGATTCTGTATATAAGACTTTTCTTGCTCCTTGAGGTAGGCCTGTATTGTTAAAGACTTCCCTATTAGAATTGCTTTTGCTGCACCCCAAAGGTTTTGGATGGTCGTGTCTTCATTTTCATTTCCTTTCATATATTTTTTTTCTTGAATTTCCTGGTTGACCCAATTATTCTTTAGTAGGATGTTCTTTGACTTCCATGCATTTGTGGTCTTTCTGAATTTCTTCTTGTGGTTGACTTCAAGTTTCATAGCATTGTGATCAGAAAAGATGCATGGTATGATCTCAATCTTTTTGTACTTGTTGAGGCCTGACTTGTGACCCAGTATGTGATCTATCCTGGAGAATGTCCCATGTGTACTCAAGACTGTGCTTCTGCTGCTTAGCGTGAAGTGAATATACCTGTTAAGTCCATGTAGTTTAATGTGCCATTCAAAGCCATTGTTTCTGTGTGATTCCCTGTTTAGATGAACTGTCCATTGATGTAAGTGGGGTGTATCATTGTATTATTATCAATGAATTCCTTTATGGTTGGTATTGTTTTATATATTTGGGTGCTCCCAAGTTGTGGCATAAATATTTACAATTGTTAGATCTTCTTGTTGGGTAGACCCCTTTATGATGCTATGGGGACCTTCTTCACCTGTTGCAGTCTTTGATTTAAAATCTAGTTTGTCTGATGTAACTACTGCTTTCTTTTGATGACCTTTGAAATGAAAAATATTTCTCTACCCCCTCACTTTCAATCTGGAAGTGTCTTTAGGTCAAAAATGAGTCTCCTGTAGGCAACATACACATGGGTATTGGTTTTTTGTTTGTTTGTTTGTTTTGTTTTCCCCATTCTGACACTGTCTTTTGATTGGAGCACTTGGTAGTCCACTTACTGTGAGAGTAATTGTTGGTAGATATTAATTTAGTGCCATTTTATCACTTATTTTGTCACTGTTTTTGGAAACTGTCTCTGTTCCTTTCTAGTCTTTGTTGGTTTTGGTCTTTTTTTTTCCCCCACTCAAGGAGTCCCTTTTAATATTTCTTGCAGGGTTGATTTTGTGGTCCCTAACTCTTTTAGTTTTTGTTTGCCTGGGAAAACTCTTTGTCTTTCCTTCTGTTCTGAATGATAGCCCTGCTGGATAGAGTATTCTCGGCTATGGATCTTTCCCATTCAGCACGCTGAATATATCATGCCACGTTTCTTTGGAGAGATATGCTGCTAACCTTATTTGTCTTCCCTTGTAAGTTAGGGACTTCTTTTGTCTTGCTGCTTTTAGGATTTTTTTCTTTATCTTTACATTTTGCAAATTTAACTACAATATGTCTTGGTGTTGACCTGCTTTTGTTGATTTTGACGAGAGTCCTCTGTGCCTCTTGGATTTGGGTGTCTGTTTCCTTCTCCCAATTAGGGAAGTTTTAGTCATAGTTTTCTCAGATAAACCTTCTGCCCCTTTTCCTGTCTTGTCATCGTCTGGGACTCCTATAATATGAATGGTATTATGCTTTACGAAGTCACTGAGTTCCCTAAATCTACATTTGTGATCTATTATTTTTCTTTCCCTATTCTTTTCAGCTTCATCATTTCCCATAATTTTATCTTCTATATTACTTATTTGTTCCTCTCCTTCTCTCATCCTTGTGGTCATTACATTCAGTTGGTTTCAATCTTGGTTATTGCATTTTTCGTTGCTGCCTGACTGGTTTTTAGGTCTTTTATCTCCGTAAGAGACTCCCTGGTGTCTTCAATGCTTTGCTCAAGCAAGCCCAGCTAGTATCCTTATGATTGTAGCTTCAAATTCTGCATCAGGCATATTACTTTTATCTGTTTCAATTAGACCCCTGGCCATGACCTTTCCTTTTTTCTTCTTTTGGGATGAATTGCTCCATCCTGACATTTTGTCTAGGTCTCTGCCTTCTTCTCTGTGTTAGAAAAGCCTGTTATGTTTCCTGCTCCTGAGAGTAATGATGTAATTTTTGTAATGATGTAATTATGAAGAAGGGGTCTTATAATGTCCCGGGCCTGGCACTGCAGGAAATGTCTCTGGTGTGTGCTGCATGCACTCTATTGCTGTCTTATGGCTGCTCTGTCCCTCAGGTCAGCCCTCTGCAGAGTTTCTCCTGGTCTCCAGTGGGCCGTGTTTGGAGCTTTCCCAGAGTCTGGTGGGTTTTAACTAGATGTGGTCTGGTCTGCTTGTTAAAAGAGATCTGATGTTATTTCCACTGGAACCATAGCCCTGCAGAACCGTATGGTCAGGAGATGTGGTGCATGCAGGGGTCTGTGTGGCCTTCTGGGGGAGGGGCCTGCTGTGCTGGTTCTCAGGCGCAACTGCCAAAGAAAAGCAACACCAGCAGAGCACAGGGGTTGGGCCTTGATCTAAGTAGGTTAGACCCCCACTGTCTGCACCATGCTGTTTACTGAAATTAGTTTATGTTCAGGGGCAGGGGAGCGAAATAGTGCCAACCCCCTACCTCATTCCCGGAGAGGGGAGTTCGAGCTCACTGCTGTCAGGGAAGCCCTCCCAGGAAAGCAAACAATTTCTCCTGTGCATCAGCAGTGTTTTTCAGATGCCCTTTCCACCCTGACTGCACCCAGGTTGCTTGCTGGCTCGGAGCAGCATAATGCATATTAGGCTCTAACCCAGCTTTGCGGGCTGTTTGAAGACTCCAAACTTTAGGGACCTGGGGGGTTGGCGGTGGCAGGGGCATGGAGTTTGGAGGAAGGCACAGCAAATAGCCAGTGTCCAGGTTAGCTACCTGGCAGGTGTCTGCAATGATGCTGAGAGGTACTGGAGGGAGATGGCTCTCACTGTGTCCTTTTCCCCCAGACAGCCAATGCCACCTCCCTCAGATGCACTGCAAGGAGGACCCATCGCTCTCAGTGTGTCTCTGGTGATCCACAGATTGGGCCATCTCCCACCAGGCTACCTGCTTGCCTTCTCCTTGGGAGACTGCAGAGCCTTCAGGGCTTCCTACCAGCCATGCCAGGGGCCTCTAAACCTCTAGTTTTGAGCCATGCTGGTTGCAAATACTAACGAAAATCATCCCTTCTCATTTTCCCAATCAGTGACTTTGGGGAAGTGTTTTCCTTGTGTGATTCCCTGTGCCCTCCACTCTCATCTCTCTCCAGGACCAGGGCTCCCTTCCCTCTGTGGCGATCCATATCCACCCCTCTCCCCCCAACCACATCTCTTCACTTCCTACCTTCTGCAGTGTGGCTTCTCCTCTTCCTCTAGTTGTGCAGTTTGTTCAGTCAGTCCTCAGATGGATTTCTTGAGTATTCAGAGTGATTTGATATTTATCTAGCTGTGTACGAGGGTGGAGGTAAGTGTAGGATCCTCCTATTATTATGTCATCTTAGCTCCTCTCTTTTTTTTTTTAACTACAAAAATCACACTTCTCTGCATCTACTGTGAAGATATACTTCCAAAAATTACAAGATAACATATGAACAAAGTTCCTTACCGCAGCAGTAATTGTAGAAACAAAATTATTTATTTATTTTATTTATTTTATTTTTTTGTTTTTGTTTTTTTTTTTTTAGAAACAAAATTATTAATCTCACAAATACCCATCAACAAGAGATTGGTTCAGTGGACCATGGTACAATCTCACAATGGAACTCTGTGCTGCTGTGAAAAAAAAAAAAAAGGGAAAAAAAGCTATGATCTTATACGTAGTGATTTTCATGTCCTATTGTCAAGTGAAAAAGATGCAAGGAGAACAGTGTAAAATTTATATGACCGATTTTGGTAAGAAAGAGGGGAAAATAAGAATATCTCCCTGTCCATCTACTTATCATCTATCTAATCCATAATTGCTTATTTCTCAAAGTGAAAGCATAGGAAGGACAAACCAGAATCTAACAGGACCAACTGAAAACTGTTACCTACAGGGGCACCTGGGTGGCTTAGTGATTGAGGATCTGCCTTCCACTCTGGTCGTGATCCCAGGGGCCTGGGATTGAGTCCCGCATCTACCTCTGCCAAGTTTCTGCCTCTCTCTGTGTGTCTCTCATGAATAAATAAATAAAATACTTTCTTAAATGTTACCTACAGGGCAGCCCCAGTGGTGCAGCGGTTTAGCGCCGCCTTCAGCCTGGGGTGTGATCCTGGAGACTCGGGATCAAGTCCCATGTCGGGCTCCCTGCATGGAACCTGCTTCTCCCTCTGCCTTTGTCTCCCCCCACCCCCCCGCCCAGTGTGTCTTTCATGAATAAATAAATAAAATCTTAAAAAAAATGTTACCTAAAAGTTTATAGGAATGAGTGGAGGGGATGAGAAATAGAGCCTGAATTCTCTTTAGTTCTCCTGTCCAAAATATCATTGTATTATACAAGATTGCATAATAAAATCCAGAGGGCTTGTGGGATATATAGGGTTCAAGGCACAATATTCAAAAACTCCATCATAAGTTTTTGAGTATTATGCCTAAATACAATTCAAAAAAATGTAGGAACCAAATTAAAATGGCAGCATAGTTATACACATGTCAAATGGTTAAGAAATACCTGAATATTATAATAAACATGGCACCATACATGAACAGACTTAAAGTTTGCAGGTGGAAGTGAGCATCATAAGGGTTTCCGGAGGGAAGTTGTAAGCCCAGGTGTGGCTCACGGGCAGTGAGCTAGGGGAGCTGATGGATGTTTTGGGTGTGCGCGTATGCTTTTGTTCATTCTTATTCAACCTGGGTCAACTGAGTGAGGTTTCCTGGTGATGATATTACACATAAGCAAAGACAAAATTTGGGTTACACTCAAATATGTAAATGGTTGTGGAAAAAAATAATGCTTTTCCAAAACAAGCATTAAGCAATTTTCGCTGATGAATATTAAAATATAAAATCATATCAAAAAGGATGAAAGGCACTCCTAAAATGTGATACAAAGAAACATACGTGTCTCACATTGATAGCATAACCATGCGGAGAAAAGCATAGTTTGGGGTGACATATGGAAGAAGCTGCTCTGACTGCACATTCTTGGTGTACAAAAAATACCTTAAACATTACTTATGGGATACTTATGGATTTATTATTAATATAAATGCTAGTAATACAATTTTGAGACTGTTCAGTCTGCATTATAAAATACAGCAAATCAACCAATGTATTGTAGGAAGTAGAATTTTTCACTGTAATTAATATATTAATTTAAAGGAATATAAGAGAGAAAACCCTTGCTGGTTTTGATTTTGAATTCAAAATCCCAATGAAATCTTATCCTTGCTAAATCATGTATTTCATGATAATTCTTTTTTCTCCACAAAAAGGGCCTAAAAGAATACCTTAGGGGCAATTAGCATACCAGTTGCCTGGATCTTGGTTTCTAATGCAAAATTTCTCATGAAAAGAAACAGGACCTCTTAGAGAAATGGCTTATTTCTGGCCTGAGACAGGAGAGCACACAGTGAGAGTGAGATATCTTGTGCCAGAAAGAAGGTAATATTAAAGAAAAGACACAAGACCCATCTGGAAGGGACCCCCTTTTGACAAATTTGATCATTTGAGCACCAGAAAAGAATAATGACAGTAACTCTTATGCACTGAACAACAAAGAAAAACCCATTACCCCAAGTGCACACAGTATAAACCATAAAGGCTAAGATTCATAAACGAGCTCATTAAACCTAAGAGTTTCTGTATATCAAAAGACACCATAAAGAAGTGAAATGACATGCTTCAAAGTGGATACTATTTGCTTTATATACAATTGACACGATCGGAGTTCCACATATATTTTAGAAAGCCTAGATATTAATGGGATAAAGAAAACAACCCCATTAGTAAACTTAATAATAGTTATGAATAAGTAGTTCAGGGATGAGAAAGCACAAGTGGCTGATAAACATGTGAGGAGACTTCATATCATTACTAATCTGTGAAGAACTAAAGCCTTACAGATTTGGTATCTATTATTGACCAGATGGGCAAAGTGAGAGTCTGACGGTGCAAAATATTTTTGAATATGTGGAGCAATGATACCCCTCACCTGCTGCTCATGGGAGTTCAAATGCATGAAGTTTCTTTGGCAAACTTACATTACCTGCTGAGATTGATGACACATTCCCTGTGATTCAGCAAAATTCCTGATGCACAAGTTTGCTCACGGCAGCATTATTCACTAAAGCAAAAAATGGAAGATGCCAATAGTCTATCAATCCTACAATACATCAATTGTACAACAACACAAAATCAATATTTTTTTATGTTCATATAATGGAGTATGGAGTAAGGAAAATGAAATAACTAAATCTACAGGATCAAAATATCTGAATTTTGTTAATGGACTAGTGAGTGAAAGAAGTAAAATACACACAGTTGAGTCTATTTAGATAAAGCTTAAGAACAGACCAATGCAATATATTATTTTGAAGTTGCACATGTAGATAGTAAAAGATGATAAAACTACATGGAAAAATCAAGAAAATTATAAACACAAAGCCAAGATAGTTATTTCCGGAGAGAAACAGGGAAATGGAACTTGGCAGGAACTTACAGGAGACTTCAGAGGTTATGGTGTTTTATATATACATATATTACATATATGTGTTTATTTCTTAGGCTGGATAGTGAAGATATGTCTGCTTCTTGTAGACCAAGTGGAAGTATGAATTTTAATTATTTTACTGGAGAAAAGAAACACTGTAATGATTTGCAATTAAGATAATAGAATAGCAGGGGCACCTGGGTGGCATAGTCATTAAGTAGATCCTTCGGCTCAGGTTGTGATCCCAGGGTCCTGGGATTGAGCCCCATGTCGGGCTCCCTGCTTAGTGTGGAATCTGCTGCTCTCTCTCCTTCTGCCCCACCCTCTGCTTGTGCTCTCTCTCATATGTTTTCTCTCAAATAAATAAATAAAATCTTTAAAAGATTTTTTTTTAATTTTAAAAAAGATAATAGAACATCAAACAAAAGGTTGTGGTTGATCTGGATTGAATGTCTGTACCTTACTTTCCATTTTCAATATGTTTTATTGTTTGTAATCTTAAACAAATAAGCCCTGAGAACAATTATCTATTAATTTCTTGATCTTGATATTTTTTAAAAAGCATTTTATTTTTCAGTAATCTCCACACCCTACACGGGGCTTGAATTTCATAGCCTTGAGTCCAACGAAAGATGAATGGATAAAGAAGATGTGGTCTATGTATACAATGGAATATTACTCAGCTATTAGAAATGACAAATACCCACCATTTGCTTCAACGTGGATGGAACTGGAGGGTATTATGCTGAGTGAAGTAAGCCATTCGGAGAAGGACAAACATTATATGTTCTCATTCATTTGGGGAATATAAATAATAGTGAAAGGGAAAATAAGGGAAGGGAGAAGAAATGTGTGGAAAATATCAGAAAGGGAGACAGAACGTAAAGACTGCTAACTCTGGGAAACGAACTAGGGGTGGTAGAAGGGGAGGAGGGCGGGGGGTGGGAGTGAATGGGTGACGGGCACTGGGGGTTATTCTGTATGTTAGTAAATTGAACACCAATAAAAAATAAATTAAAAAAAATAGTAAGCCACTGCTTCACATAAAAAAAAAAAAGAGTTGCCCATGCACCGACTGGCAGCCAAGCATGCTAATATAGGTACTTTCTTATACAGAAATCTTATGTCAAATTTCCTAATTAGTCATATTCTTTCTAGTTATAATAAAAAATACTGACAAGTAAAATGGGGAGTCACTTCTAGTCCTTAGAAGGTCTTGTAACTACTTAAAGAAAAATGTAGCAGTTTTATCACACAAAATAAACTACTTTAGGGGTGCCTAGGTGGCTCAGTTGGTTAAGTGTCTGACTCTTGATTTTGGCTTAGGTCATGATCTCAGGATCATGGGATGAAGCCCCATGTCAGGGTCCCCACTCAATGGAGAGTCTGCTTGAGATTCTCTCCTTCTCCTTTTGCCCCTCCCCCTGCTCTCTCTCTCTCTCTCTCTAATAAATAAATAAATCTTTAAATTACTTTTTAAAAAATCTGAAAAACAGTGCTTTGCTATTTACTGGTCAAGAGGTTAAACTTGCTGTCCATATATCTTTTTAATTTCTTTAAGTTTTATTAAAATAATTGATACACAAAAAATTGCACACACTTAATGTATACATCTCGATGAGCTTGGGCATACGCATACACTCATGATCCATCATCACAGTCAAGACACTAAACATGACTATCACTTCCAAAAATTCCCCTATGTTACATGTGTGTATGTGTGTGTACAAGTGTGCTTGTGGTAAAAGCATTTAATATGAACTCTATGTTTGTAACACATTTTAATGTGCACAATATCATACTGTTAGCTACAGGCACTGTGTTGTTGTACAGCAGCTCTTTAGAACTTATTCATCCTGCATAACTGAAACTATATACCATTGAAAAGTCCCTGTTTCCCCCTCCTGCAGTCACAGTCAAAACCATTCCATTTTTGCTTCTATGATTTTGACTATGCATATAAGTGGAATCATGCGGTATTTGTCCTTCGTGACTAACTTATTTCGCCTAGCATAATGTCTTCTCCGTTCATCTACGTTGTTGCAAATGGCAGGATTTTCTTCTTTTTAGAGGCTAAATAATAATTGTCTATACATGCTACGTTTTCTTTATCCATTCATTGCTGATGAACATTTGGGTTGTTTCCATGTCTTGGCTATTGTGAATAATGGGTCAATGAACATGCAGATCAAAATCACAATGAGGGGGTGCCTGTGTAGTGCAGTCAGTTAAGCGTCTGCCATCAGCTCAGGTCGTGATCCCAGAGTCCCCCCAGGATCCAGTCAGGCGTCAGGGTTCCTGCTCAGCAGGGAGCCTACTTCTCCCTGTCCCTCTACCCCTCCCTCAGCTTTCCCTCTCTCTTTCTCAAATAAATAAATAAAATCTTTAAAAAAAAGAGAGCACAATGAGATATTAGTTCACACCTTTTAGGATATTAGGATGGCTATTACCAAAAAAAAGAAAAGATAACAAGTGTTACTAACTCAAAAACATAGCGACATCTCCATATTCATAGGTAAATCCTATGAATTCTCATTATGAGGAGAAAATTCTTTCTTTATTATTTTTCTTTTCTTTTTATTGTATTTATATAGAAGATGGCTGTTAGTTGAACCTAACATGACCAGTAATCATTAATCACATGGTAATAATCTCATAACATATGTAAATCAAACTATCATGCTCTACACGTTAAATTTACGTAGTGATGTACTCCAGTTATTTCTCAATAAAACAGAGAATACATTGAAAAAGAATGGCCTCATTAGTATCATCAACATCAGCTAAATGGATCCCTCCACAATGAATCTCAGAGTGTCCAATTGTCATCCCTTTTTACCTTTGGATAAATGGTTTTTACCAAAGCCTTTCCAATACCCTTGGGTCAGAAAGTTGCCTCTGTACTGGTATCTGTGACTCACATAATTTGCAGACTCTTTCACAGAAATAGACGGTCTCCTTCCATTAATTCTCTAAGTACCAGGACGGGCGCTAACACCAGCTCCTCCATTATTAGCCTTTACATTGTATCACAGCACAATTTCTGATGAGGGCTTTTTGAATCCACATTCACTAATGTTCTCAGCATGAAATGGGGAGTATATTTTTCCTTTGTCTGTGTCAGATTCAATGTTTCGCAAACTTTCTCCAGGCCACTTTTTAGGTATTATTTCAGGGCAAAATAGAGAGAAGAGGTTCGAAAAATGTAGGTCACCTGTCAATCATGCATGTTACAACACAGCTCATTTCTTTGGTTGCAGATGTGGGGTCCATTTAGGGCAAGAGGGGCCAAATTTGACCAAGTTTCGAGCTTAGACAGTGCATTTGAAATGGAAAGTTTGTATTTAGCCAACCAAATTTTTCCCGTTTCAAAAATGTGAACTAGGAGACACAAAGCTTGAATGTGCCTGGTGATTTAGGACATAAGCTTGTTTGGAGCTGGCTCCAAACTTGGCACTGGGGCAAGCCACAGCCATGTGACAATCAAATTTAGAGGAAATCAGAAAGGAGTTCTTTCAAAAAAAAAAAAAAAAAAAGCTAGCCTACAAATTTTAAAATAGAACAGATGGGCAGAAAAAAGTACATTATGACCAAGTGATAAAAGAGAGAAATTTGCACACTGACTTTTGCAATTCCAGCGACACACTTACTTGCACTTCTTATGATGGATTTCGTGAGATTTTCCTGTATCCTGATAGCCAGCACCCCCTCGCTAGAACCTCCTTCAGTGTTCTGTTCACTGAAACCAAATGACCTCTGCCCTTGAAATGGGTCTCCTTGGCCTTCTCCCTCAGATCATCTAGTCACCTAGAATCCTTGAGTTTAGTGTTTCTTACGTCCATTGTACTGTTGCCTTCATCCTTAGAGACTAGAGTCAGAGAACGCTAGGGCCTTTCTCTCACCCATGTTACCCCTCTCATTTTGCAAAGGCACAAACAGACCCATAGGACTGGAGCGACACAACATCCGTGAAAGATGACAGTGCCGTGGGTAGACATTTCAACCTTAGAATTGTTTACTCTGCCAACCGCATGACTATCTCATGGATATTTGACTTTTTTTCTGGAAAGCTAGTGTGTAGTGCAGTCCCTTCCTCGCAGGCCTTGGGCCATCGGCAGAGGGGGTCACCCTCCACTGTTGGCAGCGCTGTGCCTCTGTCTGAGTCACCTCAGGGAGGTGGAGTCTCTGAGAGCTGCCTCCCTGCTTGTGATGCCATCACTTCCAAGCTGACGCATTGCTGGAGACTGTGCTGCTCTTAAAGCATTGCCTTTGTTGTCTTACTCTGTTGGCTTAGGGTGTGGTTGCTTGCCCTGAACAGCTTCTGTTTGGTGTGTGCTATTGTCGCTTCTGTCCCCCCACATGACCGGACTAGGAGAAATGAAGCTTACCGGTTGAACTGATCTTATTAGTTCTGTTCCCCCACGATCAGGATGTACTGATCCATTGGGTAAGGATGGTTAAGCTTGGTTATTATCTAAGACCTTTTGTTGAGTTTGGATTTAGTAAATAGTGAGCAAAGTGTCTGAATGTCTTTAGCGTCATCAGTGTTTGAAGAGAACTATAGCACCAATTGGAAATAGGTTCTGTGTTTGGAACAAATATCCAGAGACCAGAGCATCCTGCCATCGGTGCCCCAGCAAGGCACTCTCATGGAAGGGGCTGTCCCGGACTCATGACCACTTGGTGGGTCATCTCTAACGTCCCTCAATGTAGAATTGCGCCACCCCGACACTGAGCATTTGACCCATTATAATAAAGGGACATCTTAGTGAGGAGACTTGAGCACAAACCACCAAAACAGCCCTGCACCTGTGCCCCCGAGCAACGTGTGCCAACCGTAGGCACTTAAAGGAGCTAGAGGACCTGGGGGTGGCGCTCCCCATCATGGCTTCAGTTCAGTCACCAATATGGCTCCTGAAAGAGCCTCCAGGGGACTCCTGAAGGATGCCTACCACAGACCCCACTGAGGAACTGCCTGACTGCTGACGGGGGTCATCTGGCCTCAGCTCCTGCTACGGTGATTTGGTCAATACGTCATCTCGTACTCAGATCACATAAAACCGATCAGAGACAACTTGCATTCACATGAAATGTACAAAATTAGGCATCTACAGTTTTTCTTCAGGATTCTGGTAACTTAATTTCCCTCGTCAGGATACAGTACTGACATATCTGGACCACCTGGACATCCCACAGAACGTCACACTGGTTTGCTACCTTGACAACTCTGAGATAATGAAGCTGATGAGCAAGAAGCGGCTGGCAAACTAGGGAGCCCTGGTGAGCATGTACATTCTGGATGTAAGAATGAGAGATAAGCCAACCCCACAAGGATTTGAGGAGTAGCCCAACACATCATTTAATCACTAGCCATCTAGTGCCCAGGATCTGCAAGGACAGTTCATATCATTACTAATCTGTGAAGAACTAAAGCCTTACAGATTTGGTATCTATTATCGACCAGATTGGCAAAGTGAGAGTCTGCAGCTGAATGTCCCAACTAGCAGCAAGAGAAACCAATGCTTGCACCCTAAGTGGAACTAGTTATCAAGGAAACCAACCAGCCATTCGATGGTGAGTTGAATAAATCAGGTTGGTCCCTTTCAACCTGGAAAGAACAAAGACTTGCTTTAATAGAAATGAATATATATCATGAGGGAGATTTTTCAGTCCTGTTCACAGGACCTTACCAGTACAACTATCCAAGAGTGGATGTAGTGCCTAATCCTCTGGTACGGGATCCCACATAGCACTGGTCAGATCAGAAGACCTAGCAAAGGAAGCGTGGGAGTGGATCCGTGATCATATGACCCAATGGTTGTATCACATAGGTGCTTGAAAGAGCATTAGAAAGTACAATCAACTAGCCTAGAAGCCCTATTCTACAAAGAGCAGGCTTCAACCTCCAAGATGCAGTCTACACATTGCATCAACAACTCTATACAGTATCATGTAGGAAGAAGACTTACATCTGAGAACCAAGGAGTAGAGACATGGGAAGCTCCACTAATTATCAGCTTTCATGACCCACTGGGGTTTTTATGTCTCCCATCCCCACAAGCTCTACATGGCTGGAAGCCCTAATCCCCAAAGGGTGCAAAGTCTTGCCAAGGGAAAACAATGAGAATCCTATGGAGCTATAAGTTATGGTTGACACTTGGGCACTCAGGCTCTTTGTACCCAAAGACTGCAGGAAAGGAGGAGTCATAATCTTGACAGGAAGAACTGACAACAATCACTAAGAGGTAGTAGGGTTTCTGTCACACAGTGGCAGCAAGTGATCCACCTGGGTGTCTACTGCTACTCACATGTCCAATTGTAATGATAAATTAAAAAGGGCAGCAACCACAATGTGAAAAGGTTATGATAACCAAGGGTTCAGGGTCTTTGGGGATGGTCCAGATCATCATACCACCAAACAAACCATCAAGACCCTCAATGGTGGTCTGAGGAGGAGGTGAATCCACAATGGACAGCTGAGGAAGAAGATTATGGGTATTAGAAGGGGTTTCAAGACCAACTGCAATAGGAGGGCTATAGTTCATACTACTAACCTCCCTCTTCTGTGATTCCCTTATAAAGAGAGGCCCCTGGGATGCCTGGGTGGCTCAGTGGTTGAGCATCTGCCTTTGGCTCAGGTTATGGTCCTGGGGTCCTCATTCTCCCTCTGCCTATGCCTCTGCCTCTCTCTGTGTGTCTTTCATGAATAAATAAATGAGATGATAAAAGAGAGAGAGAGAGAGGGGCCCCCTATAGTCCTGGACTAACTTCTCCCTCAAATGTCTTTGAGGAAGCCAAGACAATCAGTTCAAGAGATAGACTATTGTGTACATGGAGATGTACCACTGCCCAGAACCCACACAAAAGAAAGACTTGTTGCTCCAACACATGCGTGTGTTAGTCTTTATGAATTTGTCTCAGCTTCGGAGAGCTGTGTAATTGAGGAAAGGGCATGATCTTCCCGGGGCGGCCCACTCCCATGACTGATCAGGAAGGAATTATGAAGGCCTGGCCCTTTCCTTACTGTAAGATGTCGCCTCATTACAAGTCACACATCCTTCAGAGTACCCTGTGGGGCTAGCTGAGGCCGTGTTGTATCTGTTCTTGTTTGACTTCTCTCTCTGCCCCGTGCTGTTTTCTCCATCTCCACCACAACCACGGAGGCCTTATAATAGGGTTTCCACTTCTAATGTCTATTTTTTTACATTCCTAACGATATTCCAGTAAAACTTCCTTTCCAAAATAGTCATCTTTTATGCAAAAGCCTGAAATTGCCACTTCGTGAAAGCCAACTATCAGAATTGGAATCCTCCTTTCTTAGGAGAGAATTTAAGATTTAATCTGTGGCTTAACTAGAAGACAATAAAACAAAGCACTGTCTATGGAAAAAAAAAATTTGACCGTGTCAAATGATAGGAAAATCCCATTATTTTTCCACTTGAGCTCAAGTTCTTATTTTATTTCACTTTTTAAAAGATTCGTATTTATTTATTTGAGAAAGAGAGCACAAAGGGAGAGTGAGAAGGAGAGGGAGAAGCAGACTCCCTGCCGAGCGGAGAGCCTGATGTGGGTCTTGGTCCTGAGATCTTGACCTGGGATCATGACCTGAGCTGAAGGCAGATGCTTAACTGACTGAGCCACCCAGGCATCCCTCAAATTCTTATTTTCAAAATCAGTCAATCAATAAATACAGTTTGCCTCTGGTAGGGATTTTGATTCCCCAAGGGAATATACTTCATTAGCAGTAAATTCAAAAAATTATTCAAAGGTAGCCAGGGTGTGATTACTGTCCTGGGAAATCATAATTCCTGGTTATTTACAATCTATTTATTGTATTTTTGTGTGGCAATATTGAATGTACTACAGTTGCATGCCTCCTAGAGTTTTTATGAGAGACAGATTGAAGATAAGTAGATTGCTATTTCAGTTTAGCTTTTGATTCTGTTTTCTTTTAAACTGATCTTGTGATGACAATAGCATTTCTCAAATGGCTGCAGTTAAATATTTACATATATTTGTTGTTTTTCCTCTCCCTGCAATCATGAAAAGACATCTATATATTTTATATATAAATTAAGTAGTTTCCACAAGGGCAGCCCCGGAGGCCCAAGCGGTTTAACGCTGCCTTCAGCCCAGGGCCTGATCCTGGGGTCCCGGGATCAAGTCCCACGTCGGGCTCCCTGCATGGAGCCTGCTCCTCCCTCTGCCTGTGTGTCTGTCTGTCTGTCTTTCTCTCTCTCTCTCTCTGTCTGTCATGAATAAATAAATAAAATCTTAAAAAAAAAGTAGTTTCCATAGAATCCAAAATTGATTAATGATTCATTTATTCTGTTTCAACAATATTTACTAGGTTCCCATGAGGTGTCAGACCCTTGGCCAGGTATTAGGGATGTAGTTGAATAAGATAAGGGAATTCCCTTAAGGAAATTATTCCCAAAGAAAACATAGTGTGGTTTCTTAAATGGGTTTTACTCTTCTGCTTCCATCATTGTCTTAAATTCAGTCTGTCAGCATTAGGGACTGAACCATGTCTCTCCAAAAAGTGTATGTTGAAGCTTTAATTCCCAACATGACTGTGTTTGGACACTGGGCATTTAAAGAGGTAATTAAAGTTAAATAAGCTCATAAGGCAAGGGCCCTGATTCAGCGGATTGGTGTCCCTAGAAGAGGAAGAAACACCAATAATGTGTGCACACAGAGAAAGGGGCCTTGTAAAGACAGAGAGGGTGGCCATCACAGGTTAAGGTGAGAGGCCTCCAGAGAAACTAAACCTGCCAGCACTTTGGTCTCAGTCATCCAGCCTCCAGAACTATGAGAAAAATTAACTTATGTTGTCTAAATCACCTCATTTGTGGTATTTTGTTAGGAAAGCCCCAGCCCACTAATACAGTCAGATACTCCTTTTTTTTTTTTTTTTTTTTGCAAATTGACCAATAATTTATCCTGGTAAGGTGTGATGATATGTGGTCATTTTACCACTAAGAACATCCTCATTTTAAAGCATTGAAAATACAATCCCAGTCCCCCAAAAATATTTGACTTAAATATTCTTTTCCGTCACTTCCTTCTCTAGCACAGGTCGCAGGGCAGCAGCAGGGAGGGAAAGAGGTGTGTTCAGTCTTCTGCTCCTCCTCTACCTGAGCCTCCACTTTGCTCTGATTCTTATGATCCATCTTGAGTTGGGGCCAGAAAAGGGGAGATGAAAGAAGGAGAAATGTTGCATGTCCCTTTCTATGGCATCCCATAGTTGAGGCCCTCTTTCCTGGTGCTGTAAGGAATGGCACTGCTGGGATCTTTGGAGCAACTCAGAACCTGCCCTGGGAACCTCCCACCTCCCTCGTCGTGGCCACTGGTGATGGGCTTTCACTCTGACCTCTGTCCACTTCTCTCATGCCTCTCCAAGCAGGCATGTTCTTGGACAGTGTTCTTTCAACAGGATCTGGTCCTTAACATTCTGTATAGGGTCACTTAACTCAGGCAAACTCACATACCTGGATCCACCCCTCTATGAATACATGGGCCCCTCTGCTCCGTCTATGGTCATCCCCTTCTCCCTCATGGACACCCCAGCCAGCAACCATCTTCAGAACCCACCCAATGAGATGCTGACATTGGGCTTTCTCCTCATCTGTGCCTCCAATCTCTGGGGAAATATTCCAGGTTCTTTCTGCCAAGAACCTTCACGCAGTACCAATAGCAGCACTGGGCAGACCCCCTTGTCTCTGCTGCTCATCAAGTCTCACCTGAAGAGTGAGATGTTAGCCAGTCCCTCATTATGCAGAACACCTATCTCTACAAGTGACTCTTGCTGCTGCCCAAACCTTATGTGACTTGAAGTGGTAGGTGAAGCACTTTCCTCTTCATAAGAAAGGGGGGGAATCAATATCATAGTGTTTCTACTCCAATGAATTTCCTTCAAAGACTCCCCAGAATGAATCTCTAACCTTCTCTGATATGAGTTGGAGATTTCACTCGGGGATCGCTAGCATAGGAACCATTTGGGCTGCCTCTTGGTAAGACCTGCGTAGACATGTCCAGAATCTCTCTTCAGAATGTGGATGTCCTTAACCCCTTCCCCCACCATTGTCTTCCATTTCTATGGCTTAACTAAAATTACATAATGAGAAGACCCATTTCACATCCTGCTACAATCTAGTTTCAAAAACCATCATACATTATTCTAACATAAAATGTAGCTATAATTCCATTTACACATATAATCTTTAAACTTTGTAGTCACCTTGAAAGAAGCAAGCGATGAAGGGAAGTGAGGCACATACTGAATTTATGATAATTTCTATGTGCCAAAATCTTTATTTTAAAAATATCAGCTGTGGGAAGTTTTCAGGGAAATGTATATGCTTTTCCTTCATGCTATAGAATAATAAATATTTTTTAAGTAGCCATCTCTTAAGCTTTTTATTATTATTTTCTTTGTTTTACATCTCAAAAGGTCTCTCATCCTTTTCGTCTACTTAGGGCAATTGTTTTCCTCTCCTTTCCCTCAGTTCAGCTTTAATATGAATCTCATGTCCCCAAAGCCCTCCCTCCTTGTTCCCGCAGAAGGCAAGCACACTCTCAGCTGTGTCCTAAGAGTACCCCGTTAACGACTATGTGGAGCAACCAATCAAGACAATGGTTGCAGACAAGCTCTTAGATTTTTTTCTGACAGCGAAGGCCTCTGTTGTATAGAGCCCGAGTCCCCCTCCGATAACCTAACTGAACCATTTCTTAGACATCTGACCTCTGCCTTTATCCCGAAAATGAACCTCATGCAAAACAAAAAACAAAAAACAAAACAACAATAATAGAAAACACTTTCTCAAATCCTCCATCTTCCTAAGGGAAGGGCATAGTCCTTGTGCAGCCTTCCATGAACTTGGGAGAACACAGAAGAGAGAGCCAGGCTGTAGAGTGGGTCAGCTCTGGGAATTCCTAGTTATAGAAACTTAGGCAAATAGCCCAATCATCTGAGTCTCCTCACTTCCTTAGCCCTGAAAATGGGGATGATAACATCTACCTCTCTGTGTTGTGAGGATTAAATGGGATAATAAGTAAAGCTCCTCGATCATGGTATGTAAGTCATAAACATCTGGTTATTGACTTCAACCCCTCATAAAAATTGAGCTGTTCCTCACCTCGTAGGCAGATACAATTAAGGTGTAACACAGGTGTCTACTCACTAGTGTCCATTTCAGACTTCCCCAGGCTACCAACCCCTGGTTTCCTGTGCTTTGGCCCAGTCCAGGAATGAACCCTCTTGGCATTTCAGCAACCCAGCTGAGAACCCCAGATCTGCTCCTGAGGCAGTGGGAGTAGATTTGTAAAAGTTCTAGGTATGGAGCCAGAGGCTTGATGTTGAACCCTCTATCGCTTCTCAAAACGTTGTGTGTGAGAGTTAGTTGATTTCTATGAGCTCTTAGACCTCACCTGTGAATACAACATGGAGGGTACAGGTAATTAAACAATTACATATATACAGGGTATGATTAGTAGCACACACTAGCTTTGTAATCTCAGTAAATAATTTAACCTCTCTGGGCCTGTCTCTGTACCTATTAAATAAGGAAAGTGAACTTGATGATCTTGAGATTATTTTCTACGATAATATTTTATCATTACCCGAAAGGCTACTTTTATGAATACCTATTTTGCTTTGTAACTGTAAGCAAGCGAATGCCATTCGTGGTTTATTCAGATTATACAGCATTGCCTAGGTATTTTCTACTTTCAAAGATACAAGTTGGGATGCTCAGTTTAAATTTTTGGTTCATTTGATAGTAATTACTACTACTAAATTTTTTATGTATATGGTAATAGTATATACATTTTTAGTATAGAGTATATAAAGTGGGAAAATCTGCAAATACATGTTTCCACAAAAATTTGATGACTCAATTCAGTAAATACTTCTCTTTACTCTTTGTATCTTATCATTTGGGGAAAAAAATCTAGAGCACACTATTAATTGGATAGCAATTATTTCTAGTTTATCATTTAGAAATGTGTGGATATGATTTACTAGTTTATAGGGGGAAATTTTGCCACACAAATTAAGATTTCAAGTATGGAATATAGATATCTCTTCAAGATTCTGATTTCAATTATGTTGGATAAAGCCCTGACATGGGATTGCTGGATCTTATGGTAGTCCTGCTTTTAATCTGTTCAGGAGGTTCCATATGGTTTTTCATAGTAGCTCTACCATTCTATATTCCCACCAACAGTGTATAAGGATTCCTTTTTCTCCACATCCTCGCTAACATTCATCTTTTTCCTCCCAGTTTTATTAAGAAATAATTGACATACATCATATCTGAGTTTAAGGCATGCAGCGTGATGGTTTGATTTACATATTTTGTGACATGATTACCACAGTGGGTTCAGCTAACATCCATCTTCTCATGTAGATACAATTTTTTTTTAAAAAAAGAAGAAAAAAGGAAAAAATTTCTCTTTGTGATGAGAACTCTTAGGATTTACTCTTAACTTTCCCATATATCACAGAACAGTGTTAGTTATAGTCATCATGCTGGACATTGCATCTTTATTTCTCTTATTACTGGAAGTTAGTACCTTTTGATCACCTTCCTTCACCACCACCCTTCCCCCCGCCACCTCCATCCCTTCATTATACCTTGCACTAACCTCCAGTGGGGGCTTCATCTCCTGTTCTATTTCTTTACCTCTCTCTGTACATAACGCTTTTACATTCATCACTTCGTGGTGCTACTGTTCTTCTTTGGCCCAGTTTTCAAAAACTTTGGTGATGTTTCAGACATTTACATTCTTCTTACGTCTCAAGAAAGCTAGACCTCACAGGTTTTCAGTTACTACTTGCTGAAAGGAGTAGGAATCAATTAATAAAACACTAGATGGATCAGGGTATTTAGTGTTTGTAGCTCAATACTCTCTTTCTGTTGCACAGTGACCAGCGAGCAACTGATGCACTACTACAAAATGCATCTGTGGGAAGCAGGCCTGAGAAGTAAATGTTTTGCTTCTTTGCTTTTTCATATACAGCTATAAATTGGGCATAAGGCAAGGGGATTACTTAAATCCTTTGCATTCCAGTATAACTGTTCCGCTCAGTAACACAGCAAAGGTTAAACATGGTTATAATATCCCATTGGAAGAGGAGTTAGATGTTCAGATTTAAAATAAGACATAAAATGGAAGGGATGAGATGAAGTTATAAATAAAATGTATTATTGATAATAAACCTCCCTAAACAATCTAGAACATTGAAATGTATTCGTTTTGTCTTGAAGACTATTGAAATGAAGAAATTGAAAAATTTACATGGCTAATTCCAATTCCTTAAACAAAATTTTGACATGGCAAAGGGATATTTTTTCTTTTTGATATTGAGGTCATGAAATAGCTATATGAAGCCAAATAGTATATTGATTTTGTTAAAACAGATGGCAGACTTTTCAGAAAGAAATTAAAATTTAATTATCTGCTGTGGGATTATTACTGTAGAGTGGAAAAGTATTTTTTTTCTATTTATTCTTGAGTTTTTATTCATATACAGATCCAGAAACATGAACAAACACAGCTGTTCACCACATTAACCACAGACTTATTAGAGTAATGAGACATTTTCAAGCCAAATGTTATATTAGTAGAATGAGAAGTGTTGTGAAAATTGAGTTCCTTGAGCTGGATCCGAGATCTTTGGATTATGTGACAAGCTCTACTGGGAACACGCAGTTTTCATGGAAAGATGTGAGAAATTAATTTCAACAGATACAGCGAGTTAATGTCAAACAAAATTTTTTAAAGGCAAACAAATTTTTGATCAACAGAACAAGGTGATAGAGGCAGAGCAGAAAAACTTTTTGAATCAGGAACAAATAAGAAAATTGGATAAAAATGTAATTCCTTAAGTTATTTTTTCTTGCCTTTTGCTTTTTTTTTACAGAAATCCATCAGTTTAGCTTTATTTTTAGTTACTAAAAATTTTAAATATTATTAGTGATTTGGGTATAAGATGTACTTAGTTATGATTACAGTGCTGTAAAATTTTTGAAATCCTGGCAATTTAGACTGTGTGGCAACAGCACATCACTATGGATTACTACATCCTGAGAAATTTTAATAAGGACATGAAAGGGAAATTTTTAGTTTCCTCACTAAATGAAACACAAAATTAAAATCACTCTACTCCATTTCTAATGATGGCCTTGTAGAACATTTTCTTCTTAGGGAGTTTAAAATGCTCATTTCTATATCTGGCCATGGAAGGTATTCTTTATATCCTCAAATATATATTATATATGTATATATAATATATAATTGTAATATATTACAATTATATATAATTGTATATAATTATATATAATATAATTATAATAATATATATTATAAAGTATAAATAAGGGGAAAGTAGTATTAATAATACTCCTTGGGCACCTGGCTGGCTCAGTCAGAAGAACTTGTGACTCTTGATCTCCAGGTTCAAGATTCCCGGTGGGTGTAGAGATTACTTAATAAGTAAATAAACCTAAATCAATCTTTAATTGATTAAAAAAAAAGTTAAAAAGAGAATGTTCCTCATATGAACATTTTTTTTGAATAGACGAGACTTTTAAAATTTAATTGACTGCAATGTAATTACTTGAAGCATAATACCTGGCATAAAGGAGGTATTTTGTATCTATTTATACCTATCTACTTTATATTTTATATGATATATACTTACGCAGTAATATATACAAAAGGTACTTTTAATATATTTTTCAAATATATATTTTAATAATTTATATAAATAGAGAAAGCATCTTTGTGGTGACAATGCATTGAGATTGGGCAGTTATTTCAATGTGTTTTTTGTGTCACTATAAAATTGTCAAAATAACTGTGAATCTCATAAAGACAAGTTGTGTTGGTTTGCTATGCATCTCTGAAAGGACATGTGGATTTAGGGGGGGTTTGTCTCAAATTCTCTCAATCTTTTGATCTTTCTAAATCATTATTCAGATATTAGTTTATAACTCTTTAATTTAAAAACAAACTAAGGAAGGCCAAAATCCATATTAAATTGCAGCAGTTTTCAATGAAAACGTTCAGGGAAACACCTACAGTCGAACATAAGAGGGAGGGCAGCCCGGGTGGCTCAGCGGTTTAGCACCACCTTCAGCCTGGGGTGTGATCCTGGAGACCCGGGATCGAGTCCCACGTTGGGTTCCCTGCATGGAGCCTACCTCTCTCTCTCTCTCTCTCTCTGCCATGAATAAATAAATAAATAAAATCTTTAAAAAAAAAAAAAGAACATAAGAGGGAATAAAAGTGATCAACATGATGTAGTGTCTAGTATGGGCAAGGCAGGATGCTCCACCAAAATGACCTCATATACTCTTCACAGGTCTTTGAGGTAGACACTCTTCTTATTCTAAATGAGGAAATTATATCTTAGGGAGGCAAAATATCCAAAGTCACTCACTGAGGATTTAAACCTAGGTTTGTTCAGCTCCAGAGACAGCACTCACTCACATACTCCTTCAGAAATGAAAGATGCAATCCTTTAAAGGAAATCCCTTAAGGAAAATCCTTAAGATCTTTCATCTACAAGAGCCAAAAATAATTTTTCTAATTCATAGCTTTTCAAAGTTTCAATTCTTTACCTTGTCACCTTCCTTATTAGGGTTAGGGTGTGTTTTCAAACGTATTTGCTGTCTATTTTAAAATAAAAGAGAAAAGAAAGAAAAGAAAAATGTATTTTTAAAAACGTCTTCATGGATTTTTCCTCTTTTCACTTGTTCTAATTCCTTATCAAGAGAAAATGATTCAGCCTCTCTTGACCTTGGAATTGACATAATGTGGAGTCCTGGGAAATAAATATCTATACCTCTGCTTCAAACTCTACAATGTTTTTTTGTTTGTTTGTTTTTGGCTTTTTTGTAGCAATGTGCTATTGTTGAAAACCTAAACAGGAGATTAATATGTATGTAAACAGTGTATCTAGGTTGATGTAACTATATATGTGTATATACATATTTTCTGTTGATTGCAGAGAATTATGTAGCTGAGATTTCTAAAAAATGTTATTTGCAGTTTTTCTCTTAGAACCAAAGATAATCCTTGGCTACACCGAAGGTTGTATTAAGAATTTCAAGGCCCTGAGTTCAGATAAAATTAATGGCTGCGCTTTAGTCACCTGACGAAGTTCATTACTTATAGCTAATGATTAGGTCAAACTCATGGAATTTGAAAGTCTTAGGTTTAACTTTTGGCTCTTCCTCTTACCAGCTGTGTGACTTTTGGTAAGTTATCAAACCATTTCCCATCTGTAAAACTGTATAACATCATTTGCTGTAGGGGTGTTTTCATATTTAAGTGACATAATACAAGAAAATCACTCGACACTGTCCCTAAAATGTTGTGAGCACTCACTGCAAACCTGCTTCTGCAATTACATCCATTAACTCCCTTATCTTTTGTCCATCTCTTCTCACTGTCGTTATTATTTAAACATCCTGTAAACCCTCCCACCTGTAGCCCCAACATCTACATCTGATGTTGTAGGCTGGGCCCCAGAGGGGGTCCTGCAGGACCAGCCAAGAGGTCCCTGGCTGCATGCAGTATAGAAAACAAATGTGAGCCAGCAGGAGGCAAAAGCAGAATATATTGAAGGCATAGTTAGAGTCCAGGTACAGAGCAACTGGAGACTCAGAAAGAAAAGGAGGAGGTCTCATCTCGGTTTGGGGTTTTTCCTGAGTTCTCTATGTGTCCCCTCAGGAGAACTAGTTAGAACAAAGACACAGACCCAGGTGTTGTTCCTTCCATCCAAGCGACCTTAGGGTCGAGATGTCTAACACTGGTGTTCTGGAAGGTGCTTATCACCTGGTCCTTCCTTAGATGTTTTCTCTTCTAAAGAAATCATGAACTGCCTGTCCCCGTACAAGTAGCACAAGCACCATTTGCATTCTGAGGCATGTGTTAAGTGGGGGTGCAGGTCGTAGCCTGAATAGAAGCAGGAAAAGGAGCAAAATGCAGGTTTTTAGGGAGTCTTCCAGTTTTCCTCTCACATCTCCACCCCTTTCTAGGCCTTGTGTGGCAATCTCTTATAATAAAGCTCATCATAAGTATCACTTAAAACGTGGTTTCTTTTTTTTTTCCCTCCCATTTTCTTTAGCAGACATTTCAATCAGAATTTCATCCCCATTTCCCTTCTGAAACACTAATGCCAAGGTTACCGGTGACCTTTATTTGACAGAAGCAATGACCAATTTTTAGTCCTCGTTTCACCGGACTAACAAGCCCTAATTAACAAATGTATTCTTTCCTTCTAAGAAATGACTTCTTTCCTTGGTTTTCCTCCTACCTCACTGGAAGCTCCTTCAGTCACCTTTCTGAATGTTGTACTTGGCCCTCAGATGCTTCTCGTCTCTATCTGTCCTTGTGGTCCTGAAACGTTAGAAGAATTGATGTGCTGACTGCTTCCATGGGCCATCTCATTTCCTGCCCTTTCTCTCTCTGTTTTCCTGTCTTCTCTGTCTACTCCTGCGTGTGTGTGTGTGTGTGTGTGTGTGGGTGTGTAGACCTCTGTTTTCTCTCACATCACATGTCTAGCTTTTCAGCACATCTTGTTTGTACTTTCAATATATATATATATATTCAGAATTCACCCACTTCTCACCACTTCAGATGCTCCCAAGCCACTGTTATCTCTTACAGGTCTCCTGAAATAGCTCTCTGCTTGTTTTCTCTGTTCAATGGTCAAGGCAATGAAAGAATGAAAAATAAGTAGCATTTCTCATTACTACGTTTTTATGTACTAACATCTAAGCCTAAAGATGGATAGTTTCCAATATTGTGGAAGCCTGTCCTCTGAACCTCTTGTGGGGTTATTTCTTCCTAGTTGTAAGTGACATTGATTTATTCATTGAATCAATAAACCCTTATCAAATACTTACTATGCAGGAAGATCTATACTCAGGAACAAAAAGATGAATAATTCACATTCCCTATCCTCTGGGACAATGGCCTCTAGTAGATGGTATAGGGATGGTTAGAGCATGCATAAAACATGAGACAGGAGGGCTTCATTTTTGTTTTGTTTTGTTTTGTTTTTAATGTCGATGAATGTGACTAAGACCTAAAGCTGCTGTATAAGACCCACTGCACCTGTGATTACAGATTATAACCTTTAGACATTGGTGATTCCGCTTTAAATATTCAACAGCATGTGAGAAATTCTGAAATGGTTGGAAGCAGCACAAACATTGTCAGCTTAGCTACAAGAGCACAATGTTGGATATTTGTTTGTTTAGTGAGGGGGTCATTTCCTGTGAGCAGGACACAGTCCCTGGGCTACAGAACACAGCCAGATCCAAAATCAGACCATTTGTACGGAGTGTTGGTCATCAGCAGACGACGTTGGCACTCAGTCAGGGACAGATAGCTAGTTAAACATCTTGCCCCTGAGGCAAATTGATAGCAATGGGAAGTAATACTTTTGGAGGCAGCAATTTCAAGCTCGGCAGGCAATTCCATGTTACTTATTTTCAAGGATGTAATTCAGAAGAAACGATTGTGCCATTTTAGATGCCACAACTTTGGTTTTCTTTATAAGCACTTCATTTCTTTTCATTGTATGAAACCTTTTCATTTTGTTAGTCAGTTCTTTGGGGTATTCCGATGTGGTATTTGGAGGCGGTGGTTTCTGCTGCACACTCACAATTAGGAGAATAAACAGCAGGTGCAGTAGAGCTTTGTGAACTGTCAAATTGGGTGTCTTAAGAAAATGGGAATGATTTCACTGAACACCAGCAACTGGTCTCTGTACCCTGGATGACTCACTGTATTCCCACTCCCGAGATATTATGTTGTTAGATGTGTCCCAAACAAATTTTAGGTTGGAAAACTAATTGACAGTTTAAGATGTTCAGTCTAGAAGTTAATAGTATGCTCTGTCATGTGTCAACTCAATTATTTTAACTTCTGAGGACAGCATAGTGGACGACTAATGATTTTCTGCTCACTTTCCATCCCTTTAGTTAATAAATCTATCACCATTGTGCTTTCGATCATGTGATTCTGATAGAAGCTACTGTGGCTATGGATTGGTCCAGAAGGCAGTACCTGACCCAGGTTGACTCCTTATGATATTCCACTCCCTGACTACTATTATTTGCCCAAAGATGGCCAATTTATTCTATTTGTGCCGATAGGATTTTTAGAATTAACATTAGCCATCAAGCATATCCATTCTTTTTTAGAACCGAAGATTAGAGACATTAATAGGATCTTTGGTTTTCTTGCTTCTAAATCAGTGGAAGAAATCAGATCGATTGAATAAAGTGGATGCATGAAGAGCAGAGAGAGTGGACCGGGGCAATTTTCAAGTCCTTTGACCCTATGGCCCACAAACACCCTTACCCTTGACAAAAGTTGGTTACATATGTCAGTAAATCCTTTGTAGGAAAATGAGTTAGTTCAGGTGGGTTTCTGTGTTTGCAGTTAAAATACGATCAATAATATGGCAAAATGATTTTTTCTTATATTTGCATTCTTTCTCTACATTGAGATATAATCCTATGCTCCTCAGTGTTGTCCCAAAATACCCTTTATACATTTTGGAATTTTTTTTGAAAATTTGTCACATGCTTTTCCAATTTTAAATAGACCAAATAATAACCTTCATCTAGGCTGAAATGTGCCAAATGAAGCATACTTTTAAAATGTGGGTAAATAAAGTCAGACAATGTAGATGTCAGGCACACAGCTTACTTATTTTCATTGGTACATTTAAGACAATAACTTTAAGTAGAGGTGAAAACATGATCTGTCTAAATGCTCAATGTTCTAGACAACTTCTTAATTAGGCTGAAACCATTTATAAATGAAGTATCACTTAATAAACAAAACAGAAGACTACCATAAAAGAACAATATTTTTAGGTAGTACATCTGTGCCATGCTCTCATTAGTACTAGATATCTGGTATCATTTGTTTTGCTAATATGCACGTAGAATTAAAAATAGGGGATTTTCTAAAACTGAATTTTGTTTAAATATTAATCTCTATCAAAGATATTCAGGGTTTCTCAGAGAAACAGAACTACATGTATAGAGGAGCCCTCATCAACCTATCACCCACATGCATCTTCTTAAACCATACTTAATCTCTGAGTGAAGATAATAGCAAGGTCATAATTTCACTTAACATGATAAAATTAGCATGTATACAACTGAAAATGCACTAATCTTCCCCAGAAGAGGAACTAAAGTCCTTGAGTCATGTTTACGCTTCTTCTTGATATCCTGAAACCTAAATGCTATGATGCAAACTGATAAAACCTATAAAGTCAGGACAGCTGATGTTCCATGATAATGACTAAGAAAGGAAATAAAACAGATAATTTATGCATACATACAAATATCTTTGTAACAAAATAAGGAGGAAAAGCTCATAAAAAATTACAGTTCTCATTTCTATAAATGGTCATGTAGTCATAGCTCATAAATACCTTCTTCTACTACCCATTCTGTATTCCCTTTACCTTGAGCAAGCTTATCAATGGTTGTGATTCTTTACCTAGGAGGGCTACCCAAACCTTCATTCCTGAAGAGTCGGGGCCACTATTAGTCCTGCCTGGATTGAATTGTAGTATTCTATTAACCTTAATCACAGGGCATGATAGTACTAGGAGACAACCTAAGAGATCATCTGCATTCCAGACATAGTCTTTCTTACAACCATTGTAGAGACATACTCAAATTTCCCCTTGATAGTCAAAATCAGTTGCCCCAGCCAGCACAGCAAATCACTTCTTTGTCCGGTAATTCAGAGGCATGGGGGAGTCTAAATGGCCAGATGGCAGTTTTAATTTCTAGTCCAATGGAATCATTATTGTCTCTCCTGGTAGAAGCACTTCTCCCTCTAGAACTAAGACCTCTAGACCAGGAGGGCATGAATTGTGAGAACATGAAGCAAAAATTTTGCTGGTGGATCACTAGTGGTAAAAAGTGAGTGGTGTCACTCCCATTTCTACCTCTTGATTTCTGGACCTATGAATCTTGGTGGAAGATGCAGCAGCATATATTGGATGCTAACTCAGAGCTTATATAACCTTCGAGAGAATCTATGCCCAGCTCCATAAGGTATCACCACCTAGCTAGCACTGTACCTGAGACTTCAAAGGGCCACTCCACCATTTTATCAAGTTACCTGCTTCAGAATGGTGAGGAACATTTGCCAGATCAATAGCTACATATCAGGTACCAGGATTGTGTTCATTTGCTTGAGAAATGAAACCTGAAATGCATCTGCTACAGCAGCTGCAACTGAAGTCAAACACCTGGTTAAGCTTGTGACAATCTACTGTCATTCTCCAAGATCTATCTGACTTCTACAGAGGACAAACAGGGGAGCTCAATGGGGATGCAGTAGAATTCACCTCCCTGGCATCCTTCAAGTCCATAATGGTAAGTGTTGATTTTTCGCAATCCCTCCAAGGATTTAGTATTGCATTTAGTTTACTATTTTTTTAGGTAGAGGCAATTCTAATGGCTTCCACTTGGTCTTTTGCACAATAGCTCTCATTCCACAGTTCAGAGAACCTAGGTGGGGAGAATATGCATTGGAGAATATGCATTCCAATATGCATTGGAATGCATGGAATATACTCTATTCCAATTATGCATTCCAGAAATAGGGAAATAACCACAGATGGGTTCAAGGACTTACTAGGCCTACTATAAGGTGGACCTGAGTTAAAATTCCATTGATCACCTGACTTCATAAGCCCCTATTATGACTATTGGGCCTCAGTGTCATTTGGAGTACAATGACACTTGTAATTAGTGTTAGTATTCAGTAGTTCTCAAAGTGTCTGACTATTTCCTTTTCTTCAATGTACAATTAACCTTGTAAAAAAAAAATTGTAGGTCCCTTTGGAGAAGGCTGGGATAAAGATTAACAGTATAAATTTAGTAGTGTACTGGAGTTCTCCCAGGGGAACAGCCATCCCTTCACTCAAGGGATTCTGGGTCTGTAAACTAGCTGAAGTCTGGGAATTGATTGAGGAGCCATGACTACATTTATCATTCAGGTTAGACTGTTCACTTGACCTATGAAATAAGATCAAATAAGGCTTTTGTATACTTTCTATTTAATTTCTAGAATCACAATGACCAATTCGCCAATGCCATAGTCTGTTCAAATCAGACTATTCTAATTGCTGCTTTGACCCTTCTGCCCAGTAGAGTAACCATGCCTGCCTTACCTTTGGCAATTGACTGTCACCACTTGGCCCCTGTCACCCTGGGAGTCAATTACTCCCATTGTATTTAGGTTTCCCAAATCAGTGACTGTAGTTCCCACCATAAGATCTGGCTGACAGAGAAGCCAATCACAGAGCTCTGTGAGGATGCCAGGGCTCCCTGGGCAAATTTGTCTCACAATGAAAGTTATGTGTTCTGGACCATCCCAGGATGGGTGAGTAGGTCTTCAATGACAAATCCACTCTAACACATCTCCCCAAACCTTGAATACCTTCCTGTACATTAAACAAAGGCAGGTCCTCCATTTCCAATTCACTTACCGTGGGCCACCTTTTGGTTCATGGTTTAGCCAACTAATCAAACCGTTAGACACACCCTTTCTTTTTTTACTCCTCAGGTTGTAACATTAAATGTAGAATCTCTGTTTTGTGAGCCTATATCAATAAATTTAGCCTGATCCAATTTCTGTTCTTTCCACCATTATCCTACACCCTTAGCATCCATTCCTACAAATATTTCCCAGATTTCTGTCTGTATAAATTTTTTAAATTCAAGTAGTTTCTTTGAAACCTACTCATGAGTCACACTTTGTACCTTACCTTTTAAGGGCCTGCTGGGACTTGAGACTAATCACAGGTGTAGGAGCAAAAAGAGGAGGTGGAGATGGGTCCTGAGGGGAATCAGCATTGTCTTCACTGGCAAATGGCTCAGGGGAGACCATTACCACTTCCTTAGGAAATGCAGGGTTAATATCCTCAGATGGGGGTGGAGAGGCTACCAGTGGGTGTGGAAAGACCTCTTCCACTGACCAAGAAAAGACTTATCATATTTTGGTGCTCTAAGACTCCAGTTCATTAAGATTTTCCCACAATTCCCATCCGAGTTTACAGGATCTCATTTTTTTTTTCCCAGTCAATACCCTCATTTTAACAGTGGACGCCCTGTGAGCCTGGGAGTTTATTTGGCTTTGTAATTCAGCCAGTCATAAGATGAGACTCAGGCTTTGATTTTCAGGGGTGTCAGTCAGCCCTGCAGCTACTGTGTGTCCTCCAGAGCACACAGAGCTTTTATGTCATTTATGTAGCACTTGGGCTAATAATTTAAATTCCTGAGCTCATCCTTTTCTTTCACTATTTTGTTCAGTGCTATCGACCTTATTATATTTGTTTATTTTCCAAAATTTATTTGGAAGTGTCATATGTATATTCTCCCAGCTTCTTGCTTTTTTTTTCTTAAGATTTTATTTATTTATTCATGAGAGACACACAGAGAGAGGGGCAGAGACCCAGGCAGAGGGAGAAGCAGACTCCATGCAGGGAACTCTTTATAAGAGCTTTCATCCAAAAGGATGTTTTAATTGCTTCTCACTATAGGCTGATGATCCCACTTGAAATAATAAGGTAATTTTTTTTTTTAATAAGGTAATTTTAATCGCCTTCTCTTTTTTGGTACCTCTCCTGTAACAGCTAAATTTTTGCATTTTCTATCATAGACATTTTTGAACATATGTGGGACTCAATCCCTGGACTCCAAGATCATGCCCTGCACTGAAGGCAGATGCCCAACCACCGAGCCACCCAGGCGTCCCAGCTTCTTGCTTTTTATAAGTGGTTCATTAGGAATATCCAACAGGGATAGTTTGCATATCTCTATTACCAGGTCATGTCAGATACCAGTGCTCTCTTTATTAGTAGGAATAGAGGCAATATCATCTTCAAATATAATCAGATTAGAAGGCCAATTCCAGAGCCACAGAACTAATTCAGAAAACTCATCCCTAAAATTCTGTTCTCTACAACCACTTTCCTTACCAAAATCGATGTCAGGGTTCTTTATATAGAGAACAAAAGTACGTAATATGTATATTACAGGCTTGTCAATATGGAGATCGAAAGGTCCTTACTCTGTTGTCTACAAACTGGAGACCCAGGAAAGCTTAGCTTATAGTTCTAATTTAAATTTATTAAACTGGGACTAGGAGAACTGATGGTGTAAATCCCAATCCAAGTCCAAAGGCTAGGAATGCTGGTGGTGTAAGTCCCAGTGCAAGAGCAGATGCTGATGTCTAAGCTCACACTGCCAGGTAGAAAAAGAGTTCTCCCTTTCTCCTCTTTTTCATTCTATTCAGACTCTGAACAGATTGGATGATAGCCATTCACGTTGGGGTGGATACCCTGCTTTGCTCAGTCTACCAATTCAAATGCCAATCTCTCCTTGAAACACCTGCACGGATGCAGCCAAAATGTTTAACTAGATATCTGTGTATTCCATGGCCCAGTCAAGGTGATGCATAAAATTAACCACCACAGTAAATGTCAGTGAATTCATCCAAAAGGATGTTTTAATTGCTTCTCACTATAGGCTGATGATCCCACTTGAAATAATAAGGTAATTTTAATCGCCTTCTCTTTTTTGGTACCTCTCCTGGAACAGCTAAATTTTTGCGTTTTCTATCATAGACATTTTTGAACATATTTCACTTTTTCTTTCTTGACCATAGAGTCTTTAGGGTAGAATCCAGGTTCGTATTCCTACAGATGAGGAAAAAAGTTCTATAAATAAGTGTATAATAGACATTCGGCAAATGAAGAAATCTTAGACTTACACAACGTATTTAGCAAGTAAAGCATATTCAAATTTAATCAGAGGGTTCAGATGGGAAACAAGACCTGCTTATAATTGTGTTTACCACAGAGTAGGGTTCTGTGTGTGCATGCGTGCGTGTGTTGGAGAGAAGAACAGGCATTGGGCTATGTCAATAAAAAAGAGTAACAGAAACAAAAATAAATGTTAACATGAAATAAATGATTTTTTTCTCTTCTTCTTTTAGTCCTCTGTGGCTTAATAATTAAGTACACTGGGATTAATCTTCTGTGTGAGTTCTCCTCTATCACCTCTACTCTAGGTGATAGAAGTATAGTATCACCTATAATCACCCAGGGAAACTGTTAATGCACAAAACATTTTAGAACTGTCTTTGCAATTAATACCTTCCAAATTTGTACCACTTTTTAAAAAGCCTTAATCATCATTTTTCTTTTTTAGAATAGAACTGATTTTTTTTGGAAAATATAAAAAGTCAGTATTATTTTATGTTTTTCCAAAAAGACTAATATTAGCCAAGGAATGATAAATCTTTCAAGCTAAGCAATATCATTTAGGGTAAAAAAAAAAAAATAAGGTACGGCTAAACACAAGTTAGATTTCTTTATATGGCTTGCAAAATGCTCAAAGGAGATAAAAAATGAGACTTCAAAAATGTTGTGATTAAGGGCAGTCACTGGGAGATGTGCTTACAGTTTGTGTGTTTTGAATATTTATTGGATACTTATGTTACAGTTTATTTTTTTAGCTATGTACCTCACATACTTTCAAGTAGAATTTGAAACACTGATTTTATGTATCTTTGTTTTTAATATTTAAGCATTATCAGAGCAAAATGTTTATGTTCCACTGACATTTTACTTTAATTTTCTTCTCCTGTGTTCTAACCAAAAGATTTCCTATCATGAAAATATATCCTACAATTAGTAGACTGAGAATTAGCTCCTAAAAATCTCTCCTCCGATGGCAGTTTTTCCTTCCTTGAGATAGTCCCAGATTGCTGATTTAGTCAAGTCAAAATTGTTTTGCTTTTTAATATCATGCAAGTGCTCTCTCAGAGATGTTTTCAGAACTCCCTGAGGGAGGCCCACAATTTCCTAGGGCAATTTATGCTGTAAAGGGACATCGAGGAGATGTTGCTTGTTTTCTCAGGGTATGATAGGATTAATGGTATTTCCTGATTTTATTCTAAAAGCCAAAAATACTGCTGCTGTGTCTGGAAAATATCTGCTTTTTTTTTTTTTTTTTAATTTACTCCTTTGGATTTTTGCTAAAATAATAAGCTAAACTGCTTCAAGGTGTACAGTATGTGCAGAACATAGAAGAGCTTTATATTTCTTCCAGAAAACCACATAGAAATTCTGAACTAATTTTATGTTGTAAATAAGGGGTTATAGATAATATTTATAACTTAAATACACTTAATTTAGAGACACAGGCTTAGTTATCATCTACTATCCTTCTACCAGTTGCGACCAGAAACAGCAGTGTGTCCCCTCATCCTCTTGCATGCCTCTGAGAATAAGATCTTGTCACATTTAAGTCCCCAGAAGTGGATAATTGGAAGAGACTCATAGAAAGCTTTAGGTAGACTATTTGGATTATAAGAAACAGAACAAAAAAAAAAAAAAAAGAAACAGAACAGACGTGCAGTCTACAAGCATACCTCATATCTCATTTTATTGCGCTTCACTTTATTGCGTTTATAGTGTATTTTTTACAAATAAAAAGTTCAAGACTTGAGTGAAAGAAGTAACTGGAGCTGTAGTGGAAATAGCAAGAGAGCCAGAGTTAGAAGGGGAGCCCCAACATGTGACTGAATTTCTGAAAACTCATGATCAAACTTGAACGGATGTGGTTCAAACAAAGTGGTTACTTGAGATGAATCTACTCCAGGTGCAGATGCTGTGAAGGTTGTCGAAATAATGACAAAGGATTTAGAATATGACACAAACTTAGTTGATAAGGCATGAGCAGGGTTTCAAGAGGATTGACTCTAATCTTGAAAGAAGTTCTACATGAGTAAAATGCATCACAACGCTACGGAGAAACTGTTCATGAAATGAACTGTCAATCAGTGTAGCAAACTTCATTGCTGTCTTATTTTAAGCAATTTCCACAGCCACCCTGACCTTTAGCAACCACCGCCCTGATCGGTCGGCAGGACATCAGCATGGAGAAAGGACCCTCCACCAGCAAAAAGATTACAATTTGCTGAAAGCCCAGATGACTATTAGCACTTTGAGCAATAAAGTGCCTTTAAATGAAGGTATGTGCATTTTTTTAGACATACATTAATGCCATTACGCACTTAATAGACTGTAGGGTAGTGGAAACATCGCCTTGGCATTCACTGGGAAACCAAAAAAAAAAAATTCATTCTGACTTGCTTCATGGTGGTATTTACTTTATTGTGGTGGTCTGGCCTGAACTCCACAGTATCTCTGAGGAATGAACTTCTAAAAGAAGTTTGTAGAACTTCTCCAATTTTCTAGAATTAGAAAGCGTCAGCCTTGGTAAATGCTCTTGTTTTCTTTCCCATTCTCTTTGAAGGCTGTCATGGGCTCCATTTTTCCCTCCTGCTGATTGGCTTCCTCAACTTATTTATACAGTTTGCTCTTATAAGTATATTTGAGGGGTGCCTGGGTGGCTTAGTTGGTTAAGCATCCAATTCTTGATTTTAGCTCAGGTCATGATCTCAGGGTCATGGGATGGAACCCCAAGCCAGGCTCCACATTCAGCAGGGGGTCTGCTTGAGATTCTATCCCTCTGCTCCTCTCCTGACTTTCTCTCTCTCTCTCTTTCTCTCTCAAACAAATAGATCTTTTTAACTGTATTTGGGACTTGCCCTTCTAGCTCCAGCTTTCTCTCTTAACCAAATTGATTGTCTGGAATCGCTTAGCTGACATTCCAAGGGAGGGAACCTGGGTCAGTTCGTATTTTAGAGCCAAGCTGTAGATTACAATTAGCCATGGATGAAGGGACTGGGTATGGGGAGTCCTATGTGAGAATATGTCTGCCTCTCATCTGCTCCTGCAGCGGGGATTGTGTGCTGAGTAGCTTCTCTTAGAAGCAATAACAGATAGCTCTGTCATAGAAACAAACGCAACACAAAGTATTAGTATCTATCAAGTCATATGGGATGCTGCCATTTAAAAATTATAGTCACCCAATCATTAAGGGTACACAGATTTTTGACTACAATAAATCCAAATAATTTTAAGTAATGTTAAAAATGAATTTAAATAGATAGTGAGGTGAAATAACAATGGGTCTAAAAAATATGGAAATGAAACAAAGATGTGTCTAATGAACAGTGAGGAAGCTACTGAAATAGGTATTTACTGTTTTAACAAGAAATCTGTAATTGTAAATCTTAATGTCATATATGTTTTTAAAAGAAAACCAAATAAATGCAATAGATGCATGGCTTTAAAATTTGAAATGCAGCCTTACAGTTTAAGCTAGGAGTTTTTGGGTCAAACTTTAGAGTCATATTTGCTTCATCTCTTTTCTTATATCCAAGGAATCACAAGTTTATATTAATTCTCCTTTTCCAATACTATTCTTTTATCAGGACTTCGGGTCATATAGACTTTGAATTGTTCTTCTGTATTTACCTGGAATATTTTCTTTTATCTTCTTCAGAGACATTAAAACGTTAAACATTTATATTCATAAGTACTATGGGAAAGCAAAGTATATAAAGTAGAACTAACAAAGTTACTAAAGAACATAGTGCAATTTCAAGTGATTTTAGAGACAAGGAGATATTAACTAAATTTGAGAAATCTTTATACTAGATACATTAATATAATTATTTTTCAAAGGTGGATAACTTTGCCATAATTAATGTGCTGAAATTATTTTAACTGTCCATTCATGTACATTATGCACATTTTCAAGGTGGGTAACGATCATGATTGATGTGCTGAGATGATTTTTAACTGCATATTATGTACCTTTTCTCAGATCCCTTAATATGATTAGATTTAAATTTAAATGGTTTTACTATATTAATTGTATTTATAAGCCAAAATTATCGACATTTAAATGAAAAGGTTTAAAACTACAGAGGGCTTAACTGAGATTTTGCTGGAACATTTCCTCAAAGTGGTTAGTTAATACACGTTTATCAGGATTACCTTAGATGCCTGCTAAAATGTGACTTCCTGAGTTTCCACTTTAATATACATAAAATTGACTCTATTAAAGATGGAACTCCTATGAAACTATGTTCATAGCGAGGTCCATATGGTCCACTTCTTATATACATTAAAATTTAAGAATCACATATTTTAACATGAAACACATCTTGACCTGACCTTTAACATTGTTTAATACATCCAAAACATTTTTAAAAATTCTCAGTGTGGCAGCCCTGCATTCATGAATTGTTTTTGTTTTTGTTTTGTTTTGTTTTTATTTGGATGAAAACTACTTCAATTGATAGACATTATTCAGGTAAATATTTGGATATCTTTACTTCTCTGCTAAGGTAATAATTACTTCCAAACAAGTGACTGACAAAGTAACTAAACCTCCTAACCCTACAAAACTCTCAGGACCCCCTGAACATGGTTCATTTTAAGACTCAATACAAATTCTGTATCTTTGCTCAGCTGACCTTTTGTTTTTAACCCAGTTGCTAAGAATGTAGTTAGATGACATTTTCAAATAGATTGAAGGCTTTATATTTCCTTTCCCTTCACCACCACCTCCTAGGTCTGCGTAAAAATTACACACATGTGGACACACACACGCTCATTCTTACATACAAAAACACATATATTTCTTTTTTAATTGATGAATTCATGCTTTTGGAAAATAAGTGATTACATAGATTTAAATTTCCTTAGCCACTAAGATACCTCGCAGGTATTATTATATTTGCCAATTTATGGATGGGTGTAATTTTATTTTCTATGATCTTTCAAAATTTTTCTATGCTGGATAATCTTCAAATGAACATTTTAAATTTCCCTAAAAAAATACCTAAGTTTTGTCAAAATTAATTTTGAAATTTTCCTTCTTAATATTGTTGATTCTTCCCCTTCAGCTAAAGTACTTATAATATTTTTAGACTTACAAGCAAGTTTAAAAAGTAAGGTATTGAGACAACTGGGTGGCTCACCCGTTGACTGTCTGCTTTCAGCCCAGGGTGTGACCCCAGGGTCCTGGGATCAAGTCCCACGTCAGGTTCCCTGCATGGAGCCTGTTTCTCCCTCTGCCTGTGTCTCTGCCTCTCTCTCTCTCTCTGTCTCTCATGAATAAATAAATAAAATCTTTAAACAATAAAAAATAAAGATAAATAAAAAGTAAGGTATGTTAGAGTATCCTTGGTTTTTACTTTCTTTTTTTTTACTAAGATAACCTAGTTCTTTTTCCATGGATTACTTGATTTTGTACTATTTTACCATATTAAGATTGTACCTCAATCAGTATAATTTCTTTCTCTCTTAAATTTTGTATTTGATAAAATATTCCAGTAAATAAATTCTACTTAGAAGTTCTAATATTTTTCCACTGATACTGTCTTTTGACTGACTGATTTAATGCTGCAATTATCAAATGTTTTGGTTTCAGGACTATTTTACATTCAAAAATTTTTGAGAACCCATGTGAACTTTTGTTTATGATGGTTATATCTATCTGTATTACCCACATCATAAATTTAAACTGAAAACAAGATAAAATACTTATTTACTTAAAATATCAACAAGCCTATTACAATTTAATAGTTAAAAGTTTCATTAAAAATTTTAACTTTCAAACCAAAATTTATTGAGAAGTGGTATTATTTCACATTTGCAAATCACTTTAATATCTGGCTTAAGAAAAGACAGCTGGATTCTCACATCTGCTTCTGTGTTTAAGCTGTTGTGACATCATATGACATCTAGTCTGTAAAATTCCACTGTACTTCTGCAAAAGATATGAAAGTAAAAATGGCAAATAATAAGTTAAAATGATTACAAACATTGTTTTGACTTTAAATACCCCCAAAAAAAGCTCTTGGGAACGCCTAGGACTGCACTTTTGAGTACTGCTGTTCTGGAGAAACACGCATGGGGTCTTAGCATCTTTCATCGACCTAGAATGAGAAGATCTAGGGAAAGCCATCTCCATCTTTTCTGTACTCTATGCATTTCACTGGCACCATAACATATAACTCTTTCTATAGAGAGATCTCTTGGGTCCCTTTACAGATATTTAGTTAATAAAAGTCCCAAGGGACCTCATAAGTAAAATAACCTGAGGTGGTCAATTATTTTGCCATATGTTTTTAAGAAAATATTTTAAATGTGGGATCTCCATGTTGTGTAATTGTAAAATGAAGTGTTTGTACTAAATGCTCTTGATTTTCCTTTAAAGGAATAACTTTTTGATTCCGTCACTTTGACTCCACAGGAGAAACAACTGCCATGAAGCAAATGCTATCATAAAGAACATTGATAGAACTATTTAATCTTAGGTAACTTAATTAGTCTTAACTATATTTGGTGTGGTAGGCTCATTTCATTTTTTTCATACTTTATTTTTTATTGAATTGTAAAAGCCATATTTTTGAAGGACCATTGACAAAGAATAATTTGTACAGAGGACAATCACGGAAGAAAAAGTCCTAGAAATCTTTTTTTGAGGATGATTTAATTCTATTCACTTATCAATTTACCTTTATTAAATATAGGTATAATGCATTTTGATATAAAAATCCAAGCAGTAAAAAAGAACAAAAAAGTAAAAGCTAATGTATTTTTCTCCATTAGCTTTCCATTTTCCAGATATATTCAATCCTTAATTTATTGTATATTCTTAGAAAAATTATTAATGCATTGGAGGTCCCATACATATACACACATACCTGTTCTCTCTCTCCCCTAATCTATACCTTTACCTACTTTCCCATTTAAATCTCTTTCTTTGAACACTTTCTATATGAAAAGATTGCTAGTTATTGATGATACAGTTGTAAGCAAAATATATTCTAACTTTTTTTCTTATAATACTAAATTTTACAGGCACTTGGAGGTGAGATAGGTGCATAAGAAAGAGAAGACTTCTAGAATTGTACATGGAGGAACTTGGTGGACCTGCTCTCCATAGAAACAATTTTTAAAAATGGAAAAAAGGCCAAACAACTAAAATCAACCATTTCATAACCCTGAAAATTATACAAGCCATAGAACAGACTAAAAATCTTCTATCCGTGAGAAATTACTGAACCTTCAGAAGATAGCAGGACTTATAGTGCTTTGACTTTGAGTTATTCCCATCACTTCTCCATCCCTAGTTCAGTGGTGTGGGGGCTTATGAAAAGCCAGCAGTCTTGCATCCAAAGGTAGGGACTGATTTCTTTTAGAGTTATTTTAAAAACCCCATCTCTAAGGCACAGTCAATATTTTGTCTGCACCAACAGCTTCTTGGAAAATATCCATTCCTGGGGTGTTGTGCCTATTTGATTTGACTCAGAACTCAGCATAGTGCAAAAAGTTCTATCCCTGGGGCCTAGCAGTCTGAAAGTAATAGCAATCTACTGCCAACATCAAAGCTGCCTAAGGCTGTTATTTCAGTTGGGAAAACAAGAGCTTGGTTAAAACTTTAAAGGCAAGTTCTAGAGAACTAAATGACCATTGGGGACTTTGAAAAGCTTTAACGGATTCCTGGGATCAAGAAAGTTGCACTCTTACAGGACTCTGTATATGCCCAGGAAAGACCTTGAAAAAGAAAAGGTCCCAGTCACTCACCTCTGTCTGAATGTAAGGCCCCATGTAAATGTGAAATGAAGTTATAAGCTGCGTAAATTTGAAGGAAGGCCTATCACACAAATCCCCTTGGCAAAGAGTGGTAGGCATACAGGCAAGCATGTAAAGAATTCTAACTAATCATTGCTTGACTACTAAATTATACTGATCTTGGGCTGAACCCTAGGATGACAGCTTAAAAATAAGAATAAGAATTTAACAAATGGTAGTTGAGAACTCAGTGGCCACATACTGCAAGGAAAAGAAAATCTACAGAATTAGTCAGGAAAGATCCTTTAAAAAATTAGAAACAAGAAAAACAATAGCAATAGCACAAACAAACCTTGGGGGGTGAGAAAGGAATCTGGTATCAGAGTTCTTACAATATGATACCTACAATGACCAGTTTTTAACCAAAAATTATGAGATTAAAAAAAAAAGTATGTTACATGCATAGGAAAAAAGGCAGCCTACAGAAAATGTCACTGAGGAGGCCCAGGCATTGTCTTTAATAGACAAGGTCTTAAAAGCAGCTATTTTAAATATGTTCAAGAAACTAAAGGACACCATGACTAAAGAATTAAAGAAAATTACAACAGGGCACCTGGGTGGCTCAGTGGTTGAGCATCTACCTTTGGGTCAGGTCATGATCCAGGGGTCCTGGGATCGAGTTCCGTAACTGGCTCCCCACAGTGACTTCTCATGGAGACCATAAGGCAGATAAATGGCAACTTTAAAGTAGTGAAAAGAAAAAATCTACTAACCAAGAATTCTCTATTCGGCAACTCTCCTTCAAAATGAAGGAGAAATTAAGACATTAATTTGATAAACAAAAATGGAGATAAACAAAAATGGAGAAAACTCATTGTTAGAAGATCTGCCCTACAAGAAATACCAAAGGGAGTCCTTTGGGCTGAAATAAAGAGTCACTAAATGATGACCTGAATTCACATGAAGAAATGAAGAGTACTGGTAAAGATAACTACACAGATAAATACAAAAGACAGTATCAGTATGTTTTTGTTTGTATTTCCTTTCTTCTCTGTGATTTAAAAGATAATTCATAAGGCAATAATTATAAAATTATGTTGGTGGCTTGTAATGTATGAAGATACAATAGCACAAAATCTAGAGGTAGGTATATTGGAGAAAAGTTTTCATATAATATTGAAATTAAGTTAGTATTAATCTGAAATAAATGATTTTACAATAAGATGCTAATTGTAATCCCTAGGTAACTACTAAGAAAATAAGATAGGGAGCCATGTATTTGAGGTCAGCCATTTTTTGAAAAGTCATCCATCATATAAAGGAGAGATCGCACTCTGGATCACAGAAAAAGAACTGGGTGTTTGCAGTTCAAGGAAAGCAGGTATAGCTCCAATTGCTTGTTAATGAAATGGGATGGTTATTTAAAAAATGAAGTTGATATCAGCATAAATTTAATAGTAAGAAAGGCTGGATGATTTAGTATGTTAAAAAAAAAAATCACAGGCCCAAAATGGAGTCACTGATGCCAGGTCATGCCACCAAAGTGGGGCTCAATGCCTAATTGTACTTTCACCCTCCCCCAGAAATGTAGTCTTAATTGATCTGTCAAGAATTTTCTGGTCAGCACCAATGAAATAGTCTGTCACAAAGGCCTCTCTATCCCTTCAAGGAAGACAAAGTAAACCACCAAATAAGATCCTTTGATCCCCAAAGAAAGGTGACCTCACCCAAAATAATATATTTTTTTTCCCCTTTCTTATGACTTCCTTGCCCTGCCTTTAAAAATCTTTCTCTTTCTGGAGCCTTTTGGAGCTATCCTCTACTTGCTAGATGGAATGCTGCTTGATTTGTGAGTTGATTAATAAAGCCAATGAGACCTTTAAAGTTCACTTGGTTGAATTTTTGTTATTTAACAATTATTATTTTGATTTGGAAATAAGAATTCCAATGTTGATTTTTTTATACTTAAGATTTAATGAAGATTAAAGAGAATGTGAGTAGGACCTCATTGAGACTAGTTTTGACATTTAAAATAAATCAGAAAAAAATCCTCACAAATATTAAATCCATGTTTACTTACCTTTCTTTAATGTTTGGAATATAAATTTGTTCTAGCCACCTTATCCTTTACACAGAATTTAACTTAGTTTAGTTTAATTGCTTTATTATTTCCGATTATGTTAATCTGTAAAGGCATAGTTTTAGGCTTCCCTTCAGCACAATGTTAGGGAATCTCTGTGGCTTTTTCTTATCTTGGTTCCTTTGTTTTCTTGATCTTAGGTGAGAACTTTCTTATTTTATTCCCTACTTGGATGGAACATTTCCTCTTGAGCTTTCTGAGACAAACTGAATGATAAGTGTTTTTGTTGTTGCTGAGATTTTTCATGTGTGAAAATGTCTTTGATCTTCCTTTACTTTAAATTAATAATTTGGCTTAGTATAGAGTTCTAATTTGGAAATAATTTTTCCTTAGATTTTGAAGATATCTTTTTATTGCCCGCTAGCTTTTGTTGCTGCTATTAACAAATCTAGTGCTATTAATAATTTTAATTTTGTTCTAAAACCTAATTTTTCCTTTTTGAAGATATTCAAGATCTCTTTGCCCTAGTGTTCTGAAAATTCGCAGTGATATCTATTGGTTTGGTTCTCATTTCATCCATTTGCAGGACAATTAGTGTATCTTTCCTATCTGGAAATTGAAGTAATTCTGAAAATGTTTCTTGCATTATTTCATTATTGATTTCTTCTCCATTTTTGATGTTATCTTATTTTGACACTGTTGTGATGTATATTTGGTACCACCTTCAATTTTAAAAAAGCACTCTCATAATTTTCTTGTCTTTGTCTTTTTAATAGGGATTTCTGAGGGATTTCTGAGGGATTTCTGAGGGATTTCCTCAACTTTATTTTCCAAGGATTTTGTCAAACTTTAATTTTTTTTGGTTTTGGCTATCAAATTTTTAATACCTAGCACTATTGTCCTATTCTCTAAATGCCTGTTTTTTTGTTTTAAATCACATCTATCTTGTTCTTGTTTAGTGAGGTTAAATAACTTTCCTTATCTCCTTAAAAGTGATATATATTCGTATATATATTTGAAATTTTTCTCTTCCTTCTTAATTCCTGTTTTTCCAATTGCTTATTTTCATTTTGTTCTCTACACAGGATGCAATAGGCTTTCTTCAAATATCTGGTAATATTTCATGTTTTTTTTTTGCTTATATATAAGAGTGGGACAGTTAAAAGCTGATTGGAAGCACTGTATGTATAATGAGTCTTTATCAAAAGGTAATCAGGCTGCATAGTTCATTGACTATCCTTCAATGTCATTATCTTCCGATGCTGTTATCCTGGTCTGGTCAGATTCTTATCTCTGATTTTCTGTGAGAGCTGGAACAAGCCTGGTGGTCAGAGGTCTTCTGGTTATCTAGTGTGATAATAAGCCTGGAGCACGCTTCGTTCCCTTGGTAACCTCTCTGTATTTTTATGCTCAACTATGGCTGGTAGCTTGTGGTGCTGGGACACTCTGTTTGAATCTTGCTAGAAGGTAACGCTTCAGCCTTCTGCCTCAGTAGGAGGTGGAAGAAGTTTTTCAGACACACAGAGTTGGAAAAATATTTAAGAATGAAAATGTTCCTAAAGTCCTTAACCTGTTTTTCGTTGTCTCATTCCAGAGGTAACTGGTGCTGAATCCCTTGAGGGTGTCATGGTACCAGTAGGTTAATTTTGACTCTTCCACAGAGGGGGCTTGCAAGATAGCACTCTCGCATCAGGAGTCTACTTTGTTTTCCTGACACCAAAATGTTATTGTTGCTGTCCCCTTTTTTATTTAATGTGTATGTTTGTGAGTTTATGGTTTCTTTTTTTAAAAAAATCCATTTTTAATGATTTGTGGATGGTGGGAGGAAGTAAAAGCTACTGTGAGTATTCAATCCACCAATTTTTAATCAAAGCCAAGGGTTTGTCTGCTTCTTTTTTGTTTTTCTTTAGAAATGTAACTAATGTAAATAAGCTAAAGTTTATGTAATTGGATTAGAGAAGGAGATTATGAGATGAATAAATTGCTTATTTAAATTGAAGTTTTAAAAAACTTCTTATCATTATAAGTAACCTTATAATAAATACAATGTAACTAAAACTTTGTTTTTATTGCTGTACATACAACAGGCACCATTCCAAGAAATTTATAGTATTGACTTACTTACTTTTCACAAAAGTTTTCGTGGTATACACTACTGTAATTTCTCTACCTCTGTCTCTCTTTTTACAAATGAAGAAATTTAAGCCCTTATTCTTCATTATTGTTTTTTTTATGGTTTATGTTTAACAGGTCTATAATAAAGAATCTTATAAATGAGGTGTGTAACTAAGGTAACGTTACCAACAAACAAAGTATATATATCAGCTTAAACACAATAAATGTTTATTTCTTGCTTATATAAGGTCTATAACAAATGCTGCTAAATTGCAGGCCGCTCTCTTCCAAGTAGTGATTCATGGCTCAGGTGCCTCTGGCTTTATGCCTTGCTATGTTCCAGCTGTACTTTCAAGGTTTCTGTGCTTGCTACATCAAGTTGGAGGAATGGGTTAAAGACAGTGGAGAAGGCACAATTCTTCCTCAAGGATCTTAACCACGGATGTGACACATTCTATTGTCATATTCTATTGACATATTCTATTGTTGAGAGATTCTTACTTGCCCAAAATTGATTTTGAGGAATTGTGGAAAATGTATTCTTTCTTGCTCTGTGCCAAAAAGAATAGATAGATATGCTTGTTGGACTCCTAACCAAACCGCCACAATTTGCCCTCCAGTATCCATACATCTCTTCTTCCACGTCTAATCAGGAAATGGCAGGACTAGTTTTAATTGACCCATGCCAATCCATTGGTAATACCAAGCTACTTTCTCTGGTATGGAAAAGTAACACTGGCTTCTACTGTCAGAAAATGTTTGTTAAACTCTTTAATATTTACACTTTAATTTACTAAATTTTATAAAATGCATTTCAAATGTTTTTCTGCAAAGGCTTCAGTGCCTTCGAGAGGCAACACCAAGGCTCTGTGATTAGACTCTATGGGTTGAATCCTGGCTCCACTGTTTACATCTGTGTGACAGATGCAAAGACCTAGTCTCCCATGCACCTATACGCTAGCAGAGACAGTACCTATCTCACGGTGGTGTTGTGAGGAAGAATGAATTAACATTCAAATGCACAACACCTATAAATGCTAACTATTACTACTCACTTTTAGTAATTCTCAGTAACTCACATAGTGTATTAGGAGCAAGGAGGGACGCCTGGGTGGCTCAGTGGCTGAGCATCTGCCTTTGGCCCAGGGCATGATCCTGGAGTCCCGGGATCGAGTCCCACGTTGGGCTCTCTGCATGGAGCCTGCTTCTTCCTCTGCCTGGGTCTCTGCCTCTCTCTCTCTCTCTCTCTGTGTCTCTTATGAATAAATAAATAAAATCTTTCCAAAAAAAAAAATCCTACTGATTTCAGATTTATTGATGAGCTTGTAGGAAGAGACTACACTGCCAATAATCCGTGTATGAGAGAGTGAGTGAGTGAGTGAGTGAGTGAGTCTATATAGAAAATTTGCACAGATGGAGGTAGAATGTTGCAAGAGCTTTGACATGATGGCTTCTTCCTTTTATCATATGTTCTTAAGTAAGATGCAGCGTTATCTGGCTTAGAGAGGGATGGAAGTTGGGGATAAGGGCTTAATGATGAATATTTGTTACAGATTCCTTCTCTATATGTATTTTACTCCTATGTCCTCTTAATCTCTTGTGCCCTAGGAGAGAAAAAAAGGCTTGCAGATTCTTACTTAATCTTTTTTACCCCTAAACTCTACTGATGGATGACTACAAATCTGGGGCCCACTGGTCCTTGGGTTATGAGCCCCTGGCTAATAAACCCTGTCCCTGGAGAAATTTTTGATAAAAGCACCAAGGTTGTATTATTCCTATTTAGTCTGATCCTCTAAAGTTCAGGGTTGATGAGAGATTGACTATTCAGAGGACTAATTGAAGTACTGAATGAGGACAGAACTTTAAGAACTGAATTTGATTGGAGGTGGATTCTTGATTTATGTGAAAATACATAAGAAGTGTACACCAATTAAGCTGAACCCAATCTCTCTAGAGAAAGTTTTATGTGGTCACAGGAAAGCAAAAGTCAGAGTTATATACATGCTATTTCACAATAATTTATAATTGTCTATGTAAAATTTGGTTCGGGGACGTCTGGGTGGCTCAGTCACTTTGGCTTCTGCCTTAAGCTCAGGTTATGATCCCCAGGGTCCTGAGATAGGGCCTCACGTCTGGCTCCCTGCTCAGTGGGGAGCGTGCTTCTCCCTCTCCCTTTGCAGCTACCCCTGCTGAGCTCTCTCTGTAAAATAAATAAAGTCTTTAAAAAACAACAAACAAACGAAAAAAACAAAAAAGCACATTTTAAAAAAATAGAAAATTGGCTCTGTCTTTGAAAGGTTTTAATCAAGTAATATAGCAACGGTCACCCCTCTACTTTACTATTTATAGGTGTTTTCTGGATATTTCCCTCAGAAATGCTTGGTTTATATCTACCTTCCTTTTCATTCTCATTGTCGCTACTTTCGATAGAATGCTGCAGTGTTTAAGAAACTGAACTTTGAAAAAAAAAAAAAAAGAAACTGAACTTTGGGTGAGGGGTGAATTCACATCCTGGTTCAGCTAAATTTTGACAGTGTGTTAGGGAAATTATCTGACATTTCTGAACACTAATTCTCTCTTCTGTAAAAAGGGGATAATATTAAACTCATAGGATTGTTGAGACAAAATGGAATTATGTGTACAAAATAATTGTCTCCGATTGGTAAATCCCCATTAGCTAATCTTCAAAAAGTATCTTTTGATTAAGGTACTCTCTTGAATAAAAACCCCATTGCCTGTGGAATAGAGTCAAACTTTTTTTGCCCAGAATTAAAATGAATCTCTTCTTTGAATAGAAATTACATTTCATCCTTATTTCCAAATTTTATCCCGTGCTTGGTAAAGTTGAGTATTATTCTCCTGCCTTTGCTTTGCTCTTCTCTCTTAAATGCTTCTCTCCTGACTCTATTTGAAGGTACACTGTAAACCCTCAAAACCCAGCTTCGACTCTATTTTCCCCAACAATAAATTGCCTTCCAGCCTGATGTGTACTTTCCTTTGTATCTTATAAAATTGCATATTGCTTGTTTATGTGTCTTCTTTTTACTACACAAGTTTAATCTTAGTCTCTCAATGTCTGGTATTACGCACTTCATATAGTAGAGATAATTTAACATTTGTTAATTTCCTAGATAATTTAACTTTATGATTTGTTAGATAAACAAATGAGCAAATACATAAAAAAATAAATATACCATGCGGAATGTCTTTATTGGCCTCTATGTTATCTTCATAAACTTAACTACTCAAGGAAGAAAAAAGAAACCTTGATTCATCTAAAATATTTGCAGGCTCAAAGCTGTTGACTTAACCTCAGAATATCTAGAATCAGTTTTCTGTTACATGGACTGAGAGAATCGCAGAGTCTCAGAGCCAGACGCGTGATTCCCTTTTGGAGACTCATCACCAAGAAGTTACTCAGCTTCTTCTTAATCATTTTTACTTCGGAGGAAATCCCTAGTGAATACAGCCTAGTCTACTTATAAGCCAATATAATTACTGGAGAATTTGATTTTTCTTCTGTTGAAACATTTTTTTTAACGACTTTCCCTCACCAATCTTCATTTATTCAAGGTCTGTCTTGCGCTGGGTACTGCACATACTACTCTACATAAAATATCCCATTGAGAGTAGTCACATGATCACTTCTAAGATCAACGTATCTGAAACTTCCTTCCCTGCTTGCACTGTTGGTGTGCCATTTGTAAGCCTGGTAAGGAGTCTACTCACAAAGAAGAATGGTAGAAAATGAAATTTGAGTAATTGTGCTTTTGGTTAAGTCAATATACCGCAGGTGAAACAGAACTGCCTTATCCCTTGATAATTGTTGCTCTTATTTTGAATATAAGTAAAAATTGTTTCTAATGTTTCCTTTCCATGCCCTGTTTCATTCTCTGCTGTTTCTTTGCCTCATCAGCTTTGCATCTGCTCCCGTCTTTCCATTTGCTGTCTGTGACCCTTTATTTCTGAATTCTTCCCGGTAAGAGCATATTATTTCCATACGTTTCCTCTTCATCCGAATCACTTGCTTGTCTTGGCAGAGTTTCTGCTTGGAAGTTTTCAAATGATGCGCCTGCGTTGTGAGGTTTGCCTGTGTACTCTTACTTGACTTTACTATAGACTTTCTTTTGGCACCGAATGCTTGCTAAGCACTTTATTTATGTTATCAGTTATTTTACTAAAAGTGATAAATGTAAAATTAAAATGTACAAAAATATGTGAAGTAAAATATAAGTTCATATCCTATTCTGGTTTCTCAATTTCCCTCCTTAGAAGCAAACATGTTTCTTTTTTATCCTTCTAGGATTTGAAGGAAATTAATAAGCCACCAAACATGAAAGAAGATTTCACTCTTCTTTATGGCTGAGTAGTATCCCATTGTGTATATATACACACATAACTCATCTTCTTTATCCATTCGTCTATTGATGGACACTTAGATTGTTTTCATAGCTGGGCTATTGTAAATAATGCTGTGATGAACATACGAGTACATATATTTTTTTTTCAAATTAGTGTCTTTGGATCATTTGGATACTCAGAAGTGGAATAGCTGGATCATATGGTAGATCCTTTCTTAATTTTTTGAGGAATCTCCATACTGTTTTCGGTAGTGACTGCATCAATTTGCACTCCCACCAACAATGTACAAAGGTTCCCTTTTCTTTAAATTTTCTACAACACTTGTTATTTCTTGTCTTTTCGAAAATGACCATTTCAACAAGTGTGAAGTGATAACTCATCGTGGTTTTGATTTGCATTTCCAATAACTAGTGAGCTTGAGTGTCTTTTCATGTGCCTGTTGGCCGTCTGTATGTCCTCTTTGAAAAAAAAATGTCTGTCCATTTTTTAATCAAGTTTTTTGTTTTTTATGTTAGGTTTGTGAGTTCTTTAAATATTTTTGGGCATTAACCCATTATCAGATATATTATTTGCAAAGATCGCCTTTTTTCTGATTATCATTTCCTGTTCATCCAGTTTTTAGATCTTCTCATGTAAATTTGTTGTGTTTAAGGAGGTGAATTCAGGGTTTTCTTAGGCTGCTGTCTTGAACCCCAGTCTCTGCTATAAATTTTTAAAATTATCTTTTTAAAAAAGAGATTTTATTTATTTGACAGAGAGAGAGAGTGAGTGAGCGAGAGAGAGAGACAACGGGCAGGGAGAGGGGTTAAGGGAGAGGGAGACACAGACTCCCCGCTGAATAGGGAGCCCGGGCTCAATCCCAGGACCCTGAGCAGAAGGCAGATGCTTAACCAACTGAGCTGGCCAGGTGCCCCTAGAATCTATCTTTACAAAAGTTTTAAATACATGTTATTACTCAGATCATTTTTATATATAATACAGATCACAAAAATGGACCAGTTATGACTCAGAAAATTTTTCCTGTTATTTTATCATTAACAAGAGCCCCCCTGGCTGAAAAAGCAATTCTGTGTATTAGTGTTGTTTTGAGACCAAGTGCAACAGGCACAACCCTTTTTTTTTTTTAACCTACCTATGCAAGTAAGCTGTTTTGAACTTTTGATTTATATAATTAACCTTCACTAACTAGATTTTGATTAGGCACAGAAACATTGTTGCATCTAAAGACTCCTTGCCTGAACTGCCTATTGGAGAAAAAGAGCAAATCAATTTTTGCATACACATCAGTCATAAGAATCATATCACTAATGCACCTTGAGAATTTGATTCCTTCAATATGGAAGATGTAGCAAATGTTAATGATCGCTTCCTTATGTACTGAGGGGAGTGCAAGATCATGAAGGGCAATACGTGAGACATAAAAAAAAATCACCTGTGCAATGATTCTCCATATTATTGCACCTAAAAAGGAAGTTAAAGTTGTTCATGAGTTTTCCAAATAATGAATATGAGGTATAGTGTGCTGATATTAATTTGTATATCTCCTCAAGTGCTTGGTTAATAGCTAGCAGAAACTTAAAGAAAAAAGATAGTTTTAGGACAAATTTCCTATATACGAGTATATGTATGTAGTACACACATATACATGTATGTGTATATATATGCATCTATATCTCATATCTACTTTATTAATTACATTATTTAGGTTTTTTATATAATTACATAAATTTTATTCACTTCATATTTGAAGGACTGAAAAATTTGAACTAACTCTCCTAATGTCTAGTGTATGTCTTCTTACTTATTGATTACAGTTTCATGAACTTCTGCTGTTATATCCTCATAGGAATTGTTTCTGTCGATATTGTCAGCTGACCTTCTGGTTTCTAACATTTTTAAACAAATGCACGTCATCTGATACCATAATTTTGACCTCTGCTTACTTTTCATTGGTATGTACCTATGTTATTGTTGCTTCTCCTTTAAAAAACTTTGTATGGATAACTTTGCCTCAGGGGTATCTCACAGCAGTACGTGGGCTTTTTGTTTGATTTAATAATAATATTTTTAGTAGATTAATTCAATTCATTTACATTTATACTAATGGCAGGAATTTTGATCCTAGTTCTGCAATATTATTTTGTTATGTTATCTATGATTATAATCCTTTATTTTTCTCTTGGTATCACACAGGCCCTTCTCCAGGTACTTCATACTACAATTGAAACATGCATCTTTTCTCTCTTCATGTTCAAGTTCCCTATCACTGCTCATTTGTGTGCTCTGCTTTCTCTTGATTGCAGTGACACCTAATGTCAGAATCAGAGAGTATCTTTAGCTCAGTCCCCCAAGTGACTGGCCTCTTCATGTTATAGCTCATGTTCTCAGCAGACAGAAGTCCTTAGAATAACTTGCTTGGCCATGAAAAACACGACAAAAATGGAGTTAAAATTTTGTTTAAAATAAAAACGGAACTAGTACTTAAAGCTATTTGAACCATAAGTTTTCAAAACTGATTCCTGAGAGATGTCTTCTCTTTACAACATTTGTATATTTTTGGAAAATATCTTATACAATACATCAGTCCATCTCATTGTTAAATAATCTTCCTACTTCGTTTCTGGGCTTCATGGGCTCATATGAATAATAGGTACAGTAAGAAATAAGGGAACTAATGTTTACTGGGAATTCATCGAACATCATTTTTATTTTTTTAAAGATTTTATTTATTTATTCATGAGAGACACACAGAGAGAGAGAGAGGCAGAGACACAGGCAGAGAGAGAAGCAGGCTCCATGCTGGGAGCCCAATGTGGGACTCGATACCGGGTCTCCAAGATCACGCCCTGGGCCGAAGGCAGGCGCTCAACTGCTGAGCCACCCAGGTGTCCCTCAAACATCTTTTTTATATTCATCTTTTTATGTGTTCCAAAAAGAGAGGGCAACTGACCTTGTACTCTCTATCTCATCTCCAGTAAGTTCGAGAGAGCCTGGTCCAGAGTAGGACCACATGTGTGGGAAGGAGCTGTTCACGTTCTGTCTCTTTTCCTGCTCTCGTCATTTCATCCTCAGAACACCTCTGTAAGATGAACAATATCATTTCTTTGTATTAGTAACTTGTCTGCGATAACTCTTTTTAAAGTCTTATTATTTGTATGTGGATCTAATTTTACAACTGCATTGTAAATTGCATAGTCTCCTGGTGTTTGTACCTATACTATTTAAATAGAATATCTTTGGATTGCTATCTACTTTCTTTGGGTACCATCTACCTGTAATATGAAAAGTGATTCAAATTAGCATTTGTCACCCTGCTTTCATTTATTCAAGCCTCTGATTTTACTCAGTAAATAGAGTAGTCCCCACTTCTCCATGGTTTTGCTTTCCCTGGTTTCAGTTAACCCAAGGTCAACTGCAGTCGGGAAACAAAAGGATCCTCCTCCTCCTGGCCTATGGTCAGAAGGGCGATGGTAGTCTCATGCTCCATCACAGTGCCTATGTCCTTCACCTCACTTCCTCTCATCACGTAGGCATTTTATTATTGCACATCATCACAAGAAGAAGGGTAGGTACAGTACAGTAAGATATTTTGAGAGACCGTATTCACATAACTTTTGTTATCATATATTATTTTAATTGTTTTATTTTATTATTATTTATTGTTGTTAATCTCATGCTGTGCCTAATTTATAAATTTAACTTGATCTTAGGTATGTACACATAAGAAAAAAACATAATATGTATAAGATTGGGTACTTCAGGCATCCATTGGGGGTCTTGGTACATATCTCTCATGGATAAGGGGGGATTACCACAATATTTTCTTACGGCCTTTTTATCTTTTTGTAATTATGTTTATACTTTTAATGCCTTATTAGAGAGTATTATATCATATCCATCAAATTTCAAATACTACAGATGAGGCAATCAACTGATTTCCTCCATCTATCAATTTTTGTTAAATATATACTCTCTATACTTTCAAGCAATATCGTATTTACATTCTCTTTTGTCACTCTAATCGTCACATTAAAAAAAAAAAACCTCCTAGTTCTACAATTAAATACATTAAAAACTGATTGCCATTTTTGCCCTTAAACTTCCTATTTTATCTCTTGGCTGATTGAAACTCATTCTTTAATAGTTTCCCAGAGAGGTTCATGGGAACACTAAGTGGATATTATAACATTTACAAGTACTGGTCTCTTTATTCATATGCTTTGTTCACACTCTCTTGGAGGACACTTCATCGGTTGCATAACTGCAATATTTGTGTTGAATATTGCTAAGAGATATCTGAAGCCAGTCTAAATTTTTCCCAATAAATGATGTGAAGATTGTTCATGAATATCGACATGCTTCTTTATTTTTAAGATATGATTACTTTATAGGATAACTCTCAGTCTTTACTTTTCTAGATCATTTTTCTTTGGGACAAAAATTACAGAAGCAAAGGAAATCAAAAGAGACCAGTTTATTCAGCACTCTACCAATAAATTTGAAAACCTAGATGACATTGATATAAGTCAAGTATAGTTTACACAAACTGACTTCCACAGAGAAGGAAAATTACCAGATTAATTTTTATGTATCTAGAAGAGGTCATCTTGAAGAAGACCTTCAAGAGTCAGATGACATAGTGGACAGTTTCTGTGTGTGGAACAGGTGAGAAGGGACGAATTCAAGCCATTGACTTGAGAAACTTGAAAGTGAACAGGCAATGGGGAGGGTATTGTTCAGCAGGGAAAGCCTCCATGAAAGCATTGTCTAAGCAAGAAGCAGAGTCAATATTTGAACATAAGAGATGCTCGTGGCCTCAGTGCCAGCCTTCAACAATTTCATCAGTCAAGGAAGAATTTTTTTCTCTCCTCTGTTTCCTCCACATTCCTTCCTATCCACCTTCCTCCCCCAGCTTCAACCCCAAAGTAGCCAATGGTAACATGGATGTAGGAGTGGAATAGAACAGTGAGATGGAAATGATTAAAGAATCCAACCAATCCAAGAGTCTTTTCCTCTTCACAAGTTTCAGAGCCTCAGTCAGGTCAGACTAGGGAGAGAGAGCACTTTAAATTGAATTAGAGATTGAACAGTTGACTTAGCTTTGATGGAACTTTTTAATATCTGAAATTGAGCTCAGTTTTTAATACCATAAATTTCCTGAAGAGAATATGGAATCTTCCAAGATTTCCCTTAGAGATGGGGAAGAATGATCGAAAGAGTAAGTATAAAGACAGCAGAGAGAAAGAATAAAATTACTTTGTGCTTGTACGCGAATGCCTTCATTCAACTGATTGCATATTTACGGTGTTAAGATATACAATACAGTATATTCTTTATCTAAACATATGCATGCAGTAAAAAGTATGAAGATGTGGTTGAAAAATAAACACCAAACTCAGTATTTTGCTTACCATCATGCTCACAGTAGAGAATACTATCAAAGAGGAGTGAATAAGAGGTGCCAAACATATTCGTAATATTTCATTTCTTAATCTGGGTGATAGATACACAAGTGTTCATCCCTTTATTCTCATTCTTTTGTTGCTGAAATAGTTCACAATAAAACAAAGCAAAATAAAAGGAAAATGGACATTTCTTTTTCTGCTCTTCCAAGGCATGTGATGAAAGAGGAGAAGTATATAAGCAATATCTCTTTTTTTCTTGAGCATATGTTGATTATAAGCTATTTTTCTGGAAAAATTTATCTCCTGAAAGTGTTTAGTGCTCATGTCTTACAAAAGATAATATAGCTGGGGTGTTCCTCACCTGCATGGGATTTCTACAGAATTGGATCAGTTTGATCTAAAGCAGTGTATGCAAGTAGCTCTAACTTCCCACAGAATGTTTGTATTTATACCCAAATCAAGTTGTCTTACTGTTAACGCATCGTCCATTTACTGTTACGGCATTTTGTAATCTCATTTTAACATCTTTTTTTTTATTATTTATTTTTATTTTATTTATTTATGATAGGCACACAGTGAGAGAGAGAGAGAGAGAGAGAGAGAGAGGCAGAGACACAGGCAGAGGGAGAAGCAGGCTCCATGCAGGGAGCCCGACGTGGGATTCGATCCCGGGTCTCCAGGATCGCGCCCTGGGCCAAAGGCAGGCGCCAAACCACTGCGCCACCCAGGGATCCCCTCATTTTAACATCTTGAACCTAGCTAGCTTCAAGGACCAGCTGTTGGAAGATCAAGGTCTACTCTACCTGCTATGTCTTTCTGATTTTCCATTTCAGTCTCACATCTGAAGGAAATTCTCCCTCCCTTTCCATCACATCTTGATATATATGCCATATCTCCCGAATCTGGAGTACGATAAGGCTCATGTCCTAATTCAGTTTTAAACTATTCTTTCTGAGAAGCCCTCCAACGTGCTTTTCCTCTCATAACTTAAAGTATGGCATATATTCTACATTTTCATAGACCCTTCAAACAATACTTTTCTATATTTGGTGAAAGCATATTGATCATTTTTCCAAAATGTAATACTAAACAGATAAAAAATTTGCTTTACTTATATAAATATTACTTTCATACACAAAGTGTTCGATGACTGTCTACGAGAAGAAGTCCTGACTCTGTAGCAGAGCATATCAAGCCATTTGTTTTCTGAACCTAACCAATCATTTGGCCTAACAGCCTATTTCTTCCAAATTACACCTTCATCTAGTTATGCTAAATTACCTGGTTTCCTATATAGACTCAAACTCTCATTCTACCAGATTTGAACATGCAATTCCATCTTTGTCCAAGACAATTCATGTTATTTATGTCATTCTTTGTGAAAGTGTTCAGAACCACAAGTTTTAGAATTTAATTGATTTGATGCACATTATTGCTATATATCAGTTACTGTACTAGGCATTAAATATGGTCTGCACATACACAGTTCTTCCCTTCAAAACAGAATGTGATATGGAGAGACATACATGTGATACTAATAGTATATTAGTGTCGTAAAAAGTAACTATATGGGTAATAAAAAGAAAGGGACCAATTATATTGCATAACGTGCTAATTGCTAGTATGGATCTCCTTTGACAGTGAGTTCTAGCTTACTCATTTCTGTATTTTCAAAGTTGGAGTTGTTGTAGGGATTCAGTAAATGAATAGTAAGCTATTGTCCATATTCCTGACAAAATAGGTTAAAGGGCCCACCCATCTATTTTACAAGAAGCATGATCAAAACAAATGAAAAATTAATACCTATGTTGTTCATCTGTTTGGCATTTTTACTGTTTTGTTAAGATATGAATGTAATTTGTGCTTTTTGTTTTAACTTCTCTGCTCATTAGGTAGAAATATCTCTTTTTTCTTGAGCAGAAGTTGATTATAAGCTATTTTTCTGGAAAAGCTTTATATAGTCTATTTGATCATACCATTAAGAAAGCCCCACTGACTTTTTTTCATGCAGTAATTGAATCCTCCTGCCCCCAGCTTTTTGTTTTGTTTTAGTTTATTAAATGCAAACTAAAGCTTTATATACAGCATATTATATTTCCTAGGTGTGTCTGTCAATGGGAAGTCTGAGCATATCTGTATAATTAAACCCCACAGCACAAATGCTATAGATCTGAGGAGGAAATGAATTGGCTATAACCAGAAGCAAGTCGTTCTTTAGCAGCAGTTATAAAAACAAGCAAAATCAATCTTATCAGGACCTGTGATAGCTCCACAATATCTCTAAGCAAGATTTTTGATCTCGTTAAACATTTTCTGCTTTAATAAGAATATGTCAATTTTTGTGTATATATTTGTGCTGGGCAGTGTGAGGATCCAGAAAAACATATTTAAATGTTCTGGGTCCTGCTCTTACAGCCCAGGGTTCATTTTCAGGATCCAAATACCTAAATGGTAGTATTTCTTCAGCTTAGGATATTCCAGGAAACTTCTGACATGGTTTTATACATTTTAAGTGCCAAACATGAATAACATTTTCTTTAACAAACTCTCACATCTTTTGAATAACAAGGTCAGCTAATTAAATTAAGCAGAGACAAGGATAAATTTCTAGAGGATGATATTCTCTCCTGCCTGGTGATGAGGGGTATGAAAAAGATAGGACCTGAAGCTCTCTTTTTTGTGGATAATAATCAACCTTTTTTTTTTTTTTTTAAAACTAGGACTGACCCTTCCCCTTAGGGCAGTTACCCTATTGCAAATTCTTTCCCTTCTAGGCTGACCTCGATATTAGTTTTTACCTGATTTCACATGTGTGGAAATTTTATGGAAAAACCCAATGTGACTTTTGATTGTGTTGAAACAATTCATGAAACTAACCAGAATCTCATTGATGCATCAGAAGCACTGTTGCTGGGAGGTTAAGGTCTCCCTTCTATGGGCATCCAAGAACTTAAGAACACTTGATTTACTGACATGAGATCTCATTAATGTTACCTCGAATTAAAGGACTTATTGGCAAAAGGAGATGCACTAATATGTGCATGCCCACAAGATCCAAAGATCCCAGCATATCCCATTCATTTAGAAGCAGCTGACTTGAAAAATTGTAGATTATTTATTCATGAACAATATCTATGAAAGTAGGGTGATAACATTGATAAATATGACTTGTTTTAGAAGCCAATGTCTTCTAGAATTTCACTTTCCTGTGTTTTGCAGTTATATTTAATGCCATTTAAAATCTCTAATCCCCAAAAACCATATATTCTCTAAGATTTTATTCTTTCCATTGGCAGTTTTTCTTACTACGTTTTCCCCTAATATAACCTCTGAGATTAGTTCGGGCCTTCTTAAATGTTTATTTTCTCCATGGCATTATTCTAGCCAGCTGCTGGGAGTAAATTAGAATGCAGTCTGTGAGGGTGGTAAGAATAGAAAAGGTTTGAGGCATTTTGAAGTATAAATAATAGGTCTTAAGCTGTTGAGATATGGAGAACTGAAGTGTATAAAGAGGACTTTTAATTTGCAACCTATAAAATCATACTGACCAGAAACCAAAAAGGATTAAAACTACCTATAGATTTTAGGGACGCCTGGGTGGCTCAGCGGTTAAGCGTCTGCCTTTGGCTCAGGTCGTGATCCCGGAGTCCTAGGATTGGGTCTTGGGATCCCGTCCAGCATCAGGCTCCCTCTGCCTATGTCTCTGCCTCTATCTGTGTCTCTCATGAATAAACAAATAAAAATCTTTTTTTAAAAGTACATATAGGTTTTAGAAACCAAAAGAAGAATATGCCTTGGATTTTTTTCATGATGACTTTGGAAACTTCATTTTGGAATATTCCTCTAACTGAAGAATTATTATGCAAGCTAAATTCTTGATTAAAAAAACAATTTGTTTTCATTCATCTTCAAAGGCACATTATTTTATAATGGCATAGAAACTAATTAATTTATGTACAAACATTCCAGGCAAATGAGATTGTTTGGCAGTCTCTGAATTCTTTTCCCATCATCCTAGGCAAAGGGGTTGGGGCTCTCCATAACTACTATGCTGATAATTCATTTTGTCCTGTCTTGCCAAACACAGAGTGTGATAACCCTTCTTCAGATAGGGGTGCACTATTAAAGATTTCACCATGAAAGCGAAACATATCAAGAAAAAGAGCAGGAACAGAAGTCATCTGTGTGGACCTGCAGGCAATTCTAATTGCAAAGCATGCTAATGTATGCAAACTTCATTACAGACACACCAGGCATCTGTTGTACTTCCAGGATAGCATAGAAACTCTCCAATAAACAAAGCTCTTGGAGAGAATATAGGCTTCTGATTATTCTAAAATACTGCCTTTTACCATCAACAAAGATGACAGCCTTGTTCATAAAATTAAACATATTTCTGTCTCATGCTCCCTTTCCTTTAGTAGGAAGGTGTCTGAGGAATTAATTTGTCTTGGCATGTTTTCTTAGAGGAGGAAGTGAGTTTTGACTGTGTACCCCTCTATGACATTGGATGACACTGGTTGAACACTCATCTGTTCCAAATGTGGAAGGAACATTTGATCGGGAAGTCAAGACGAGTTCATATCCTGGCCTCAATATTTACCAGTCTGATGACTGTGGACACATGCAATTCTGTTCTTTGAATTTCAATGTCTTCGTTTGTGAAATGGAGATTTTATTGTCTGTACCATCTCTCTTATGGTTATAATCTTGGGAAAATCAAATAAAATTACAGATGCAAAAGAGTTTTGCAAGTCACAATTGCTACATATGTATTAGATATTTCATTTTTGCCTGATAAAATATTGTATTCTGAGTTTTTAAGTAGTAGATGTGACTTGGGGGTAGAGGATCCAGGGTCTCAAATAGTCAAATTAAATGTAGTTATATCAACCAAATTTTTATGCAATACCTCAAAATTGTGAGTAGAAGAGGGAAAAAAAGAAAACTGAATAATCTGATCTCGTTCTTGCTATCCTTTTGAACAAAAGTGGGTTTGGGTTATGGTTTGCTGCTAGCATGGGCTATTATTTGGGGAGCAGAACAGCCTGGTAAGTATGATACAGTTTGAATTGGAAGGGGTGGCTGCCCATTGCTCTTGGGTGGTGTATGAGAAGCCAGTTGGGTCAGTTGGTTGGTTCATCCACCTGATTAGATGCAGACCTGATACCAGAAAAGGGAAGCAGTGTCTTCACTGGGAAATCTTAAATAGAAGAGAAAGGGACTAAGTTTATTTTATTTTTTTTTTTCTTAAATGGAACTGAGGTAAGAATACAGAAAACAAATGTAAGCAACATTGACAGAGCTGGCAACTAAGATTGAAAGGTGGACAAACGAGAACATTTAGTAAAGTGGTTCAAGGAACTGGTAACGTAATTGATCAGATAGTTGGCAAGCTGTCGTGGAGGATGGCCACCTAAAGTGAGCTATTTTGTTCTACTGAGTATTGACATGTCTGAGTTCCTCAAAAACAGAGTGAATCAAAGGCTGTGTTCTAGTAGTTTATTTAGAAATGTACTCCCAGAGTATGGATTTGAGAAATAGAGAAGTAAACAGGGAGAGAGAAAAAAAATCATATAAAATTGCACAACCAAGTTGTTTACCCTAAAAATGACTAGTGTTTGATTCTGCATAATCTTCCTTCTAAGGAGACTTGTGAAATGTAGGTGTGGATTGTCTTCCTGTAGGAACAAAAAAAATAGGAAATTTTTATCCATAATCCCCTGTCCTCCCTCAGTAAGGGTACTCCAGGACTGTAACTCCCCCATATATGAGGGAACAGAGAGGAAGCCCACACGGCTAGAGAAATCCTGAGGGCAGGAGGCAGCAGCTGCTGAAACAGGCCCAAGTCCGGACCTGTCAAGTTGTATTTGTTTGAAGTAAATGGAAGCTTGTGCGGAGTGGTCGCCACAGGTATGATGGGAATAAAAGATGGAATTGAGATGAGATGAAGCCACATTTCATGGTACAGAAGGGAAACCATTAGTAAAGACACAATAATTTTTTTCTAACAAGACATTGAAGAATTTGAGAATAAGTCAAGTTGGGGCTATTACCACAAATTCTAATTAAAATGTGTAATGTTGTTTATGTGCTCTTGCATTTTTATTAAATGAGTAGGGATCTTTTATTTTTGACTAAGAAGAGAACAGAAATCAAAAGTAGTAATTGGTCTACTGAACGGATAAGAGATTCAAGTCTGAACTATCGGGAGTTGAATCTTCTTCGATTTAATTTGAGTCTGTATTTTTGGAGAAGAGAAGGAAAGCCGTCTTTCAGAAAGAAATCAAATTAATAATTTTATAGAGTGTGTTGTATTCCTTCCATCTGCTGGAGTGTATATATATGCAGTTTTCTTTTCTTTAAAGATTATTGTTTATTTATTTGAGAGAGAGAGAGAACAAGCATGGAGGGGAGGAGCAGAGGGAGAGGGAGAAGCAGGCTCTCCAACAAGCAGGGAGTCCAATGCAGGGTTCGATCCCAGGACCTTGAGATCATGACTTCAGCCAAAGGCAGAAGCTTAGCCGACTGAGCCACCCAGGCGCGCTCCAATATGCAGTTTTCTTTCTTTCTTTCTTTCTTTCTTTCTTTCTTTCTTTCTTTCTTTCTTTCTTTCTTTCTTTTTTTCTTTCTTTCTTTCTTTCTTTCTTTCTTTCTTTCTTCTTTCTTTTCTTTCTTCTTTCTTTCTTTTTTTCTTTCTTTCTTTCTTCTTTCTTTCTTTCTTTCTTTTTTTTTTCTTTCTTTCTTTCTTTCTTTCTTTCTTTCTTTCTTTCTTTCTTCTTTCTTTTTTTCTTTCTTTCTTTCTTTCTTTCTCTTTCTTTCTTTTTCTTTTTCTTTTTCTCTTTCTTTCTTTCTTTCTTTCTTTCTTTCTTTCTTTCTTCTTTCTTTCTTTCTTTCTTTCTTTCTTTCTTTCTTTCTTCTTTCTAGATTTTTTAATTAATTAATTAATTAATTTATTTATTTATTTATTTATTTATTTATTTTTAAGATTTTATTTATTTATGCATGAGAAACACAGGGAGAGAGAGAGGCAGAGACACAGGCAGAGGGAGAAGCAGGCTCCATGCAGGGAGCAGATGCGGGACTTGATTCCAGGTCTCCAGGATCACGCCCTGGGTGGAAGGCCTACCCTTAACCACTGAGCCACCCAAGCACCCCTGATATGCAGTTTTCTAAAAATAAAACTTTTACTTTCATTAGGGAATGTTCCTTATTTTGCATGTTTTGAAGTCAGAATGGTGAGGATAAATTAACTCCTATGAATAAAATGATGATTAAATAATTACGAGGTTTCAATCACTTAGGAGAAACCGTAAGATTCTAATATGATGCTGGATGCTTCATTTAGCAATCAGGAGGAGTACACTGGCACTTCTAAATTTTGTGTATTGCATATACACTCATTCCTGTCAAAGGCCTCAAGGATGTATCACTAAGCTCCTGTCAAGTTGCTCCTTCTGCTACTTGCCTTTCATATGTCACTATCAACCAATTTTCCTTCTTTTATTAAAGCTCAGCTTGGATTTCTCAAGCCACATGGGAATGGTGTCTCTTGCTGTCGATTTCTGTGTTCACACCATTTATACTTCTCTCCTTTTTCTTTTCTTTTTTTTTTTTTTACTTCTCTCCTTTTTCAAAAATGTGTGTGTCTGCTTGTGTGTTTATGCAAATTTCCTTATCTCTGTTCTCAGCTCTAAGCACCTAACCCCATACATACCTTACTCTTACTGCATATGCTTCTTCCAGTTCTTTCTTACTGATTTTTATCATCCACCAAGACATGTCTCTCTATTTTAAATAGGTCATGAAATTTTTAGAAATTACAAGAGCATTTAGTTAATGTGAAAATGTTGACTCTTACAAATTCCAGTTTCTGTTCAGGCTGTACCTTCCTGCGTTCAAGAAATTACTCCCTTAAGAGCACAAAATTGGCCGTCTGTCTTATGAAAGTGTTTGTTTGCCTTGCTCACAAGGGAGGTGAAAGGAAGTAAATAAAGCAGAATGTTAAGCTGTATTATTTTACTAAAAATATGTAATTCCAACATGTAAAAGATTAAGTAATGATACTATGACTTTGGAAAAAAAAGTTTTCATTCTAAACAAAGATAATATCAGCTAGTTGTCCCCTCTGCCTAACACAGAAGACAGTAGTAATAACTATCATTAGTAGGTGCTGTGATCATTGCATCCATAATCTAACTCAACACATTATCTACATGTGTCAATATGAGAAAAGTATTATATAAGTTTAATCCATAATTTAAAATGTTGAAAGTTCCAGAACCTGATGGCTGCATCCATAAATTCTATAAAACACTATAAAATACTTAGAGGAATTAGTATCAATTTTACCCAAAATTTTACTTTCAGACATTAGATTAGATGAGTGGAGAGAAAGCATCATTTTCCAGCTCACTTTGTGAAATCCAGTGATTTCATTTCTAGTTACCTACTCCATGGCAATATATTCATATCAACACCGAAGACAGTAAAAAGAATGCTCCCAAGGGCCTAAAACTGGAGGGAAAAATTCAAGATCTCATTAAAAATAGAGTAAATAATAGAATAATGGAATAGGTAATTGTAGTACATTGTTACAGTAAAGTAAATGGTAATGAGAAGAAACAAATGGCAGCTACACACATTACCATCTACTGATGGCAATGGTCATGCAGAGTGGGAAAAGCCAGCCACACATTTTGTTTGACTCCATTTATGTAAAGTTCAAAGACAAGCAAAATGACACATATATTTATATGTATGTATGTATGTGTGTGTGTGTGCGTGTGTGTATATATATTCTTATTTCTGGCTATTCTGGTATTCTTTTTACTTTGTCTCAAAATGTTTATATATCATCATCTATGAAGATTATTCTTCTATGAAGAATATTTTTACTGCATATAGAATACTAATTTGACAGATTACTATCTTCAATATATTGAAGATATCCCATTATCTTCTGGATTTCTTCTGCTTCTCTGGAAGTAATTTGTCTATGTTTCTTTTCCCTGAACTACTATTTTAAGATTTTTCCCTGTCTTTGGGATTCAATAAATGATGTAATTAAGACAGCATGTACAATGTTAGTAAGGGAGTATGAGTGAATGTGTGCATGTGTGAGTGTGAGTATGTGTGAGTATCCGAAGTGTTTTGTTTGTTTTGTTTTTATTGGTTCGATAGGGGTTCATAGCACTACTTGAATATGTAGCCTGCATTTTCTAATCAGTTTTGGAAATCTTTTAGCTATTTGATCTTGAAATAGTGCTTTAGGCCCATTTGTTATCTCCTCTCATTTTGAGATAAACTAAGCCATGCTAGAATATTTTCTCGTATCCTAACACAAAGTTTCTAAAACCCTTGTAATGTTCTAAGTGATAAGAACTCCAAGAGCATCTTGTTCTAATATTGGGTTTTTGACCTTGGTTCCTGACACAGAGCCCATAAATCCCTTGAATTTCCTGGGTGATAGGAGTGTGTTTTGTTTTCATGAGGCAATTCTTAGTGGGCTCCTAGATGCCTTCTGAAAGGGGGGTGGTCACCAGAAACACCAAGCTATGATTAGAAGCTTGAAACTTTCAGCCCCACCTCCTTTCTCCAGGGAGAAGAGAGGGGCTGGAAACAGAGTTAATGACTTACCACACCTGTGTGATGAAGCCTCCATAAAAACCCAATAGTATGGGGGTTCAGAGAGCTCCAGGCTAATGAACATATTCCCATACTGGGAGGGTGGCACACCTGAATTCCATGGGGACAGAACCTCCTAAATTCAAGTTCCTTCCAGACCTTGCCCTGTGTATCTCTTTATCTGACAACACATCTATATCTTTTATCATACAATAAACTGATAAATCTAAGTGTTCTATTGAGTTCTGTCAGCTATTCCAGCAAATAAATCCAAGAGGGCAGGCATGGGAACCTTCAATTTGTTGCCAAGTTAGGTAGACGTGGTGGACAATCTGAGGACCTGCTGCTTGAATTAGCAACTGAAGTGAGAGGCAGTTAAGAGTGGATTGAGCCTTAACCTGTCACGCCTGCACTAAATCCAGTTAGCGTCAGGACTGAATGGAGTTGTAGGGTACCCAGCAAGTGCCACAGAGAATTGCTTGGTATGGGAAAAAGCTCCACATACCTGGTGTCAGATATATTGTGAGTGTAGTAGCATGAGAGTAAAGGAGGAACAGGAGGAATGGGTCTTTCCAACTCATCACAATAAAAACGAAAGCTGTTTTCTCATCACATTAGAGTCAAAGTATTCTTGAAATGCTATTTATATTCTTCACTACTTTGAAATTATGGTATGTCTTTAATGTAGTACCAAGAAGCTCATATATTACTATACCACATTTAAAAAATAAGTTAGAGGCAACTGGGTGGCTCAGCTGATTAAACTTCGAACCCTTGGTTTAAGTTCAGGTCATGGTCTCGGGATCGTGAGATGGAGCCCTGCTTTAGGTCTGACGTCAGCACGGAGTCTGCTTCAGATCCTCTCTCTCCCTCTCCCTCTGCCCTTCCCTCTGCTTGCGTGCTTTCTCTCTCTAAAATAAATAAATAAATCCTTTAAAAATGTATATATTTCATATTAATTTTGTATTTAATATAATTTTTATATTTCACATATTTTAATGCATTTTAAACATCACTATGAAATGAGTTCTGTAGGCTTCCCCAGGCTGTCACAGGGTATATCACTTAAAGGTCAGTCAAGGTCAAAACCACTCAGTGATTTGAATAGGGAAAGTTTAATATAAATAATTACTAATACTAATAAGATATTAGAGCACTGAAGGATTGGTAAGGAATAAATAAAATTCTAAAAAAATAGTAATAACCAACCACTAATTCTAGGACCGAGATAGAGTCCCAAGGAAGAAGTGAATCTCAGAGTCCCTCCTGCCCTTCATTTCTAGCCCAGAGATGAAATCTAGACTTCGCTGGATGGCACACAGCTGACACTCACAAGATGATGAAATTCACAGAGACTACAAAGTTATACAAGGGAGTTCTGGGGGAGTCTGTCTATTAGAAGATGATGTGTAGGCTATTGACACTCCACTGTGAGGCCAGTGGGGTAGTAGGTGAAGCCATTCATAAGTGATACCAAACCGGTAGCGCTTTACTACAAAATTGTCCAAGGGGATAGTTCCCCAAGGTGATAGGAAGCATTCATGGGAGGTGCTGAGCCAGTGACACTCAGGTAGGTGCCAGGGAATCCATTAATGACCGGCCATGGTCACTGGGCCATGCTAGTGCTGGACACTACAGAAGCCACACATGCTCCAGGATCTAAGCACTCGAAAAGCCCCACGTGCTGCTTCAGGAAATTTATTAGAGGAGCACCCCATGCAGGACGAGAAACTCCTTTCTTCTCCGGTAGTCTCTATTGACAAACCTTCATATTTTGCTATCTGGTAAATGAAAATATTTACAGTATCTAGGCCCAATATTACAGGCCAGGCATCGCAGACTGGATTTGAAACTGAGAGGCAGTAACCGATAAAGGTTACAAAGGGATTTGTGACCCTCAAAGGCTAAATGTCTCTAGCGGAGATATAATCTCCTATTATATATTTGTTTAATTTTTCTGCTTGATTATGGTTTGTCTTTTTCACCACAAATTATACTTAAGTTGATACTTATTCTGATCCCCATCATTTGTAATCTGATATATTAAGGTATAATTTATATACAATAAAAATAATCAATTTTAAGTGTGCAATTTGATAGCTATTTGCTTTTTATTGTCTTTAATAATTTATGTGCATAAAATTCACCAATTATAAATATACAATTTAACGATTTTGTCAGATGTATGCAGTTGGGTAGCTAATAGTACAATCAAGGTGTAGAATAATTTGATCAAACAGAAAGGCTGATTTGTAGTCATTTCTTTGCCTTTATCTCCAACCATCAGTCACCTGTTTTCTGCCACCTTAGTTTTGCCTTTTCTAGAATTTTAAATAAATATAATTGTAGATTGTGTACTTTTTAATATACACGTACTTTCATTTAGCATAAGGTCAATGACATTTATGTTGTGTCAGTTGTGGGGTTTTTTAAAATCTTGAATAGTATTCCATTGTGTGGATATAACACATCTTGTTTTTCTATGCATTTGTTGATGCACTTTTGAGTTGTTTCTAGTTTGGGGTTAAATCTGACTGAAGCTTTCTATTTCATTGCGCTCAGATAAATATCTAGGAATGGAATTACACTGTCATATGGTAAGTATATGTTTCACATTATTAAAAACTGGCAAGATTTTAAAAATGGCTTTGCCATTTCGCATTCTCACATCAATGTATGTGTTTCAGTTGCTCTACACAGTATTGCCAGTCATTACAATTTTACCCATCCTACTAGGTATGTAGTGATACCTCCGAGATTTTAATTTGCCTTCATCTAATGCCTAATGATACTTAGTATCTTTTCAGCTGTGTATTTGGCATTCTTTGGTGAAATGACTAAAGATTTTGCTCATTTTGTTGTGAGTTATTTGTCTTATGGAGTTGTAAAACTTCAACATATATTCTGAGTAAAAGTAACATATATATTTTATATATCTTGCCTCACTATGTGTATTGCCTTCTAAGTTTCTTAGCTGCATTTTTTGAAGAGTATATATTTAAAAATTTAGTTGTTTTCCAATTTAACAATTTTCTAAGTGCTTTTTGTATCCTAAGAAATATTTGCCTAACACATCTTGTTTTTCTATGCATTTGTTGATGCACTTCTGAGTTGTTTCTAGTTTGGGGTTGTTAAATCTGACTGAAGCTTTCTATTTCATTGCACTCAGATAAATATCTAGGAATGGAATTACACTGTCATATGGTAAGTATGTTTCACATTATTAAAAACTGGCAAGATTTTAAAAATGGCTTTGCCATTTTGCATTCTCACATCAATGTATGTGAGTTTCAGTTGCTCTACACAGTATTGCCAGTCATTACAATTTCAATTTGTCCTTTATACACCTTACTCACATCTCTTTTTGTATAATCCTCATGTCCCTGATCGCCTTCCTTGGATTTTATATCTTGCTCTTATTTTCCAAAAATGTCCTCTGTCTCTTTTATTAAACTTTTCTCAGCAATATGCTTTTCTTCTGAATCTTCGGGATAACTTTCCCCATCTTTTTTTTTCTTCATAATAATTTGTTTTAAAAAGGTAGATGTATTCCTAAGGAAATTTTATGTTTACAGAAAAATTGAGTATAAAGTACAGAGTTCACATATACTCCCCCTCACCCCTATTTCTCTCTTTTATTAACGTATTGTATTCGTATGATAGGTTATCATTGATGAGCCAATATTGATTCATTACTATTAACCAAAATACATAGTTTATATTAGTGCTCACTGTGTGAATGAGGCAGAAATGTATGGAACCTTTGTTAAAATATGAATCTATTAGACAGACAAATTATACCCTTCCTGAAAAGAAAAAATTGTGGTAATGATGAATTATTTGTATGTTAAAAGATGAATGGGAGGGATAAATGATTGAGCCTTATAGCTTCAATTTCACTGTGAAGTGATAGATAAGGTACTCTGCTGAGAAACACAAATCAAAGAGGGGCAAAAGCATATTTTAAAGTAAAAGTATACATAAAATAAATAATGAATATCTATTTTCATGTTTTAAAGACCTTTTGGCTAAATGGGTCTTTTTATATCATTGCTCACCTTAATAAAATTGCATTTACAAAAACTCTACTGACATACCCTACTGAGGCAGAAAATTAAAATAGTACCTTGTTGAGAACTACTAGTGTCTCCCCTGTCTGAGGATGGTTCTAACTGTGAGTAATCCTGGATCTAATTCTCAGGTGCCTAGGGGAAACTTCAAAGGTTAGGTAAGTGCTGAATTTCATTCACAGTAAGAGGGAGGTATGTTTGAAAAATGGTTCAACTCTTTGGAGGTCTTTGCCCAGTCCAGTTTTGTTATTTTCTTCTACAACGTACCGAAAAAAAAAAAGTTTATGCCATATTCTCTCTGAGTTTCTAGGGAAGACAAGATCATTATAAATTTCATCTTTCTCAAATATAAGTAAGAGTTAATCTGTGAATTCTAGAATTGATGAAAATACCATAGCACATATTTTTTATAATATTTTACAATTTAATTATGATACTACTTATAGTCAGTAAAGAAGTTCTCTCAAAAACTAGGACTAAATTAACCATAAGTTGTGTGTTGGATATCTTTAAATCAGCACTCTTAATTTTATCAAAAATGAAAATTTTATAAATTATTCCTATAGTGTAATTTTATTGACTTGGAAAGTAGTCAAGCTATTTTTATATTGACACTGGGGGGAAAAATCTACCTAATTAAATTTCTCAGAAATTTTTATTTCTTTCTTATTATATTGACCAAGGATGTAAAGTCATATGTCTTCAAAATAATTAGAATTGTAGTATACATTAAAATAGTTACTCTTCTAATTATTAAAATTACCAGTATTTCTTAATTTTTATCTGCTTTCCTTATGACTCTAAAGAACTCTCCAGTCTGCTTGTTTTAATTTCTTTCAGAATTTCCATGCCCAATATGTGGTTTTATTGTAACTAATTCCTCTTGGGACACCCGGGTGGCTCAGCAGTAGAGTGTTTGCCTTTGGCTCAGGGCATGGTTCCAGGCCCCTGGGGATTGAGACCCACATCAGGCTCTCTGTGAGGAGCCTGTTTCTCCCTCTGCCTATGTTTCTGCCTCTCTGTGTGTGTCTCTCATGAATAAATAAACAAAATCTTTGAGAAAAATAATAATTCTTCCTAACACTTATCACTATTTTTTAAATCTCTTACGTGGAAAGTTCCATGAAAGCATTTATTAGACATGTTGTCAAGGGAAAAATTCAGAGAAAACAATAAAAAGACATACAGTAGCCAAAGTTTGGAAAGAGGCTTAAGATATATGTACACACAAAAACTGGTATTTTAAATCAATATGGTAAAAAGAGATTAGTTTTCAGGAATAAGCTTCAATGGCTCTATCAGATATGGAGGACGTGGGATAGGGATAAAAGTAGAAAAGGGACAGGAGTCAAAGGACCTTTGTAAGACATTGAATTTTCCAGTTCAGTTTCGTTAGCCTGTAATCAGTAACAGACCTAAATATGCTGCTTGTTTCCATTAACATTAGCCAGTTTCCTTACTTCCAAGGCAATGTTCACAATCAGGGGACATTTGGCAATGACTGGAGACATTCTCGGTTGTCACAACTAGAAGTAGGGGACTGCTACTGGTATCCGATGGGCAGAAGCTGGAATGATACTAAACACCTTACAATGACCAGGACAGGCCCAGGCACCATAACAAAGAATTATCCAGACCAAAATGTCAGTAGTGCCAAGGTTGAGAAACACTGCTCTAAGGCAAAATGGGAACATTTCTTCTACTTCATACCCCTCATGCTCTTTTGCAGAAATCCTCCTCCTCCCCCTTGATGTACCTTGATGTTCATTTTACATTGATTTCACTTATAAACAAATGGCATGGGGTAATAGGATGATAAACATTGAGGAGAGTGACAGTGACTATAAAATTGAGATGTTATTGAAGTTAATTTTTAATATCTTTATTGGAAAAATATACTTCCAAAATGTAATGTTTCCAAAATTTGAAATATATTACATTTGTTTCCACCTAATTCTACCTCATTTTAGTCTAATAATATATTTTCTCTGCACAATGATACTTTTCAATTCATTTTCTGGCTTGAGATGCATTTTTTCTCTTTAGAACTTGGTTCAGGATAGATGATTTGTTAAATGCTAATTTGCCATTTATGTCTCTGGAAAAAGCATTTTTGACCCTAAAATTTCCGGCATCCATATTCCAGGACAAATGATACCAATTCCTTCCTGCTTAAAAAGAACTATAAAATCTGAATTAAACCACCAAATGTCATTAGTACTAAGATGATTTATCAGGCTGTGTAAAGAGCATTCTTGAAGCAAGAGCAGAGGGATGCGCTATGGGGATTTGTTTATTTCCCAGCCATGATGCAGAGCTCTTATCAGAATAAAATCATGTCTTTAGATCCAGTGATTATATAGCACAAGTAATATCACAAAGCCCATGAAGTAGACCAGCTCACTTATAGGAGGTATCTGATATTCCTGGGAGTAGATTGGGTTGCTATATCAGCTTGAACACTAGCTGTTGGACTCATTTTTTTACATAAAATAGGGATTAGGTTTATTATTGATTCAACCTATATCTGTAGTATTGGCTTAAACCAAATTAAACTTTATAGTTATATTAATGTCAATTTTCACTTTATTTTTTAGTCAGATTTTTCATGGTTTGTTTAAAGAAATTATACACAGTCACAGATATATATGTTAACTACGATCCTGAAATGGAGTAAAAAGCTACATAGCATAGTCATAAAGTGACTGGATTTCTCTGCCGGACAAATTGACATTTGATTTTCTGCCCCACAACTTAATAGTTGGGTAACCTTAGGAAAACATTCTCACTTTCCAGGTCTGGCACATGACAGTAGTCAATGATATTTATAGCTGATCATGTTTTGTGCGTTTTTCCCAGAAGTAAAGGATTTATATAATTAAACATAAGTGGTTCAGATAATTTGTATTTTCCAATTTTTCTGTCTCAATCTTTCTCCCTCTCTCTTTTTCCCTGTTTCCCTCCTCCCTGCTCTTTCTGCATGCGCACACACACACAAGCTGATGTATATAAAGTTTTTATACACATATGAGTATTACACTTTGACCTGGTAATAATTTTATAAGGATTAAATTAGACAGTGCATGTATAGTGTTACATTCTTTGTCTTGGAAATATCAATAGTTCAGTGATTTTCAGTCATTATTATTGACAAATGCCAAATAGATCATACTGAAACGATTTTTAAAAAATAACTTATTATAAGTAACTCACTTAAGAATAGCAAATATCTATTTTTATTAATAATAATCTTCATTCCTCTAAGGCTTGTATGTGGTTTTTAAAAATTATATTATAGAATCTTAGATTTTAAGGCATCTTTGGTGTCATTTTGTCTCATCTACTTTTTGAGATGAAGAAACAGAGCTAAAGATTTTTCAGAATATCCCAGAATTGTCTTTGAAGCAATCTCTGTTTATATTTGATCGAAGTGATCTACTCCCCTTTCATTGAGAAGTCAAGAGGGATTGTCTCCCTTGAGATGCTTTTGGAGGAAAAATTGGAAACATCAGTTTGGAATTACTGAATTAAAGTGAAATAATACAATACAATGAGGAGCATGTTCATTTCCACATTTGTCCAAACTTTTAAATGAATGATAAAATGCTTAGAGAAGGTTTTTAATACCTCAATCATTTGCAAGAAACAAGTTGTCCTTTATTTGCTCCCTTTCAATTTGATGTGTGTTTTCCCTTCAATTTAAAATAGATTTGCATAAGTTGACTAACTAGTAAAAGCAATGCTGACTGAGAAAAAGACTGCCTACTCCATAGACTGAGTAATCATAATTTAGAGTTTTAGTGGGTAATGAAAATTAAAACAAATCCGGACTGGTTTTAGGACAAATTAAAGCATGGCTTGGTTGACAGTTTCTAATTTGCAACCTAAATGTTTCTTCATGATTTATGTCTTCCCAAATGTAAATTTGCTCATCTATTTTTACATATTCAAAATGGTTATAATTATTTATATAATGAAAAATTTGCTCATTGTTACAGTCAATCATCTACATACACTCTTGCAGAAATAGGGACTTAAAACCAGCATTTTATTATTCTACATGCTTGTTTCTTGTAGCTTGTTAGGTTAAATATATCTACAAATACATCGTTTTCATTGCTGTCTTAGTAATCGTCATAATAATTTATAAATTAGTGTGCAAATGTTTGATGTTGGGAAATGGGGACTAGGTACACTGACCAACTTTCCTGCAGAAGCAAAACATTTATTATAAACAATCTCATGAGTTTGAGCTGACACCATGAGAGTTACACCAAGGGAATACCGATGAGCTGATCTTTGCAGGTGTAATTACGTTCAGGGTTGTGAGGGGCGCCTAGGTGGTTCAGTTGTTTGACTTCGATTCAAGTCATGATCTCATGGTCATGGGATCAGAGCCCGCTGTAGGATTCTGCACTCACCATGGAGTCTGCTTGAGATTCCCTCTCTCCTTCTCCCTCAAACTCCTCCTGACTGCACCTTCTCTTCCTCTCAAAATAAATAAATAAAATCTTTAAAAAAAAAGTTAAGGATTTTGATATGAGAAAAGCATCTTGGATTATCTGGGTAGGCCCTAAATCCAATGACAAAACCTTATAAGAAACATTTGGAAGAAAGAGAGAAAAAGAGAAGCGATGTGATCACAGAGGCAGAAGTGAGAAATGATGTGGCCACAAGCTAAAGAATGCCTGTCATTGCCAGAAGCTGGAAGAGGTAAGAACAGAATGTCCCCTCCAATCTTTAGAAGGAACCTCAACTTCAGATTTACAGCCTCCAGAATTGTGGGAGAATAAATGTCTGTTGTTTTAAGCCACTAAATCTGTGGCAATTTGTTAGAGCAGCCCTAAACAACTAAACAAAGCTGAATAACCTGTATTATTAAACTTGAAAGTGGATTAATAAATACTTTTGATGACAGAGTATGCCACGAAGTAGCGAAGCTCACTGATTTTGTGTTTGGACATTCTATTCATGTAAACAGTTCGTTGACACCTTCCTTCTGCTTCAATGCAATGGATTGACTTATCATTTTCCTGGTCACAAAGAAGCATAAGCTAGGAAGTTGCTTGAAAACACAGTGAAGCTCTTAAAATGAACTAGAAATGTGTTAGAGCAGGTGGTAGGTAAGCAACAAAGAATGTGGGTTCCCGGCAGCCATATTTCTGAGGAGCAAGTTTTTGTTTATTTGTACCCCCTTTTGTTTCTCTATATTCTTGCCACATTAGAAATCCTTCCTAGGGAGTGAAACTTCCTTAATCAGATGCCAAGATGGATGGCACGATCCAGTTTGTCAATTCTTTGCCTTGGCTCCTGACACCACATAGTGGCAGAGGATGAATGCAAATCTTGTTTCCTCCTTCAACCAGTAGCGCATTTTTCTCCTTGGTCTCCCTCTTGCTGGCAACTCACGCCCTCATTCCCTGTATCTTCATTCACTTAAAGCAGAATGCAATCAAATTCGCCTCAAATGTGATTTTTTTTCACATTTGCTACACGTCTGCTAATATTCTTCTCATCTCAGCAAGAGCCATAACATGCTTATAAGGTCTAACATTTTTTGAATTTAATATCATAGACTCAGCAAGTTGTGCTGACATTTTAATGACATCATAAAGTAATTTATATTATAATCTAAGATAGCATGCTATTTTTGGAGTATTTTCTTACTTTGCCTGTCATAAATGTAGCAATTAACCAAACCATAATTGTTTATGATGCTTAGAAGATTGAATGGGAAAATTGCTTTCAATTTACAATGACTTGGCATTATGTGACTTATGTCACCATTAATGGGTTTATTATCAAACTAAATTGATTATATCTCCTAATATACACTTCAAAGTTCCCATCTCCCAGCCACACTGGAAATTGGTGGGCACCACAGCATATACTGTATTTTTGTTGATTCAAATTGTGAATCTATGGTCTTTCAACAGATGCTTTGCCTGATGACTGAAACTAGTCTTGGCTCTACCAACTGGCTGCTAATTTTTATTTTTCAAAGTGAGGATTCTGAAGAAATGCAACTACCAACGCAAGAAAGGCTGCTGTAACTTCCTGAGGCAAGCTGGCAAAAATGGCAGCTGATCTATATATTCTGTTTATACACATGATAAAAAAAAATCACTACTTTGTCTTTGGTTTTCTTTTTCACGCAAATAAATACATCCAATGTTGTTGACTGTACAATGCACTTAAGACAAATAAGATTTAATAATTAATTGATCCAATTTAAGTATTACTAGAAATAATTTGGCATAGTGCTGCAGAGTCTGAGCTTCCATGTTGTAAAGATCTTGGTTTAAATCCTGGATGTGCCACTTAGTACCCTTGTGCTCTCAACCTAAGTTATTTAAATTTTAAAGCAGAGTTTTTTCATCTGTAAAATGTAAAATTCCACTGATGTTATGCTATTAGATCGTACAGGAGTTAAGTGGTTAATAACCTATAAATGCAGTGCTCTGTTCAGTTCCTGTAAGTGCTCAGTTAGTGCTCACTGGTGGTATTTAGTTTGATAAGCCAGACAAGAGGCTTTCATATGTCATAACAGGACATTTCAGCTTTTGAATTTGTATATATAATAATTATTTATGTTAAATAATTTATATTTAATTCAATTTAATTAACATAAATAATTAAATATATACATATATATTTATGACTTATATGATATATACATATATATCATAAAACTGAAAGCAATAGGACTTCAAAGGACCTACCTGATAGCTTTATCTTAGCTATCAGTTATCTTCTGAGATTCAGAGTGATTAAATGGTATGCTTAGCATCACACACCTGATTAGAGGCAGTATTGAGACTAGAATCAAGCTTCCCAACTTCTTTGAAAACGTATTCGCCTAAACACTTGTTGGTTTATCCTGAACACCCTCTTTCCATCCAGGTTTGCCAAATTTTGCAAATAAAAAGACAGTGTGCTCAGCTAAATTTGAATTTCATATAAACATCATCAAATCATTTTTTTAGTTTGAGTATGCTCCACAAAATACTTAGGACATACTTAAGTATAAAAATATGTGATCATAAATAATACTAAATGCTATGCAATACTAAATAATACTAAAATATAATAATAAACAAATTAAACATTACAATCTTTACACTTTACTAAAAATGATTTATTGTCTGTCCGAGATTCAAATTGAACTGAGTATCCTGTATTTCTTCTGACAATCTAATTGTCATCACTAGTGTTCTGTAAACAGGTTTAAGTTTTATATTCATTTTATCTATTCTTGGTGATCCTTGTTCACTTTGCAGCCATCTAAATTATCTTCAAAACAGATGAGGACAAAGCACAGTCATAAATTGTGATAGATCTTCATAAACCCTGCATGAAGTCCAATCTCATACTTCTCTGCTATTGTCTCATTTTCACCACCAAAAAGTTGTTTCTTCTTCTTCTTGATATTTTCCATGGCCAGAATCTAAGTAGAGTGGAGTAGGTTACACAAGGTTGTCTTATAAGTACAGATATATTTGGACTTTATGATCTAAATGATTTTTCTGGTTAGGAAAAATCCAGGTTAGGAAAACACTAGTGATTAGCTTCAAAACTTAAGTCCAAATGATCTCTTTTAGTTTGGACCTCACTGTTTTCCTGGAACTCACTTCAATGTACCATTCTTCCTACTAAACTCAAGTATGGAAACCCTGAAGTGGGTACAGCCAATTGATCATTAAGTAGACCAGGTGGAAGCAGCTTGCTGCCAAATAGCTTGCCCCCATCTCCTTCTAGGATGCTTATGACTCTAGTGTGTCATCATCATCCAACTCTGAATGCCTCCTGCAATCAGAGGTCACCACAGGAGAGAGCCCTCGGGAATGTACTGCCACATCAACTGATGTATGCCTGATAGTGTGGCTTGCATTGCTTCTAAGACTCATCAAATAGCTCCTGAACTTCCCTTATTCTGAAGGTTTAATTCAAGGACTCTTAGGACAAATTGCTTTCTTGTGTTAAATGAGAATTTTTACCCACTCAGGGAGAAGGAGCTGGGTAGGGAGCCATTAGTATGAGGATTCACACAGCTGCATTAATAGAGTTGTTTGTCTCAGATTTTCCACAGCATTTTTCATTTGTTTCACATGGTCATGGAGCTTATAAATAGTGAAGAGAAAAATGAATGCGTTTGCATTCAGAATTGGTCTTTTCATTCAAGAGAAAGGATTAGTTTTATTCGCATGTTATCATAACAGTCATTGCTCTGCCTTAGCATCTGAGCAAATGCACTGTAAGTTGTAAAATTGCATCTTATCGGATCTGTGAAGCCATTGATAATGCTGCAATCTCTCATACAAAAACAGTAAACTCTACAAGGCAGCTGTTACTCAGCTGAATTCCAGAAATTCTGATTTCATACAATTGTATTGGGCAAAATGCTTATGATTTCAGGCTAAACAGCATAGACATCATATTGAGAAGCAGCATGAGTATTGAGGAAGGAAATGCAGTTGTGGGACTCTACTTGTACCACAAACTAATTGTACTTACTTGGTCAAGTCTCTTTAATCTATTAGGTTTCAGTTTTCTTCACTTATAAGTAGTGATTGTAGGCTAATAATATTATTATGCTAGGGGCGCCTCGTGCCTCGGTAGGTTAAATGTCTGACTCTTGATTTCAGTTCAAGTCATGATCTCAGGGTTCTGAGAAGGAGCCCTGTGTGGGCTCTGTGGTCAGTGGGAGTCTGATTGAAATGATCTCTTCCTCTCCTTCAGCCTCTCTCCCTGGCTCATGCTCTCTCTCTCTCTCTTTCTCTCTCAAATAAATAAATATTTAAAAATAATAATGCTATTTTATGCTAGTCTCAGAGAATATACGGGAATCATGCTTCATTCCTCTTTCTTGTTTTCTATCACAGTTTGCCTAAAATCTGTCAGCAAATTATGTTGCTTATTATTAAAATATATTCTGACTCTTTTTTGGCCAACTTCACTGCTGTCATTGTGGTACAAGCATCCTCGCCTCATTCCTGAATTGCTGTATTAGACTCTCATTGGTTTTCCTTGTTACACCCTTACCAAAACCCTCCCTTTAAAGATATGAATCAGATCACGTCACTCCTATGCTCCCTCGCTAGTAGTTTCCCATCACATTCAGAGTGAAAGCCAAGATCCTTACAATGGTCTGGCAACTAAACGGCTTGTGCCAGTCCTCTGTTGATTCCTGGGCCTTCACTTCCTTCTATTCTTTCTCTCGCATCTTCTTCCCAAAGAAGAAAATAAAATTAACCATGATGAGAAGACACCTGAGGATTTATTAAAAATATTAATTTTTGATTATTATTTTCTTAGGAAAAAAGTTAGTGTTCAAAAAACCATCCAATTGCCTTCATGGAACTTCAGTCTTCTTACTCCTGTGATCTTCACCTACTTCTTCATTCAGTCACACCAGGCACAACTCACCTTTTGTACCTTGTTAAAAAAGGATCTAGATTCTGAGCTTTTAAGAAAAAAACTCTCCTTTTTCCTTCAGTATTTCTCATACACATGTCATTATTAAATTTTCTCTTTGATATTTGGCTTTTGAATCCCTCCTATTCACAGACTGTCAGTTCCTTTTTACTTTTACTTTCCTACCTTACTAACATAGACCTGCACATTAATGATATTCTAATTTCTTAATACTTTGTTCTTCTAGCACAACAGACTTGTCAATCTGCCCTGAGTAAAATATGCCTTTGAACTTCATTCTTCCATTTCTGAGTTGCCAACATTGCTGGAGGAAAGAAAGCCTTACTGTTAGGTTTCAAAACAAATTGAAATGCCATATTCAATTTTCTTTACACAGACCAGCAATCTTTTCACTCGGTCAGTATCAAATTCTTTACAGCGACTGTCAATATTTTCTATTCTCGCTAGAATTATAGATGACTCCATCCTTCCGTGAAGACCCTAACCAAAAATTTTGACAAGAGTGTCAGTATCTGGAGTAGACGTCATCAGGGAAGAGTAATTGAGAGGTACATGATGATTTGCTCTTTTTGGAATACAGTTGGCTAAGTTGTTTAGATCAACTCTACCATAAAAAGAAACTTCCAAAAATGTGGATAATACATTAGAAGAAAAAAAGCATCAAAGGGCTCCTTTGAAAGAGTGAAAGGGTGATAAGGTGAGCACTGAGTCCACCTGTATGTGACTTCAAGGTAAAAAGGAAAAAGTACTGAACTATAACCACAAGACAGCTCTCTCTCGGATTTGCAGCTTAAATTATATGGTTCAAAAATGCTGAAGCCATGAATGCAGTTCAAATTGGTTCAAGAGCATTAATGAGTTTCCTCAGTGTGAGGCTACCTCTCAGTGTGAGGCTGTGAATCAGGAGGGATATATGGAGGCATTTTGGCAATATTTTATGTCTGGCAATGTTCTTTGTCTTGAGTTGGGGGTGGTTGTTTGCTTTAAAATAATCATTTAAAGTATACATGCATTTTAAAATATATATATGTATGATCACTTTATTATCATGTGAAAAATGTGTTCTGGATTATTTTCTTTGTTATTGAAAGATATAGGATGGGTATTTTCTTTTGGAGAGTTTTGAAAGGAAGCGTTGTTAGTGAAAAGAAGTTTCAGGGAAGCTGAACAGGTGAATAAAGTCAGTTTGTCAACAAATGAAAATAATGATCTTGCTTTTATAGGTGAGGGGTACCTGATGACACAGTACTAAGGTTTCGAAGAAAGACATATTAGAGCCAATTAGTCAAGGGTTAAGATAAACAATGTAGATTTGGGAGTATAGTGTTGTTTCTAAAAAGTATAAGATATTTCTATGAAGACCAACAATTGGGGATTGTATGGCCGAAGGAGGTTAGAGGATTAGATGGTAGTCACTAAGGATTGGCACCCCTATAGCCTTGATCAATCTTCCCTCCAAGTCTTCCATAATACAAACTAAAATCTAAATTAATACAATGTTTTCTAAGCCATTCCCACCACAGCTTCCCAATGGGTTGCCAACCTGTCTTATTTAGGAATCCTGGAGCTGCCCCCTGGGGTTGAGAAATATTCCAGAAAACTTATTATCAAGGGTCAGAGAGTTCAGGAAAGGATGAGGATGAAAAGTAGGTACCAAGATTGTGATTCATTGCGCTACTGGATTTGTCTTTGAACTCCTCAATGCACTTTTTGCTATGTCAAGTTTGTTCTTGTTATAGTGCAACAAAATTATGAAGGGATGCTTATTTGTGGACAATATTGGGAACTATATTTTTGAACAAATGAGCATCCATACAGTATTTATTAGTAGGGAATTGAAATTTAAATTGGAAAATAAAGTTAGCTAAATAAAAATAGAAAAGGCTGAGTGGGAAGTTTTAGAAAACGAGCTTGTCGTCCTGACCTTGATATTAATTAGCTATGGCTTAAGATTTGTAGTCTATGGAATTAGTATAGAGATTAGATCAGGAAGCTGGTATGGATCCATGGATTTCAAAAAGAGCTTTTAAATCTGGAGGATTTTGCTTGTCTTTATTTTATGAAACTTCAGAGAGCCTGTCCTATACTGGTGGTTTTGTGGAAAGGTGATCTAGAGTGTATGTGACAGTATCACAGGTCTTCAATACCCACTTCAAATAGAACGGATATATTTTCATTTGTTTATGGTTCTGGGTAATATTTTAATTGAGCAAAAATTTTAGAACCTAAGAAAGCAATAGACTAAGATTTCAAGGATCTCTTTCTGAAATTCTAAGAAATATTTTCAACTTTTAAAGTGGAAGAGTGTGGGGCACCTGGGTGGCTCAGCAGTTGAGTGTCTGCCTTTGGCTCAGGTCCTGATCTCAGGGTCCTGGGATCGAATTGAGTCCCACATCGGGCTCCCTGCATGGAGCCTGCTCCTCCCTCTGCCTGTGTGTCTCTGCCTCTCTCTCTGTGTCTCTCATGAATAAATAAATGAAATCTTTTAAAAATAATAAATAAATAAAGTGGAAGAGTGTCAGCAAACCTGAGAATATTCTTGTTCCAGGATGGAACTCAAATCATTAATTACGTTAGATTAAAATGTCTAAGTGTGCTTTTACTTTTATATGAAAAACTGTAACTTCAATCACATGTGTATTTGGGTTTATTATTTCTTCTATACTTCCAATAAAATACAACAGATGATTTTTGAATATCATTTCTCTGTAAAATACCTCTACAGACTTTTATTAAACATTATTTCTGAATCCTGAGAAATATTCTTGACAGTTTTCTCAAGTAAAATATGTGCTAAGCCTTTTTTTCATGGTGACAGTGAGCTCTAAAGAAATTACTTAACAAATTATACTTCATCATTTATTCAATAATGTCATTTTAGGAGGAAAGTTGTTTATGTGCTGTGTTCTGTTCTCTTATTTGATTTCCCAATTTTATAGCAGTGATTATTTTTATACTTTGAAATATATGAAAGAACTTAATTTCCTGAGGAAAAAAATAGAACTGCAGGATGAATCTCCTAAACTAGGAAGGGATGAAGTGAGAGTCAGGAGGCAGAAAATGAATTTGACACTGATAACAAAATAAAAATGAAGGATTGGTGTGATAGGGGCCTCTACATCTTAATTGGGGGAAAAACAAAAGCAAAAACAAAAGCTTGTATAAAAACCAAAGCTAAAGCATACTGTAGTTCTGAAAACCTGTTAAAATGTATTTATGTTTCTCAAATTTTCTAAAGGTTTTCCTATGTATCTATCTATCTACACGCACACGCGCGCACACACACACACACACACCGTACAAAGACCTCCATAAGCACCTGCTCGTTGGTAGCCCCTCTTGCATCCATTTCTATGCCAAGGCACAGGGTTGTCCATCTAGTCACAGGATGAAAGGAAGGGGAAGGGCCATATCATGCTATAAGCAGAAAGCAGCGGTGAGGACTGCAGCCAGAGGCGTGATTCAGAGGTACAGTATGCAGGTACTTGTCTGGGAGGAACAGCCCAACCTTTAGTCCTGTGAGGAACATCAAAAGCTAGAAAAGAGGGAGCTGACTTGTTCTTTTGGAAAATGAGTGCTTTTTGCTTCCTGTCACGTTGACCTGAGAGTGTCTCAGTCTTGCTGAAGCTGAGTCGCTTGAAGTCAGGCTAGTGTGTGCGGGGCAGGGTAAGTGGGGCTTCGGTGTGGCCCTGAGTATGACTCACTCTCGTCCCAGGGATTGTGCGTAAAGAGCTCAGCTATTTCTTTGTTTGAGGTCCTCTTGCTCCTGGCACAGATACTTTATAGTTCTTTAATGGCACTCGAAGTGACCTTTTTGTGTTCCCTGTATTTACTATGCCTTTTGGCCATTTATTACTGAAAATGTTTTCATTCTTGTTACCGTCGAACCTTTTGGTTTACAGACCTCTCGTCAGAAAACTTAGACAAAATCCAATTATTTAGCCTTAAATTTCTGTTTTCCCCAAAATGTCCTAAAATGTATTTATTGAAAATAAATATCTAAAAGTCACTCAAATCCATAAAGAACCAATTGACCCAGGGCTGCTCTTAGAATCATTGTAGGGAGGTAAGTGTTTCACAGGCCCGCGTTATGTGTTGGAATACACATCTGCCGATCACTGGCACCCCCACCCAAAGAGAGGGAGTTGTTTTTGCCACTAAGTATATTAGGAAACAGTAACTTGATGCAATATATACAAAGGGGCAAAAAGGGACACAAAATGTCTTATAAAAATGGCCAAATTATTAACTACATTTCTTTAAAAAAATCATTTTAAGTAAGTAGACATGGGAATTAGAGAAAAGCAGGAGCATTAATATACGGAGGGATACACTGGATATAATTGAGAAAACTGGAACCGATTTTAGTTTTACACATTTCCATTAGGCGTCTGTGGTACCTGTCAGCCTGGCAGAAAAGACATTTATCCATTCAATAGTTGTGCAGAGAATGGTGATCTAGTCTGTGTTCCTGAACAACTAATGAGACCAAGTTTCATTTCACCCCACTGAAATCAACCTTGAAGGGCTCTTTCTTTCTTTCTTCTTTCTTTCTTTCTTTCTTTCTTTCTTTCTTTCTTTCTTTCTCTCTTTCTCTTTTTTTCATTTTTTTCTTTTCTTTTTTTTTTTATTATCCAAGATTTCTGTGGCAGGTTCTAAGAAAGCAAGTTTAAAATTATCCTCAAGAATATCTTTTATTGACACTCTCGTGCTTGTTTTTCTTACTTTAAATTTTAAGACTTGTCTCTAAATTTTTCTTGATAACGTGGTGGACAGATAGAGATAATTACAAATAACAGGGTTTTGATTTTAATCCTGGTTAATTAACTGAGAAAACGTTAAAGAACCCTGCCTTTAGATTCTGCTTCCTTTGGACTGGGAAATAAATGTTTCATGGGGAAGTATAAAGCAATAATTGAATGACACCTGAACAATTTTTTTAACTTTTTCTGTCTTTTTGTTGTTGTTGTTGTTGGTATAAACCGTGTAGATCATTCATGATTGCAAGGACTTCATATAGGGCTCTTATTGTTTTTCAACTCTTAAACATCCAGAAGCTTGCAGAAGCAATAGGACAATGTTTAGAAAAGTATTTTAAAGCATGCTTGCTCTTACGGTGCATCCATTAGGGAAAGCAATCAACTGAATTATAAAACACTGTTTGAGAAGCAGCCTGACAGGATCAAAACAGTGCAGACTTTGGAAACACTACATTCACAGTCATATTCTGGATCTTCCCTTTAGGGGTTGAGTGTTCTTAGACAAGTTACTTACTCTCACTGAGCTCCAGTTTCTTTACTAGAAAATTTGGATTAGAAATAATCCAAAGCACTTATAGTGCTGGGATATATGAGGCAGGTTACCAGAAAGAAAGAGATGATATGCTCACAAAGTTAGCTGAAGGTAAGTTAATGAAGGGACTATTTCCAGAACTTTGGGCCAGGGAATCAGTAAGGGATGGTGAAGCATCCAGAGCATAGCAGCAGCAAGAAGCCTAAAAGGGCCAGAGACTGTGAGAATGCTGCTTGACAAGGCCTGTGAGCTTTGGTAGAGTAACGTAGCTTCTGCTAGACCAAGGTAAGGTAGAGAGGAAGAAGCAGGGGAATAACCAGCCTGCCCTATGCCCTCCTACTATGCTCTAATTTCTGTCATGTGCCTCCTTTTCAGCTGAAGGTAACAGGGAGCTAGCAGACAGAAGAACCTGAATGACGTAGTCCTGGTGTTGTGGGGCCCAGAGTACACAGGAGAAAGGCACCCTATGGGTGACGCACATCGAGAATAGGCATCACATTCACTGGCATGTGTTAAATATCCACTCTACAACAGGAAGAATGAAAAATCGACTAACTGCTCTATCTTTGCTGCAGTGAAAACATGATCTTCAAATCTTTAATAAATCTCATACATGTCCATTGGTCTTTTATGGTATTTTTCCCTTCAGTGAAAATCAAGATAAGGGGCACCATTTCATGCTTGAGTTAATGCCAGGGCAGAGATTAAAAACAACAACAAGAGCAACAACTACAAGACTCAGAGCAGGAAATAACATATCAGCAGAGTCAAGAAGTCAGAGCCAGAAAAGGACTTGAGGGCACAAGGTCTCTAGGGATTTATAGAAAATTTTGGAGCACCATTGTTTGGATTTTATGCAAAAAAAAAAAAAAAAAAAAAAGAATAAAAGAAAAGAGAGTTTGTTGAGGCAATCTCATCTGAACCATTAGAAGCAAGAGAACATAATTGAGGGACACCTGGGTGGCTCAGTGGTTGGGCGTCTACTTCAGCTCAGGGTATGATCCCGGGGTCCTGGGATTGAGTCCCACGTTGGGCTCCCTGCAGGGAGCCTGCTTCTCCTCCCTCTGCCTGTGTCTCTGCCTCTTTCTGTGTGTGTGTCTCTCGTGAATAAATAAATAAAATCTTTAAAAAAAAAGGAACATAATTGATATCTGGATTAAAAATAAATGAAAGCCATCACAAGTATATATTTGGGAGCACTAAATAATTCTGCAGTTTTGTGAAAGAACGAAAAAATAAGTGCTTTCTCAGCATCTGTAGTGACCCACAGTCTCTGCCATCTGTCACTGCCATGCAGAGTTAGCAAAAATAGCACAAAGTTGATTGAAGTCCCCTTGTACGGCAAATGGACAGAGGACATCAAAGTTTAGCTCGCAGAACAATAGCAGAATTCTAGGTCAGAGGGAAGGAAAGAGCAAACTGGACCAACAGCAAAATCGAGTAACCCGAGAAGATGAATCCAGTCTGAGAGCTGAACTTACAGGGCGGCAGGAACAGGCAGGGGATGGGAAGCATCTGTCTACAGCAAGTTGCATGGAAGTGGCCAGCATTCTGTTAGACGCATGGCACCGCCAAGAACTGGAAGAATCTGAGATTTGACCTCATGTGAAAGCTCAGAAGGGAGAAGGCAAGAGCTTTCTGGATGCTGACAGAAGACACAAGACTTCCGGTCAGGTACAAAGGACTGTATGACTCGTGATCCAGCCAGCAGCATGAGGATCAGCATATTTGTGCCTGTCTCCTTGGACCTCAAGTCTCATGGGGTAATGTGAAGGGGTCCAGCGGACGTCTGCATTGTGGTGCACACAGATCTCTTATTAGGGGCAGAAGCATGCCCGGCCTTTGCTCCAGAGGGTGGTACTCTATCTCTGGCCATTCCCCAGACAGACATCCATGAAAAGGCCATTCACGACAAAGGACAGTTACCGCCTCACTAACAAGACAGGCAGAAATGTGAGAGAGCTGCATCCCAACAATTTCCATGGTCTGTAGTCAGGCATAGATGTGAGAGACCAGCAGTGGGATGGTGCTTGAACGTGAGTGTGTGTCACAAACCATAATCCCTATCACAAATCTGGCATATGTAGACATTATTATCAACACAGGATGTGAGAAGTAATTTTCTATAATAATTTGCTGTGGGTCTTATAGCATTTAAATATTGTATTTTATAGATGGAAACTGAAAGAAAAGACTAAAGAAGCAAACAAACTAGCAGTTGGGAAGGAATGATTGATTGATCACCAGCTGACTATTTCTGCCTCAGCTAAGAGAGGAAGAAAGGCCCAGCAGGGATTCTGGGGGAAAATTATGATGTCTGTAACTGTAAGACTTTGGGCCCCAATCCCAGTACAGTGACAGCTGTGTTAGAGTCCGAGGGTGTCTCCTTCACTTTAACCCTGCCCAGTGCCTCTAAAGCCAGTGCTCCATTCTAAACTGGGGCTGAGCCAAGTCCTGCTTTATCACAGCAGGCCTTCCGAGGGAGGCACACAGAAGGTGAAGGAATCCAAGAGTAAGCACAGCATGAACTAAACCAACGGAGCCCTGAGAAGATGATGCTTATGAACACACAGCCTTTATTCCAAGTGCTACCAATTGTCAGGTGGCTCACTGGGACTGGGCATCCCCTAGGTCCTCACACTGATTTTTAAAAATCACATGAGTTTTCAACTCTTAAAAATCAGGAGAATTTGGGGTGCCTGGATGCTTCCATTAGTTAAGCTTCTGACACTTGATCTCAGCTCAGGTCTTGATCTCAGGGTTGTGGGTTTGAGCCCCATGTTGAGTTCCAGGCTGGGTGTGGAGCCTACTTTAAAAAACAAAACAAAACAAAAAAAAACTTAGGAAAATTCACCCAAATAATCTAATTATTGGCTTAAAAACAAACAAACAAACAAACAAACAAAAAAACCTTGTATACTTGGCTTACATGTTTAAATGGCAAAACTTAGGTTTGCTAACTCGAGTGAATCTGGTGATTTTTTTCACTTGGTCTCAGAAGCTATCACTCTATTTTGTCCCTTAAATGCTGAGGCTTAATGTCAGTTAGCGTTTTTCACACACGTAAGCATTTTTCTTATAGCTACAGTATACTGTAGGGAATGTCTTCTCTAATCTAGCTTACCAGCCTAGTCCCTCAAGACACTTGAGTTTACAAACTCTGCTTTAACCTGTTTTTTTTGTTTTGTTTTGTTTTGTTTTGTTTTGACTCTGAAAGGCCTCATTGGCCCTACAACTAGTAGAGGCTTTTACCCTGACCTGTGTACTTAGGATTGTGCCAAAACTTGATGTCCTGTGAGAGAATGAAATGAGTCTCTACAGGCCTTCATCTTCCAACGGTAGAGGCTCTAGGAGCACTTGGGGGGCTCAGTTGGTTAGGCGTCCAACTCTTGATTTTAGCTCAGATTATGATGTCAGGGTCATGAGATCGAGCCCCATGTCAGGCTCCACTCTGGGCATGGATCCTGCTTAAGATCGTCTCTCTCCCTTGCCCTTTGCCCCTCCCCCCAGCCTCTTAAAAAATAGAAGTTAGGCTCTGCCTTGGTTTCAGACAGGGCACACTTGGATCTGCAATTCTGTTGAAGAAGCTAACAATTTATAAATACAGTATTTTTGGATTTTCATCATTTTACAAAAGATACGTATTTTTCCTACAAAGAAGAAATACTCTGGCTGAGATTCACTGTTTAACTATTGAATGAAAATCTTAAGAATCCTTCTGACATTATTGATGCTTTTTTGTCTTATCTTTCCATGTTTTTTCCACACTTTCGATGTAATAACAGCCACGGTTCTATCAGTAACATTCTGTTGTGTCCATAGAGTGAGTGGGAAGCTTGGGATGGAGCCTAGACTAGCTTCACTAGCTGTCCACCCACATCACATCTGTCCTTGGCTCTGAGCCTGTGAGCCAATTTGAGGCACATTATACCAATATTGTTACCCTTAGTTCATGAAATGCTTGTCCACATCAACATGCCTTGTTATAACCTCCCACTGACGTGTTGATGCTATTCGACTGATTATAAGTCTTTGCTACAGAATTTAAATTTAAACTAGAACAATAATACAACAATTACAAGATGAAGTCAGCAGTATTTACATCACAGTAGTTGCCTGTCAAGATGAGACAAAGAAAAAAGCTGTATTTTTATGACTACATTATGCCAGTATGGGGGAGCTTAAAAATAATCCTTAGATATAATGAAATGTCAAGATAATTAAGGGCACGTGGACCTGTTGTACATTCAAACTTTAATTTCAAAATCAAATAATTATTATTATTTTTCTTTATCCAAGTTTAACAAACAACAGATTTAAAGGGCTTAAACCCATGTTGGATGGAAGGGGGTGGGGAGAGAGGGAGTCAGATCTAAGACTCAGGACCAGAAGGTGGCAGCAGGGAGCTAGGATGAGTGAGCTCAGGGGCACCTCTCTTCTAGGAAGGGAAGCGGCTCAGCCTGGAGGGAGCAGGATGTCTAGGCTTCTAACCATGGTTTGGAAGCCATCAAGGCCTCGAAAATCAGGGAGTTTTGTGTTCTACACTAGAAGTATGAGGATTCATGAAGACGCAGTGGTTTTAGATTGCAAGTGCTAGGGCTGGAAGTCAGGTGGAAGATGACACATAAACCACCAACTCTATAGGTTAATAGAGCTAACTTTTAAAGTCCCATATTAGGCTGGTTGGCTTTTAAATGCCTGGAAGCGTCTCTATGTCATCTCTTTGGAAGATGAGGCTATGGTTGATAGTTAATAAGCAATTTAAAATAATCTTATCTTAAAATTCATGGATCAAAAGTCTAAATATGTAAAACCATCCAAGGTAAAAATTTATTAACATCCTACTGATTTGTATAGAAAGAATGCTATCAGAAACAAAATGCAGCATTTAGGGGAAGGAAGACGAAAGACTAGTGGTGATCTTTTTCTAAAGAATACAAGCATAGGAAAACTAAGTTTATGTAACGGCAAAGAAGAAAATCAATTTACTAAGTTCCAACGTGACAAACATTATGTTGTCCTAAAAAGCAACTAAATATATCTCCTGTTACTTGAAAAGTATTTCTGAAGTTGAAAGTTGAAATTAAAAAAAAGAAAATTGAAATAAAAGCAATTTCTGTATCATTGAGCCTATATTTAAACATGAGAAAAGATGTAATTGTATAATAAGAAATAATTCAAGAAACTTCCTCAAAATACAAGTTATCTAAAGAAAATATTTGAATAGAAATGCAAACCTTTGAGTGTAGCAGAGAATTTACCTTAGAAAATAGATTATTGGTCAGCCCAGGTGGCTCAGTGGTTTAGTGCCTGCCTTCGGCCCAGGGCATGATCCTGGAGATCCGGGATCGAGTCCCACGTTGGGCTCCCTGCATGGAGCCTGCTTCTCTCTCTGCCTGTGTCTCTGTCTCTTTCTCTCTCTGTGTGTGTCTCTTATGAATAAATAAATAAAACCCTAAAAAAAAAAAAGAAAATAGATTGTTTACTAAATAACTCATTTATTTTTCTTTTTTTTTCTCATTTATTTTTCTATGTTTCTTTTATGTTTAGTGCAATTCTTTGTCCACAGCAGGCACCAAATATATGCTTAACCATATAGTTGTGTTAAAATCGAACACCAATGGAAACTAGATTTGAAAAGTCCCTAAGCAGACAATAGTCTAGTTCATCCTGTGAGACAGCTGATATTTACTTGACCTGGGTCACTTCTTGCTTATGCCTCTGAAAATCATAAGCGAAACTTAAACTGTTCTACAAAATTGATATAAGGTAAACACTAACCAATTCTTTTTCATTTAAAGAAATTCTAATATTGTAACCAATCACTCTGAAGAATATGCAGCCGCTGCCTCCAAACTAGGTGCCTCGAAGCCTCGTTCCATGTTTTAGTTTGAGTGCTCCTGGCCTGCAAGCTATCTTTTTGGTGTGTGCACAATAACCTTTTACTAGTTTACTAATTTATTAGTTTTACTTCTCTTTTTTTTTTTTTTCTGAACTTTTGAAGTTTTACAAATTTGGCAATTATTGGCACTATCAAAGCCTTTCCCTGGATTAGCCACCCTTAATGCAGAAGTAAAGTGATTGGGCTCAGTGAACTTTAACTAGGTTCACTTCTAAGAACTCTACTAGAGTTCTATGCACTTTGAAATATATTATGGGATTCAATCTTTTTTTTTTTTTCTAAAGTAGATTTTATTGTTCTTTGGTTTTACAAATGAAGATATCGAGATTCACAGAAGTTAAGTAATTTACCCTAATCACACAGTAAGTAGCAGAGTTAGAATCATATTTTTCAGCTTCAAAGCCGATACTCTTTCCAGTCCATTTTAGTCAGGAAGAGCGAAATTCCTACCTTATAGGTATTTTCACTCTGCAACACTGGTAGTTACCACTAACGGATCTTGACACATATTTCCACTAATCTGGAGTTCCAAGAATTCTGTTCTACACAACAATTTAGGCCAAAACTTCCAGTTAATTAGATATGTCATTTTAGTTGAAAACTCTTGGTCAATTCTGCATAACTACATCTGTCTCCTTTTGTTTAATACATGGTAAATATTAGCTCCTATCACCAAACCTACACTCAAACCATGGGTGAAGAAATGACAAAATATGGTATTTATCTCCTAGAACTATCATGGGAAAGGATGGGGAGAAAGATGTACCTAAAGGATAAAAACAAGTTCTACTTTACGAATTCTACTATTATATGAACATATTTTTAAAAATCACCTCAACAGTGGCACAAAAACTCTTCTCATGGACAAAATTGTCTTTGTTTAAGAAAACATGTTTCTAACCTGCCCAGGATGGAAAGCGAGACTTTGGTTGTGTGGATTTACAGAAGATAAACCAAAAAAAGAATTAAACTGCTCAACTTTGGAAAAAGAGAGGGAGAGAGAAATGAGAGAGACCATCGAGAGAAGCAGATATAAGAAAACATTTTTGAGAAATTACACATTCTTGATGCACTTTCAAACTCAGTAAGAACCTGCTGAAATTTTTGCCTGAGAGTTCGGTGGCCTGTATTTTTGGATTCTATTGGAAGCAGAGCCTGAAACATAGCCTTAGGCGCAAATGGTTTCTTTGAAAGTGATTTCAGGAAGTGAAAGTCAAGAAAAGAAGAGTGAGACCAGGAAGAGTAAAGGCTGATAAGGGTGCACTGTGAGCTGGGTACCATTGTGAGCAAATGGCGTTGACTTCCTCTAGGACCTTCTGAGGAACCATACAGTACATCATAGTTTTTTCACCAAAGAGCAGGAAGCGAGGGCAATTATCCACCAAGTCATTTTTTCCTTAGGGTGAGGGCTGTCCTCAGGGGCGCAATCCCCTGCACTTCTGGTTATGGCTGTATTTTCTAGGTGGTTGTCCTGACCTAATCTTGGAGAAAGCCCTTAGGCAGTAAAAAAAAAAAGACTCCTTGTGACCCGGAGGCAATGTGCGTGCCACAGACCATGACAGCTGTGGCTAAGATCTGATGGACTGAGGGGTTAAGGAGGGGGCACTGCAAGCATCTGCTGTACAGTATAATTTCCCATTTCTTTCTGCCACTAATCTGCATGAGACTTTTATTCATTGAAAGTAAAGTCTTAAATAGGAGAGTCACACAAATAAAACATTGTATCTCTATGATTATTTATGATTTTCAATTAGTATCTTTCTGTGATGATTTGCATTTTTTTGTGCTATTTAAGCATACAACCAGGAAATCATATGTCTTTGAAGATAAAGGTGACCTAATAAATTTAATATGCTCATCTCTTCACTTCAAGAATAAATCATCTTGATGATTTACATTTAAAGAATTATCAGGGATAAGGCTCATGGATAGAATTTGTTCAGTGTAAAAAATATTCTGATATTAGGGAAATATTCAGAGGGAAATACTTTGAATTAACAAGAAGACTGTAGTTATATCCATAACATTGCTTAACTCTTAAAAACATTGACAAGAAGAACTTCTTGCTGTTTCTTATTTTATTTTATTATTTTTTAAAGATTTTATTTATTTATTCATGAGAGACACAGAAAGAGAGGCAGAGACACAGGCAGAGGGAGAAGCAGGCTCCATGCAGGGACCCCGACCGACATGGGACTCGATCCTGGGACCCCAGGATCATGCCCTGAGCCAAAGGCAGACACTCAACTACTGAGCCACCCAGGTGCCCAGTGATTCTTATTTTAATAATAAGAGTTTGAATTAATATAGCAAGTGATATGCAAAGTCACTTCAAAACATTTGGAAATTGTTTTAAGTAGGCTAACCAAAGTCCTTGTTATATTGAAATATTAATATTCATAAATTCTTTATGATATTTAATATTTTAAGAAAGGGCACACATACAGATTAATGGATTTGAACAGCAAGCTATTGTTTTACTTTGCCTTCTGACTTGGTGGAAAGACCAAGTAATAGTGGAAGTCATATATTATGTGAGCTAAATGGATTTTTTCCTAGAACCCTGTATTGCTTTTTGACAATTCATTTCACAACATCACCACCATATATTTCCAAATTGAATTATAAGGGCTTCTATGCAACATACATATTTATGGGAGTTTTGCCACTTTAGTTCTACACTCTAGTGTTAGCTCCTCATTTTAAATCATTAGAAACTCTGCATCTCTTCTTTTAAAACATCAGCATTACTTCAATAATGTTAGAGTCCACACAAATTGATTATAATAACTCTTGCTTTGGTATCTTGCAGATGCCTGTTTCTGTTTCCAAAATGTTATGTTTTCTTGATTCAACTAAATACTATGATATATTTTGGGGCTAGATAAAGTTGTAATTCTTTGGTTAGTCAAATACGTGTCTGTGTGTGTAACATATTTCATAATGTTTATATCAGATTTCATTACTATAAAATTTTAGGTCAGTTTGAAATTTAGTTTGTAAAGAATAGAAAGGGTATACAGAAAAAGCAGAACATTTAGATTTTTCTAAAAGTCAGCATAAAAGTCCACAAAAATAAGTATACATTAAAATTAGAGACAAGATAAAAAGATAATAAGGTTAAGACAAGACCAGCTGAGGGAAAAACCTAGGGGAGTTACTAGAAAAGCACATAGAGAAAAATGATAGAGCAGTAAAAGAGCTAGTAGTATATTTGTGCTCACAATAAAATACATTTTATTTTGTCACTGAAAATAAATATTCAAAGTGAAAGCAACTGTATTTTTATTCAATTATATTTGATTTATTCAATGGCCAATAATTCACATAAAAACAAATGCAGCACTGCTTTCTAACATTGCATCACTTTAAAGCAGCATATGACTATCTGCCCAATTTGGAGGGCGTGTATGGGATGGGTGGGCTGACTGAAATACAGACTATACGATGCACATGAAACACACTTTGTGGAAGTCTGGTTAACATCATATAATATAAAGATAGCAAGGTGGTATGTGGAGATGACAATTATTTAAACTAGATTAGCAGGTAAGAGAGGGCATAAATATTCATCTCCCAGGGCAGCCCGGGTGGCTCAGCCGTTTAGCATCTGCCTTCAGCCCAGGGCGTGATCCTGGAGACCAGGGATCGAGTCCCACGTCGGGCTCCCTGCATGGAGCCTGCTTCTCCCTCTGCCTGTGTCTCTGCAGCTCTCTCTCTCTCTTTGTGGCTCATGAATAAATAAATAAAACCTTTAAAAAAAGTATTCATCCCCCAGAGCAGCTAAATCTGAGATGATTGCCATCAAATTTAGAATATTTGTTTGGGATGGGCTGAGGCAATGTAACATATATAGAGTCTGTTTTTGTTTAGGTTTATTTTAAATGGCCTCCAAATACCTTGAAAATAAGTAGCAATAACAGTCCCATGTAACTATTGATTAATGGAAACATGGCATATGTATTAGATGTTCAAGAAAGGGAATACAAAGGGCTGAGGGAATTATTATTTAAAGATGGCAAATGGAAGACACAAGGCGATGCTGAAAGATAGGTAAAGATTGAATATGATTCTTTAAAAGTTTACAAATGCAGATACTTTAAATTGTGATTGTTGATAACAACTGGGCAAATTCTCCTAGGTGGTTACTCAGTTGAACATGTCTCAGTGTTTGGCAGTTGCAGGTCTTTGTTTATGGAAAAAATGGGTTAATATATATATTTTTAGGCATGGGGTAAACCAGCTGTCTTATTTTAGGTATAAGGTGATGTGGAAAAAAGATGATGTGGAGTGTACAGGAAAGACATTGAGGTATAGGAGTTGCTAGTGTGTAGGGCTGTCATACTTACAGGCCGTCGTGGGAGAAACATATGATGGAAAATTTCGAAAGGAGGAAGGTTGATGTCAGTACCACGATTTATTTCAGAAGGGGAGATTCAGTTTGCAGTGCCTCCGAAGTGTAAGAGGGTTATGTGTGGAAATTATGACTCTTAATTTTTTTTAAGATTTTACTTATTTATTTGAGAGAATGAGACACAGAGACCACGAGCAGGGGGAGGGGTAAAAGGAAAGGGAGAGAGAGATGCAGACTCGCTGCTGAGCTTGGAGCCCTACAACTCAGAGCTTGATGTAGGGCTTGATCCCAGGACCCTGAGGTCATGACCTGACCTGAAGTCAATCGCTTGACTAACTGAGCCAGCCACCCAGGCACCCCTATGACTCTCTCTTAAATAGAAAAATACAAGTAGATAAGAAAGAGACTAACAATGAATATTGAAAGTGCACAAGTATTGAAGTACCATATAGTACATTATTTACCTAAAATTGTGAGTGCTGAAAGGGTCTGACTTATGGGTAAAAAAAAAAAACAAAACAACAACAACAAAAAAAAGATTCTTTTATTGTGTAGAAACGTGATTATGTAAGAATGTGTTTATTAAGAGTATGTACATGCATGATTTTATTTTAAACAGAGCCAATGGACAGAAGTTTCTTTTTCCCCTCCAAATATTTTCAAAAAGGGAGTTGGCCTTCTGCATGGGGTACACACAGAGCTGGGGGAATTACTCTAAAGATTGTAAATGGTAGAAACAAGGCAATGCTGAAAGATGATAAATATTGGAATGGATGATAAAATACATATTTTAGATTTTGTTTGATTTTAATAGGCATTGGAGGATTCAAGAGGTTATACATAATAAATGAAGACACTTTTAAAAAAAGATTTTATTTATTTATTTGAGAGAGAGAGAGAAAGAGAGCACAAGTGAGATGGGAGGCAGAGGGAGAAGCAGACTCCTGCTGAGCAGGGAGCCCAATGTGGGGCTTGATCCCAGGACTCCAGGACCCCAGGACTCAGGGATCATAACCTTAGTCAAGGGCAGATGCTTTTTTTTTTTTTAAGATTTTATTTATTTATTCAAGAGAGACACACAGAGAGAGAGAGAGAGAGAGAGAGAGGCAGAGACACAGGCTGAGGGAGAAGCAGGCTCCATGCAGGGAGCCCGACGCGGGACTCGATCCCAGGACCCTGGGGTCACACCCTGGGCTGAAGGCAGGTGCTAAACTGCTGAGACACCCAGGATCCCAAGGGCAGATGCTTAACTGACTGAGCCACCTAGGCACCTCATGAAGACACTTTTAATAAAGATCTTATCTTGTCTTTGAAAATATTGTTTGGTTATAAAACTGTGTGCCAATTTAGGAATATATTCAATTATATCTTTTAGGTGAAATCCTGCATTTCTTTCTTATTTAATGTTTCTCTTACATTGTCAGGGTCAATGAAAGCATGTCCCCAAAATGCTGAAACTGATAATAATGATAACTATTATTTGCTTCCTGCTTATTTTGTCTAGACCCTGTTTTGATTTTTTTTCTTTTATTTTATATCATTTGGCCCATAGAGAAAACATACAAAACATTAGAGGTTAAATGACTGCCTTTAAAATGCTCAGCTAATAAATTCTGGCTCATGAGTACAAGCCTGAAGTACCTGCCTGGCTCAGTCAGTGTAGCATGTGACTCTTGATCTCTGGGTTGTAAATTCAAGCCCCATGCTGGGTGTAGAGAGTAATTTTTTAAAAAATAGAAGAAGAGTAGAAGCCTATGTTGGACACACTCACATGCTCTAATTTCTACATTACACTGCTTTGCCTGTGGACATATTATCAAAACCTCTCAATGTCCGTCAATATAATTAAAGTTATAAAAATTTTACACATGTAGCTATTAATTAATTGATCAAATTTTTCTTATTTTCTATGCACAGGCATACCTCAGGGATATTATGGGTTCAGTTCAAGACAACCTTAGTGAGGTCAGTATCAAAATAAAGGAAGTTGAGTGAATTTTTTGCTTTCCTAGTGCATGCAAAAGTTATGCTTACACTATACTGTAGTTTGTTAATTATGCAGTAGCATGGTGTCTAAAAGATGTACATACTTTAATTGAAAAATACTCTATTGCTAGACGGCCTGGGTGACTCAGTCAGTTGGACATCCAACTCTTGATTTCGCCTTGGGTCATGGTCTCGGGGTCATGGTGTCAAGCCTTGGTTCAGCGTGGAGCCTGCTTGATATTCTCTCTCTCCCTCTCCCTCAGCAAGTCATAATCTTTTTGCTGATGGAGGGCCTTGATGTTGATGGCTGCTGACTAATCAGGATGGTGGTTGCTGAAGGTTGGGGTGGCCGTGGCAATTTTTTTTTTTAATTTGAGTATGGTTTAGTATAGTTATATTAGTTTCAGGTATACAATTTGGCAATTTGATGAGTTTACATATTATGCTATGTTCGCCACGGTGTGCCTACCAAGCACCTGTCCCGTTACATCACTACCACAATATCATTGTATTCCTTATGCTCTGCTTTTTATCCCTGTGACTTATTCATTCCATTACTAGAAGACTGTATCTCCCACTCCCCTTCACCTATTTTGCTCACCCTCTAACCCACTCCTCTCTGGCTACCATCAAAGAGGATTTCTGTATTTATAGGGCAATTGCTTAACATAAGACAGCAATGAAGCACGCTACGTCAACTGACTATTCATTTCACCAACAATTTCTCTGTAGAATATGATGCTGCTTGATTGCGTTTCACCCACAGCAGAACCTCTTTCAAAACTGGAATCAGTCCTCTCAAAGTTTATGTAACGTTCTAAATCCTTTGCTGTCACCTCAGCAATCTTCACAGTATCTTCACCAGGAGTAAATTCCATCTCAAGAAACTATTTTCTTTGCTCAGCCATTAAAAGCAATTCTTCATCCACTCAAGTTTCATCATGAGACGGTAGCAATTCAGTCACATCTTCAGGCTAATAAAGAACTATTTCTATTTCTTTTATTATTCTCACCCTATCTGCACTGCACCACTTCCTCCATTAGAGTCTTGATCTCCTGAAAGTCATTGATGAGGGCTAGAATCAACTTCTTCCAAACTCCTGTTAATATTGATATTTTTTCCTCTTCCTATGAATCATGAATGTATGAATTTTTTGTTGTTTCTGTTTTGTTTTGATTTTAGGCAAGCTCCGCACCTAGCATAGAGCCTAATGTCAGGCTCAAAGGGTTGGATGTTTAACCAATTGAGCGACTCAGGTACCCCCGAATTATGAATGTTTTTAGTGGCATCTAGAATGATGAATCCTTTCCAGAAGGCTTTTGATTAACTTCACCCAGGTCCATTAGAAGAATCACTATGTATGACAGCAATAGCCTTACGAAAAGTGTTTCTTAAGTAAGATTTGAAAATCAAAATCACTCCTTGATCCATGGGCTACACCAATGTATCTTGTGTTAGTAGGCATGAAAAAAAACATTAATCTCAATGTATATCTCCATCTCCATCAGAGCTCTTGAGTGACCAGGTGCATTGTCAGTGAACAGTCATATTTTGAAAGGAATCTTGTCTTCTGAGCCATAGGTCTCTAAGTGGCCTTAAAATAATCAATAAACCCTGTTGTAAACAGATGTGATTACATTGCCAGGGTAACCTAGACTTTGCTGTTCCATTTATAGAGTATAAACTGAGTAGATTTAGCATAAGTCTTAAAAGCCCTAGGCTGGTCACTAAGCATCGGCTTCAACTTCAAGTCACCAACTATGTTAACCCCTAACAAGAAAGTCAGGCTGTCCTTTGAAGCTTTAAAGCCAGGCACCGACTTCTCTGTAGCTATGAAAATCCCAGGTGGCATCTTCCTCCAATAGAAGATTGTTTTGTCTACCTTGAAAATGTGTAGTTTAGTGTAGCCACCTTCATGAATCATTCTAGATGGATCTTCTGGATAACTTGCTGCAGCTTCTACATCAGCACCTGCTGCTTTACCTTGCACCCTTCTGTTATGGAGATGGCTCCTTTCTTTAAATCCTATACACCAGCCTCTGCCAGCTTTAAACTTCTTTTATGCAGCTGCTTCGCCTCTCTCAGCCCTCATAGACTTGAAGAGAGTTAGAGCATTGCTCTGGATTAGGCTTTGGCTTGAGGGAATATGTGACTAGTTTGTTCTTCTGTCCACACCACTAAAACTTTCTCCATATTAGCAATGAGATCATTTCACTTTTTTTTAAGATTTTATTTATTTATTCGTGAGAGACACAGAGAGAGGCAGACACACAGGCAGAGGGAGAAGCAGGCTCCATGCAGGGAGCCCGATATGGGACTTGATCCCGGGGACTTCTGAATCATGCCCCGAGCCAGAGGCAGATGCTCAACCATTGAACCACCTAGGTGTCCTGATATTTTACTTTCTTAATATTTCATGTGTTTAAAGGAGTAGTACTTTTAATTTCCTTCAAGAACTTTTTCTTTGCATCCACAACTTTCTAACTGGTTGGGAAAGATCTACTTTTGGCCCATCTCAGCTTTCAACACTCATTTCTCACTGAGCTTAACATTTCTAGGTTTTGATTTAAAGTGAGAGATGTGAGACCCTTCCTCTAACTTGAACACTCAGAGGCCCTTGTTGAATTCTTAACCGGTCTAATTTCAATACTGCTGTGTCAGGGAATAGGGAGGTTGAAGGGCAGGGAGAGAGATGGGGGCACAGCTGCTCCGCGGGGCAGTCAGAACACACATTTGTCAATTAAGTTTGCCATGTTATGGGGGCATGGTTCGTGGCACACCAAAACCATGGCAAGAGTCATATCAAAGATCATTTATCACAAATCACCATAACCCATGAAAAAGTTTGAAATCTTGTGAGAATTAGCAAACACTGAGACACAAAGTAAGCAAATGCTGTTGGGAAAATGGTGCCCATACACTTGCTCGATTTGGAGTGGACAAAAACCTTCAATTTGTAATAAACACAATATTTGTGAAGCACAGTAAGATGACGCATCCCTATACTGTGTCAGCTCCTTATTTATTTTACTTTGTATAACTCTGCTAGATATAAAAATATGTCCTGAGAAGGGCAATGAATCCGGCAAGGGTCCTGGGGTAGCCTGATTACCAACACCTTGAACATGTAAGAGTTAGGAAAGCATGAAAAGTTAAAGTGTGGACATGATTCAACCAAAGCCATTTATCTGTTCACTAGAGAAGTGAGAGGGGGTGATCATGCCAGGAGTACAATATTATAGTGCATTTGGGTCACTTTTGTACAATTTCCATAATTACCCTCAATTAGGAATACTATCTGTGGGAGACCATAATATTTCTTTAGTATTGTGATAAAATACAGCACACACATAAAATGCAAAACCTTTCAATACTAGCCATTGGAGTACCAGTTTCCATATTCTAAAAATTCTCAGCTGTCATATCCTTTTTAAAAACTGAATTTGAATATTCACAATTTTGACATAAGACACCTGTGGAAATGTGTAAGGAGCAAATTGTTTTTTGTTTTGTTTTGTTTTGTTTTTGTTTTGTTTTTTGGTAGGTTTAGCTTTACACACTTTTTGTGTTAATTACACATTTCTATAGGGAAAAACTGAATCCTAGAAATTCCAATTTAAACTTCAATTTCCAGTAAGCTGAGGCATACTAAGTAGAGCCTGAGTCTATGCCAAGAGGTTGCTTCAATTGTTCCATGTTTTGCAGATAAATAAATCACTAACTTATCAGTTACAATTGTTTTCAGATAAAAATTCCAAACAGTTTTTATAGTGTTACTTAATTACCTGACATTAAACATAAGTAGAAACTCATTTATCATTTGATGCAAACCGGGGTAGAGACTATAACTGAGTAATTGAAAACATATATTTAAAGCAGAGAATCATTTAAAGATGTAGAAGATTTAGATATTTTATTTTAATTTAAACAAATACCAGTAGACCAATATTTTGATTTTGGGCTGAGGCCTTTTATTTGAATATGAATCTGTAGATTGGATATTGTCTAATCTTTCCTGCACTACCCACACCTCGAGTGCAACTAGTTTGGTATACTTTATTTTTTTTTCTAAGATTTTATTTATTTATTTGAAAGAGGAAGAGAGGGAGGGAACTTGAAGGGAGGGTGGGTTGGGCAGGAGAGGAAGAAGCTGACTCCCCGCTGAGGAGGAAGCTTGATGTGGGGCTGGATCCCAGGACCCTGAGATCAAGGTCTGAGCCACAGGCAGACGCTTAAGGTGAGCCACCCAGGTGTTCCTAGTTTGGTTTACTTTAAAGTAGATACTAAAAAAGACCTTTGAGGCAATCTAAATAAAGCATCTTTCTAGATTTTTTTTCCCCCCTCCACCAGCCTTTTAAAATCATCTTCCTCACAGAGAGGGAGGCAAACCACAAGAGACTCTTAACTACAGAGAAAAAACTGAGGGTTGCTGGAGGGGAGGTGGGTGGGGAGATGAGCTAAATGGATGATGGGGATTAAGGGGGTCACTCATTGTGACAAGCACTGGGTGTTGTGTGTAAATGATAAATCACTGAATTCTACTCCTGCAATCAATATTATACTATATGTTAACTAACCAGAATTTAAATAAAAATTTGGAAAATAAATAAAATCATCTTCCTCATGTAATACTTTAAAAAAAAAGATTTTATTTATTTATTTGAGAGAGAAAGGTAGAGTATGATCAGGAGGGAGGAGGCAGAGGGAAAGTGAGAATTAGACTCCCCTGCTGAGCAGGGGGCCCAGTGCAGGGCTTGATCTCAGGACCCTTGAGATCATGACCTGAGCCGAAGGCAAATGCTTAACTGACTGAGCCACCCAGGGACCCTCCCTCATATAATTCAATAGTATTTTAAAACCAAATTACTTTCTATCATTTTTTCCAAAGAATCTCATTTGGTTTCATAGAAACAATAACTCACTTTTTGTACACACATTTAACTTATTTATGTAATATTTATTCATATTACTTAATAAATTAATAAACAAATACTTAATACCATTTGACAGGTAGATGAACCTAGGAGAACTGTGGAGAGCCTGTCAGCCACACTCTTTCAGATAGGTTTTCCGGAGGGAATGGGGAGTACCTAATGATCTGAGCAGTTACATAGGAGAGAGCAAGTGAGGGAGTTTGGGTGCATAGTCCACAGTATTAGATGGGATCTGTGTGTGGAGATGATTCAGAAATGCCCGTATACCTTCTATGCTTGGATTATTGCAGTAGACTTCAAGCTGGCCTCCCCGTATCTCCTCTGGTGCAGCCTCAGTCTCATCCACTTAGCAGCCAGTTCGCACCTGTTAAAGTGAAAATCAGGTCATGCCACTTGGCTCCCTCAAAACCCTGCAGAGGTGTCTGTCTCACTCAGCAAGAAATCTAAAGTCCTTAAACTAACCTATGACATTTGACATGACATTTGTTTTTACCTCTCTAGCATCATCTCCCCCTTGTTCTGTCTTCCCTGGCTGCACTCGTCTATTTGTCCTCATGTGTGCAGACAAGCTCCTACCTCAGGACCTTTGTTCTGGCTATAATCTGCTAGGAATGCTTTTCCTCAGATACCCACAGAGCTCACAGAGTTCATACCTTCATTTCTTTCAGGTTTTTTTTTTTTTTTTTTTTTTTAAGATTTATTTATTTGTTCAGGAGAGAATGGCAGAGACACAGGCAGAGGGACAAGCAGGCTCCTCGCAGGGACCCCGGTGTGGGACTTGATCCTGGATCCCGGCATCACGCCCTGAGCCAAAGGCAGATGTGCAACCGATGAGCCACCCAGGCGTCACTCTTTCAGGTTTTTAGTAAAATGACACCTTGTCACTGAAGATTCTCCTGGATACTCTACCTAAAATTAAACCCCCCTTCCTATCCTAAAATTATTCCTAGCTCTTCCCTATTCAATTTGACTTCCCAGCACTAAATATGATCTAACATACTACAGACTTTATTGAATTCTTTTGCTCATTGTCTGTTGGTCCATTGTAGAGGTATAAATCACTTTAATTTTTACAAATATGATGGCTTTCAGATAAAAATTTCAAACTAATGAATGTTTATAGTTTTACCTATTTACCTGAACTTATATATTTGTGTTTTGTTAACTGCTTTTTTCTTAAAATCTGGAAAAATATCTGGGCCAAAAAACATATACAATAATATTTGAGGGGTGAGTGAACAGATGAATTTATTAATTTATTAATCATGACCATAAGTTGTATAAAACATATGAATTAATTTGCGATGAAAAACAAACACATAATGTAAATTCATGCTCTTCAGATAGATTCTGGAAACCAGAATAAAAGATATTCACTATAAGTACTTCTATTGCTATACTTCAACCAGGCATTTCCCTCTATTAATCTCTATCTTCTCAAAGATTTCCTTTCTTTTATTCTGACCAAAAGGAAAAATTGTATGCTGTGGGAAGAGATTGTCCTTGGAGCAGGCATAGTTATTAGTTTTGCAATTAATACATTGAGTGTGGTTCAGGAAGCTTCTGATCTACTTTGAGACTCTCAGTCACACTTTGTGAGGGGAACAAAGTAAATTAAATGATCTCAGTGTTGACACTTTTTGATTCTTTACTGAGACAAGCATAGTGATTTACAGCAAGATGGCGGCATGATGGTGAGTAATGCTATAGGAATTACTTATTTAAAAGATCAATCTGGGAACCCCTGGGTGGTTCAGTGGTTGAGCCTTTGGCTCAGGCTGAGACCCTGAGGTCCTGGGGTCCAGTCCTGTATCAGGCTCCCTGCGAGGAGCCTGCTTCTTCCTCTGCCTGTGTCTCTGCCTCTCTCTCTGTATCTCTCATGAACGAAAAAAGTGAAAAAAAAAAAAAATAAAAAAACACAGTATCCTTTCTGGTCTTAGTCTCTCAGTTCTGAAGGTTAAGGGCTAAAATCTCAAGCTTCTGATGTTTTTGACTATTTTTCCAATGTAGTCCTGTTGAAATACCACATCTAGTCTGTTAAACCCTTTATATCACCTTTAGGCAACCAACCTCAGGGTACTTTTTTTTTTCCAGTTGTAATAAACCAGTACACTTTGTTGTGTGTCACAAATCTCTTTTCTCTCTTCCATGTAGCTAGATGCCTTTTACATAAAGCCACCCTAAATTACATTATGGTACACATGCTACTAGCACACTTAGATTACTCAATATTTATTTTTTCAAATAAACAAGAATTAAAAATCAGAACATAACAAGACCAAACACACAACATAAAAAGTCTATCTACCATAAAAAAAAAAAAAAAAAAAACCAGGAAGTTTACCTATTATGTACTGGTTCTTTTTGACCTTTGGAATGAGCATCTTGGAGTTGGCTCCAGACTGGTCTTATAAACCAACATTCCCCACTGACAACATTAAGCAAACCTAAGATACAGCTAGTTGGAAAAGAGAAAAACCAATGGTTTTCCTCAAAGGCCCAAAGCAATCTATAGCACAATCCATAGCATATACAAAGCAAATAATAATAATGACAATAAAGATTAAAACAACAACAAAGAATGACTTTCAGTTGGTGCAAACATTCTACTTGAGCTCTTTCCCTCATAGGCTAAAACCTGTTTTATAAATGTAACTTCTTTTGAAATCCCCCCTCTGTCATCTCCCTTTCTTTCTTCTTTCTTTCTTTCTTTCTTTCTTTCTTTCTTTCTTTCTTTCTTTCTTTCTTTCTTTCTTTCTTTCTTTCTTTCTTTCTTTCTTCTTTCTTTCTCTTTCTTTCTTTCTTTCTTTCTTTCTTTCTTTCTTTCTTTCTCTCTCCTTTTTTTACTTTTTTAAAAACAATATTCTGTATTCATTTTATTTCTCATCCTTTGTATTATATTTAAGATTTACTTTCTATAATTTTTACCCATTTCTAAAATTGTGAATATGGTACAAATAAAATAACGTATGAATACATGTATATAGTTGAAAGGTCAATTATGAAAAATGACTTCTCCAATACTAGGATAAAGAATAAGCACATTGGGGATCCCTGGGTGGCTCAGCGGTTTAGCGCCAGCCTTTGGCCCAGGGTGCAATCCTGGAGTCCCACGTCAGGCTCCGGGCATGGAGCCTGCTTCTCCCTCTGCCTGTGTCTCTGCCTCTCTCTCTCTCTCTCTCTCTCTCTCTCTCTATCATGAACAAATAAATGAAATCTTAAAAAAAAAAAAAAAGAGTAAGCACATGACTTGTAGCATAGGTGGCCCTTGAATGCTCCTTTCTGCACACATCTCCTCCCATCTGTGAAGAGAGACCACAACCCTGAATCGTGTGCTAATCAATTCTCATGTTTTTATATCTAGGTATTCATTTTAAATAATACATTGTTCAGTTCGCATAAGTGTATATTCACTGGAATACTATCTATGTACTTCTTTTGTTCAATATGTTGTCTAGTTGGGGAAATTCATGTAAAGGAAATCATACTATGTAAACTTTTGAGTCTGTCTTCTTTGGCTTAATGTTATATTCTTGAAATTCATCCATGTTGATGTGTACAGCTTCCGATAATGTTAACTAATGTATGATGTCATTGTATTATTCTACTACATTTTTTTTCAGATCTCCTTAGCAAGGTGGAGCTGTAGATAAGACTCACTCTAGACTTTGAGGATGAGGGAATAGAAGGAAACTAGTATGATCTTGGTACATTTCCATTTGACCAGGGTTGTTGGTATACAACAGGGAATGTTAAGATCAGATGACATATAGTTTGGGAGATATCCCAAAGCCATTTAACATTACTCCTGTTAAAAAAAAAAAAAAAGAAAAAAAGAAAAAAGAAAGAAAGAAAAGAAAAGAAAAAAAAAAGAAAAAGAAAACATTACTTCAGTTGCATCCGTAGAGCCCAAACAATCTTATATCACAAGACTAGATTTCACCAACCAATAAGGGACTGCTTCACTCCCAAGTGTCCCAAAGCAGTGTCTCCACCCCTGAAATACAAGGACAATAGTAATGGTCAACACAAGAAGAGGACAACTATGCTCAATGAGGAAGAGCTCTAATTGTCAGCAAAAGCTATGGCTTGGTGCCATGACAAGGAGAAAAGTGGGAGAATTTGTGCTGGCTTCTGAGTTTCCATTACCAGAACCCAGAATAATTCATAGAAATGACTGGTAGCAATGCTAAAGGAAGTTATGGGGTTATATTTAGGATACCCACACACTTTTATTTGCTAACCATTAGTCTAATTCTCAAGCCACAAACAAATGAAACCAAAAACAGCACCCAGTATTCTGGACCCAATCTTGCACCTGTATCTGGCTTCAAGATTGCCTACACATTGAAAAAGGCTGAAATTCTGACATACTGAAGGAAGGAAAGGCCCAGTTGAGATTACAGGTGCTTGTCCCAAAGTTTGCTCCATACACACCTAGGTGCAAAAAAAAAAAAAAAAAAAAAAAAAAAAAAAAAATCTTGGAGCTTTCAGTAACACAAACCAGGCCTCAAGCAAATAAATTCTATTTCATATCATTGAGTCGCTTATATTGAACTTGAAGCAAGATAAGTTTTTTATTAGGAAAGTCTATTGAAATCCTACTTTTGCTCATCCCCATAGCTTTCTGAATCGCATCCTAAATTCAATTTCATATTCACTTTAGTATTAACCCAAAACATTAGTGTTAACCAATAACATTAAAGATAATTATCTGCTACCTTTGGCTACAATCTCAATATCTTTTTCTATATTTTTCTACAAATGTAGAAAACACAGCAAATAATATGATGGTAATTCTTAAGCATTTCTAAGTAAATCCCTTACAAAGAGGTTTCAAGGCTTCTAAATCACTTGCAGAGATGAAAAATCTCACGCCTGCCCCATTCTCTTATATTCTGTAATCGTGTACACCTTAAATGCAGAAAATAATAAGAATTATCTACTTAATTCTAAAAAAATTCTAAATAATAATCAGTTTACTAATAAAAATTTACCTGCAACAAAACTGGATTCAAAGAGTAACTGAATCCCTAAAATGACAAGTATATAATACTTCCAATTAACATTTTCAAGTTTGCATGTACATTTACTAATTCAAGGACAATGGTCTCTATAATCCTTCACCCTTTTTGTCAAAATGACTGTTTATTCAAAATTATGCAAAAGTTAGTTCCTTAGTTGCCTAGGGAACTGTAAGATCCAATTGCAATTTCTAACTAAAATTAGAAGAAAACCCCTATCCTGTTTTATTTAGTGGCATGCGTTGGAGGGAGGATCTGATTAGAGTGACTTTAGCAGGTTTTTTCATTTATCAAAGAAAGAAACAATATATGTGAGCTCTCTGGAACTCCATATGAATCAGGTCCTATTCAGAGATGAAATTAAATTTTTATTATTTCACCAATACAGGTTGGTTTTAAGCATAAATCAACTTCCCAAGATGACTTTTCTGCAGAATTTTTCTTCTAGCGTTTAATATTAAATATGCAGCATTTCTCTTCTTTGCCGGAAACTCAGTGTCTTTCCATCGAGTCATAAAGATTTATGGCAAGATATGTGCATGCAATCTGGATATCTGACAAAAGACAGGTATTGAAAAGAATGTGCCTCATAAGGGCATCTACACAATCTTCGCTGGCATTTTTTTCTGGCTGCCCTTAGCCCGCAGGCCTTGTGAGTGGCTCTAGTGCCTGTAGACCTACAATCCTCATTTCTCACTCCCTGACTTAAACCCCATCCATAACGCTTTTGTGTGGTGACCTCACTTCTCAGGATGCTGCTGTGTGCCCTGGGTTCATTTCTTGCCTTGATTCTTATCCCGTAGCTTTTTGGGATTGTAACTTTTAATTGGACTTAGAAAGATTAAAAAAAAAAAGGTAATAATGTTGCAGGAGAAACATTCTGTTTTCTTTAAAAATCAGCACTCTTCATTGGAAGGATACTAAACCTTGTTTTTATAAAAATGAAGCAAACTGTGGGAGGGTGGGAAGAGCAAAGAGAAAGATCTTTTTAAATTGATTTTTAGGAGAATGCTTTCACAAATATATATAGCATGGTGGGATATTGCTTATGATTTTGGTCAGAAATGAATGATTTTCATCATTCTTGTATTCCTCCAAGATTCTAGTACTGTTTGCCTTTCAATCCATACTTGTGGTATGAATGTTTTAAAGATTATTTTTAGCATTTCCATGATCTTTTGGTAGGAAGACTGAATGCAACACCTCAGGAGCTACTAACCAGAGGCATGAACTCGTGCTTTTCCTGCCCTGCTCCATCCATGACATAGTAATGGCTACCCTGGACTACTGAGTAGAGCTGCACGGAAAGACAGTCCAGCCAGTAGCCAGCAGCAAGACCCAGATGTGTGAATGAGGGGTCCGACCCTGTCAGTGAGTCCAGGGAAGATCAGATCTTTCCGGTTGATCCAGAGAGCCATGACCTAAAATATGTTGCTTTAAAATCCTTTGAAATGGTAGTGGTTCTTTATGCGGCAATTTATAACTAAAGCATAGCACTAAATGCTAGCTAAAATTGTCCTTTTATTTATGTGTATTTGTCCCCACATGTAAATACCTGGAAGGCAGACACATTGGATTGCTTCCTACTGAAATGCCAGTTCCTAGATCACAGTCTGGCAGGCAGTACATATCCTATCAATATCTGATAAATAAACCAATATAATTTTAATCACGTTGGTTCCCCAATGACACATGCTAAAGAGGAAGCAGTTCTTGGGGTTGAAAAGTCTAAATTTCAACTTGCTTTAATATCCACTAGACAGACATATGGCCTTGGGGACAACAAATGATCTAAGTTTTTGTTTTAGTCTATAAAAGGGAGACATTAATGGCTATCTCAAAGGCTGATCGTTAAGTATTAAGTGAGATAACGTCTGGAAGCGTTAAACACCTTACATAGTGTTTATCACTTCATTTGTTTTAATATATAACATTTGTGGTGATGATAAAGCCATAAACAGAGAATTAAAGTGGTAATATAATTTAATACTTTATAATACATCTGTGAGTACTTTATTTGAAAGGACTCTATGTTATGGAATGTTAAAAAAAAATAGGGCTGTGATTCAGGAATACATCTGACGTTACCATCTCAAAGTTTTACAGCATGACTGGATAGCTTTCCCAATAATAGCCCTGCAGTCATTCTCTTTCCTGCTAACTTCCGACAAAATTTGTATGCATTTGAGAGCAGTGACTGGCCATGGAGCATAGCAAACCTACTTGAGCCAAATGAAGACAGTCCCAAGAGCCTGGAATTATTAGCACCACCCTCTACCCAACAGTGACAAAGAACAATGGGAGTTACAGAAAAGTGCGTTTTGAAAATATGTGATTTAAGGAGGTGATTATCTGTTACTACCTACCTCATAGTACCTAATGGTATTAAGTAGACTTAGAGATTAAGTGGTGTAAGACACACAAATCACTTAAAGCTTGGCACATAGGGAGCATTCTCATTATTTTCCATCACTTTTCTAATATTGAAGTATTAAGGCGTGAGACTAGTAGAGCTCAAACAAAATTAAGGGAAAATCCCATTGGCAATAGCTAGAGTTAATTAGCTACTGAGTATTTAATGGTGCTAATTTCCATGAAAAGTTATTTTGATGGTTTTGAGTAGTTCTAAATAGTATTTGTATTCATTTGCCAGTCATTTTTCTTTTCAGAAAGTAAAGAAAAAGCCTTGCATTTTGGTTTCCTGTTGTTCTGACATTTTCATGTCCAAAATACCTGCTGTGTAATGTCCTGTAGAACACATTTAGCTTTGACGTATTTTGCGAAGCATTAGCTATAAATGCAGTTTTAGCATACTGTGCACAGAGGAATTTTTTTTTTTCAGGATTTCATTTAAGGAATCAAATTCTGAAATCCTTTTTCAATAGCTAGTTAAATATATCCAATATGTGAGGGAAAATCTAACACTCATTGTACTTACATAAACAGGAAAATTATGAAGAAATGCCTTCATTGTTCCTTTTTATTTTTAGCATTTCCTTTAAACACTTGTTTTGGGTAAAGTAAAGCTCAGCTTGAATGTGACAACTTATAGCACTTCCTTAGAAATGCTATATAATATTATCTATTAAAATAAACTGCCAGAACTTGTAGTGATTTTGTGTTAAGTATGCATTTTAAAAATAAGCTATGGATGTAGATTTGTTCCATACAGCTTTCTGGGGTTCTAGGACTTTCCTAAGAAAACATCGGTGTGTCAAGAGCTAAGAAGGGTCTGATGTTTTACTCTATAGGAGAGCTAAAAGTTAGTTCGCCACAGATCTGTAGATGCTGTAGAAGACACAAGACTCCTGTTTTAGAAAAAACAAAAATAGGAAACCCTGTTCATTCTTTATGGCAAAGACAATAGCCAGAATATCAGCAGTTGCATCAGGTATTCAAATTCCAATGCCCACAGGGTAATAGGAAGAGGACCGGGTGCCACTGGCACACCTAGCAGGTTGCATTACAGAAGAGGTATCCTGAATTTTGGAACGCCACATCTTTTGTAATGGGCAGTAAGCAAATGTTCCCTTTGCTCTGAAAGGAGACAAAAAACAAAAACAAAAACAAAAACAAAAACAAAATGTGATTTAGAAGATAGTCTGGAGCAAAAGGTAGTCAGTGCCCCTGATTGGAAGATAGGCAAAAATCTGAGAGGCCCGTGGAGGACTGTCTTTCTACATGGATTGCCACTTTTTTTTAATTCAGTCACTTCAATTTAATTAGTAAGTAGATTAGAATATGACTGATTTTTTTTTAAGATTTATTTATTGTATAGTGGGGGAGGGGCAGAGAGAGAGAGAGAGAGAGAGAGAGAGAGAATCCTCAAGAAGACTCTCCACTGGCCATAGAATTTGGGGCTCGATCCCAGGACTCTGAGATGATGACCTGAGCTAAAATCAAGAGTCAGAGGCTTAACTGACTGAGCCACACATGTGCTCCAGTGATTTTGATTTTTAGGTTTTTTTTTAATCTTCTACAAATTTTACCCATAATAAACAATGTGTACTAAAAGTTTTGGGGTGCACACAATTTTTTCTTGCCAATATTTCTACCCGTTCATTTATTCAACAATAACACCAAGCTCATGCTAAGTGCTAGGGGTTAAGTACGCAGAGTTGAGCAAAGCAGTTTCCACTGTCACGGACTATAAAACAACAACAAAAAACAAATATGTCACTTTTCAGGATACATCACACTTTTTGTTTTAAAAATATCTTTATTTTGAGGAATAACACTCACATAAAATAAAACCATGTGCACAGTCTAATAATCAAGTAGTATAGAACAAACATCTGTGTATAACACTAGGAAGGGCACCATGTCTTTCTATAGAACTGTTTTAAATTATAATCTCCTTTTTCCTCAAAGTTACCACTACCCTAACATGTATTTGTTTGTTTTTAAGATTTTATTTATTTATTCATGAAAGACACAGAGAGACAGAGGCAGAGACATAAGCATAGGGAGAAGCAGGCTCCATGCAGGGAGCCCGATGTGGGACTTGATCCCAGGACTCCGGGATCATGCCCTGAGCCGAAGGCAGACGCTCAACCACTGAGCCACCCAGGCGTCCCTATTTGTTTATTTTTATTATTTCAGTTAGTTAACATACGGTGTTCTACATGTTTTAGGCATACATTATAATTATTCAACTGTTCCATACATCGCCCTATTCATCATGACAAGTGCACTCCTTAATCTCCATCACCTATTTCAGCCATCTCCACACCCACCTCCCCTCTGGTAACTATCAGATTGTTCTCTGTAATTGAGAATCTCTCTCTCTTTTTTCCCCTTGCTTTTTTTTTTGTTTTTTAATTTCTACATATGAGCGAAGTCATATGGCATTTCTCTTTCTCTGACTGGCTTATTTTGCTTAGCATTATACTCTCTAGCTCCATCCACGTCATGCAAATGACAAGGTTTCATTCCTTATTATGGCCGAATAGTATTCTATTGTGTATATACATGCACGCACAAACACAAATGTATATATACGCACCACTTCTTTATCTATTCATCAATCAATGGACACTTGGGCAGCTTCTGTATCTTGCCTATTGTAAATAATGCTGCTATAAACATAGGAGCTCATGTATCCTTTTGAATTTGTGTTCTTGTATTCTTTGGGTAAGTACCCAGTAGTGCAATTGTTGGATTGTAAGGTATTTCTATTTTAAAGTCTTTGAGGAGCCTCCATACCGTTTCCAGAGTGCCTGCACCAGTTTGCATTCCCACCAACAGTGAAAAAGGGTTCTCCTTTCTCACATCCGTGTGAACACCTGTTGTTTCTTGTGTTGTTGGTTTTAACCATTCTGACAGGTGTGAAGTGATAGCTCATTGTAGTTTTGATTTGCATTTCCCTGATGATGAGTGATGATGAGCATCTTTTCCTACATCTTTTGGCCATCTGTATGCCTTCTTTGGAGAAAGGTCTGTTCATGTCTTCTATTTTTCATTTGGATTATTTGTTTTTTTATGATTTTATTTCTTTATGGATTTTTGATGCTAAGCTTTTAACAGATATGTCATTTGCAAATATCTTCTCCCATACCATAGGCTGCCTTTTGGTTTTGTTGATTGTTTCCTTTGCTGTGCAGAAGCTTTCAATTTTGATTTAGTTCCAATAATTTATATTTGCTTTTGTTTTCCTTGCCTCAGGAGACATATCTAAAAAGCAGTTGCTATGGCCTATGTCAAAGAGGTTACTTCCAGTGTTCTTCTATATGGGTTTGATGGTTTTAAGTCTCACATTTAGGTCTTTAATCTATTTTGAATGTATTTTTTAGGTATGCTTTAAGACAGTGGTCCAATTTCATTCTTTTGCATATTGCTGTCCAGTTTTCCCAATAGCATTTGTTGAAGAGACTGTTTTTGTGTTGAATATTCTTGCCTGCTTTGTTGAAGATCAATTGACCATATAGTTGTAGGTTTATTTATGGGTTTTCCTTTCTGTTCTATTGACCTATGTGTCTGTTTTCCTGACAGTTCCATACTGTTTTGATCACTACAGCATTGTAATATAACTTCAAGTCCAATACTGTGATGCTATGCTTCTCTTTTTCAAGATTACTTTGGCTATTCAGGGTCTTTTGTGGATCCACACAAATTTTAGGATTATTTTTTTCGAATTCTGTGAAAATTGCCATACATTTTGATAGAAATTGCATTAAATGTATAGATTGCTTTGGGTAGTATAGGCATTTTAACAATATTTGTTCTTCCAATGGAATGTCTTTCCATTTCTTTTTTTTTTAAATTTTTTTTCTTTTATTTTTTTATTTATTTATGATAGTCACACAGAGAGAGAGAGAGAGGCAGAGACACAGGCAGAGGGAGAAGCAGGGTCCATGCACCAGGAGCCCGACGTGGGACTTGATCCCAGGTCTCCAGGATCGCGCCCTGGGCCAAAGGCAGGCGCCAAACCGCTGCGCCACCCAGGGTTCCCCTGTTTTTCCATTTCTTTGTGTCATCTTAAGTTTCTTTCATCAGTGATTTATAGTTTTCAGAGTATAGGTCTTTCACCTCCTTGGTTAGGTTTATTCCTAGGCATTGTTTTATTTTAGGTACAACTGTAAATGGGATTGTTTTCTTAATTTCTTTTTCTACTGCTTCATTATTAGTGCAGAGAAATGCAGCAGATTTCTATACTTCGATTTTGTATCCTGTGACTCTACTGAATTTATCAGTTCTGGCAGTTTTTTGGTGGAGTCTTTGGAGTTTTCTATATCGATTATCAAGTCATCTGCAAATAGTGTTTTACCTCTTACTGACTTAGATTCCTTTTATTTCTTTTTCTCGTCTGATTACTATCACTAGGACTTCCAGTACTATGTTGAATAAAAGTGGTGAGAGTGGACATCCCTGTCTTTTCCTGAACTTAGGAGAAAAACTCTCTGTTTTTCCCCCATTGAGGGTGTTACCTGTGGCTTTCTCAAAAAAGGCCTTTATTATATTGAGGTATGTTCCCTATAAATGTAGTTTGTTGAGGGTTTTTATCATGGATGGTCGTTGTACTTTGTCAAGTGCTTTTTCTATGTCTTTGATCTGTGCCATGATTGAAATGATCATTTGGTTCTTATCCTTTTACTTACTGATGTGATGTATCACATTGATTGATTTGTGAATGTTGAGCCAGAGTTGCACCTCTGGAATAAATCCCACCTGTTCATGGTGAATGATTCTTTTAATATATTATTGAATTTGGTTTGCTAGTATTTTGAGAATATTTGCATCTATGTTCACCAAGGATATTGGCTTATAGTTCTTTTTTAGTGGTGTCTTTTTAAAAGATTTTATTAATTTATTCATGAGAGACCTAGAGAGAGATTGAGAGAGAGAGGCAGAGACACAGGCAGAGGGAGAAGCAGGCTCCCTGTGGGGAGCCCGATGTGAGACTCACTCCTGGGACTCCAGGATCACACCCTGGACCGAAGGCAGACACTCAGCCACTGAATCACCCAGGTATCCCTAGTGATGTCTTTACCTGATTTTGGTATCAAGGTAATGCTGGCCTCATAGAATGAATTTGAAAGTTTTCCTTCCAGTTCTATATTTTGGAATATTTTTGAAGAGTAGGTATTAAATCTTCTTTAAAATTTCGGTAGAATTTACCTGTGAAGCCATCCGGTCCTGGAATTTTGTTTCTTAGGAGTTTTTTTTTTTTTTTTTTTTTTATTACTCACTCAATTTCATTGCTGGTTATCAAGTCTGTTCAAGTTTTCTACTTCCTTCTGCTTCAGTTTTGGCAATTTATATATTTCTATGAACTTGCTCATTTCTTCTAGGTTGTCCAATTTGTTAACACATAGTTTTTTTATAATATTCTCTTACAGTTATTTGTATTTCTGTGGTGTCAGTTGCTATTTCTCCTCTCTCATTTATGACTTTATTTAAGTCTTTTCTCTTTTCCTTTTTGATAAGTCTGTCTAGAAGTTTATCAATATTATTGATTTTTTCAAAGAGCTACCTCCTGGTTTCATTGATTTGTTCTATTGTTTTTGTTTCTGGATCATTTATTTCTGCTGTAATATTTATTATTTCCTTCCTTCTGCCAGTTTTAGGTTTGTTATTCTTTTTATAGTTCCTTAGGTTGGGTTGTTTGAGATTTTTCTCACTTCTTGGGGTAGGCCTATATTGCTATATACTTCCCTCTTAGGGCTGCTTTTGCTGCATCCCAAAGGTTTTGGACCACTATGTTTTCATTTTCATTTGTTTCCATGTACTTTTTAATTTCTTCTTTGATTTCCTGGTTAACACATTCATTGTTTAGTAGCATGTTATTTAACTTCTGTATATTTGTGGTCTTTCCAGATATTTTCTTGTGGCTGACTTCTAGTTTCATAGTGTTGTGATTAAAATATACATGGTATAATTTTGATCTTGAATTAGTTGAGGTTCATTTTCTGTGCTAATAGGTGATCTATTCTGGAGAATGTTCCATGTGTACTTGGAAAGAATGTGTATTCTGTTGTTTTAGGATGGAATGTTTTCAATATATCAGATGTATTTATCAGATATACCCTAACATTCATTTTTAGTAATTTCCTCACTGTTCTCTGTCCTTCTGCCATTTAGGTTAACCTACGTAAAATCTATAGTTGTATGGTTCCATCTTTTTATTGAAATATACATAAAGTGGAATAATAGTATGTATTTTTTTCTTTTGCTTTATTTATTTAACATTATGTTTCTAAAGTTCATCCATGCTGCTGCATGTGACTATGATTCCTTCATTTGCATCATTGCATGGTTTTCTATTATGTAAATATGCCACACTATGTTTGTCCATTCTGCAGTGGCCACTTTTGAGATTACTTATAGCTTCTGGTTATTATGAAAATTCTGATATAAACATTCTACTTTCTACATTCTACCTCCTAGGTTTTCCTACACTGGACTCTGATATATAGCACTTGATGCAGTGGCTGGTTTATCTGCAAATCAACATCACTTTGCTCAAAACTGAAGAGATGTAGCAGCTCTAGGAAATGCTTGTTGAATAAGGACCAAAAAGGTTATTGAATAAATTGATGGAATATTTGTGGTGGGAGACAGAATTTTGGAGAAAATTGAAACTTAAATAAGCCAAATTTAATTATCCTCACAATTAGAGAAGGGAAATGAATTTTAATGGCAAGCTTTCAAAGGTCTTCTACTCTGTGGCATTCTATGAACATATCCTCCCTACTCGAAATCCTAGGTACAAAATTAAGTTCTTACTTATATGTTGAGAGAAAAGACCAGAACTCTCACTAGGATTTGAAAATGAAAGCATATTAGACATGTGAGCTGTTTATAAGGAGAATGCTGACCATAAGATCATACTGATGAACGCCTTCTATCAACACTATTCAAGCTGACATCTTACTCGTCTTTATATTAGCCTATTTATTAAACTCATTATACATTCAAAAATTTATTTTTAGATTTCAAAACTTAAAAGGAATATAGGTAATTAAAAGTATTTTTCTATCTGTCAATTAGGTATTCATTTGCATTCCAATTATTTTTAAGTAATCATGATTCAGAGATAGCCTAAGGCTGTTAAGAACATTTTGGAAAGAAAGCAGCATTTATCTCCTTTACCCTCAAATTCCCACAGGGTTTGAGATGCCTTGCAAGCATAATACACATAATGGAATACTACAATGAAAACAGAAATTTAAGAAAGTTAACTTAAAAGAAAATCTGAGAAGATCTAGTTACAGATTTTGAATAATTTATTACCTCTAGGTAATTCCTAAGATACAGGAGAACATTTTGCTTTATCTGGAACAAATTATGTGCCAGAAATGGAGAGTTGCCAAAGAAAAATTGACAGAAACAGAATCCTGTTCTTACAGTCCACTTAAGTTCAGTCTCAGAGTAATAATGAGAAAGGTGGGGAAAAACTAAGGCTCTCTGCAAGGCTGACACCCAAAAAAGAAAACTATGGTTTAAATGCCACATTGTTCTAGGATAAAATCATACTAAATCATTGTAATTTCTACAGTCCCAATATCACAATATTCATTTCTGAAATGAAATGAATGTCCTTTCAACTGGGAGATCCTCAATCCTGATTCCAAAAGAATTTTAGTACCATTAATGTGCTCATAGAAATAAATATAAAGACATTGGTGAAGGAAGGGTCTGGGCCTCGCAAAACAGTGAAGCAAAATGCCAAAATACATATTTTTAAATTTCCATTTAAATTCTCTTTTTGCTTCTTACCAGGAAATATACATTCACCCCACCCCATCAGGAAAAACAAAACAAAATAAAACCAAACATGCCTTTAACTCTTAACCCTGTAACTCTTAGTGTATGAAGTTTAAAATATTGCTTTACCTGTATTTACTTGCTTTTGTGTATGCATGAGAACACTTAAGTTATAAACTCTCAATTTATACTGTATAAATTTCAATTATACAATACAGTATTATTTACATTAGTCAAAAATGTGTTAATTAACTCAGATGGTAGGAATCCTTCTCGATGTATACACAGATCAGGTCATCTTGTTGTACACTTTAAAGGATATTAAAATTTTATTTGTCAATTATGCCTCAGTAAAGGTGAAACAAATGTAGCTGTATTTAAAGCCTCTTAAAGCAAAAGGACTACCTTTAATCATTAGAGGCAGCATTTCAAGGAGAGTACTAGATAAGACTCTTACTACTGAACACCCCAGCTCATCTGTTACATGAGGGCAGCAGTCGCCCTGGCTCAAAGTCCCTATAGATCCATCTAGGTCAACAGTGAACCAGCAGGAAAGATGAATGGCTGTCTCTAGGGAAGACTTTGTATCTTTCACTAGGAAAACTTAGGTATGACACACACACACACACACACACACACACACCTGTTTTCCTTCATAAAATAAATAGATCAGCTATTGCATGAAATCAAATGGGACTTGTCTTTTTTTTCATTCATCTAGACTTAATAAGAAACATTGAAGTTTGATAATTTTTTAAAATTCATATACAACTGACTACCGTAAGTGTTCCATAGAACTGCACAAATTAAAGATCAAATGTATACACATATCACAGACTTGACTTGAAAACCAAAGATTGCTCTAGGTGCATTAGTGAGGATAAACAACACTCGGCAGTGATAGTGAAAAAAATTAAAATAGAAAAGAAAGAACAAAGAAATTCCAAGACAGTCTTCAAAGATAACCCCAAGAACTTTCCTGACTGAGCATTGGTGAGTCTAAATTCTAGTCCTGACTTTCTCCCTGAGTAATTTGGACTTGTACTAGTCTCTTAGTCTCTTTACATTTTCTGTTTTCTTTTCTCTTATACGAAGAGATAATATATCACTGAGGACCGCAAATTAGTCATAAAAATACCAGCTGTGTACATTAATTTTCCAAAACGATCCAAAACACTATTTTTTAGGTTTTTAGGACTAGATTTGTGTTCAGCAGAAAAGAACACTAGGATTACTCTTTGATGTCTGCCTTGGTTGTGGAAAAGAGAGGATGTGGTAATGACTGCCATTTATTTTTCTGTCTAGATAACTTCTAAATTTCTTTATTGTGTGTTCTACGTTTTACTTTAGTTCTTTTATAATTTATTCTCTCTTGGTGTTTCTTTTTCACTCAGTGACTTTCATTGCTTTATTAAAAAAAATTTGGATGTGAGATTAGCAGTGGGAAGTCTGGATCCTCCTTCATGAAAAATTAATATTGTCACTAAGTATTGGCTTGGCACAGTGTCCCTGCAGTGGTGCCACTAATCTCTTGTACTTAATTAATCATCAAGACAGCTAGAGGCTTAGCTCTTATTAAAGTTCTTAAGAACTTCATTCAACAACCGCTTGTCAGTCCTTTCTATCAACTATACAGAAATTCGAAAGATAGGAAACAATCTGGTTTAATCATTTTTTTTTTTTTAATTTTTTTTTTTTAATTTATTTATGATAGTCACAGAGAGAGAGAGAGGCAGAGACACAGGCAGAGGGAGAAGCAGGCTCCATGCACCGGGAGCCCGACGCGGGAATCGATCTCGGGTCTCCAGGATCGCGCCCTGGGCCAAAGGCAGGCGCCAAACCGCTGCGCCACCCAGGGATCCCAGGTTTAATCATTTTTAATGTGATGAAAATAATGGAATTTTATGACCCACTTATACTAGAATTGAATAAAAATACTAACAAAGACATACCACAATGAAGTATGGTAAACAGAGCCGTGAGATAAAAGGATAGTTAATGACATGGTTAGCTAATGTCCAACTAATGTCCCAAAACCACTTCACATTTGCTGTGCTGGACCACAGATGTCATTCTTATTGGGGAATAGGAATCGTTTGTATCGGCTTCTTGTGACTTGCAGGGGGAAAAAAGCCCCAACCAAACACAGTAACTCTAACATTATTTCTGGTCATGGCAGAAACTGATTTTAAGCACTCTTCTTCTATCAAAAGATTGTTCAAACACAATTTACAGTGCGTTACCTTCCATTTTTCTAGGTGACACTTCTGTTACTTTTCTTCCTTTTCACTTACTCCCAGTATGAGATTTCTCCTCTAAATCCAACCTTCCGTTTCTGATTTTTCACCTATAATCTTTATCTGTGCCCACCTCCTTTACCATATCTCACATCATTCAATATTTATGTTAGCTGTAAATACAAGTGGATTTACTTCCACAATCCTTACAGCCTAATTAAGAATTGGCTACTCTCTTTCTCGCCCTCCCCCATCACCACTTTCTCTTTCTCACCAATTGGGTTGAATCTCAGTTCCACTATTTTTGTTATGTGATTTTAGACAATTTATTTAACTCTCTGGGTTTACATGTCCTCATCTGTTAAATGAATACCTCAGTAATCTTTATAAGGTTATTCTGAGGAGTAAGTATGTTAATATTTCAAAAGAGCTTAGAACAGTTTGTGAGATACAGTGTTATGTAAACATTGACTAAATAAAATTCAAATAACTACATCTGTGTAGGGAGGACAGGTTGGTGTTTGTCTCTGTAAAACACATCTCATATTAGCTGAAAAAGTCACTTCTACTCCTCTTTGTCTCTGCCTTAGAGATAAGCACCTGGTCACTCATATTTATTCACTGATGCTTTGGTATCTGCATTAAAGTCTCTCTCTTACTTTCAAGTCCTGACATCATTTTGGACTATAAGATCCATAGATGACCAATTCATCACATTAGTTTCTCAGCTCTTCTCAACTACAATAATCTTCCCATTAAACTCCACTCGCAAAAAAAAAAAAAAAAAAATTAAAGAAAAAAAAATAAATTCCACTCGCCATACCCTAAGAATGACTGTTGTATAAGGCTGTGCAGTTTGTGAACCGCACAAAACACCAAAAAAGTGGGTGATCAAGGCCTGAAATTGACATGATCTGGATTGATGAAGCAATCCTGCTCTGCTAACAGGGCTCTGGACCCTGACTGTACTATCCAAATATAGTAAGTATCACTCAAATATAATAAGTAGTCTTCTCAGAGCAATAGCCTCGAATTTCCACTGTCTTAATTCAACATATTATATTTCTCAATTATTCACTTATTAAATCTATTATCTCCATCATCTGAGCTCATGGAGAACGCCAACTTATCAACCCTTCTTATTTCTCCTTACCTATCAGAACCTTCTTTGCATCATTTCCTCTCTAATACAAATTAGATTACATAAATTAATGCCTATACCTAAATTTCCTAAGATGTTTTAAGATCTAAGAAAATTCTCAAGGTGGATGAATAAAATTTTCCACCCTATCTATGTATACACCCAAAAAGCTAAGCAAGACTGGAGAATTTTATACATTAAAGCACACTATTGCTCCCATATATTGGTGGTCATTAATCTCAGGATTCCACTTAATATTGTTTCACAGTCAACTAATATCTGTAATTGATATTCACTCCAACTCTCTATACTACAATTTTCCCCAATATTTTAATTCAAATCTCAGAAATTTCCGTGCCTATTTTCAGTGAGAAAACAATTTTAGAGAGAAATTACCTCATTTTTTTCACAACCAAATATAGTCTTATTCTTTTCTCCATTGTTCTATCACAAAGTTGGATTTGCCAACATAGAGTATAACAACCAACCCTCATCCCATCAAGTCTCCTCCTCACTGGCTGTCACCCAGTTACCCCATCCCTATCCCCACCTCCCCTTCCACAACCCTTTGTTTCCCATGGTCTGTCTCCTCTCTATTTTTCCCACTCATTTTCCCTCCTTTCCCTTATAATCCCTTTCACTATTTCTTATATTCCACATATGAGTGAAACCATATGATGTTTGTCCTTCTCTGATTAACTTACCTCACTCAGCATAATACCCTCCAGTTCCATCCACGTCGAAGCAAATGGTGGGTATTTGTCGTTTCTAATTTTTTTTTTTTTTTATTTATGATAGGCACACAGTGAGAGAGAGAGAGGCAGAGACACAGGCAGAGGGAGAAGCAGGCTCCATGCAGGGAGCCCGATGTGGGATTCGATCCCGGGTCTCCAGGATCGCGCCCTGGGCCAAAGGCAGGCGCCAAACTGCTGCGCCACCCAGGGATCCCGTATTTGTCGTTTCTAATGGCTGAGGAATATTCCACTGTATACACAGACCACATCTTCTTTATCCATCATCTGTCGATGGACATCAAGGCTCCTTCCACAGGTTGGATATTGTGGACATTGCTGCTATGGACATTGAGATGCAAGTGCCCTGCACCTTACACTACATATGCATATTTGGGGTAAATACCCAGTAGTGAAATTGTTGGGTTGTAGGGTAGCTCTATTTTTAAATTCTTGAGTAACCTCTACACTGTTTTCCATAGTGGCTATACCACTTTGCATTCCCACCAATAGTGCAAGAGGGTTCCCCCTTCACATCCTCTCCAACATTTGTTGTTTCCTGCATTTTCCCTATCTTCAATATCTTTACTGTTACTAGAATATTCCTGTCTATATTTAAGCTTTTTGCCTATTCCACATTCATTCCAGCTACTTGCCTTTCACAGGTGACCTCTTGGAAGAGTTTTATGTACTCTTCATACTCTCTATTGGTTATCTCTCATTAATTACTCACCACAACCATTGGATTTTTGTTTAAGTGGTCTTGAGGTTAAAAAAAAATTGCCTTCATGCTATTAAGTCTGGTGGACATCTTTTCATGCTTTCTGGATTCTTTTTTCAATCTTCATTTTTTTTTGTTCTCTAATTGGTTATTAAATGTTGAAGCTTCTTATAACTCTGTCCTGAACCTCTTTTCCCTCAATAGTCTCTCTCTAGGAGATGATGATGATAGTGATGATGATAATTTAATATTTATTGAGACTTTAGTTTTTACCAGGCCCCTTCTATGGAAACTCATGGCTCTTCATGAGAACAGATGGAGCATGTTTATTGAGCAAACATGTATGTTACATTCATCCTATGTTCACTTTAGGGTGGAGACTGAATACTAAAATGAGGCAAAACCTGGCCCCTGACACGAGGAGGTCACCGGTAGGACAAGGAGGGGTTATGCATATCCTCTGAATCTACTTCTCCCTCTCTTTCTACCACTTTCCCTGCTTGTTCTCCCTCTCCCTTTGTCAGATAAATAAATAAAATCTTTTATTTTTAAAAAAATAACTTACAGTTCAAAAGAGTAGGGCTGGAGGACAGAGATGAGAAAGTATGTAGCTCTAGGCAAAGCTTGAGAGATGGGCCTTTTGGGCTATATTAAGGATTTTGGCTTTACTCTGATAAGAATGGGATGCTCTCAGTAAATATACAGAATATTAAATTGTCAGGTCATCCTGACTTATTGGGAAGTAGAAAGGGAAGGACAGAGAGAAGATGGGAATAACTCTTAGGATTTTTAAAAAGATTTTTGTTTATTTATTCATAGAGAGAGAGAGAGAGAGAGAGGCAGACACAGGTAGAGAGAGGAGTAGGCTCCACTCAGGGACCCCAAAGTGGGACTCGATCCCTGGTCTCCAAGATCATACCCGGGGCCACAGGTGGTGCTAAACCGCTGCGCCCCCGGGCTGCCCAACCCTTAGGATTTTAACCTGAGCTTTTAGGTAAATGAGAGCTGCCTATATTGTTAGAAGAAAGAATAGAGAATAAATCTATTGAGCAGGTGTGGGTAGAGACAATGAATTAAGGTTTGGATGTTTCTTTGAGATGGTCATGTGATATTCAAAACAGCTTACAACATGTGTCTAGGTCAAAGACGCACATTCCCTGAGCGTCAGTATTAGGTGGATGGGGTCTTGGGATCGTTATGTTGGGTAAGGAATGAAGACCTTGTTGATAGGCTGGAACTGTGTAAGTGACCATCTGTATCAGTAGGAGGCCTCTGTGGAGACAGCTAGTGGATTTATTAGTGGGGTCTGAAAAGAAAACATAGCTGATTAGCAAGAAACAGAGCTCTGAAAAACAAGTTTTAAATTTCAACTTAGTCTCAACTTTCTAATGCTATGGGGCACGGTTTCAACAAGACAATATTTTTACCATTAAGATATAACCTACTAAATCATTATAATGGAATCATGAGGAAATGCCAGTACTGGGACATGTTTTTTTTTTTTTTTTTTTTTTTTTTTTTTTTATAATTCTAACACTTAAACAAGAACACTGTATCTTAGAGTTGATTGTGGACATGTTACTCTCAGAAGAACACTTCAAATCTGTAGAATAACTGTCATAGATGTTTTATATATTCTTGAAAGGTACTCTGTATACTCAACAGGGGGCAGAGATAGGGAAAGTGGCTAATACAATTTGGACTGAAATCAGTAAACAAATTCTTAAACCTGGAAGAGGTCCTTGAGGTCTTCACAGCCAACCTCTTCACGTTGCAAGTGAGGATGCTAAAATTGAGAGACATTTCCTTGATCAAGATGTGTTTCTGGCAAGCAGCAGATTTGATTAGAATTCCTGTCTATTGACTTATAAACTGTGTTTCTTTTTTTCTACTAAACATTTTACTGGGCTAGATTTTAGCAAGGAAAGAAAAAACATTAATGCTGTATTTACACACATAGACTGCTGGGCTATATATTGTATTAATTTAGCAAAATACATAGAGCATTTTCTAACTAAAAGGTTTTCTTAAAACAAAGTGTTTTATACAATACAATGTGAATAGTTAGTAAGGTCATTATGACACTAAACAACTAAAAAAAATGAGAAAAGTAACATGAGAAAAACACCATAAAATTTTTAAAAATCAGAGAAGGACATTTTAATGGTATATTTTGGGAAAACTGATGAGTGATACTAATAAGACTCGAATATTTAAGTAGGGAGTAGAAAGAAAATTCATTAGTTATAATTTGTTTTTAGAATTATCCTTTGAGGAAGTGAGATGCCAGAAAATGTTTGAATCAAAAGATGCAGAACCTCAGCAAATGGGAAATGAATTATAAATTGTGCCAAATATCTTCTGTTTGCCTTCCAGGTCCAAACTCTCTAAACTTTCCCAAGTTGTCTTGTGCCCTGATAGATTGACTTATATTCATTACATCAGTGAGATCCCAGGCTGTCTGGTTTCTGGCTTGGGCTAATGCACCAGACCCAAAGGAGTGGGAAGCGTGAGCTCAGGCTGTTTATTTTTCTGGTTGTCCTTGGCTAGTTGCTTCCTTCAGAAGAATGCTCCTTCTAGAGCTTCTGTCCAACATCACCCTCTCTTGTTCTGGGGTCAGACAACTCTCCTGTTGTTCCCTAGCGCCTATGATGCGAATAGTGCTGTGTTTCTGCACAATCTTTTTGTTGTCTTTCTTTTTTGTTGTTGTTATTGTTGTCTTTCCACTCTAGTCTTTGTAATTATATTCTTTGTAAATACTTCCTCTTTGACAGATTTCAATTTTTATTATTCCATTTGTTTTCTGTTGGGTTCCTGATTGAACAGCAGTTGCTCCTAAAAGTGGTCCAAAAGGGGGCAGCCTGGGTGGTTCAGTGGTTTGGCGCTTGCCTTTGGCCCAGGGTGTGATCCTGGGGTCCCGGGATTGAGTCCCGCATTGGGTTCCCTGCATGGAGCCTGCTTCTCTCTCTGCCTGTGTCTCTGCCTCTCTGTCTCTCATGAATAAATAAATAAATTATTTTTAAAAAGTAAAAAAATAAATTTAAAAAAGTGGCCCCAAGTTAAAGGTCTTTAAAATGGGATTCTGGAACTTGGTTCATCATGTATTTAAGGAGCACATAATAATTCCCTTTGCAGGTAAAAATGAGACAAAAGTAATTCACAGTATTTGAAAAAAAAATATTCAAGTTATCACCAAAGGGATATGGAATAAAGTACATGCAAAGAACAAGGTCTTGGAGAACAAGTGGCCAGGGCGATTAGCTACTAAGAAGTGCAGAGAACAGCTAACATAACAGGCCAGAGATTGCTTTCCTTAATAAGGCCTACTTGCAAGATTGGCTCTTGGGCGGCATTTGGGAACTTGGAGGTGGGGAGTGTTCTATTTCTAGAACTGCTAAGAGTAGTTCACTGTGCCTAAAATTTTTGTGCAATGTTTTTTTTTTTTTTTTTTTTTCCCACCACAGCTCTGTTGAAGTATAATTGACAAAAATTGTATATATTCAAGGTGGACAACTTGATGTTTTGATATACTAAATAATGTGTTTTACATTGAACACTGGCTTTCCTTTGGGAGCCCAGAATTTTGGCATGTGCTAAATAATGAGAGACTAGCCCTCAATAAAACCCTTTGGAACTGAGCCTCTAATGCACTCCCCTGATAGACGTTTTGTCACAGCCGGTTGCTGGAGAAATGAAGCAGGTCCTGTATGACACCACTGGTGAAGGACTCTTGGGAGCTGTTTGGTGTCTAGTGTCCTCTCCATTTCACCCAATGGGTTTTCCCTTTTGCTGATTTTGCTTTGTGTCCTTTTGTTGTAAGAAATCATAACATTAATATAACTAGATGAGAGTCTTGTCATCCTTCTGATAAATCACTAAACCAGGAAGAGGCTTGGGGGGCTCTGTAATACTTAAAGTAACAAAAAAAACTTATAGTACTTTTGGAATCACATCGTCACTTCTTAACACCCTAAAGAACATACATAGAAAAAAGAAAGACAAATTGGAAACTATGACTGTTTCCAATAAGATAAGAACACACATGGAAAGTCAAAGGTCTCCAAAGCAATTCTGAATTCTTATATTTCTAATAGTCACAGGGTAGAGACAGCTGAGAATCAAGCTCAGAATTGCAAGGGTCTCAAAGTAGCAGCATGAGATATACATTCCATCCCAACAGGTTTCTTACACTAATGTTATAACACTGATGAGAAAAGGGTGGGGCCTTAAGACATGGGCTGGAGACCTTTGGGTAAACAATGTTGAAGCTGAGAAGCATCTATATCCAATTTTCCTTTAAATGGTTCATGCTTAGGTGTCAAGATATTCCCCTATCTGCAGGGTCTTCTTCCATCCCTGCATTAAACCTTTCCTGGGTCACTGGCTTCCTAAGCTGATACTAATTCTCATAGGACCCACTTCCCTTTATTTGCTACAGGCTATACTTGAGTTTGATTCTGGCATGGTCTAAAGTACCAAGGGGTATAAGACAGGGTCCAGGAGGAAATAACCTTTATCTGCAGGATCCGAAGAAGCATGTGTGCCGGAAGGCTGTATGATACCAGACTAAGGGACAAGTAATGGCAGTCTCAGATAATTCAAACTTATTGACCACAGTGAACCAACTTAGGAGTCAGAATTTAAAGCATTGACATGAATACCTGGGAGTGATAATAAAAAATATGCCAGAAGGTAGACTCAACTCAACAATGGGCTACACTAAACGCCATGAGCATGCTACATACTATTTGGGAAGGAAATTGAAAAGTCAGAGAATTAGGAATATTGGAATGAATATAATATGTGGGGGTTAGAACTTAGATCAGTCATACTATTTTTTTTAAAGATTTTATTTATTCATTCATGAGAGACACACAGAGAGAAAGACGGAGACACAGGCAGAGGGAGAAGCAGGCTCCATGCAGGGAGCCTGATGTGGGACTTGATCCCAAACCCCAGGATCACTCCCTGAGCCGAAGGCAAACGCTTAACCGCTGAGCCACCTGGGCGTCCCTCAATCATACTATTTTTCTATGATATCAGAATGTATAGCTGAAGTGGATATTTTTAGTAACTGGTAGAATGTTAAAATTATCTGATTAAAAAAAGTAAAGGCTATTGCAGTACAAGTTAAAGCCCCCAGACCTCCACTACCAGGGAGGATGTAGCAAAACGATAACACATTTTTGAAATAACTACAGAAACACTATCAAAAATCATGGACACGGGGATGGTGATTCCTAACATATACTTAATATATCTACTTAGCCAGCAAAAACAAAAACAAAACCCCAGATGCATCATGGAGAACTTCATTAGGTTGTCATGACTAAACCAAGTGATGATGCAACTTATAGCCACCGTTATGGATATGCTATTTTTAGTGGCACAATTCAACACAATCCCTAGTTGATATTTAGCTATTTACTTGTCAAATCTGTTCTTCTCTATCATGAGTCAGCAAATTCACAAATAACCTACATATATACAACACTGACAACATTCATATTTAATATTCCTGCCTTGCCCTTTTGCCCATTCTTTGGGTCTCTTTTATGATCTAGTTTAAAGGGCCTTGACCAACTTAATAGTCCAAAAATCATCACACAGTTCTACTACGTTGATGGCTTTATGCTAGTAGGATCTAGTGATCGGGAAGTAGCAAGCATCTTTTAATGCCTTGGTAAGACATATGTACTGTAAGGTTGAAAATAAACTCTGGGAAAACTCAGAAACCTCATCTGTCAGTGAAGTTTGTGGGGTCTGTAACCTGGTGCTTGTCAGATTATCTCTTCTAAAGTGAGAGATGAGAAAATGCACTTTAATGTCCCATTGCGAAGGAAAGTGGCGCAGTGGTTGGGGAAAGTTCCATTTCAGGAGCAATATATATTACATTTGGACATACTATTCCAATCTTTTTATGAAGTGACCTTAAGACCACAAGTTTGAGTGGATGTCAAAGAAAGAAATCTGAAACAATTTCGGTCTGTAGTACAAGCTGTTTTGTTCTTCAGGTTTTATGACCAAGCAGGAATGAAGATGAGAATGGATGCTGTGAAACAGAGGTTATGGACTTGGCCAGATAGCTTTCCTTCCACATCCACTCCCCACTGTTCTCCACCAGTGCTCTCCTCTAGAGGCCAGGCTGCTGTTGATAGTATCAACAAGCTCCTGTGCAGCCTGGCTTTTGTCTGAATTAAACAAAAAGAAAGCACTGGCTGGGATTAGGAGGAGGGAGGGAGATGAGGTGAGGAGGTTTATTTCTCTGCTTCCTTTCCTGAGAGTTTACCTTAGCCTGGTGGTCTGGCTCCACCCAACTCCATTTCCTTCTCTTCCCCTTGCTCTCAATGGGTGTAGGATGGTGACAGCTCTGCTACAGTCAGCCTCTGTTTCCTTCTCTACTTTTTGTGCTCCCTTTATACCTGCTTGTGGTTTGGTAATTAGTCTCTTTGTAAGTATACACTGTCCAAAAGATCCCAATTTTAGTGTACTATCTCTTTCTTGTTGGGACCCTAACTGAATAAAAGCAAAGCCGATAGCCCTCCCTCCACCCAAAGATGTCAAAAAAAAAAAAAAAAAGTGTGCTTTTTGTACGACTGGGGAACTGAAGAAAAGAGCATGAAACTGGCAGAGACAGAAGGCTTTTGAATAGGAAACAATGAAGAAATTGAGATGATTTGCATATGTCTACATGAAAGAATAAAAGTAGATGGTGAGTAGATTTACTTTTATTGAAAGTGCAGTGAACCCTCTATAAAAGTACCTAAGAGGGATGCAAAGTTGATCTGATTTAAGAAGAACGTGACACTGGTATATCATCTTCACAATTACCAGTAGCAGTAGCATCCTTTGTTAACATCATAGTGACATGTAATAACAATAGAACACCAGCAGTTGTAAAATTCTTAGTAAAAATAGTATAAATAGGAGCAACAATATTTATAGATGTTGGAAAGTAATGTCCAGTTTTGGACAAAGCCACAGTTCTAAGGTCAGTGAGGTAAAATTGATTCTGAAATAACAACAACAACAACAAAACAATAAATGGGATTTGACAGAAAATTAGCTTATATAATGTAGAATCATCAGATGACAGAAATGATTTTGAAAGCTAATAAAAAGGGTATTCATTCAGCCACAAATACTTATTGACTTATTTTTATGTGCTAGGTATTCAGATAAATTCTGAAGCCTTGCAAGTGAGCAGAACAGACAGGGCCCCCATTTTTTAGCTACTTTTATTCATGACAGTATGAACAGCTTATGAATACGATTGTTATTGTTATTTTATTTATTCTTGGTTATTCAATAAAGTCAACTGAGAACTGGTTTAAAAGCCATTTTAACAATCATCTGAAGGCTCCTTTTTCTGATCTCTACTTAGTCATTAGGAATTATTTTGCATTGATGTGGTGTATCAACTAAACACAGAAGAAAAGAAAAGAAAAAGATGCTGCTATTTATCAAGGTAAGAAAGTTCAGCATGAAAAGATTAAAGCTGGCATTCAAAAAAAAAAAAAAAAACAGTTTTAGGTTTCTAAAGCTTATATTGCTACATAGTTCTGGCCTTACTGTGTAACTAGCAATCATGCTTGTAGCAGTTGGAATTAAAGTGTCTAATCCTTTGGAGTTGAGCAATGTTTTATGTCATTTACTCTCTTTGTAGAAACCCCCAAATTCTCTTCCTATTGTTATACACTGTTTGTCATGTATATAATACTGGCACCTGAAATAATTTTTGTTCTTATATCAATAAGATTATACAAATGTTATTCTTAGGTCGAAAATATTATGCTTAATAAATGCAGTTAGTTTTGAATTTATAGGATTTTCTGTATTTTTAAGGAGATGATGATGAAAGCAAACATCTTAAGGCACAACATCAATTTTATCAGTGAGCCTGGTTTCCATATTCCTTTTAAAAATATTTATGAGAGAAAAGAGTTAAAAATAAGTACTGATCATGTGTGTATCCTTTTTCTTTCCCTCTGCTAATAGATGAATAAAATAGTCCTCAACAGAGAGACTGAAGAAGAAGCCATTAGAAAATGTGTTCTGTTAAAATAAAGGAGTAAATTCAGAAAGTAAATTCAAAAATGAATAATCAGGTAATAATGTATTCAACACAAAGGAAGTATGGAGAGGATTCCCAGGATGACAGATGTGTGGCAGGCAAGAGAGGAATAGTATAGACTAAAACAGTAGGGTTGAGGATTTAAAGAAGGAGATCTCCATGAAAAAGAACACAGCTATTATATACGTAAGTGAAATATTTCATGTTTGATTTTTGTTTCTGGAGTATAAGTGATCACATTTCTATAAGAATACTGATAAAATTACCAATGAACTCACCAAAACATAGTCATTATTTCTAATATGTATTAATTACATAAGAGTTTCCTTTGGGGAGGAGGGGTACAACTATTAAACCAATTTTTGAAAAATAGAAAAAATGGTAACATAAATCTTAACAGGGCAGAAACCTAACATTAATAGTAAGAAGGCCTTAGAGCCAAACACATTTTTTATAAACTATGCATAAATCTCTTAAATCAACTTCATTATTCCTTTACAAGGATCTTCATAAAAATACACTTTCCTCAAGGAGAAGTCTATTCTCATAAAGTCTATTCCTAATATCAAAGTGGAACATGCCTACAGATAGTTTTCTTTCCCAATTTACATTGTGCTGGTGCCAATTCTAGTAATTAGCAGGGCACAAAAATAGGATACAAAAGAAGGTAACAACTGCAGCAGTAGAACCACAAGGCAGATAATTAAGAGTTCCCTCCCCCTCAAAAGAGCTAACATTTAGAAGGTGAAAACTTTTAAAATAATGACTATGTTAAGTTCTGGAAAATTCATGCCTTATTTCTACCTCCACTTGTCCAGTGACCATGGAAAACCAGATCTCCACCCCACTTGGGTCAGTCACTAACCGTGGGATCACATGCGTTCTACCAAAGCTCCAAAGTCCAGAAAAAGAGTGACAATGTTGGACTTTACCCAAGCCCTATACTTCCGGAAAACATCGGAGATTAGGAAGGAAATCCTCCTAATAATATTATGCTAGGGGCGCCAGGGTGGCTCCATTGGAGAAGTGTAAGACTTGATTTTGACGCAAGTCATTGGCACGTGAAACAAGCTTCTTCACTCTCAAAGATCCTTCTTGAGAACTGACTGAACACAAAGACAGATATTTCCTGCTGAGCTGTCCCATCACCCCACCTGCCCATCTCACTCCCCTACACCTGGCCTTACCTGTCTTTGTCTGCTCTTCCCTATCAAAGAAGATCCTTTTCCTGCCTAATCATTGAAGCGTTTATAGGTCTGATGGTTGGGGCATTTTCCCTATTTGCAATTGTTACTCTTCTCTTCTCTATTCCAGCAGTCTTTTCAAATAAAGCCTCTCCTTTAGGTCTAAATTTGTTTTTTGTTTGATAAGGTTGCCTCTCCCCCTGGAGCCTCTTGGTAAAACATAGGCTTCCTCTGATCCTCTTCTCTTTCATTTTTAATGTGCCATGTAAATTCAACTCTGTTAATTTCAGGGCATATCTACTGTGATTATGCCAAGTGCTAAATTTGCTTGATAAAATTGTGGATGAAAATGTTAGCAGTCTGTCTTTTCAATTTTTTTTGAAAATTTATTAAATATCAGGGACTTACCCTCTTTAATCTCTATGGCAACACAGTAGAGTAGATTTTATTACTTAGACCCATTTTATAAAAAAGATAATTTAAACTGGATGAAGGTTAAATAACTTGTTTGAGCTACTCAGCTATTATATAGCAGACCTATCATTTCAACCCAAGTTTGTTCAACACCAGATTGCACTTAATTTATGTCACTTTTATGCACACACACACACACACACAGTTAGATTCAGTTTTTACTGGTCACCTAAAAGATTGGAGTGACAGAATGATCAAGCATTCTATACATTAATTAGTGTAATTTTAGTATGTTAATACTCTCAATGTTTAGCATATTTAGCACAGCAATCACCTTTATAATTAGTTAAGTGGTGGACTGAACTTTAGTTATTAACCTGAGTTAAAGTGATAGGTGTGAATACGATCACTTGTAGGGGACATATACAATTACACACTACTGTTAAGAGTTAGAGAAAGAGGAAGTTAAGAAAGTGTTATTGAAAGGGTATCTGGAAAACCAGATGAAAGCGTAATCACCAATGCTAAAGGAAAGTGGAATTTCAAGGATAAGACAGAGGGTTGTTAAACGCAGGAAAATAACATAAAAAATGACCGAATGATTTTTGCTTTTGGAAGTTAGTCCTCATTAACAACTCTGGCAAAGGAAGTTTAGGTGAGCTAAGCCCAAAACTTAGTGGTATAGAAGGGTGGAGGCAAGGAAGTGTGAACATAGATGATAAACTAAATAAACTATTGCACAAAAAAAGATGGCTGTAAATGGATGGGTAGAGATATAGGACTAAATGTAGGGAGATGTGGGTATAAGACAAGTTCACTTTTTTTTTTAATTTTTATTTTTTATTTATGATAGGCACACAGTGAGAGAGAGAGAGAGAGGCAGAGACACAGGCAGAGGGAGAAGCAGGCTCCATGCACCGGGAGCCCGACGTGGGATTCGATCCCGGGTCTCCAGGATCACGCCCTGGGCCAAAGGTAGGCGCTAAATCGCTGTGCCACCCAGGGATCCCGACCAGTTCACTTTTTAAAGATCTATCTATTTTATTTATTTATTTATTTATTTATTTATTTATTTATTTATTTATTTAGGGGAGGGGAGAAGGGAGAGAGGAATTCTTAAGCAGACTCTTTGTGGAGCCTGGAGCCCCACATGAAGGTGCATCTCACGACTCTGAGATTATGACCTGAGCTGAAAAGAAGAGTCAGATGCTGAACCGACTGAGTCACCCAGGTGTCCCAAGACAAGTTTAGTTTTTAATACCCATATTAAAATGTGAGCTTACCCATATTCAGAGTTCGAGAAACAAATCCAGAGGAAGACGGTGGGATAATATACTGGGAAGAAAAGTAATTTATGTAGTTCACTGCATAGGCAGAGGATAATGAAATCAAGGGTACATGCAGAGTGATTGGTCTCTAAGGGGGAAAAAATCAGAGGGAAAGAAAAAGTGATGAAGTCCAATTAGAATGATTTTAAGAGAAAGATGTGGGACATCATATCTGATGGACTCTGTTATCTTGCAGAAATCAGAAAAGTGGTTATATGCTGAGGGATGGAGATCATACCTAGCTGTATTGGTGAATATTTTTCAAGAACTACTGGGAGAGTTGGAGAACACACTAAGGATTTGTAGATAGGCCTGGGCACTGAATTTTTGCTAAAATTAAAGATCATGAATTATTAGTCACACTTTTGTGTGCGGCATTTAGCTTCTAAAAGGATATTTTTTATTTCATGTGCAACTACTTTTTCCATCACTTTCAATGGCAGGAGATATTTAATTTGAATATAAATTCTTAGTTCATCACACTTGATTTTAAAAAACTGGAAGTGAAATCTATTTGAAATGTTAAAGTTATTTAAATGCATGAAAGTTTACATCCATATTTATGTAAATTATAAAATCCTGTGTGTCTAGATTTGATAGAAATGTTAGCTGAATGACACTGTGTTTTCATTTTGATGGTTGTTCTGGAACTGGAATCTAGCAATGCATTTTGATATGATGATTTAAAATCCAATTTGACATGTACTAAAAAATTTCTAGTCAATAAATCTCTTTAATCTTTTAAGTTTTTTCTGAGCCAAAGTTATAAGAATGTTAGCCCTTGTCCCTAAAGTTATCATCATAAAAGGCTTCAAAGTATTTTTTACCCCTCTACTGTCAGAATAGAAATCAAGTTGAAAAAAGCTATATGTAAGTGCCTTTATGACACTGTAGAGATAGGATTTGTTTGCTTTTCTCTGAAAACATCAAGTAAACATTAATACTGTACCATCCAGTCAAGTTTTATTTCAGATGGGTCATCATAGCCCTAGGGTATACAAGCTCCTTTTGAAATGCAAATGCTTAATTTTTGTAAGGAATATTTAACTCAAATTGCTTTACAGAATTATTAGACTTTTAAATGCAATCTTCAGGGATATTAAAATATAACATGCTATTTATTAACTGTCAAGTTCACAGAGCTTCGATTACCTAACATAATTTCGACAGGTACTGTGCTGTTTCTAAGAATAAAGTTTTAAGATAAATATACCCTAAGGCAATTGACGTTAGTGATTATAAAGCTTATAGATATGGATATACTGCTGGCATGTTTAAAGAATCTGTATTAAAATTCCTAGAATATGAAGTATTGATTTACTTACTTTGATATAAATAAAAAACGTACATTTAAACTATCTTGTGACTAAGTCTTATGTATATGCTAAATCTAAAGAAAGAGTTAGGCCACCTGGATGGCTCAATCAGTTAAGTGTCTGACTTTGGTTCAAGTCAGGGTCCCATGGTCCCTGGGTTGAGCCCCATGTCGGGCTCCCTGCTCAGAGGAATCTGCTTCTCCCTCTACCTCTACCCTGCTTGTGCTTTCTCTCAAATAAATAAATGAAATCTTTAAAAGAAAGAAACAGTCAAATGGGCTCCCTTCATCAGCAAGAAGCCAGCTTCTTCTTCTCTCTCCCCCTCCCTCTGCTCGTGTTCCTTTTCTCTCTCTCTCAAATAAATAAATAAAATCTTTTAAAAAAAGAAAGAAAGAAAAAGTTAGACTATTATTTGGTTTGCCTTTATTTACTTAGTATTAGATGAAATGCAGATAGTATAATAGGCAGGTAAACTATGGAAAGAAATTCACAATATAAACTGTTTTGGGGATCTTCCAAATATCTTCCAAATAATGGCTTCGCCTGTATGAAAATTTGTTGACTGGACCACGTAAGAAGTTTTGTATGCTGTTGTCAGTGCTGGTCAAATAACAATCATGAATACATTTTACACATGCCTTAGAGTGTCTTGCGCCAGATGATGGTAACTTTGGGTGGATAAAAGCATGCCAAATATCCTTGGCTATGTATGCTGCCAGGATGCACATTAAAGGGTCATGGATTAAATGTACCTGGATAGCCCACCAGTTGGTTAACAGGGAGGAGATAAGCTCTTTCTACTTTTGAAGGTTTCATTTCCTCTAGTTTGACAAGGACTTTAGATAAGATGTTCCAGGAAACTAAAGCCCTGATATGTATAAGCAAGCTCAAAAATAGGAGCTAAAAAGGAAGCCCAAAGCTCTTTAGTCACTAGTTTTAGTACATAAGAATTCTCACATAACAGGGAGCTTGATCTCGGATGCTTTTCACATAGAAAGACTTTGTTCTATGTGGTTTCCACACATTATACTGGGAATTCACTACAAGAAACCAGAATGTATGCTTTGCAATAAAAGAGTTCCTCAACTTTGTTTTACCCACCTAAATATGGGAATCAGTTTAACATAGACTGTAAATCATTAAATTTATTTATGATAAATAAGACTATGTTTAGTAAAGTTTAGTAATAAATGGTTGAACATCCGTAAGAATAGGCCTTTGTTAATTCACATATCACTAAGTGTGTGTAACTTCGCTGATAATTTTATCTTAATGTATTCTCTAAAAAAATTTATTTTCTCTGCCTGACATAAGTCAGTCTTTGCCTTTAACTTGAGAGTTCCATTAATCATTTTGACTGCTGACATCCTAAGAAGTCTCCAGAGGTGGCACCATGGCTATGTCAGAAATAGTAAAAATAAACACAAAATATCTGACATCACTACATTTTGTTAATGATATATATGATACATCCACTTTATAAATGTATTATTTATTTAAATCATTAATTAATTAATGCTTTTATAAACGAGAGACTGAGATGCTTCGTCAAAAATATTATTCCTGAACTTTGGGAACAATTTAATAACACAGCCAATTTTCATCCTCAGAGCTCTTTTAGATAAGCACAGATGACCGTGTGACATCAGAGTCAAATTTCACATAGAAGAGCCTGAAAACAGATTACGGGTATGCTCTACTTTTTGAAGGTTCACATTATGCCACCTCATTTTTATGAAAGAACTACATTACTACCTGTTTTCACTAACTAAAAGACATACAAGGGGATTTTCACTTTGACAAGAAAAGGCAAAAAGCAAAAATGGCCTTCAGTGTTTGTTTTGCAGCAAGTCCCTCATAGAGGCAGCATGTACCCAAAGTAGTGGAAGTGGCACCATAAAGCTCCTTCCCAGGGAACAACACTCAGCAGTGCATCACTAAGCTGTCAGAACGTTGAACTGTGTCTGTGAGCATTTGTGATTTATCTCTATTTTGTGTATCCATTAGCAAGATGTATCCTGAGGTATCAGAAAAGCCTAAGAGAGGTTATTTATTGGATCTGGGAATGCACACATTTTTTTTTTCCGTGTGTAAATTAATGGTAATTGCTTCTTTGCTTTACACCATTTTGGCTTATGAAAGTTTTCATAAGAATGCTCTACTTTTGTATAGTTTGGAGGGAACTGCATTTGGGGGGTTATTGACATCGATTAGTTACATGTTGAAGAGCAAGCAAACTAAATTAAACTAAACTGGGCTAGACTGTGTAGTTAGATTTCATGGAGAAATAAATACTAAAACATATATTTTCAGTCCTAATTAAGGATTTCCTTAAATATTGGTCAGAAAAGTTTTAACTGACAGAATAGAAAATCGAAGCATCTAGATTAGCATGCCCTTTCTGATAATAGTAAAGCCTGATGTTGTGGCTTTTATTGATGGAATAAATCAATGGTCTACAGGGCAAATTAGGGTTTGCTGTGTGTATATCTAGTAAATTTAGATCTGCTTTCAATATTACACACAGTTCCTATTTCTTGAGCAGTTTCATTACCAAAAAATGTCAACCGTAATTCATATGCAATTCTCTTTTTAAAGATATTTATTTAATTATTTCAGGGGGGGCAGAGCAGAGGGGGAGGGAGAGAATTTCCCAAGCAGACTCTGTGCTGAGTGAGGAGCCCAATCCTAGAACCCTGGAGATTACGACCCTAGCGGAAACCAAGAATGGGATGCCCAACTGACTGCACCACTGAGACACCCCATAATCCATATGCAGTTCTGAGTGGTTAGCTGAATGTGTAAATTATGAAGTCCTAAAAAAGATTATGATTATACGTCAAATACAATGAACTCTGAATTCTCCACAGGACATATTTAGAAAACAAAAGAAAGCAAATTATATTATAGGGTGAATTGATGCAACATCAATGAAAGAAGGGTGAGTACCAAGATTTACAACTGATAGTTGCAAAGAACAACACCAGAACAGATATTCTCTCTACCAATTAAAGATAGATTCAGTGCTTATAAAAGGGTATACAATAGAGCAGCTTATAGAGCTTTCAGGGTAGGGTGTTAAAAAGAAGAAAATATTATTTTAAATATGTGATTATGGTCTCTGTGTGTGTGTATAACACACATGTAGGTATTTGTGTATGTATGTATATACACACACACACACACACATATATATAGAGAGAGAATGCACAACTATATTACATAAGAAGATAAAATAATTCTTTCTATTGACTAGTACTGTGGAGATTTCATCTTAAACACTTGGATCTTATAAAATAAAACGGAGTGGGTTTACACTTTCAACTCACTTTCAGCATGTTTCCATAAATAATGTCAGCTGTTTAAGCACTTAGTAAAAATAAGACAAAAGATTTTGATGGAAAATATGATGTGACTCATTGGACAGTCAGAGAAGATGACTAAGACAGCCACTTCATCATGGTGCCGTTTTAGGTCGTGCAAGGAGCGGTGTATGTTTAAACGATGGTGACAATGCTGTCAGATCCCGAATTTAAAATCTGCAAACCAATTAAGTATGACAGGTAATGTTTATATGATATACATAGCTAGCTTTAAAAAGTAGCGTTGGAGGATGCTCTCTAGACACACTATAGTTGCATAAAGAGATTTATCACTAAATCTAATGAATAATATTATTGATAGTTAACTCACTCCTCTTTTCTTGTCGGCTGATTAGTTTAGCATACTGAATCAAGGGACTACTAGGTAATAGAAGGCCATAGTATCCAGCTGTATTTATTTATTCTTCAAACAACCTTTAATTATTAAGTATTCGGTCTCTGGCCCTGTGCTACGAGCTAGAGTTATAGCTAATGATGGGTAAGGGGCCTAATCTCAAGGTGTTTATGCAGAGTGTGGGATAAAGGCGAGTAGATAGGCAACTATGTGTAACATGCCGGGTACTATGGTAGGGGTATATACAGTCCCATGGAAGAGGAATTGAATGACACCTAACACACTTCCTTGGGTCATTAACATTTATGGGGAGAGATGAAGGATAAGTAAGAGGAGCTAGGTAAGGAGGAGGATGGTGTGCTTTCTTCAGCATTATGGCTAAGGAAGTGTTCTGAATAAGCTTTCCATTGTAGGACAACCGGACTATGGATAGGATAGACCCTTTGTACTGGAGATTTAGAAATATGGGGGAAATAATGGAATTGGGTAGTTATTACTCTGCTTAGTTGATGCCTTCATAAAAAGGTAAATAAAAGCAGAGAATGATGGTCAATAAAAAGGTTAGTGTAAAAGTTAAAGGCCTCCTTGGTAGCCTGTATAAGGGCATTCTCCTCCTACAGCAGAAGAATAAAACTCCAAAGAAGGTTAAATTGCCAACAAGGTAGATCTGTCATGTGAAGGTCAGTGCCCTGTTTGTGAAAAAAAGGGATGTCAATACACATGTTGATTAGTTAAAATTCTTGAATCTAGTTTTTTTTTCTGAACTCTGTGAGTCTGCTGAAGTAGCCTGCTGCTCTACACTAAGGGCTGGAGCTCTGTCATTGCTTGAAGATGATACAGATGTCTCTCACCTGCAAAGTAACATGCATGCCATCAGGATCTGCACACACCTGGCTAACACTTGGGTTAGGTCACATCATAATCCAGCTGGGGATGTGCTACATCCACGAAGGAGAAAAGGGACTATCGTACTTTGCGGGACGTGCACAACATGTACTAGCCTGAGCTGTGGGAGTAAGTACAGGACTGTCTTCTGAGGGCACTGGATGAGGAGAGGTTTAACTTGATTCTCAGTAAAGATAGCTTATTGTTATGAGGACCCTCTTCAGATGTAGGATTTAATAATATTCCATTAAGGACCCTGGAAAACTATGCAAACACACTGCCAAGAAGCTTACAGGAGCATGGAAAAATCATGGTATTAGGTAAAATGATAATAGCAGTTTTGGTGTGACACTATAGAATTGAGATTAAAGGCAAACAGGGGAGAAGATGTTGGCATGAATGTATTAGGAATGTATATATTATGTAAGATGGGAAAATTCCAAAAGGCTACATTTCCTTATACATCCTGGAGGATACATCACTTTCCAAAGCAATGATGAGTTAGCACTGAGAAGGCCACCACCATTACTAAGTTCAGTTGGTAGTTCTTTTATCTAAGTCAGAGCTGACAAAAGAAGATTCCATTGAATGTCTGGGCTTATAAATAGCAAAGAAGTGGATAGTATCCCCCCCTGCAAAGAGGCATGGTAACACTATTAAACTATGTAAGCAATTACTGCAATGAGAGGCGAGGTCAAAAAGACAGCCAAGGATATTTGACCTACAAAGAATTATAGAGATATAAGGGGGTGGTTAATGGTACAGGGCATCCCTCAAGCAACAAGCAAGGATGTTGCTCATCTGTATAACAAGAATTAAGGAAGAATCATCATGGAGGATGAAGGTAAATTTTGGATAATAAAATGAAGAAGCAAGTGCAGACTCCCTGCTGAGTGGAGAGCCCAACTCAGGGCTCAATCCCAGGACCCAGGGATCGTGACCTGAACTGAAGGCAGACCCTTAACCGACTGAGCCACCAGCTAGCCCTCAGAGCATTTCTTTTCTTTTCTTTTCTTTTTTTTTTTTAAGATTCTATTTATTTATTCATTCATGAGACACACACACACAGAGCCAAAGACACAGGCAGAGGGATAAGCAGGCTTCTCACAGGGAGCCCGATGTGGGACTTGATCCCAGGACCCCAGGATCACGATCTGAGCCAAAGGCAGATGTTCAACCTCTGAGCCACCCAAGTGCCCACATCTCTATTCTTTAAGGAGATTAATACTTTTTACAATCATCCAAAGATTCTATTTGGGGGAAATTATATTAGGATGAGATTCTATTTTCCCTTTTTCTTTTCCAAGGATGGGTAGTGATTCACGTATACCCCAGGACAACAATCACTGCAAGCCTGAATGGTAAAAAAAATTGTATTATAAGGCAGATAATAAGAGTAAGCAATTTCTCTTTGTCTCCACATCTGCCTGTTCAGAACTGAATGAAGCAAGATTTTTTTCTCTATTTCTTCTATGTACAGAATCTTCAAAATACCTAACATTCTCACAGCACTAATCCTCATCCAGGAGAAAATTTATGCAATCTTTGGGTTGAAACCCTCACCAGTGGCTGACAGTAGGACGAACAGATAGTCTTAGTGTTGTAAGACAATGGGATATAGAACCCAGGGAAACAGAGGAGAGACAGAGAGAGTGGTCCTAGAGAATGGTTTCCTGGGGCACCTGAGTGGCTCAGTCAGTTAAGCATCTGCCTTCAGCTCAGGTCATGATCCCAGGGTCCTGGAATGGAGCCCAGCATCAGGTTTCCTGCTCAGTGGAGAGCGTGCTTCTCCCTCTTCCTTTGCCCCTCCTCCCTGCTTGTGCTCGCTCTCTTTCTCTTGCTCTATCTCAAATAAATAAATAAATAAATAAATAATCTTTAATTAAAAAAAAAAAAAAAGAATGGCTTCCCTAACATCATTTAAGAGGGACTGATAGGTGTCAAGGGGGAAATAAACAAAAAGCAATTTTGCACTAACATTTCTAGTATATGAATATGCTTAATCATGTAATCTGGTAATGGACTATTCCTATTTGACCTTGGAAAAATTAAGGACATTACAAAAAAGGAATTAAATATAAATTTAATAATATTAGAGCATTATACAATAAACTGCTCTCAAACTATCTAACCAATATTAGCCAGAACAGCGGGTGGGTATTGGCTTGATTTTTTTTCCACTCAGAATGCTGGTTCTGCTTCTAATTGAGTGGCGTACATATTCCAACATTGTCTGAATTACTTCTTGATAGCACATGTGGCTAGAATAATATCTCAATTACTCAAAGTGTGTCTCATTAACAGTATAATTTAAAACATCCATGTATTTTTTTGTATTACTGATTGTGTTACTACTGACTGAGATGCTGCCAAAATTCATTCAAATGATAAAAAGGAATCAGTCATGATGCTTCTCTAACATGAGTGCTCTGACATGCTCCGTGCAAAGTGCTTGTGTCTCTGTAAATACTTTCCAAGATTTTATCTGAGACTTTGATAATATAACTTTAAAACCTGGATTCCCTGAAAAGGAGAGCCTGAGACAAAGATTTATATGGGAAGGGACCAAAGGGAACTGAAATGAAGGAGGCAAGAGTGAGAGAAACAGGAAAGGCCTTTAAGAAGATGTGTAATTGAATTGGCCATCCCTGTCAGCAAGTATTCAGCATAATTAAGTGGGAGTTTTTTTTTTAAGTGATCAATGCAAAGAATTTTATGACTATTGTTTGTGAGCTGGGCTGACATCTAAATACAAATGATGAGACTGTAGAAGATGAGACTATTAAGTGTAGTTCGTGGTAAGATGCAGTCTTGTTGCCTTAGAGATATACTAGGTGAGCATCTATAGAAATAGCATCTATAATGAGATACTTTTATTTCCCTCATCAAATTTCACATACATTTTCCATTGACTATTTTATTTCTCATGATATATCTATCTATGGCAGTGTGTCTAGTAAACTATAAAAAGTTATTATTTTCATTTGGTGCTAATCTCATTAAATACAAGATGTTCTGTTAACTAGTTTAGTGATCTGCCACATTTTTAAGTTCAAATTTCTATGATAATATGTTCCTGTTGAAAGTTAGTAAACTTTTTTTTTTTTTTTAGCTCATGTATGTAAGACCTAAAGGCTGGATATGAGCAAATATTCTGAAGACACTGAAGTCCTACCCATATATTTATTAGGTTTGATTTACCTGTGTAATCCATTAGTGATCAATGTATATAAACTGGAATCTCCTTAATTCTGCCTATCAAATAAGATATGATGTGCTTAAAATTAATAAAATGACTGCATTTCAAGACCTCCTTATTTAATAATATAACATTTGTCGTATACTTAACAAGAGAAACAGTGGATGTCTTTTTAGTGAACAAAAATAAAGCAATAAATGTCTATTTCTTATAGTTAAAATACAAATATGAATTGGATTAAATATCTAACAAAATTCCTTTTAAGTGCTTTATATTAATTACAGAGAGACTTCCAATTCTGCTGAGCATCAGGGATCTTTAGGAATTTCTTGTATATTCTAATTTTCTGGGCCTGATTCTAGAGTTCTGATTCAGCATGAGTGGACTAGATCTTAAGATTCTGTATTTTAAAATATTTTGGAAAAAGTTCTGATTATAAGCCAGACTTATGGTCCTTGGTTTAATACCTGTATATTCAATTTGACCATATAATATATTCATTCTAGCAATATTTTCATAAGAATGCAAAGAAGAAAGATATGCCAGGATGGTTATTATGAATAATTATCATTACACAAATCGCTCAGTTGTTTTAGTGAAGGAGCTAATACTCTCCAGACCTGATCATCTCTGTGGACAAAAGTACTGGAAATCTGATGTCTAGTTATACAGTTAGCTTTTGCTGTATTTACATAATAATTGCTTTTCTAAGGCCTTTACTTCTAGGAAAGGAACAATGAAATATTGTATCAGTTGTAAGTGTCAAATTTTAAATATAGCTTACACCCTTTATACTCAAATTATTTTAATGATATTTTTCCCTATAAATCCCACAATATTGGCACATTCTAAGAGCTGCCCACCCAGTAAACGATATTTCATTTCAGAAATACATATTGTAAAATTTTTAGAAAATAAATGTGCTAGAAATGATATGACCAACACAGCATATTTATTTGCAATGTTATTGCATATTCTTTCTGGGACTTTTCACCTGCTGATTTTTAAGAAACCTTCCATTCTGTACCAAGCGCAGCTAAATAATGAGGGAAATCTTGGAGAAAGTAGGAAAACAAATCTGGAGAGGATTACTTTATAATGACTTTCAGTCTGTAAATGCTTTTCATAATTTATGATTGTATCCAATTATTCTCCAGTTAAATTCAGTATGCATTAGCAGGGAAGGGAAATTCTATGCCAGGACTGTATAAAAAAACCTTTGTATTTGTTAATTCTGCTGGGTGATCGTTAACATAAGCAAGGGATGGTGATGCAAGAAATAGTCTTAACATAAGCAAGAGATGGTGATGCAAGAAATAGTCTTCTATTTCCCAGATCCACCCTGATCAGGATCCTGCCTGAACCATCCCGAGCCCCCATCTTTTCTGTCTCAGCTGGCACTGTGAATTCCAGCCACACTGAACTTCCTTCAGCTTTTCCAGGGAACCTGATCTCCTGCCACCAAGCCTTTTCATAAGCTGTCACCTCTACCTAGAATTTGCCTCCTGGCTAATTCCTTCTCTTCCTTCAGGTCTCAGTATAGATGAATGGGACTGGCTTTATGTGGAGGTGACCTGGGCCTTGAAAGGGCCCCATATCTGATTTAATACTGTCGCTGATTTGGAATTCTAAATAATTTTTGAAAAGAGGCCTAGTGTTTTCATTTCGTATGAGCCTGTGCAAATTATATAGCTACTCCTAGGGCACCTGGTGGCTCAGTCAGTTGGGCATCCCATTCTTGATCTTAGCTCAGGTCTTGATCTCAGGGTCATGAGTTCAAGCCCCACACTGTGTGCTTGTCAGAATTGACAAGCTGAGTGATTGATAAGTGGAGCCCACTTTAAAAAACATTATGTAGCCAGTCCTGTAGAGGTCTTTTGTTCTGGTAAAATGTCCCAATTCCTAATTTCTTTTGATTGTATTTGTAGTCTCCTCCTCTAATTAAATTTTAAGCTCCCTAAAGGAAGGTACCATTTGTAGGCTCTGACTTTCCCTTTCTTAACAGTCCTCAGTTCCCATTTGGGAATTCATTTTGTTCAGATAGAGCTGACATCACTCTTAGGCCAGAGCTGGAAAATATGACTTAGGCTTATCCAATTAGGTGGGCCAATCCTTGTGACTCATGACTGGATATGTGACCAGTGTGGCCGGATCAGAGTGTACCTCTGGATGTTTGCTGGAACTTCTGTGACAAAGATGCTCCCTCTTTCCTCTGGACATTAACAAGAAGCCTTTAGCCTAGAGCTACTGTCACTTGTCCCGGAACCATAAGAGGATTCAGGTTTAGGATGAGACTGACACCACAGAAGCAAGACAGGAGAAATAGAAAAGACGAAGGTGCTAGATCAAGCCTCACCTGAAGTTTTCTTCTGATTTTTCAGATATGTGAGCCTATAAATTACCACTGTCGCCCAAGCCACTTTGAGTCAGATTGTCTTTTTTATATTTCTTGATAAAGTTGCCATTTATTTACTTAATTGATTTCAGGAAGTTCACATTTTTACAAAGACAGTGCTCAGGATTTGACAGCTTTCCTATACAAGCTATTTTTTTTCTTAACTATTTAGCAGTTGGCTTATTTTTAAAATCTGTAACACTTACTAGTTACTTGAAAATAGAAACTTACCCATGGTTTTCGTCTGGTTTGAATAGTAATATTGAGTTAGGGACAAAGAGGGCTAGGTAGGGTGCCACGGAAGCAGGCTCATAAAAATCCCCCAAATGCTGAGGTGTAGGGAACCTAGAGATAAAACGAACAAGCCAGAACACCCTACCCTACCATAAGGTGTGGGTGGGGAGGGTGTCTTGTTATAACAGCTACTTGTGACCAACAAAGAATAACCAGACCCCAAAGAAGAAGTAAGCCATTAAAGATCTTATCACTAGTCCTTACTCAACGGCGATGTTAATAGATAATGTTTAAAGGATTTAGGTTCCCTGATTAGGCTCTCAATATAAGACCAACCCTACAAGCCCTCAGTGGCAACCCTGTCAGGACCCCTTTCACTTCTGAGAGCTTTCTCTGTATCTTTGCTTAATAAACTTCTATTGCTTTACTCACTCTCCTGTGTCCGTGAGATTCCTTCTTTGACTCCATGAGACAAGAACCAAGCTTTCCTGTATCAATATTATTTCGTGATGTTTGGAAGCGAGACAATAACCCCCTTTGCTTTCTTTCACTAATTTTCAATATACTTGAGGGCTAAACATAGGTATCACACAGGTAGATATTAAATATGCACATTGTAATTAAAAAAGAAAAAAAATTGGCCTGGAGAAGATGTCTTCAATTTGTGGTCAAATGGTCTTTTCTTCCAAAATTAAGTTTCCTGCCCTTTGTTGGGAGACTGCTCTCCAGGGCTCTTTCTTATTTCTCTGCATCTTTTGAGCAAGAGGCATTAGCGGCTTTGTTTACTTTGTTCCGGACTATTGCTTTCAGTTATGCAATAAATGGCTTTGGAAGATAGTGTCTCCCTTCTGCTTAGAAGGTAGCTTTATTTCCTAAGATAATGAAGATAATGCCTCCTGTGGGGCAAAGTTTGGTCAGATGTGCTAGAACCGCTTATAAGTTTGGTTTCCTTAGCTGTAACAGAAACCCATTGTGTGTGCAGCATCTACTTAGGCTGCTCTGTCTCACTTCCATGGGACCTAGGGGTGCAAGGGGAAGGAGCACTGATAGGAACGTGAAGTTGATACCACCTGCTAGGCTGTCCATGGTTTTGCATTTCTGCCAACATCTATGAAAGTATGGCAGATAACTTGTTAGATTGCACAGTTCCTGATTTGGTCATTTGTGAAAAAAAGAAAAGAAAGAAAAAGAAAAAAAGGTTTGCATACATGCAAGATTCTTTTCCTGGCTTTTCGATGAAATTTTCCTTCAGCGTTTCTCTCTGAATCTTCTGTTTTTTGCTTTCAAAGGTGCCAGGGCAGAAAAATATCCATGAGGGCATCTGTAAGAAGAAAACTAGGAAAAAAAATGCACAAAAAATTATATTCGAAGATACGATTTTGCCACATAAAGTGTGACTTACATATTTTTTGTGCAAATCATAACTGTATGTTTTCCTACTTAGAGCCCCTCTGAGTGGAAGAGCACATCTCTGCTGGACAGAAACCTCATACATCCGTTCAGATTCATTCCACTATCTTCCTTGTTATTTCTCTTTGAGGACACCAGTCCGTTGTAGAATCTTGTAGAAATTGCATATTTCCAGTGCCAGGTTTATATAAATTGTCAAATCGGAAGTTGTGGAATCTGACTTCTGGAATGGTTAGCAACATGAAGTGATTGGAATTTATGGAGTGCATCTTGTCCAAAAGGAATGTGAGACATGGGAGTAAAAAAGTGTTAAGTCTTCTTTCTTTTTCTCCTTTCAGGTATAGATTTTTTCAAAGCTTTTCCAACAAAGCCCCTGGACTGAAGGCACACTAGTGCTGAGTCACTTATGCTATAGTGATACAGCAGCTTGGTAAAGCAGTAATCAATGTAGTAACACATCACTTCTCTTTGTACTTTTTCTGGCTTCATTTCCTTTTCCCCTCATCTTCACTGCCTTGGTCTTTTAATTCTCTAATAAAGAATTAATATTCCAGTCTATTCTTCAGAACATTTTTTTCTGGAGAACTCCAGGACACCAAATATATTCTCTAACCTAAGTGAACCTACAAGAACACTTAGGCTCTTGGAAAGCAAGACCAAAATATGAACATCAGAGAGAGCCAAGAGTTTCTTCTCATCCCTATGTGCGTTAATATCCACTGTCTACATTCTGGTTTCATACTTAAGGAGGTTTTGGGGAAGGTGAAAGCAATCCTTTCCCCAGAAAGTGTAGTATTCTTCAATGGCCATAGCAAGATATCATTATCTAAAATTGCAAAATAAGAAAAAGTATCCAAAAAATATACATATGGAGTAGCCATGATTGCGAGGAAAGATTTGTTAGGAGAGAGAAGAGTTTGTGTCAGAAATGGACTTGGCTTGATCTTAGTTTCTCTGCAGTTTGGGGTATTTATTTTCAGCATTCATCTAAGAACATATATTTCAAACAACCATATTGGTATACTTCGGGAGAAAACTGGCAAGATAGGAGGTTTTTCCAAAAATAATAACTCAGTATGCTATAATTTTCTTTTTCATTACAATGCGTGCAGCCAGAGGAAAAAAATTATTTGCTTACCTGTAATTTCATGCTAAGTAATTAGGGTAAATTAACATGAAATTTTTATGATGCTGCCTTGACCATGCTGTAAATATGTTCCATGGAGGTAGCAGCCAAGGTCAACAGATCAAAACTACATAGTTCACTGATTTTACCTTAAAGCAGATGCAAAGGTTTCCATTGGCTTCAGAATAGAGATTAAATTCCTTAATCTAGTTACAAGTCTCTTTAGGATCTGAAGACTCCCCATGTCTCCAGTGCCCTCTCATACCACACTCCTTATTCTTACCAAGTTCTTCTTTCCTCACCACAACCCACCCAAATTTACTGGTCTGATTTCTTTTCCTGGGCAAAGTTTCTTGTCTTTATTTCCAACTAACTCTTGCACATCCTTTAAGTTCTAGCTTAAAGAGAATTACCTACAGATACCCTTTGCTGTCCCCTCCGCCTTTCTAGGTTAGGTCCACAAGCTGGGTTCTTGGAGCACTCTGAACTTCTTCTATTCAGTTAGTTATAGTTAGTGCTAGTGTTAAGCAGGGAAATTATGAACATAACACGTTTAATAACATGTTTAGAGACTGTCATTTCCCAAATTACCTATTTCAGCAAGATTAGTTCTGTGTCTTTTGGATACAGATGAGCAAAGGCAGTTCCCAGCGGTAACTTGCAGGGTCGTGGTAGCCTAAAAATGGAAGAAAGGTAGTAGATTTTTTAAAAAGACTATTTATTTTATTCATGACGGGAGGCGGGGGCAGAGACAGAGGGAGAAGCAGGCTCCATGCAAGGAGCCTGATGTGGGACTCCATCTCGGACCCCGGGATCACACCCTGGGCCAAAGGCAGGCTCTCAACTGCTGAGTCACCCGGGTGTCTCGAGAGGTCATAGATTCATCTTCTCCTTACTGTCCGTTATCACATTTCCAAATTAATATGATTGCCACCTCCACATCTTCACTTAGTAGAAGTTCCGGGTTCAATATTAGTAGAAAAGATTTGGACACGCAAGAAAAGAAAGTTAAATATTTAAGTCATTCAGCAATAAGAAAAATTCCAATCAGTTCACAATACAGATAAAAGATAAAAAAGAAAAAAAGAGATATGATTAGAGAAAATATTTTGGACCCCAAGTTTTCAGAAAAATTGTATGTGGAGGTCCCAATGAAAGAGACAATGGGATTGTAGAGAATAAGAGTGAATAATTTATAAATATTGCTATGAGTTATGAATTATAATCACTTTGTGTCTTTCAAAAGTCTCCAGTAGAGAGAAAATTTCTGATTTTTTTCAATTTTCTCTAAAAGCAAGACAAGCTACATGTATCTAATTAAAAAAAGAAAAAAAGGGGGGGCATCTGGGTGGCTCAGTCAGTTAAGGGTCTGCCTTCAGCTCAGCTCAGATCCTGGCATAGAACCCCACAGATTGGCATCTAGCTCACTGCTCAGTGGGCAGTCTGCTTCTCTCTCTCCCTCTGCCCTTTTTCGCTTATGCTCATTCTCTCTCTCTCTTTCTCAAATAAGTAAACAAACAAAATATTTAGAAAAATAAAAACTTATATAGAAGGCTGAAGATAAAAATCGATAATGCCTTACATTATCTTTTCCACCAAAAATCTAGCTGATTTTGTTTTATTTCTTTTGCTGGTTATCTTCAAACGTCTCCAAAAATAGGCAAATTCAGCTGTTTTAGAATTATCTTTTATACAGACTGATTAGATAATCCACAGGCTTTTTCCTCTTCAAATTGAGGATATTCTTAAAAACTCACAGATTATTGTGACTTTTCCATTTTTGTTTTTGTTTTCAGAATAGCTGTAAGGGGCATATCTTGCTTACTAAAATCATACCCTTAGCTGCAATTTGGGAAGGTTATTGTCTGAGACTATATTTCTGTCACTGTTGACAGCTCCTATACACACACTTCTTTTCATTTTCTTGGGTGGAAGAGGGAGAATCTGAGATCCATCTTTACTCTCTTGTTGCTAATTAAAAATTATATTTAATACAGAGAAAATAAGGAAATCTTAAACTAAGGATTATATAATAGAGCTAATGGATAGCACTCTTAAAAATGGCAACATGAGGAAAGTCAAACATGCCTGAAGCACTATATTGAATTAATGGAGAATAAAGAGATGTAATAACTTTAGGCAATGTGTGCTTCTTGTTGATCCTAGATCTTAGAAAGTCAAACTATTAAGAACATTACTTGAGCAATTAGAGAAATTTTAATATGGACTGTGTGAATGCTAGGTATTAGTATTATATCAGTGTTATATTTCCCAAAGTGTGCATACAATTTTGTTTTGTATGAAATGTTATATAAGAGAACACCTTATTCTTAGGAGATGCATGCTGAAATACTTGGTAGGAAAGTGCCATGAGGACTGTTAGTGAGTACATTCAAGAAGCCACAATCTAGTCATTTATTGTTTAACTCTGAAGAAGTAATAAGAGCCATGGAGTTCAGAGAAAAAAGCCCTCACAAGTAACAATTAAACCCTCTTTGATTCAAGCTCCATATCTAGCACTTTGTGCTCCTGAAGGTTGTCAAAGTTTTCAAAACAACTGCCTTCATTGGCAAGTGAGTCTGACACCTATCTCTCAAGTGGTTGTAAGATTAAGTGAAAATTGTATATGAAATTACTTTGCAAAGGCAAAGTGTTATGTGATGTTAGTTCTTCACTGTCCTTTTCCTTCTTTGTTTCCTTATTATCATCATTATCATCGCCATTGACAATTTGTTCCCATTAAGCTTGGCTGAAACAAAATCAGTCAAAGATCTAGGGTGAAAGAACTGGCATGAATAAATATGAGAAATGTTCGTGTGCTCTTCTGACTGTGTTAGAATGTAGAAATAATATATAAATTAATCATACCACTGCAGTTGGTGAATCACAGTCACTTGTTATATCCTGTTTTTTTTTGTTCTAGCATTGATTAATGACTCTATATGCATATGGTGAATGATAATGAAGATCATAACTGAAGCATGATCGCTGTTCCTAAAATTTAATGGGATTAGGAAATACTGACAATTGTTTACAATCATAAAACAAGAGATTATCTTAATGATAAATGAAACAATCCACACTTTAAAAATAAAAGTCAAAGAAGAATGAACAAAAGTAACTTTTCAGGATCACTTCCAAAGTCTTCACAGAAGTTTATAAAAGGTGAGCATAGTCCATATTAAAAAAAAAAAAAAAAAGCACTCGCCACATAAATTTAGGATGTAATTTGATGAAGACTAAAATGACATTTTCTTTTTTGTTGTTGTTGTTTAAGATTTTATTTATTTATTCACAAGAGACTCACACACACAGAGGCAGAGACATAGGCAGAAGGAGGAGAAGCAGGGTCATGCCCTGAGGCAAAGGCAGATGCTCCACCACTGAGCCACCCTGGAGTCCCTAACATGACATTTTCAAAGCAAACAAGAGGACTGTAGTTGGTTGTTGGGTAGAATGGCAGGTTGACTGCAGACTGAGCAATGGGTAATTTTGCTGCAAGTCAGCTGTGGCCCTATAACACTGTTCCTCGCCGAATCATTTTTATAACTTACACAAGTTATCTGATTGACTAAGTGGGGAGGAATTCTGTCAAACTGTCAGATGATGAAGATTTATGAGAGATCATGCATCCCAGAAAGAAAATTATTAAAATGATCTGAAACTAAATGAAAGATTAGAGGAGCAGGGGCCTCTGTCATCTGGTTTCCTTTCCCTTCCCCAAAGCCTTGTGAAGGTGAAAGGAGCAGGGAACACTCAAGCAGAAATACATGCTTTAAGAGAGATGATATGTCACTCCCTATCTCTGGGTAATTTAAAGATTATTTCCTACCCACCATTAAAGACCTAGATATTTCCTTCTAACACTTTATTTCAATTCAGCAACATTTATGCCAGACAATAAATGGGGCAGTATAGATACAAATTAAATAAAACACAATTACTATTATATTAGGGTAAGAAAGACAAGTATATAGAACATAAATGCAAGATAGTGGGTTATATACACTACGGTTATGGAAAGCAATTAGATTTTAGAAGGCAAGGAATTAATTTTTTTTCAGGTACAGCCAAAGGTAAGGGAAGAATCATTAAGCATTATTTCAGTATTTTTAGAATAAAATAAGTATCCTATCGACCTGGTAAAGGCAATGGTCTCTTTCTAGGGAAAGAGACTAAATGGACAGGAATGAAGAGTTGCCTACATTGTGTCCAAATCAAGAACCCAGGGTGGCTCTTAGTAACTGTATTTAAAGGAAAGAAGCAAGAAATGAGGCTGCAAAGGAATTCTGGAGCCAGAATTCAAGAATAACTCATTGAGGTAGGAAAGAAACATATATAAATAAGCAATGCCATATTCAATATAAAAAACAAAACACACAAAGTTGATTATTGTCTTGCATAAGTTATTTGAAATTATCTGAATATCAATCAGGATTTTCCTCAGATTTTTTGTATACTTATCTAATATTATGTCTTTTTTTTTTTAAAGCTCCTCTATATCCATCCATAGTATATTTGATCCTTCTGTTACTTTTAAAAATCTCCAAATATTGACTCCATTATGAATACTCCAGAAACAAAAAGAAGAGGAAAGACGATAAATATAAGCAATCAACTTACATGTTTGGTCAAATGATTTTTGTGTGTAATTCACATCCAAATAATGTTTTGAACTTTAATAGAAATGTAAAGTGCTGAATTTGTCACCAAATGGTATTTATTGAGTAGCATGGTCATGTAAAAGTTGATGTAGCTTTCTAAAGAACTTTTTTTTAATGTTTATACAGTGACTAATATACCAGCAAATTCTAACAATAGAGACTCACATAATGTACTTTTTTCTAAAACTAGACTGAATCTGTAGGGAATTGGAAGCTATTTTCTGGGAGAAGTCACAGCAGAGAATTAATAGCAGTCTCTGCTATCTTCCTTGCATGGAAAATGAATGAGATTGAAAGTTTAATGAAGTGCGCTGGTCAAATGCTTGATAATAGCCAAAGACATGTTTTTTTCTTGACAAGGAATTGTCAGATTAAAGCATTATCAAAAAAAAATTTTTGTTCCACAAAAATATGGCACTTCCTGTGGATTTACTCTTGTGAAATCCCTATTTATTGCCGTGATCTAGTGATTTTAAGAGGTCTGTACATGCAAGGGAAAGTAATCATGAAGAGTACTTTCTAAAAGCAAATTTTTAAAGTAGCAATAAATGAAAGCTTCATGCATTTGGATTATATTAATACATATTTTATATTGAGAAAATGTGTTTTTTTATGATTATATATATAAATATGCATCAACAGCACAAAATCTGTACCTTTATAAAATTCTTTTTTTATATACCTTCTGGATGTTGAATGGTGTTTATAAACATATAAAAGCAAAAGTAATAAAAATTAAATTATGAAAAATTCCTATAGTCATTGATTCCACTTTAAATTACTCAAGACTGACTTTAAACAATGTGTGTTTTAGACTGCATCTGAAGAATTTAGCAAAAATATTTTATTTTTATTTTTATTTTTTATTTTTTTTATTTATTTTTTTTTTTTGCAAAAATATTTTAAATATAAACATGGTCACATGGACTCTATAACAGATTGTATATAATTTTCATGTATCACCATCTCTTTAGCTCTATTTTCTTTCAATTCTTCTAGGATTGTGTTTTTTAAACATGTGACTGTATAGAATTCAAGTTTTTCCTCTTTCAGTTATAACTGGAAGAAAACCATGAGTGATTCAAAATTGTTAAGAATTCTCTGAAATGCATCTTTCTACACTTAGCTGGGTTATGTCCCAATATCCTCACTGCAAGTTGAAAATATTAAGTTGAAAATGCATTTACTACACCTAATCTCTAGAACATTATAGCTTAGCCTAGCCTGACTTAAATGTGCCTAGGACACTAACATTAGCCTATGATTAGGCAAAATCTTCTCATACAAAGCCTACTAGATAATAAAGTGTTGATACTATCATGTAATTGATTAAATACTGTGCTGAAAATGAAAAAAGAATGATTAAATGGGTACAGAACGGTTGTAAGCATGTGGGTTGTTTACCCTTGTGATTGTGTGGGTGACTTGGATCTGAAGCTTGCTGCCCCTGCCCAGCATCAGGAGAGCCTATTGTACCACATGGTGCTAGCCTGGGAAAAGATCCAAGTTCAAAATTCAAGTATAGTTTCTACTGAATTTGTATCATTTTCACACCATCATGAAGTTAAAAAAATTGTCACATCATCATAAGTTGGTAACTGTTTGCACTATGAAATATTTATTACAAAATAGAATTAAGACAAAATTTAAATTGCATGTGCTTCTAATTATGAAAATGAAATAAAATTACTTGTTTGGTCTCCTAAATACCTACCACCAAGTGCCTTTGACTGATTAGAACAGCAATTAATTGTCTTGATTTTGACACCTTCAGTACCTTACTTAAAAATCATCTAACTCATAGTATTTATAAATGGTGATTGAGGAATTTTATATTATTTAGAATGACAGACTAGAAAGAGGCTCTTTTGCTGTATTTCTCTAAATTAAGCACAGATCATTTGAATAACTGTTTAAAAAATATATGTTAAACAATTTGTAACTGAAATAATTACATTAACTTTACCATCTATGTTCTCTGGACCTTCTACATATGAATCAACAATGAGGTCTAAGTTTCAGTAGAAAACAGATGAGGGGTGTCAGGGTGGCACAGTCTGTTGAACACCTGACTCTTGGTTTCAGCTCAGTCATGATCTCAGGGTCCTGGGATCCAGCCCCAGGCCTGGCTCCATGTTCAGCAGGGAATCTGCTTAAGGATTTTCTCTTCTCCCTCTGCCCCTCCCACCCCACACTCAGTCTCTCTCTCTGAAATAATAAATATTTTTTAAAGAGAGATGAATTTGATGAGCTCGATTAGAACTTATAAATTATCTGAGATAAGTAATATCAAATAATAAATGTCGCCATTAATCGCAGTAAGCCATCAGTCTTCATAATACATTTATTGTGTCTGATGTCTAATAATCTTGTCAGCTAGTATTATCAATCATTTGGGATCAAGTGTTTAGACAAAGAGTGAAATGTAAAACTAAATGCAAATTTTAACAGTTACTACTTATTTCAAATTTCCTGATCATTTTCATAAAGGGCTTTTTATCTGTTATAAGATATTCATTGTCCTCTTTTGACTCCTGAAAAGTTATAGTTCCAGAAAGAATTACTTTACAGTTCAGGGTGTTTTTAACACTCCAGTGAAAGCACAAGGCTGTAGATAGTCCAAAGACATTTAGCCATCTGGCATGGAAAGATAACTCTATTTCCTTTTAGGTAATTGCTTTGAAACCAAATCTAACTTAATGCTTCTTAACTTTTATAAGTAAGCTAACAACTCAGGGATCATTTTACCAAATTGATGGTGAGTGTGGTATGTGATGGGAAGTTTTGAATGACTGATTTCCATGATAATTCATCATGCAATCCAGAGAGTGGAGTTGGTATCTTTAAATTGTCCAATGAAGGAGTGAGAATGGACATTGCTACCTGAAGAAGTCTGAGAACATTTTTAGTGTTATTTGACCAGTAAGTAAGGAAAACCTAACATAATTTCCCTCTTTTCTACCTGGATGGGAACACAAATGTTCAAAAATATAGTCCCTCCTACTTCCTCTGGGTACTTGACTTATAAATTGTTCTTTCCGGTGTCTTCTGCCGGTCTGTCACCACCACCATTTTTCTCTTCAGCAAACAAATATTATTAAATCTATTTAACTATACATAAGCTATTGTACAACTTTCACTATGAATGTCCCTTTATGTTTTGTCCCATATATTTCCTCCACTGAAAATTAAGCTGCTGGAGAAGTTCATGTAGTTCCAATTCCTCCATGTTCTTACCACTGATTCATTCTTAAAACCACTGATTTCTTATTTTGACTGCTATTATTTCAGAAAACTCTTTTTTTTTAACCAATAAGCTACTAATTCTTTTAAGATTTTATTAATTTATTTGAGACAGAGAGTATGTGAGAGAGAGCATGGGAAGTGGGAAGAGCAGAGAGCCAGATTTGGGCCTATCCCAGGGCCCTGAGATGGTGACCTGAGCCCAAGGCAGATGCTTCACTGACACCCCTAAGCTACTAGTTCTCTAAAACATACATGCACACACACATACACACACACAGAGCCATACACACTCTCCTTGAAGCTATAAAGTCTTTGTTGATCAGGCCTGTCCACACTTCTTGTGCTCATTATCAATATGCCTTCCATTGCCTACTCCTTTCCATTCCTCTAATGTATCATACATCATATTTATATACTTTAACACAGTATTTTTCCTTTGACTAAATATAGCACTCCCCTTTTCTCATGCAGCTAATTTCTACTTTTCCTTCAAAACTTCTTCTCATTTAAAAGTCTTTTCTTAACATCTAGTCAGATTTAGTTGGTACCTATATGGTCCTACATTTTTTAAAAGATTTTATTTATTTATTCATGAGAGACAGAGACAGAGAGAGAGAGCGAGAGGCAGAGACACAGGCAGAGGGAGAAGCAGGCTCCATGCAGGGAGCCTGACATGGGACTTGATCCCGGGACTCCAGGATCAGGCCCTGGGCTGAAGGCGGCGCTAAACCACTGAGCCAACTGGGCTATCCATGGTCCTACATTCTTGTATTCCCAGATATACCACAGAATCCAACAATGGCATTTTAACTGTTTATTCCTTTTTTTTATTTAAATAAATTCAGGCATCACATTTTATTTCACTTTGTGTTTTCAGAGCCTAGCACAGGCCTTGGAATATAGTAGTTATTAAATAAATGGGCGTTTTATCCTTGTCTAAAGAATAGATTGATGGTGAATAGAAAGCCTTCTTGCTTAGGAATCTGAAAAGTTCAAAGTTTTGTATACTGAAATACAGAAAAGGAAAAATATTTGAAAAATGTAATGAATTTGGTTTGAGCTGTTTGAGGTGCTTCAGGGATGTCCAATTATGTATACAGTGGGTGGGTTACCCAGAGAAATTATGTCCAGGGAGAAGAAAGGAAGATGGAGGTTGGTGCCATGGAAAAAACATGATACAATCTTGAGTAGAAAAAGGTCTGAAATGGTGAAAAGAAAACCTAGAATATCTAGTATCATAGAAACCAAGTAAACAAAAGTAGATTCAGGGGGAAAATGGGAGTTACCTGAGAAGATAGAGGTATAGTAATAGGCTTAAAAACTCCCCCTTAAAAAAAAAAAAAAAAAAAAAAAAAAACAACCCCCCCCTTGCTGCCTTTCTGAAACTGGCTGAAATGACCAAAAGGGACAAATTTTGCAGTAATTTACTGGACCTGAGGCCTCACTTTGATACTACTTAAAGGTATAATTATTTCTCCTCACTCATCATTCTGTTTTTCATATATCTGTTTGCATTAATAATGGAGTAGAGGGTAGGAGAGCTGACAAGCTGAAGCCTCACTACGCACCCGTCAGTTAGACAACTATTTTTACAGGCTGTATTCTTGAATAATTCCTATGTTCCAGGCACTGCACTGAGAGCAGGGAATGCAGTGGTTGGTGTGAAAGACATGATCCCTCCTGTTAAGGTATTGGGGAGGAGGGTTGAGAAAGCAAATACGTCAATAGATTAATGGCATTCCTAGAACTATGTTAATTTTTTGAGCTAACAAAATTGATACAGTCCTTGCATTCACAAGACAGCTTATATAAGTTTTTTTTATAGGAACAGATAAAGATATATTTGTGAAGGAACTTATCATTATGATGAAATGAATCTGATCCAGCATATTTTCCTCTCAGCAAGACTAGAGGAAAATACTGACCTCAGAATTCATAACAACCCACCAACTCAATGCTATGGAAGGGGTTTGGAGTAAAATGACAGACTGTATGTGGGTTGATACCACCAGAGAGCTATAACACTTGGGGTCAGGCAGTTTTCCCCATTATAGGACTCACATGGTTACACATAACACAGAAGAAGGAAATTCACCTCATGGAAACATCTTTGCCCTATGGAATCAACAGATCTTTACCATGAGGCTTAACTGAGTACACTTACATTTAGCAAAAACTCCACTACAGAGATGGGTTTCTAGATCTAGAAGTCTGGAGGTGGCAACAGTAAAAGTTACATTGGCATCAGGTCTCTAGTTTTTCTTGGCATTTTAGTGATTAAGGCAAATGAGATTAACAATGTGTGTCGTATGTGTGTGTGTGTGTGTGTGAGAGAGAGAGTATTAGGAGCTAATCCATTAATTATGGAGCTTGCTTAAAGAGTTCAGCATGTATATAACAAGAGCATAGGAATTATACTTTCTATAAAAAGGAATACTTACTAAAGATTAAATAAAAGAAATGAAATCTATTTGATTACAAGACACAAATATACTTTTATTTTATGTTTGAAAAAGGATAAGTAAATATATAGCATTAATGACCAATGCATGTTTTGGTTAGTAAATAACCTGCTGTGAAAAAACTTCTTGCTTGAGTATAGTCCTGGGTAAAAATGAAAACATTACGCAGTAGTTTAGGGCACACAGTAATATAGATTACATGACAGAAAATGAGTTTCAGTTCTCAAGTAATTGATAGGTACTGAGTTAGGGTGAAGTTGAATAAACAAACAATCGTGCACTTCCTCTAGTAACCTCAGTGTAATGTGGGGAGAAAAACCTTGGGACATAGTCATCTATTTTAGCAAAATGATAGAGGATAATTCCAGATTTTAATGCAACTTCAATTCATTCATCATGACAAAATGGGGAAGTCTTGAAGTGCTACTTAACCTTGAGAAAAAGAAATCAGTTTAATATTAAAGTGTAATGCCAATCATTTAGCAGAAATTGTAAGTAATTTGTGCAGTATATATAAAATTCAGAGCAAATTGAAATGAGGCATCAGGATTCAACATACAACTGCCTTCCAGAGAAAATGGTAGGGTATTTTGAGAGTTAAGAAGGAATCTGGCAAATGATATATACCCCACCCAACTAGAAGGAATACATGCTGGAACTGTGGGTAGAACCTAAATGATTTTGGATCCAGAATCTAATTGGATGTTGGAAGCCCCCTATGTACCATAAATGATAATAATCTGAGGCCTAAGTTACAAAGATGTAGAAAAAAATATTAGTATAAGACATTTGTGGAACTTCCATGCAGAAGTGTGTCAAAAGATTTGGCCATAGAAATGGTGGAGACCAATATTCCTGGAGGCACTTCCATACTGGTTTCATGGAAAAAATACATTCCGACTCACTAAATTAAAGACAAAACAAAATATTTAGCTTATATGTCTTTGCACTAATGTAGCCAGTTATTTCTTAATCAGGGGAGCCACTTGGAAATCAGAATGGAACCCTGGTGTGAAGAGAAAGGGTGCTTTTGAAACTTGCCCAAGTGGTATACCATACATGGCAGTACTGTGGTGTCAGATTATTGTGCAGAGACTCACAACAGAAATGAACACAGTTCTAGCTTTTATCACCTCCATCAGGCAACTGTGGATAAATATAGAATTATATTTTCTGGGGGTGCTTGGGTGTCTCAGTTGGTTAAATGTCTGACTCTTACTTTTAGCTCAGGTCATGATCTCAAGGTTGGGAGATTGAGCCCCACATTGGGCTCTGTGCTGGGTATGGAGTCTACTTAGGATTGTTTTCTCTCCCCCTCCCCCTTTTCTAAAAAAATTATATTTTCTGGCCATTATAATTATATTCTAGGGGCTTAAACAAAATACTGTCCAAATAAACACGGAGGAGACCCATCTAAACCTCTCTCACATTATTTAGGCAAAAATCGAAGACCAGATCAGTTATCCTAATTCATAATTGCCAAACAGGATAAAAAATTACTTATGAAACATTTTGCAATAAGGGAAGCATGTAAATATAGCATGTAAAAATAAATTAAAATGAGATTATTTTAAGAATTTCCCAAGGCATGAACAAAAATGTTAAACAATTACTTTGCATTCTTAATACTTCCAAAACATGATACACACACACACACACACCTAATAGCAACAATAACAAAAACACAAGTCAGCTGAAGAGTGGAGGTCACAGAAAGAACTTAATAAAAACCAGAACATTCAAATGTAGAATTTACATTAAGAGTAGCATCATCTTAATGGGAAACAAAATCAGGGCCGCATAGTCAACGTTCAAAAATAAAATCTAAAAAAAAAAAAAAATCTAATTTCAGAGAAGAGGAAAAAAGAGACAAAGAAAAAATAGGGGAGACACTGATAGCTCTGGAGGACAGGTGACAGATCTAATGAATTGATTTCCTGGAAGAAGGAAGATAGACAAATTGAATGGAGGTTCTGCTTGTTATAGATATAAATAGACGATAGATGGGCACCTGTGTGGCTTAGTAGGTTGAGCATCTGACTCTTGATCTCGGCTCAGGTTATGATCTTGGGGTTCTGGGATGGAGCCCTGCTTTGAGCTCTGAGTGTGGTGGGGAGTTGGCTTGAGGCTTCTCCCCTCTTCCTCTACTCCTCCCCCTGTTCTCTCTCAAATAAATGAATAAATCTTAAAAAAATAGATAATAGTGACACAAATAATAGAAACGGATTTGTCTCTATTAGACAAATATATAATGCATATGTATATGTTATATATGCATATATCTGTCTATTGATCTATGTATCTAAAATTCTATGTATCTGTTCATTCAGATTGACATAAAAATACTTAAAAAAACACGTGACCGAATTTGCTTTAGAATTGTGTAACATTATTAGATTACACATAGACCAGGATAAATAAAATAAATACACATCTAAATAGATTATGGTGAATTTGTAGCATCAATGAGAAAGTGAAAAATTAAAAGCTTCCAGCGAGAGAAGATTTTCTATAGAGAAAAAGCAATAAGACTGACAGAAAAATTTTCATAAGTAGCAAGAAATGCCAGAAGACCACGGAGTAACATTTTTAACCTTCTAAGGCTCCATTAGTGTCAACCTAATATTCTATTCCCAGAATAAAACAAAAGTTATTAAGATTGACGATGAAATTAAGTAATTTCTGACATTAAGGACTAACAGAGTATGCCACTCATAGTAACTATTTGGAAGACAAACTGTAGCCTAAAAGAGGTACAATAAAGAGTTATAAACAGGGCCAGATAAGTTATAAAATAGAAAGTTGAAAATTTCTCAGAATGAAAAATCCACACATAAACTAAAAATTTTGGAATAAAATTGTATAATTCAGTGAAAGGAAAATAAATAAATGCAAAATTATTTTAAAAACAGAGAACTTGATTTTTTTTTTAATTTAGGATCTGTTGTTTCCAAGCATAATAACAATATAAACCTTGGTATCTCTACTTAAGGGAGGAAATAAAATACCAGAGGCATGTATTCCGACTCTTAATTCTTTTTAAAAAGTTTCTATTGATTTTTTAAAAGGCACAGGGATTAAAGATGACCACGTGTTTGCCAGTCTGGAGGCGACTTACTGTTTCTTTGAAAGAACAGTGCGCATGGAGGGTGGGATGAGATGAAAGGGGCAGCAGCAACTTCCTCTAGCCTGACTGAGGAGTAGTGAGAGAGAAAGGCTAACTTTTTTAAGATGGATTGCCTTTTGGCTGTCCTCCCTGGAAAGGCTTAACTAACTCTCTGAAAACCTCCAGAGAAACTAGTCACAGCCCAATGTTTCAGAAAATCAGTCCTAGTCAATAGTGATATTTGGACCCAACATTCATGCTACTGGGATGGAGTCTGGGGCTTCCCAGACAGAAGCACAGGTGTTCTCACTGCCTTCCCACGCCACTGAACAGCAGAGGACAGCTCAGACAATGGCTTCTGGTGGCTCTGGTGGTGAGGCTGTTCTTCACACCAAACGTGAAACCTGAGACGGTGTAACAGGGCTGAATCGCACCTTTCCCCCACCCTCCATCTCATATTGTTTTGTGCCCTGTACTCAGTTTCACCAGGGGAAGAGCCAGTGTTCCTTTAGTGGTGCACTTTGAAAGCCCAACAGCCAGGGAAGGGGTTTTATGCCCAGAGTCTGAGTTCCAGCCCTGCTTGCCGAATCTCTGTGCGCTGCAATAGAATGATGTTCTGTATATCCTATTGCTTCTGTTTCTTGATTTTTCTCACTTAACACTATTGCTATAGGAATTTGGTATTAAAAAGTTAGAATATGTTGCTACAAAAAAAAAGAGTAATCAAATCACAGTGAAGAGTTTAGTACCTTTGGTAGGTTCACTCTCAAAATTTCTCCCAGTATTCCTTTCACTCCCCTATTTCTATTTTATATATACTATATAACAACATATAAGTCAAATATGACTGAAAACTTGAATTGCATTGTTTTAACTAACATAAAGATTTATTTTTCTCTTTTTAAACAGAAGTCCAGAAATAGGTAGTCAAGGGATAGTATGTCAGTTCCACAGGCCACCAAGATCCCAACCTCTTTCTCCTTTGGTGGTACCATCCCTGCTTAGCATGTTTTCTCCGTCCCCTGAAAGGACTCCTTAGTGCAGGGCCCTCATCACACAAGCTGTTACCAACATGTCCAAGTTCAGGAGGAGGAAAGGGAGAGCAAAATGTTTCCTATTAGCTGAATTAGCTCCCTTAAAGAGGTTTTCTGGGGCAGCCCGGGGGCTCAGCGGTTTGGCACCTGCCTTTGGCCCAGGGCGTGATCCTGGAGACCTGAGATCGAGTCCCACATCGGGCTCCCTGCATGGAGCCTGCTTCTCCCTCTGCTGTGTCTCTGTCTCTCTCTCTCTGTCTCTCATGAATGAATTAATAAATAAAATCTTTAAAAAAAAAAAAGGTTTTCTGGAAACCTCACCAAACTATTTCTATTCATACTGCATTAGCCACCCCTCTTGCAAGGCATTTTAGGGAAACCTTTTTTTTTTTTTTTTTCTCGGATCATAATGACCCTAATAGAGGGTTGAATGGAAGGAAGGATGATTTTTATGCGACTAGGCACCATCAACAAAAGATTATTATAGTGCTTGACTTTTAAAATAGTGATAGTCATTTGATTTAATGTATATTATTTAGGGGCCCTCAGGTGGCTCAGTGGGTTAGGCATCCAACTCTTGGTTTCGGCTCAGGTCATCAGGATCATGAAGTCAAGCCCCGCATGGGGCTCTGCGTTCAGAACGGAATCTACTCGAAATTCTTCCCCCCTCCTTCTCTCTCCCCTTCTGTTCTTCCCCTCACTAATGCACTCTTTCTAAAATAAAATAAAATAAAATGATATCCAAAATAAGAGGTGATGATAAATAAAATATTTGTGTAACCATACTGAGATAAAAAGGAATGAGAGAATGGCTATAATATAAATCAACATGTCACTATGCCAAGCCAATAAGCAACTATTGATAAGTCAATTTTGACCATTGACAGTAAATTGATTTTAAATGCATAAAACTGAAATGTTAAGAGATAGAATAAGCAAATTATTTCTTGATATGAAATGAACCCAAAAAATTAAAGGCATATACAGTTAAATGAAGGATACATAACTGATTTTGGGGAGAAAACCTAGCTTTGGGGAAACAGGGCCACCCCTCACCCCCTGGGTCGCGGTCTCGCTTTGCTCAGTAAATTTTGGCTTATTCTCTATTCTATGTTCTCTGGACCTCTGCGTAGGCGGGCGAAGTATTCCCTGGCCGCTGCCTAGGCTTCTAAATCCTACATGATATTTTAATTAATACTATTCTTTTTCTTTCTTTTCTTTGTCTTTTTTTTTTTTTTCTGATACTATTTTTGATCATTACCTAACACAGCTTGCATCTTTTTGGTTGCGATGCGGATATTGTACAAGGCTGTTGAGTTTTAGATAGAATGGAGAAGAGAAAACTGGAGAACCTAGCAAATCCCCAGAGCCCTCTCTGTGACAGTGTTTTTTTTAGGGACTCAGCCTACGTGCCAAATACATTGTTCCTTGGAATTAGTCCGTACAGGCTTGCTTGTTTGTGTGTATGAACAGAAACCCTAGTAGGTTACTTCATTAAGGGCTGTGGAAACTGGGCAAAATTTTTAGATCAACATTGCCTTTTAGAAGAAAAAATAATTTTCTTTTTTTTTTTTTCTGGGTTTGAGATACACTATTCTGGTCTTTTCATTAAAAAAGATGTTTTTTTTAGATGGGAAAAAAATTCCTTCTGAAACACAATAAGCTGCTTTAAGAGCTTTTGGGGCCAAGAGGATGAAATATAAAATGTGATCAAAGTAAAGTGGTAAAAGTAAAGTAAAACTCATCAAAGTAAGGTGGTCTTTTAAGCTGGTAATTTTTAAATGATTTTTATGTCTTGTTTTTTTGCATTATAGTATCTCACACTGAGGTCATGAAACTCAGCAACTAGTAGTCTCTGTTAGCCACAGGAAAGTGCTACAAGACTGGAAAGATGATAAAGTACACAGTCTTAAGTCATCTTGGGAAAACAAAATTCAGCTTTTAGTAGAGCTTGCCTTGCTTCATGTTTTATTGATGATAAATATGTACATATATACATCTCTTTCCTTTTTGTGAAACCACTGTATTTATTAACGTTAACCTCTGCCAGGGAGAGTTACACAAGTAGTATACACTGGCCAGGGACTGTTTTCGAAGGTATTATAAACGACTCTTACTTATATTTGCAAAAGACTCTCCTAAAATAGCCTTACTTCAGAGTGCTGGTGGAAAAGAAAATTGAGAGACCTCCCTAATAGGTCTTCAGGTGAGTGAAGGGTCTGTGTGGAGCTGAAAACATAATAGCAGTTAAAAATTAGAATAGGCAGGAGGCTGGTGGTAGTGCTGCAACTTACGTTATTTTATCAGAAACTAATGCCTAAAATACCAGGGCAGCATTTATTTTGATGGAAAAACAGAAGACACATTATCTTTGGGAAAATTTCTAAAATATCAGTTTCTTATTATACTAATTCTTAATTTTTACATAGACTCTTGCTACAACGAACCCATATCAGATTGATTCTGTTTGGAAATAAGTAAAAATGAAAAATATTTTCCTGGTATGGAACTAATCTTTTCCCTTTCCTATTGTCTATTTCATATCAGCCTCAATAATCTGTGTCTGTTCTGTGTGTATGTTTAGTTTTGACAGATTTATGCACTCAGGTTCTTAATGGCCACGTTATGTAAAATTGGGTATGAATAGGTATTAAACCTCCTCGAGTTGAATTCTGGAAGTACAAGCACTAAAATATCTTCTAGAATAAAGCATTCATATAAGGCATGAAGAAGGCAATAAAGCTGGAAAATAAATTGTCTATATTGAAATAAGTCCGTATGATCCCAGTTTCATGATTTATGTTTAACACACTGATCTTTAGAAAGGGAAGTCACTGGAGGAGCACAGGACCTCAAGGAAAAAGCAAACATGACTCAGACATACTGTGCATAATACTTTTAAAAATAACTGGCATTACTTTGTACAAGAATGGCACAGTGTTTTCATAACCTCCAGACTGGGTAACGGGATGTTACTCCTTTTTTTTTCCTCTGGTAGTTCAGTGCTTCTGTGATATGATAACATGGCTTATACACAATATTTGATATTTAGTTTTTTGTTGGACGTGACTTCTAATGAGAAATGTTGATGTATTCATTATCTGTCTTAATAACACAGGCTTGGGGATCCCTGGGTGGCTCAGCGGTTCAGCGCCGCCTTCAGCCCAGGGCGTGATCCTGGGGTCCTGGGATTGAGTCCCACGTCGGGCTCCTTGCATGGAGCCTGCTTCTTTCTCCCTTTGCCTTGTGTCTCTGCTTCTCTCTCTCTCTCTGTATCTCTCATGAATAAATACATTTAGAAAAAACACAGGCTTATTAGAGTCTTCTAAAGTACTAACTTATAGGTAACTGAATATTCTAAGATTATTAATTATGACTACACAGAAAGTTTCTAAAGGAATTCCAGTAAGGCCACAAAGCTGAAAGCCTTGTTTTTGGGAGTGAGCACACCCTTATAACTATGACACCAGTGGCCATCATCATGGCTTATCTATCTCTCTTTTACTTCTCTTTTATTTTTGAGAAATCAAAAGAAAAAAAAAGGAAAAATTGAAACAGACACCTAATAATAAGATCAAATGTCATGTGCACACACGCATACCCCAAAGATTTTTACAGAATATTTATAGCAGCTTTATTTATATTAGCTTTAAACTGGAAACAGTCCAGGTGTTCCTTAATAGGAAAATACATTTAAAAATTGGGATAAATTTATACAATGGAATTCTACTCAGCAATAAAAAGGAACAAATTATAAAGAGCGAAAGCATCTTACACAAATGTACATTATGACTCTATTTATATGAAGTTCTACAATTAGCAGCATTGTTTTTTGGGCAGCATTTTTCTAAGGTGAGAGAAAAGCAATGCTTGTTTTTGAGATCTGTGGATACAGAATGGATGGAAAAAGGAGGAACTTTGGGGTCCTGGGGCTTGGGACTTCTGTCTTGAGAGTTTTGAATGGTTATGTATCTGTACGCTTGTTGAAACTCAGTGAATGTTCACCCAAAGTTTCTGCATTTCATTCTATAGAAGTTTAAACTCTAAATAGGCTTGCAAACAAGTGCTAAATTCTAGTAGATGATATGCAAGATGAAGAATTTGTAGAAAGTTTACTGTTGCCTGATATTTACTTTGAACCTATCAAAAAATAAGATTGATGGATGGATGAATAGAGGGGTGGCTCAGTATGTTATAAAGTAATCATAGTAAAATGCTTAAAAATGGAAATTAGATAACAGTGAGTATGTTGATGGTCACTGAAAAATTCTTTTAACTTTTTCCTAGTTGCAAATTTTCACAGTTAAATACTGGAAAACATTATCTTTCTTGCTTGTTTTTACTTTGCTACAGCACTGAACAAAATAGCTGGTACTTAGTGTTCAATCAAGTATTTGAAAGAACGACATAATAATTGGATACATAAATTAAGAATGGGAATTATGAACACGAAGTCCTAGTAAAATATACAGTCGTCAGGGCCATTTTCATGGTGTTTTACTAATTATCTCCGTGATCCCAGTAAAACCTGAGGCTACTCTTCACTTCCTTCCCTGAACAAATGATGCCATTGCAGCATTGACAAACAGCTGAGATAATTCCTAGAGAATCAAATTCTTTCTTAGCCACAGAAGTCTTTTATACGGCCTCTAGGATTGAGGGAGAAGGGAGGCAGATGAAGGAGTAACAGAAAGAGTTTATTGTTTTCACTGTAATATTTTTAGAAAATCTGTAATCTTAGATGGATTCAGTAATTTGAAGTGTTCACTGTTGTTTAAATGCTTCATCTACCTTAGTTAATGGCTAATCTTTGGTCTCCTCTCTTCTTCTTTCTAAGATGGAGCATGGATTTAGAAAGGAGGGATATAGCTTATACCCCTTGAGATCTCGCAGTGCTGGGGAATAGACAGGATTATATGGCTATGGTATCCCAGTTTTGTGTAGGAAAAGCTGGTCTGGGCAGCTCCTTGAATTGCTGACTCTGATACAGAATTTGTCTTCTCTGAATATCCTGCTTGCTGAGATCCGTGCTTGTGGTGAATTGTTGTCTTTTCTCCTACTTGGTCATCTGACAATCTTCCTTTGACTAGATCTGTTATTAATTTCTTAGGGCAGCAAAAACAAATTACCACAAGCCTGGTAGCTTAAAACAACAAGAATTTGTTTATTCTCTCACAGATCTGGAGGCTTGAAGTCAGAACTCAAGGTGCTGGCAGGTTTGAGTGTTTTTAGGGCTCTGAGGTAGAAAGTATCCCATGCCCCACTTTCCTAGCTTCTGGTAATCCTTGGGATTCCTTGCTTTTATAGATGCATGACTCTAATATGCTCTCATATCCTAATATGTTCACATGGGTTTCTCTTCTATGTGTCTCTCTGTCTCTTCAGATAGCTTCTTATAAATACACCAGTCATTGTGTCTAGGACCCACCCTAGTGGCTCTACTATTTTTCTTAAATAATTATATGTGCAAATATCCAGTTTCCAAATAAGGTCACATTCTAAAATTCAGAGTGGACATACATTTTTAGAGGACACTATTCACCCCACTACAAGACCTCAGTGTGATTTTGTTAGCTTTGTTGAATCCCTGAAATCTGATTTTAGTTCTCAGACCTGGTATAGGCAACCTATCTTCTAGTTTTCAGGCTCAGGTTACTTTTCTCTGGGGAAGTAACCACTTTTGACATACTCCTCAAATAGATTACAGCTGATATTCATGTCCTTCTTGATTAGAAATGTGGGCTATTTATTCTGTTCTTTATTCTTATAAATTGCAAATAATAAAATGCTGTTAATGCAGAGACCATACTTTGTGAATCTTTGCTCAAGAGTTAGCTAGCATAGTTTGTCACTTTGGATGTTGGTCTGAAAAGATCTGGATAGACATCTGGACACATTTCCCCATATCCTTTCTTGGATGGACCGTCCAGGTTTTAAGTGTTCTACTGTGTCGGCATAAGATCCCTTTCATCTTAGCATAATAGGCTTCACTGACTGACAGTTTTCAGAGGAAGTGATAGCATAACCATTCTATGAGAATGACTATGAACTAGCAGGCTAGACTGGTTGTCAATAAAATGGGAGATGAAGAAATTTAGAGTTCTTTCTTCTAGAGAAATCCTGGCACTTCAATATATTATTATTTTTTTGTCCAGAAACTGAACTGTGTTTTTCTTTGCTTTCCAGGTATCTTAACAAACTGAATTTCCACACTATGAAAGGATAGACTGAGGTACATTGAAATTTTAAAGAGTTTATTTGACTGAACATTGATTTGAATCTGGTGGTGCCAAGTTGAAAATGGTTAGGAGCTCTCCACCAGCAGAATATAAAGGGAAGGCTTTTGTAAAGCAGACACTGAAGCAAAGCAAGGGAATTATTTGATTGGCTATAGCTTACGTGATTGTCCTATTTGGAAAGCTAGTTGGCTGTTGTGATTGCTTGTTCTTGAGTTTTGATTTCTTAACCTTGAGACATTTATGAGACTTGACCCTGGCTTGGGTTTCAATTTGCTTATCTACGTTGCCAGGGTATTAGAGCCACCTCAAGCCCAAAGGCCTCCTTGTTTAATTACTTTAATGGTACCCTATGTACAGTCCAAGGGCAAGTGGAAGCCTGAGGCTAAGCAGTACAAACATAAGAAAATGCAGACAGAAAAGTGATTAATAAAAACAGGGTCATACCTATCACAATTATTCATATTTTTTATTTTAAATAAACATTTATCAATTTCCAATAACATTCTAGGCCATATGTGTGTAATATTTCACAGACATTAATTATTTTAATAACATACAGCAGATGGGTGTATCCTACCATCCTACTGCATATTGTTTTTCAGGACCCCCTAGTCTCACAGCATTTTTCTTGCATTTTTCTCATTTGCATTTCATAACTCCAAGAATTATAGCGCTTATTTTTAGCTGCAAGCATTGAGGCACATAGAGGCATAAGGTCATAAAATTATTACAAAGAGAAATCAGAAAAATCTCAGCTTTTATGAAATCTAATTTAGTGCTCTTTACATCTATCCCTAGAGAAAGATTATATAATTCTGCTTTTAAAAATATTATTATCTTAGGCTTCTCATAGAATCTCTTAGCCTGAGATTCTTAATGTGTATCTCAAACAAAAAGTAGAGGAAGAGGATTGTCTTTCTGTTCCATAGAGTTATTAAAATAGTTAAGTAACAATTACTTAAAAGACTTAAAAAAATTAAAGTGAAATAAAGTTATTTTGTATTAGGTTTATAGTTACATAACATATTTTTTGTAGAGTATTAGCTGAATACTTCAATATTCATGTCTTCCTTATTTCTTAAACATAAAATCCTATTTTTTAGCTGTTTATAAAGTAAATGCAGAAAGACTAATAAAAAATTAGAAATTCAGCTGTTCGTAACATTTGACAAAATAGTAAACCTAGGCAATAATCTTCAGTGGCTACCAATACCTTTATGTTGAAGACTACCAGAAAGATTCATATTGAAGTAAAGAGGCTGACAACACCAGAGTTCTTTGCAAAAATTGAACCTGAATTTTATCTTTGTAAAAGTATACAGAATATATGGAACATAGAAAACAGGTCTCTTGGGGTTTTTTTTGCCATTTGCAAAATATAAAATATGGGAAATTCTATAAAACAAATTACCTAGTTTCTTCAACAAAGTGTTTCCCCCCCAAGTTTTTTTTTTAAAGAGGTAGAATCTACAGAGTAAAATTAATAAACCTGTTAATCATATGCAAAATGTGGCCTTGTTTTGATTATGAATTGAACAAATCAACTGTAAAAATATAAAATCACGGAAAGTTGAATAGTGACCAAATATTTTATAATGTCAGTGATTATTGTTAACTTTTATGTTAGTTGTGGTAATGTGTTAGTTTATGTTTAAAGAAAACTATTTTTATCTTTTAGAGATATGTACTGAAACCTTTACAGATTAGAAGGTGTGATATGCTTGTGCTTTAAATTAATCTATATGTGTGGAGGGGCTGGTTGGATATATGTAGAATGAAATGTGGACCATAAATTATTAGTTGTTTAAGCTCAGTAATGAATATGTATCCATTATTTCTTTCCTTAATATATGTGTGAAATTTTCTTTAATGAAAATTAAGACTCAAAGGAAAACTAAAAATATATCTAAATTTTTAAGCCCGTTGTTATTTTATTTTTTATTTTTAAAGATTTATTTATTTATTTATTTTGAAAGAGAAAGAGCTCACATGACTGGGGAGAAGGAGAGGGAGAAAGAGAATCCCAAGCAGACTCCCTGCTTGAACAAGGAGCCCGACAAGTGGTGCTGGATCTAAGGACCCTGAGATCTTGACCTAAGCTAAAATCAAGAGTTGGATGCTTAACCAGTTGAGCCACCCAGCTGCCCCAAGCCTACTTAAATAATTTATGGGTCAAATAACTTTATCTAAATGAAAAGAAAAATATTAATGTAAAAACACGTGGGGTTTTATTATATTAAGGAAACATGAAAAAAAAAAAAGGAAACATAGCCATGTATGTTTATAAAAAAAAAAAAAAAGACCAAAATTTAATGAACTAAAATTCCAATTAAATTAGTTAAGAAAATAATAAGAGAATAAACCCAAATGATGTGGAAAATAGAGTAAATCCAAAAAAAAATTTAAGGAAATGAAAACCAGTGATGCAATGGATATCAAGAATATGTAAATATAAGCTCTCAGTAAATGATTACCATTTCTTGGCAAATTAGGAATAAAAGGGTATTTCTTTGATAAAGAGAATCTACCAAAAACCTATAGCAAAATATTAATCTTAATATGAAAACATCATAAGTGATCTCTTTAAAATCAGAAACTAGGTGAACATACCTAATATCACTGTTTCCAGGCAATATTGATCTGGAAGGTCATAGCTATGTCAGGAATAGAGAAAAATAAATCAAAAGAATAAGTATTTGAAAGGAAGAAACTATACTCATTATTCACAGATAATGTATTTATTTACAGAGAAAACCCAAAATTATATATAGAAGAAATACTTTAATAATAGATTTTGGAAAGACGTAGAAGAAATGTGCTTACTCAAAATCATTTGCTTCTGACTGTGCGGTTTAGAGGTTTGTGTAGTGATCCAGAGGTCAAAGTGAAGTTTCGTAGCTTTTCTCAATCTGTTTGAGAGTCAGACCTAGAATCGGAGCTACATCGACACTGAATGCAGCTCTCACCATCTAATCTATAAGAGAGGAGATGTCAACATTGACTGCATGTTAGAATCACATGGGAGCTCTCAAGATTTCTGGTACCTACGTTTCACCTCCCAAAATTCTGATTTAATTGGTCTGTGTTATAGTCTGAGCATCAGGATTTTAAAAGCTCTCAATTGATTCTATCATGCCGTTAAATTGAGATCTGCTTTGAGAAGAAAGTAGGAAGTAAACAATTTTAGAACCTCTCCTTTAAACTCAGGACTTCTGCCCAAGATTCTTGGCTTGTAAATGCTTTATCTTTATATTGTACTCCAAAGATTTCATGTGCAATGGCTAAATTTATCTGAGTTGTATCAGTTTAGTTTGGGGCGTTTTTGAAGTAAAGTATTGATGTTTATTTGTTCCTTAGTGCAGCATTTATCTAAAGCCCCTGATGATTATTAGGGTTACTTATTAAAAACACACATTTCTAGACCATTTTCCAGACTCTGAAGGATGTAGGGGTTTGGGAATATGCATTTTGAATGAGAGCCCCAAATTCTTATAATCAAGTAAGTTAAAGAAAAATGCCAGATAAATGAAGCCATTAACACTATTAAATATTAGTTTATACTTTACCATCTTATTTATCTTTTATTTTATTTTATTTTATTTTATTTTATTTTATTTATCTATTTTATTGATTGAACAAATAAACCCTTATTTTATATCAGGAAACAAATGTACTTTTATTTACTTCAAAAGGTACATAAGGACATAGAAGGATCCTTATCCTTGCGATCTCCTCCAAAGAGAGGACAGTCTTAAAGCCATGGCAGAGTTTGCTCCCCCAAGACAGAGAAAGATATAACATTACCATCATGGCTATGGATAAACAGTGGCTTTAAATCATAAGTTTTGTAAAGATTATTATATTCAAACAAATGTCCAGGAAATAGCCTATTTAAATGGCCTGTAAACAATATTCCAATATGAATTATAATCTTAGCAACAAGACGTAGCAGACAATGGTGACCTACTTTAAACATTTTATTTTAAGAAAGTCTAAAGTTGCTTTAACTACAGGAGAAAAGAAAACCAGCTAATTGCCGTTAGAGCAAGTGATCATTCTGATTCCTGATAGAGATTTCACTTACACTAAACAGTTTTCAATTTGTACAGTTGATAGGGAGTTATTACAGTAATATGAAATTAATATATATATGCAAATATATGTAAGTACATATTTCAGACTATTGGATTTGAATGAGAATGTTTCATTTAAATCGGATTTCATGATACCTTATATGCTACAGAAGTGTCTACATGAATGTTTCAGCTAACATGTAAATCTCCTATTGTGTGAAAACACCTGTCAACAGCACCGGATATACTTGAACTAAAGCACCGGATATACTTGAACTAAAAATATGTAAGTTTCAGTTTTGTAAGAAATTGTAGTTTGGGTCTTGAATAGGTCTTGAATAGAGCAATATCTTTGGTTTCTGAAATTAACTAAATTATCACAAAAAAGATGCTTCAAAGAGGGTGAAAATATCACCAAAGACTAATATTGCTTTTCCAGAGCTAAATATCTCTTTATAGGTAATGTGAGAACCATTCATTCTGATAAAATCATTCTTTAGGATACAATCTGAAGTAAGTCTAATTCTTCCATGCATGAAACTCTTTAATGACTTTAAGGGGAATTAAATGTATTGGGCAAGAGAGAATTTAGGTGGAAAGATAATGTTGTGTTTTTTTTCCCCCAAATGAAATATATTGTGAAAATACGAGAAATGTTTGCATAGCTCTGTTAATGAAACGGTCTTCTTCAAAGAAATGGCTGTAAATTAATCAGAGCCAAAGGGATATTTTGCTGACCTATTAAATAGGTGTTTTTAATATTGGAAAATAAGTTGGCCCACTGAAATAAATAAAAAACATGAAACCAAGAGAAATAGAGGATATTATTGATTTTTATCTTTGATGGCAGTGCTTTTAAATTTCTAAATTTTTATTTCTTAGTATAATTGACTTACTGTTTTGTAGGGTAAAATTAAATATATACGTGTCTTAATATGTTGGGAAATTTCTCCAATTATCTTTCCTATGAAATTTGTAATTTTAGTGTGTGTATATATATGCATAAATGTATGTGTATGCATATGAATTAATAATATATATATGAATATCCATGTTTTTAGAAGACTAAAGCTGGTTTACATATATATTCACTGTATATTCTATATATTATAATCATATATAGAATTTGGAAAATCAAGAGCAAGAAGCTTCTCAATGACTATTTGCCCCTAAATTTACATTGATTCACTTTGTGTATTCTATTCATTCACATTATGAACTTGCTGTGCTAATTAAAATAAATATATGTATATTGATTTCTTGGAATCCACCGACGTCATTGCTATTTCTAGGAAAAATATATGGCAGTACCATTAGAAAAGTCATATAAGTTTTAAAGACCCTTTTATTAGCAATAGTGTCTTTAAATTAGGTTGTTTGAAGGTTATATTTACTTTTTAGAATAAGAGGAGATACTTTATTGCACTACAGAACTATGTAATGGCCTGTTGGCTTCAGTTCATATCTTACCCTACAATTTTAAATACAGGAGACAGTGTTAATTTGTGAAATAAGAATGCAGGAGGAAAGAATGACTATAAAATATTAAACTTCTTGTAATAGTTATTGGATAATGAGATAACAATGTGGGCAAAACACAAAGTAGGTAGTCAGTAAAGGCCAGTTGTATTGGTTTAATTCACAATCCTAGACTTAGCTCACTTCTGGTTTTCACATATATGTTTGCAAAAACAAGAACCCTGTGAAACTCTGCAGCTAGATCATTCAAACCTCTTGCTGCAAGTAAACTAAAAAAAGAAATAATAAAAATAAATACACTCTACTGTTGGTATCTGGGTTACCACTTATGGACTAAGAATGGCATTTATTTCTGGAAATAAGAAATGAATTGATAGGAGGGTGCCTAGCTGATTCGGTTAAGAGTCTGCCTTTGGCTCTGGTCATGATCTTGGGGTCCTGGGATGAGCCCCGTATCCCGCTCCCTACTTAGTGAGGAGTCTGCTTCTCCTCCTTCTGTCCCCCTACCATGCTCCTACTTTCTATCTCAAATAAATAAAGTCTTAAAAAAAAAAAAAGAAATGAATTGATAGGAAAGCGCAGATATGAGGAATACTGTTGTGTAAAGAACAGAAATCTGTGTCAGAGTAAACGGATGGGCACTGTGTTCTCATGTAGAAAAAATGTGAGGGAGAAATATAAAAAAATGAGAAATAATGACAGTATACTTGATATGTTGACAGATGTAAAAGACTGGTTAAGATAAAGATATTTATTAAGAAGTTAAAGCACAATCAACAATGTATTTATTTAAAGGAATAGATACTTTGACTTTAAAGGAACAAATTCAGAATATAAGTTTCTCTGTATATATCATTTGAAGCTATTTTAGTGAAACCAGTGTGAATTACTAACATAATTTTGACACCATGGGATGATGAGTTTAGTTGGACGACAAATATTGCATTTGATAATACATGTGCTTTGCTATGTTATTGATGCAGTGGTCAAAGATTACTAATCCTTCTAAAGTTCAACAAAGAGGCGAGATAACTGAATAGGGTTAAGTACTTGGCACAAGAAGGGTAGCATCTGAGTAACCAGTGATCCTCAGAGCATTTGTTCTGTAATTTTTATATCAGGAATAATGCTAAGTATAGGGATTTAAAGACAATATTTTCTTTGTATACATTTAGCAAAATAAATTTTCACAGATGTCCTGACCTAGTGCATGAGAACTTTTTGTTTGGTAAATCATCTGATTTCAGTCACCAAATTCTGTTGCTTTACTTTTATGCCCGATAGAGAGACTGTTTCTTCTATCAGAAGCACTTATTGATGTGCTTTTTGTAATTTCAGAAACTTTTTTTATTATATTCTAACTATTATACTAAAATTATTAACTGGCATTGTTTTTTTAACTGAAAAATAATTTTTTTTTATTTAAGAAGCTATCATGCTATATTAAAGGCATTAAAAGAACAGTAAATAATGAGAGAATGAAAGAGCAGTATAAACCTAAGGATCCTGTCACAGTAACATCCTTAAATGAAAACATGAACTGAAGCTTAAGCCAAAACAAAACAAAACTTTCCTCATTTAAAAAAAGTCTTTCATGTCATATTTAATATTAAAATGGACAACCAGGAACATGTTGATCCACTGATTTGAAATAAGGCTGAAGATAAAAAGGTCCACTTCTATTTTGTTTTCATTTTCTAAAAACAAGAGAATTTATCTTCAAACCTGGAAACATATTACAAAGCATTCAAAGAGCAGACTACCTTCTGAAAGGTAAAGAGCCATTAGAGAAGAGCACAGTTGCTTTTAAAAATTAATTTACCTTTGAGGCTTGTTCAATTTATATTGCACAGTACTGGAATGATTTACAAGTATTGCTCATTCACTGTTGAACGTCTTTGAGAAATCATGAAAAGGAAAAGAGGTTCTAAAATATAGAGGATTCCATTATCTTAATTTTTAAATTACATTACGAATTGGATTTTCTAAAGTTACAGAGAAGTGAACTTGCTATAAACTCATCCCTTTTTAAATTGTAAGATTCTTCTAGTTTGGATTATGCTCTGTGTTCTGTTAATGCCCTCTCTTCAGAATATATTTCCTATATTCCAGGCACACCACGGTATTTTTATTTCTTAAAATGAAATATATATTCACTCACATTGTCATGCTTGTTCTGTAAGATACTTATTAAGAAATAACTTGCAGGAAGAGGTAAACACTTAAATTGTGTAACAGTTTTTAAAATGCCTCTTAGTCATGGTAAACTAGAACAATAAAGTTCTCATCTCTGTAGAAGTACCTCTTTTCAGTTTCTTTCCTTCCCAAAGAGTCACCACTATTGCAACTTCTAAAATCAAAAGAGTAGTTTCAGGTATTTTTGAACTTTATACACATGCAGTATGGTCTCTTTTGTGCCTGGCATTTATTATTTCAACATTTCGGTTATGAGGTTCATCCATATGGATGTAGAGATTTGCAGCTTAAAATTTTTTCTTGTATCAAATTTCAATATATGAATATATATCCATTTATATATCCATTCTCAGTTGTTGGACATTTGGGAAGTTTAAATTTTGACACTATTGTATGTGTAGTTCTATAAAAATTCTAGTGTATCACTATGTGTCTATTGAATTGTATATGTATTTTTTTTGGCTGTACATCTAGAAATGGAATTACTGGGCAATAAATTATATGTGATATACACTTTATTAGATATTGCCAAACAAATTACAAAGTAGTTGTATTCTTACTAATGGTATATGAGAGTTTAAATAGCTCCAATTCTTCGTAGCTCTTTGGTATATTACATGATTATTTTAAGTTTCGTCTTTTTTTTGGGGGGGGAGGCTTAATGTATGGAATTTCACTGTAGTTTTATGTTTTTTTTTTCCTCTGAAATCTAATGAAAGTGAACAATTTTTCATTGTTTAATGTCCATTTGGATATACATTATTATAAAGATCCCAGCCGGTCTATTGTTCATGTTTTCAATGAGTTTTCAGCTTTTTTCCTATTGATTTATATAAGTTCTTTATATATTTTGTATTTAAATCATAGAAAAGTTTGAGAGGAGTTATCTATAATATCGAATCCTTTTATTTCATGAACACTACATTTCGTTCCTCTACATATTTAGATTATTTAAATTTTCTCAACAGTGGTTTGCAGTTTTCAGTAGAAGCCTTGGATATTTTCATTAATTTTATTCCTGTGTATTTGATGTTTTTGATGCCACTGAAATGGTAGTTTTATGAATATCATGTTGTATTTGTTTGTTGCTGGAACATAGGAATTTTTTTTACATATTTACCTTGCATGGTAACTTTGTATCCAGAGATTTTGCTTAATTTTACTTAGGGATTCTAATAGCTTTCCCACAGATTCCTTTGGATTTTCTAACAATACAGTGTCATATGCAGACAATGACAACTTTATCATTTCTTTGTTAGTCTTATGCTATTTCCATTTCTGATCTCATTGAATATTAAAAACTCCAGTAAAATGTTGTATCTAATTGACTAAGAGAAGATCCTTATCTCATTCTCAAGAGAAGATCCTTATCCTTATCAAGAGGAAATTTTATATTTCACAATTAGGGGTGATGTTTACTGTTGGCTTTTAATAATCATTTCCATTTTTAGTTCGCTAAGAATTTTTTTAATGAGTGCTAATTGAATTTTATCTAATCTTTCCTGAATCCCTAGATGTGAGCATTTTATTTTTCTTCTTTTATTTTTCTTAATGTGCTAATAAGTTAGATTGATTTTTAAAAACTCTGCTGAGATTTGTTTCACAATCAAGGGCATGATTAATTGATCTTCATTATATTTAGAGTTGTGCAGGTTATTACCACAATAAATTTTATGTTTCCATCACCCCATAAAGAAACCCTATCTGCATTAGTAGTTCCTCCCCATTTTCCTGTCTCACAGAACTCTTATTGCCCTAGGCCTACGCCACCATTAAAATAATTTGTCTCTACAGATTTGCTTATTTTGGGCCCTCCATTTTTGTAGGATACAATATGTGTCCTTTGTGACTAGGTTTTTTTTTTTTTCCTTTAGCATAATGTTTCTTAAGGCTGATCTATGTTTTATATATATATATATATATATATATATATATATATATATATATATCCAGCAGTTGGTGGGCATTTGCCTTTGTCCACTTTTTGACTATTATGAAATATGGTTAGAAATACTTGTTCACAGTCTTTGTGTGAAAGTGTATTTGCATTCCTTCTGGGTATGTCTAGGAATTGGTTTTTCTCCTTTTTTTTTTTTTTTTTTTTTTTTTAAGTCGGCTCTATGCCTAGTGGGGCTTGAACTCACAACCCTGAGATCAAGACCTAAGCTGAGATCAAGTCAGACACTTAACTGACTAAGCCACCCAGGCACCCTAGAGTTTCTTGGTTTTTTGATACCTGTATTTTAACATTTGGGAACTGCCAAATTGTTCTTCAGCATGACTGCATCATGATAAACTCGTCCAATGGATGGATAAGGGCTGTGGAGTCTCTACATCCTTGCCAGAGCTTGATATTATCTGTCATTTTTGTTATAGCCATTTTAGTAGGTATCTTTTTAGGTAGTGAGAAGTGGTATCTCACTATGGTTTTTGATTTGTGTTTCCTTCCTGATAAATGATGCTGGGTTTCCTTTTCATGTGCTTACTATGATTTTTTTTTTTTTTTATCTTCTTTGGTTAAATGTCATCTATCCACTTTTTAATTGGATTTTTGTCTCTCTTTTTGTTCTTGTTATCAGGATCCTTTATTGTATCCTAGATACAATCCTTTATCAGATGTAATTTGAGAATATTTTCTTCATTCTAGGCATTGTATTTTAGTTTCCTTATAGTGTCCTTTGACATATAAAGTTTTCAATTTTGAGAAGCCCAATTTGTTCTTCGGTTACTTGTGAGTTTTGTGTCATATCTAAGAGGGCTTTGCCTAAGCTAACAATGTGAAGATTTATAACTGCCATATCATCTTTGCTGAAGAATGTTCCTTTTGTAGTTTTCATTTCTTTGCTGAAATTTATTCCTAGTTCCTGTCAACCTAAAAACAAGAAACTAGTTCAAGTAGTAAAAACATTTATTTGGCATAAAAAATTGCAATTCAGGAAACACAGGTTTCGGTAGAAACCCAAGTAGTGTCCTAATTACAGGGGGTGGACATTTTTTATGGAAGAAAAAGATGAATTCTTTAAGAAGAGTTCATTGGGAATGGCAAGCACGGCTAGAATTGTACTTCATCCATTGGTCAGGTACAGTGATCAGTAGGCAACGTTTACTTTTATTAGCCTTTTCGTATAGGATTTTTTTGTTTTTGCCAACTGTCTTCTTGGAATATTGGTAATTTGCCTCAGTTCAAAATTTAGAAAACAGGACATTCGAGACGGTTCCTCTAAAATGGCTGTTCCCAGCTTTTTTTTTTTTTTTTTTTAATGGCTCTATGTCATTTTTGAAAATCCTTTGTTTTGGTATTATTGTAAATGAAATTTTATTAATTTTCAGCTTGTTTTTTGCTAATGCATAGAATTATAATTGATATTTGTGTATTGATTTTGCATCATGCAACTTTGCTGAACCCATTATTAGCTCTAATAGTTCTTTATGAATATGATTTTCTGTATCTAACATTATGTTATTCTGTGAATAGAGATAGTTTTATTTCTTCCTTTCTAATGTGAAGGGAAGAAAAATTCTCCATCCTCAAGGTTTTCCAGCTGGACTAAGAAGTAAATATACATGAGACATTAACAGGAGATAAAAATCCAAAGTTTTATTATATGTGCATGGAGGCCCAATTATGAAGTTGAAACCTATAGAAATGACCAAGGCAGGCAATTTTTATACTTTTTAGACAGTGACAGTAAATCTGTGAGGAATTGACAGGACAAAGAAAATTTAATTTTGGAGCTTCAGTCAGTAAGGAATTCTAAACAGAATTTGGGCTGTGGTAGGTAGTTAACTAGTAAAAAATAAAATAATTGTTTATACAGCCTTCCCTACTCTGAATTTCCCATGCCTGGTGATAAGTGTATCTTTTTACTTCCTGGCATAAGGAACATACCTTTCACATGGGAGGATTCTTGCTTTCAGGGGGACAGAGAGTCTGAGAGCCCTTCTTGAGTAGGATGCCTCTCAGGTAACCTTTATTTCAGCTAATCAGCATGACAAAGTGGCACATTTTGGGGCTGCCAGGCCTTGGCCCCTGCAAATGCATACTTACTTTTTTAAAAAGATTTTATTTATTTATGAGAGAGTTAGAGAGAGATAGAGATAGAGAACACAAGCAGGGAGAGCAGCAGGCAGTGGGAGAAGCTGAGCAGGGAGCCCCATGTGGGGCTTGATCCCAGCACCCTCAATCATGACCTGAGCTGAAGCCAGATGCTTAACCAGCTGAGCCACCTGGATGCTCCAGATAGTTCTGATTAGAAGTCACAGAATAGATATTCTTGTCCTGTTTTAGGGGAAGATCATTCATTCTTTACCAGTCAGAAGTTAGCCGCTTGTTTCCTATACATGCTCTTTATCAGGTTGAGGAAGTTCTCTTTCTCTTTTTAGTTTGTTATGTATTTTTATCATGAAAGGTGGTAGGTTTTTGTCAAATGCTTTTCCTACATCTACTAAGATGATCATATGTCTTGCTTGCTCTAGTCTGTTAGTGATGGTGTATCATATTGATTACTATATGTTGAATTCCTGGGATAAATAATGTTGCATTCCTGGGATAAATCCAACTTGATAATGGTATATAATCCTTATGTGCTGCTTTGTTCAATTTGCTAGTAATTTTGAGGATTTGTGCACATATATTCATAGAGATATTGGTCTCTAGTTTTGTGTGATATCTTTGTCTGGATTTGGAGCCAAGATAATATTGACCTTAAGGAATAAATTAGGAAGTCATTCTTTCCCGCTTCCATTTGTTGGGAGTGACTGAGAATAATTGGAGTTAATTCTTTTCTCATAAGGATAACTGTGACTGCATTTAGGATCTCCCAGAGGAAAATCCAGGATATGCTGGATTTCTTTCAGTGGGAATGGCTTCATATGTAACTGTACATTTGGTGCATCTGTGGGAGAAGGGGAGTTTGAGAGTCTCCTGTGTTACCATCTTTGCAGGCATTCCTGTTTAGTTGTTGATATTGTAATTCTTATGATTTTGAGGGTTGACTTTTGTGTTTTCTTAAATAATGTTGTTTTAGAGGCAATAACATTATTTCTTATAATCAATATAATTTTTGAAGCCTTGTAAAAGAAGCATTTTAGGTTTGGTATAGATTAATATTTATTCTAGATATAATTTAGTCCTACTAATAAGGGATGACCTTTTTATGACTGGCTGTTGCAGGTGTTTAATGAAGACTCTTCATCCAGCTCTTTAGAACTTGAAAGATTCAAGCCCGCTTGGGTTCTAAGAATTACTCATTTTACAGCTTCCCCTATATTCTTTCTCAGCCTCATGGATTTTTATGGTATGTGTAACACAGCTAAGTATCCAGCAAAATACTCATGGGCTTCCTTTTCAGATTTCTTTTAGGTTCCTTTTTCTTCATACTTCTGCCATAAAAATTTCACCTTCTTGAATCTTCATAAACTCTAATTTCTGTCTCCTCGACTCAGTGTGAACCCCCGTGTTGTACTCGGAAATCCCATCTGTGCTTCATAGTTCAGACTGCCACCAGCAAGAAAACCAAAGTAATTATAATGTTCATCTTATTTATTTTCCCTGAAGGAGCTCAGTACTGCCCTTCCTGTTGTCCAGTGTCAGAAAACAGTTGTTTCATATATTTTGCCCTGTTTCCAAAATTTTATGGCAAGAGAGTAAATTTGGTTACATTTGCTTCTTCATGTCCAGAAGCCAGTGTTTTATCAACTACACTTTATTCTAGGAATAAATAAATGATTAATTACTATATAGAAAGAGAAGCAAATAGCAGTAATATTAAAAATTTTGGTTTGGAAAGATATGGGTCTAGATTGAGAATAAAGGCATGAGTCAGTAGGAACTTAGAAAGCAAAACAGAAATATACTAAATACAAGTTTATATAAGAAAATCTTTGGATGTGGGAATTCTAAATATGGTTTATAAAAGTGGGTTACATTTAAAAACAAAAAGGAAGGATTTTAGAGTTGAGTTATGTATAAAGAATTAAGGATGTCACAGTATGATGGGAAATACTATAGAAATGAACTACTCTGAAACAAGGGGATTTGAAGTATATATGTACAGTTAGGTTGAAAAAAAATGTTTTGTGAGAGTTTTATAGCTTTCAGGAATAAAGAACTTTATCCAGTTATTTTTACAATTGTGAGAGTAAAGATAGAGGCCATCTACTTAAAAGTCATAAAACTGATCAAATTGTTCATTTAACTGTGGTGAAGAAAACTGCACTAGTTTTAGAAGTTCCTCATCTCAAGGATTTTCAAAAATTAAAACATACTTCATGTGTTTTCCAAGATACTGAACTGAAAGCAGCTTATTCGTATTGTCATCTATTTACTAGCTCATTAAATTAAATAGGAGAGCAAATGCTGAGAATATATTTTTCAACCTATATAAATAAGTATATATTTTCTATTACTTTTGTTAATTTATCAAATATTTGTTTCAAGTGTTCTAAGAATTATTCCAGATATTCAGAATATGGAAATAAATAAGAGAAGTCAAGGGTTTATCCTCAGTAAGCTTATATTTTTGTGTAAATGTGATAGGAAAGTAATGAATTAATAAAATAGATTCATATTGCAATGAGACCTACAAAATAACAGGTTAATGTGCTAGAACATTACCAAGATAGAGGGAAGGGTTCCAATACCCAATTTTGTTAGAGAAGACTTCTCTGAGGAGTTGATATTTGAACTGTAACTGAAGGAAATAACCAAGATTGGAAGAAGGAGTATCTGAGTAAAGAGAACAACTGTAAAAGCCCAGAGATGGAACCAAGTTGATGTATTTTTGAGTTCCAAGGTTAGAGATAAGGCCGTCCTAGCTGATATATAAGTGCTGGAGGAAAGAGTGATTAGAGATGAGGGTTGAGGGTCAGGCATTTTCAGGTAGATGTGTATAAACAATGTGAATAAATCATGAATGACTTGGTAATAAACACTGGAAGAAATCTCTGATTTACGATACTTTGCAAAGAACTTTGTTGAGAATTTTGAAGCTGATTCAAGATTTTCCAGAAAAGAATGCCATGGTCACTTAAAAATATCTGTACACATTTGGTATGTGTTATTGATTGTAAATAAGGATCACATAGATAAACAAACTGATGTGTATAAACATCTTTTATGAATATATATTTATATATATACTATATATACACACTCTCTATATGCATATATATGTGTGTATATATATATATATATATATATATAAATATGTAGTATTTTGTTTATCTATCTATCCCAGGTATATAATAAATTTCGTTGAGCTAGTGTGCAGTTGTATTGGTCAAAGTGAAGTGCAAATTTGTTAGTCTCTAGTGCATTGCATCATATATAATGGGTGGCGGTGTTATGGTGTGTCTAGCATACAGACTTTGGAATCAGACAGACCTGTTTGAAACTGGGATCTGTTAATTAAAAGCTGAATGATAGAATTAGTATACCCTATGTTTTGAGTGTTAACATCCTCATTATAAAAAGGAGGCAATCATACCTCATTTGCAAATTTAAAGAATGTTAAATATCATTTGTAAATATGTAGTATTAGGTTCAGAACTGGTCACTAGTGTTATTTTAAAGCTCTGTAGGATAATTCAGTGTGTGTGTGTGTGTGTGTGAAATTAATAGTCTAAATTTCTGCCTTGCAATGAAAATTTTGGAAACAGAGTAAATAATCTTTATTCTCAAATAATCTACATTAATGTGATTGGCTTTAAATGTATTACAGATAATGTCTCTGATGATATTTGTATTAGGTGGCAATAGAGCTAAATATATACAATTCCTGTTACACTCAAGAGGCAAAGTCGTTTTTTTAAAGCTAGTCTTTAAATAATTGTTTTTGTTTTTCATCTTTCATTTTGAGAGGACATACTGAATGATGTGTTAGATTTAAAAAGAACTTATATACTTTATTTATATATATATACAATTTTTGCAATGTTTATGTTATGATTTTATTTTATTTTTTATTTATTTTTTTAAAGATTTTATTTATTCTTGAGAGAGAGAGAAGAGAGAGAGTCAGAGACACAGGGAGAGGGAGAAGCAGGCTCCATGCTGGGAGCCTGACATGGGACTTGATCCTGGGACTTGATCCTGGGACTCCAGGATCACTCCCCAGGCTGAAAGCAGGTGCTAAACCGCTGAGCCACCCGGGCTGCCCAAAGTTATGATTTTAAAGAAATGCCAAGTACCTTTGTGCAAGAGCTCTATGACATTTATAAATTTAAATTTCTTTTTAACTGTCAAGAAGTACTATAAATGGCATAAAGAAAGGCTTGATCACCGTTTTAAAAATAAATAAATTGGGAAAGCATCACAATTGTTCAAATTGATTTAAGTAAATCACTTGACGATTCTTACATTGAAATATTTTGATATTTTGCAGATGGGAATTACAGGTTTCTTTTTCTTCCGTAGCTATTCTGATAAGTAAGTTGTTCAATCCTTTTTCTTCTAGAGTCAAAATGTCAAAGTTCATTAAGTATGGGAATTTTCAGATATTGTCATGTGGGTGTATTAAGATTGGGTACAGTTTCAGACTTTTTCATGGTTTTTAGATAGTTTGATCTTTCTTTGCCTGCTAAATTATGTATTATTTTATAATATTAATTTCATTTGGTTTAAATTAGGCAAAGTACCGTTACTTGCTTTTGAATTAAGCCAGTAAAGAAGCCATAAACCCAACAATCCTACATTTCTAAGAACTTGAAACAAGTTGAAGTATATTCAACTAGCTTCTCAAGAGGAGAAACTATCAACTCATCATAAGATCATACTTTTTCTTTATTCTAAAATTCTTAATATGTATGAAACCTAACTTAAAGAATTGTAAATACCTACCTATTCCAAAAGATTAACCTAAATGAGTTGGAATTGTTGAAGAGTTTGTTTTTTTTTTTTTTTTTTTTTTTTTAACTAAATGCTCTGGGGTGTCCTACAAACTCTTCTTCCTGGAAGAAAATACATTTTGTGGCATTAGCACATTTCTCTCTCTTTGCAACATAAGTCTTTTTTTTCAAAGTGATCTTGACAGAGATAATATTGATCAATTAAGTATCTTGACAAAAGAAAAAATCTTGAAAAAAAGTCAGATAATTGTACTTTTCTATTGTAGGAAAGAAGTACTAGTAATGTCTGTGGACAGAACTATTTCTGTTCTTTTTAAGGAATTTATTAAACTTTAATGACTGATTCTACTTTCAAGTGCATAGGAATGAGAAAAAAATGATGTCATCATTGATGTGGGAAAGTCAGAAGAAAGATTTTTAAATTTCCTTAGTACCTATAACCCATTGACAAGTCCTTGATGCAAGGCAGAGTAACATTCCTCTAGGGACTCAACTGCCTGGATGTTAACACTTTGCCAAGGGCAAAAGGCAATCATAGCCTGACACTCAGGATTCTGTAAGCCTACTTTAACATACAAAAATTCATTTAGATATTTCTTTTATCTCTAAATTCCCAAGAAGATGCCTGTTGGCAATCATCTTCCAAGCGTATTGCCCACCAGCATGCATCTGAAGGGTCTCATGACTCAGGTTTTATTAGAGGTAATAAATGGCCTTTTCCTAACAATGGCTAGCCCCCTCAAGGTCCTGGAAACGTTGTTTCCAAAATTCCTTAGAGATTTACATTATCCCGAACATCTTCCCCACTTAAAGTTATATAATCACCACCCCTCTTAACCCCATTGCAGCTCTTTCTGCCCATGGGTCCTGCCCATATGCTTTAATAAAATCACCTTTTTTTTGCACCAGAGATGTTTCAAGAATTCGATCTTGGCAGTTGGCTTTGAACCCTAATGTCTTTCTTACATTAATCATGTGTATAAACTGATGAAGTTTTGGAATGTAGGTGAGGTTTGGTGGGATGAAGCCCGGAGCTGATGACCAAGAAAGAATTCTTGAAACATCTTTGGTGCAGAATGGTGGTTTTATTAAAGCACAAGGATAGGACCCACTTGGCAGGAAGAGCTGCTGCTCAGGGATTGTGAGGGGTGGCTGGAGTTGGGGGAGGTAAGGAAAAGGGAGGTTTCAAAAGGATTTTCATATGCTAAAGGGGACTCACAGGATACTGGAGGCCTTGCCATTGTCAAGTTAAGGTTGTTTCTTCCTCTAGCAAGGCATTAACGTTAAGACAGTTGGGGACTTCCTGGAGGAATGTCACATAATCCCACCCAGGTGTTTGGGGGGTGAGTTGTTGCCAAGTGGCAGGTCATGCTTTGTCTTCAGCTGGCCTTCTGTTCCCTCATCATAAACCTCCCAAATACTGGAGTGGAAACCTAGAATAGTGACTTTGTACCACTCATTTTGAACTGCGCATCAATATATTTTCATTCTCAGGTCCATTTTTCTAAACAGTGTTTTCCTAAACAAGAAAGTACAAATCTGTCACTGTTTTTGTGAGGGACTTCAAAATGGGATAAAATTAGGGAAAACAAATCTCTGCTTTAGATTCAACCTTGAGGAATATGAAGAATGGAGAAGTTTGGCCTCCAGTGAAAAAACGAAAGAAGGGGTGGGCCTGCTATGGGGAACACCGTGACTTGGCTTAGAAGTTGGATCTGATGATATGCTTTGGACATCTTTTGTCAAAATAGTACCTGGAGTACTAACCAGATAACTGACCTCTTATATTTGGGAAAATTGATGAGGACCTTTAATGTTAACTTTTACCATGAGAAACCGAAAACTGAAAATAAAAGTGGATTTAAAAGGTTTTTTATGTCAAGAAATCCAGGGTAAGAAATAGAGGTTGATATATACTGATATATATATTTTTTTGACACAATTTGCTCCGTTATATTGCTCCTTTATCTCTGCCTTTTCCTCTCATGTCATTGCAGCCATGACATCTTTGGATTAGTGCCAACTTAATTTTAATAGTGTACGAAACCTGCTTCATCCCCTCTAACTCCCTGTATGCTGTTATCATCACAAACTATGTCTATACATTTTCCCCTGTAAACATAATTTATAATTACTGTGTTACACAGATTTCTTTTAAATTAGGAAAAAGCTGCAAATGGAAAATACATTTATTCTTTTATATGCTTACTCACGCAGTTGCCTTTATTGGTGCTTTGTATTTCTTCACCTGACTTTGAGTTGCTATTTAGTGTCTTTTCATTTCAGCTTGAAGAAATCATTTTAATATTTTTGTCGGGTAACTCTACTACCAAGAGAATATCTCACTTTTAGTTTATCAGAGACTATGTTAATTTCTTTCATTCTTGAAGGATAGTCTTGTTGAGTATAACATTCTTAGTTGATACACACACACACACATATATATGCACAAATACATACATACATGTTAGGAGCATGGTATGAAGGTGAAATACAAGTTGTGTCCCTTCACAGTGGCAGCTGCATTCAGTCATAAAACAATGTTAATCACAATTATAAAGCAGGTTCAGGATTCTAAACTCACTGACATCTCACCGTGTGCTTAAACTTGGCTTCTTATACAGCACACAAAGGAGGACATAATACAAACCACATGACCAACGAGATAACAGAAAAGTACAGGAGGTTAAGGAACCAAACGCGAAGTCAGTCTTTGGGTGCACAGTTGAGATAAGGCCTTGGCCTGGTCCAGGTCAGCTCTTGGCACTTAGTGCTTATAATGTTTAAGCAGTGAAGGATCTTAGTTCTGTTTGGAGATAATTGTGCAGAGCTTTTGGTGGCAGTTGCCTTTTTTTAAGTGGTCAGACATAGAGAAGTCATGCCTAAAGAGTCTGACAGTTTGCTGCTCAAATCTTCCTGTTCATAAAGAGATTTAATTGGTCTTGGGCCCCTGCGGATCTCCTCTGGTCCTGCTTGTTATCAGTTCAGGAGTGTCAGTTGACACAGGTCGGGGCAGTATCTCATAGCTGCAGTACCTTTAGCTGCTTAACGTCATTGTTTGATGCAGGTCCCTGGTTGACATGAGAGACTCCATTTTGCTCTCTACAACACACATATATAAATATATTTACTTTGTAAAAAATTTTTGGGACTTTGATTATGTCATCCCACTGCCTTAGGTCCTTATAGTTTTGATGATAAATTATTTGTGAATCTTACTGAAGATCCCTGTTCAAGATGAGTCACTTTTCCCTTGCTTGCTTTCAAGATTCTGTTTGTGGCCTTCAGTAGTTTGACTACTGTGTGTCTAGGTTGCATCTTTGTTTAGCCAGTTTGTAGTTCCTTGAGCTTCCCGAATGTGTAGATTAAAGGTTTTCATCAAGTTAGGGATTTTTTTACTATTATTTCTTCAGATATTCTTTCTACCCCTTTCTATTTATTGTCTTTTTCTGAGATTCTCATTAGGCATAAGTTTGTGTGTTTTATGGTATCCCACAGGCCTCTAAAATTTTATACATTTCTCTTCTTTCTCTGTTGCTTTATTTTCTTCATGCTTGATAGTCTCAGCTGAACTATCTTTTAGTTCACTGATTCTTCTTCCTACTCTAATCTGTCTTTAAGTCCCTATAGAAATTTATTTTAAATGCCAGCTATTGTACTTTCAGTATTAGCATTTTTATTTTGTTTATTTTTATTATTTTTCTATTTCTATTTTCTATATGATTGGACATTGTCCTCATATTTACTTCTTTGAACATATTTTCTTCTCAGCTTTAGAAAATATTTAAAATAATTGATTCAAAGTCTTTGTCCAATAAGTCTAGTATCCTTTTTCTCAGGAAAATTTTCTATTGATATTTTTTCCCTATGCATGGGCTATACTTTCTTGTTTCTTTGGATGCCTCATAATTGCTGTCATTGTTGAAAACTGCGCATTTTAAATGATAGGATGAGGTAACTCTAGAAATCAAATTCTACTATCTCCCAGGGTTTTTTTTTTTTCTGTTTATTATAATTTGTGTAGTTATATGACTTTTCTGAATGAATTCTGTATAGTCCATATTCTTTGTCAAATGTGACCTTTGAATCCTCTACTCCGTTAGCTCAGTGATCAACAAATGATAGAATAAATATTTCTTTAAATGCCTGGAATCAATAAATCTTCTAACCTTTCCAAGGGATTCTGTATATTTTGGGGGCACATCTTTAACATTCATCTAGGTGGCTTTAAACTTTGCTTACTCTTCACTTGCTGCTTACATAGAGCCTCAAGATCAACTAGAGGTTAAATATTAGAGGCTTCTCAGATCTTTCCTGGACATATGTACATCTCTTCATCTACATGGCTTTGTAGATTCCCAGGAATATATTGGGAGTTTTTCAAAGTTTTTGTGAACATCTTATTCCTCAACTTTTGCTATTAACTTTTTGCTTAGACTACTGTTTCTCCCAACTATTACCCATTGCCTCAAGCAGTCATGCTATTAAAACAATTGCCAGTAAATATTTTCGTCAAATGCCATGTTAGGAGCAGCTTTTATCACTGAGCAAGCTCTGATCAGATTTCATAAAAAACAAGCCTTTTGAACAGCTCTGCCAACAAGTCATGAGACATGTAAAATGTCTTTGTAAATTAAGCCCATTCCCTCTTCAGTACTGGGAATCTGTGATGTGACTTTCCATACCACCACTGAGTTAAGAAGCAGGGGATGCATCTGTAGTAACTTAAAATGTCGCGAAGGTCACTTCTTACTGATATTCTATCATTGTTGCTGCATAAATGCTTTCCAGGTTGCTGGGAACTTTCAGTTAGTTTCCTGAGTTCTGAAAGAACTTTGTCCTGACAATTTTTGCATTTTTTCCCACTGTTTTTATGGACTGATTTTCAGAGGTTCTTATACTACGTTATTTTTGCTGATGTTACCTAGTCATGATATTTTAATGCAGTTATCATGAAGAGAGAAGGGGCAAAGATGGGCAGTGGCTAACTCTAAGGATATGCCCAGCATGCTGGATATTATTCTTTTCCTTCTATATTCTTGGCCAAAGTATCTGCAAGGCAATCTGGGAAACATTTATTCACAGTGGCCATATATCCTGCTAGAGATCAGGATCCCATTGTTGAGCAACCAGAAGAAAATGCTTAGTATGGCAGAAAAAGGCAGCTGCGATATTTTCTTGCATACAACATATTTCCTATTCCCAAAGGGAAGCTCTGATATCTGTTCTTATATCAACCTCATAATTCTTTTTTTTTTTTTTTCATGAGGAGAATCTAAGTATGGAGTGGCCTATGGTGCCATCCAACCTCATAATTCTATTCAGTTACTTTATCCAACCCATTGTTAAAGATTTCTGTGTGCTAAACTGTTGTGTCTATCCAGCTCAGATATGGCTTCTTATAGTCTAGAAATGTAAAAACACAGTAAATAAATTGAAAAATGACGATAAAAGAAGAAATTCATCAATGATTTATTTGTAGCTATAATCAGACACCACTTGGCAGGAATTGCACAGATTGCTTGACTTCTCATGGTAGTAAGTTATTTGTTTAGGCTAGCTAAAAGACCCTGGATATGCCTCTATCTTTTCTGTCATAGAATTTTGCAGAAATGGTAGAAAGGCAGAAACAGCAAAGAGTCAGAAATGTCAATAATACAGTTTTTTTCTCACTATTTTCCCCATCACTATACCTGATTATCATGTTGTTTTTTTACCTTATATACTGCAAATTATGTCTGGATTAATATTTTTACTTCTACAAAACAGGGCACCAGATTTTTATTCTTTAATACCTGAGTTCTTGAACTCTATGTCTGTTTTACTCTGGACATGAGGAATCCATAGACAACTTTTGGCTCTGAAACAAAATTGCTTCTGCTGCCATCTGCCCCAGTATGATGCATGACCTACATTTACCTCTTGACATAAAACACTAATATTCAGATACTGGGCTTCCTGCTTCATCTGACTTAGGGAAAAAAAAAACATGTTCATTTCTATATTGTCACCTGAAATGGATGTCTCCACTTCAAGGGGTTTACTCTTTCCTTTCAAAATCTAATGTGGGTGTGTCTGCTGTTTGAAAATTTTGTCAGTGTATCAAACTATATCTATTGGTAACAACCAATTTGGATAATTTAATATTTGATTTTCCAGACTTTGCATGCTGTGAAGTTTGTCGTTTGGGGTTAAAGTGACTTGATTTAGTATCTGCCAAAAAACCAAGGCAGTGAAGTCATGATACAAAAAATATTAATATTGTATCTCTTGACAGCTATAGCTATAGTGTATATTGTAGGAACGGGGAAGGCAGAGAAGGTAAAATGACAAGATATTTTGTTTTGAAATAGAGTTAGAAGAGTGAGAAGAGGATGGAGAGTTAATCTAATTATCTAACTCATCCAAATTACCTACTGCAACTAGGTAACTTATTCACGTTGCCTTCATTTATTTTGTCTCTTTATTCTTTTTTCTCCCCCTTTCTCTAATTTTTTCCTATTTTTATTCTCTTTTCTTTATCCTTTTATACTTCTTCTTAAATAGTAATACATGTACTAGCCCCTCTATATCACAAAAATTTTAAAAGTACATTTAAGAAATCATACGCAAAACAGGATAAGTACTTTTTAGATAGTTACTGAGGAATACTAAACCAATGCTGGGCTTATGTCTTATAACTTTTAATCTGCTTGTTTGTTTTTACTGTTTTACATTACACTGAACTGTTTATGACTCTCTTGGATAATAGTTACCTGTTGCCACATCATTGAATACTAGCTTATGGGCCCTTATCATGAAAGTTTGTGATATCCACCCTCTTCCTTTCTCTTCCTTTCTTTTATTCTTCTTTATTTTAGAGAAATTAAAAGAAATTAGAAAAGGGAAAAGAATTGTATTTTTTTTAATTTATTTTATTTTGTTTATTTTTGTTTTTTTGTTTTTTTTAATTTTTATTTATTTATGATAGTCACACAGAGAGAGAGAGAGAGAGAGAGGCAGAGACACAGGCAGAGGGAGAAGCAGGCTCCATGCACCGGGAGCCCGACGTGGGATTCGATCCCGGGTCTCCAGGATCGCGCCCTGGGCCAAAGGCAGGTGCCAAACCGCTGCGCCACCCAGGGATCCCCTATTTTTGTATATTATTTTATTGGAGTTCAATTTGCCAACATACAGCATAACACCCAGTGCTCATCCCATCAAGTGCCCCACTCAGGGCACATGTCACCCAGTCACCCCATCCCCCCGCTCACCCCCCTTCCACTCCCCCTTGCTCGTTTCCCAGAGTTAGGAGTCTCTCATGTTCTGTCCCCTCTCTGATATTTCCCACTCATTTTCTCTCCTTTCCCCTATAATCCCTTTTTTTATATTCCCCAAATGAATGAGACCATATCATGTTGTCCTTCTCTGATTGACTTAACTTCACTCAGCATAATACCCTTCAGTTCATTCACATTAAAGCAAATGGTGGGTATTCATTCTTTCTAATGGCTGAGGAATATTCCATTGTATACATAAATCCCATCTTCTTTATCCATCATCTTTCGATGGACACCGAGGCTCCTTCCACAGTTTGGCTATTGTGGCCATTGCTGCTATAAACATCGGGGTGCAGGTGTCCCGGCGTTTCACTGCATCTGTATCTTTGGGGTAAGTCCCCAGCAGTGCAATTGCTGGGTCGTAGGGCAGGTCTATTTTTAACTCTTTGAGGAACCTCCACACAGTTTTCCAGAGTGGCTGCACCAGGTCACATTCCCACCAACAGTGCAAGAGGGTTCCCCTTTCTCCGCATCCTCTACAACATCTGTGGTTTCCTGCCTTGTTGATTTTCCCCATTCTCACTGGTGTGAGGTGGGATCTCATTGTGGTTTTGATTTGTATTTCCCTGATGGCAAGGGGTGCGGAGCATTTTCTCATGTGCTTGTTGGCCATGAGTATATCTTCTTTGGTGAAATTTCTGTTCATGTCTTCTGCCCATTTCATGATTGGATTGTTTGTTTCTTGGGTGTTTAGTGTGATAAATTCTTTATGGATCTTGGATACTAGCCCTTTATCTGATTGTCATTTGCAAATATCTTCTCCTACTCTATAGGTTGTCTTTTAGTTTTGTGGACTGTTTCTTTTGCTGTGCAGAAGCTTTTTATCTTGATGAAGTCCCAATAGTTCATCTTTGCTTTTGTTTTTCTTGCCTTCGTGGATGTATCTTGCAAGAAGTTACTGTGGCCAAGTTCAAAAAGGGTGTTGCCTGTGTTCTCCTCTAGGATTTTGATGGATTCTTGTCTCACTTTCATCCATTTTGAGTTTATCTTTGTGTCTGGTGTAAGAGAAAGGTCTACTTTCATTCTTCAGTGGCTGTCCAATTTTCCCAGCACCAATTATTGAAGAGCTGTCCTTTTTCTAGTGGATAGTGTTTCCTGCTTTGTCGAATATTAGTTGACCATAGAGTTGAGGGCCTATTTCTGGGTTCTCTATTCTATTCCATTGATCTCTGTGTCTTTGTGTCAGTACCACACTGTCTTGATGACCACAGCTTTGTAGTACAACTTGAAATCCTGCACTGTGACGCTCCCAGCTCTGGTTTTCTTTTTCAATACCCCCCTGGCTTCGGGGTCTTTTCTGACCCACACACAAATTCTAAGATTATCTGTTCCAACTCTCTGAAGATAGTCCATGGTATTTCTTTTTTTTTTTTTTTTTAAATCTTTATTTATTTATGATAGTCACACAGAGAGAGAGAGAGGCAGAGACACAGGCAGAGGGAGAAGCAGGCTCCATGCACCGGGAGCCCGATGTGGGATTCGATCCCGGGTCTCCAGGATCGCGCCCTGGGCCAAAGGCAGGCGCCAAACCGCTGCGCCACCCAGGGATCCCTAGTCCATGGTATTTCGATAGGGATTGAATTAAACGTGTAAATTGCCCTGGGGATCATAGACATTTTCACAATATTAATTTTTCCAATCCATGAGCATAGAATATTTTTCCATCTCTTTATGTCTTCCTCAATTTCTTTCAGAAGTATTCTATAGTTTTTAGGGTATAGATCCTTTATCTCTTTGGTTAGGTTTATTCCTAGGTATCTTATGCTTTTGGGTGCAATTATAGATGGGATTGATTACTTAATTTATTTTTCTTCAGTCTAATTATTAGTGTCTAGAAATACCACTGATTTCTAGGCATTGATTTTGTATCCTGCCACATTGCTGAATTGTTGTTTGAGTTCTGGCAATCTTGGGGTGGAGTCTTTTGGGTTTTCTATGTACAGTATCATGTCATCTGTGAAGAAGGAGAGTTTGACTTCTTCTTTGCCAATTTGAAAGCCTTTTATTCCTTTTTGTTGCCTGATTGCTGAGGCTAGGACTTCCAGTACTGTGTTGAATAGCAGTAGCGAGAGAGGACATCCCTGTCGTGTTGCTGATCTTAGGGGAAAGGCTCCCAGTGTTTCCCCATTGACAATGAGATTTGCTGTGGGCTTTTCGTAGATGGCTTTTAAGATGCCGAGGAATGTTCCCTCTATCCCTATGCTCTGAAGAGTTTTGATCAGGAATGGAGGCTGTATTTTGTCAAATGCTTTCTCTGCACCTATTGAGAGGATCATATGATTCTTGTTTTTTCTCCTGTTGATGTGATCTATCATGTTGATTGTTTTGCGAGTGTTGAACCGCCCTTGCATTCGGGGATAAATCCCACTTGGTCATGGTGAACAATCTTCTTAATGTATTGTTGGATCCTATTGGCTAGTATCTTGTTGAGGATTTTTGCATCCGTGTTCATCAGGGATATTGGTCTATAATTCTCCTTTTTGGTGGGGTCTTTGGTTTTGGAATTAAGGTGATGCTGGCCTCATAAAACAAGTTTGGAAGTATTCTATCCCTTTCTATCTTTCAGAACAGTTTTAGTAGAATAGGTACTGTTTCTTCTTTAAATGTTTGATAGGGGATGCCTGGATGGCTCAGCGGTTGAGCATCTGCCTTCGGCTCAGGGCGTGATCCTGGAGTCCTAGGATTGAGTCCCGCATCGGGCTCCCTGCAGGGAGCCTGCTTCTCCCTCCGTCTATCTGCCTTTCTCTCTGTGTCTCTCATGAATAAATAAATAAAATCTTAAAAAAAAAAATAAATGTTTGATAGAATTCCCCTGGGAAGCCATCTGGCCCTGGACTTTTGTGTCTTGGGAGGTTTTTGATGACTGCTTCAATTTCCCCCCTGGTTATTGGCCTGTTCAGGTTTTCTATTTCTTCCTGTTCCAGTTTTGGTAGTTCGTGGTTTTCCAGAAATGCATCCATTTCTTCTAGATTGCCTAATTTATTGGCATATAGCTGATCACAAATAAGTTTTTAAAGTTGTTTGTATTTCCTTGGTATTGGTTGTGATCTCTCCTCTTTCACTTATGATTTTATCAATTTGAGTCTTTTCTCTTTTGAATAAGGCTGGCTAATGGTTTATCTATTTTATGAATTCTTTCAAAGAACCAACTCTTGGTTTTGTTGATCTGTTCTACAGTTTTTCTGATCTCTATTTCATTGAGTTCTTCTCGACTCTTTATTAGCTCTCTTCTGCTTGGTGTAAGTTTGACTTGCTGTTCCTTCTCCAGTTCCTTTAGAAGTGCAAGGTTAGCTTGTGTATTTGTGTTTTTTTCCAATTTTTTGAGGAATGCTTGTTTTGAGATGTATTTCCCTCTTAGGACTGCTTTTGCTGTATCCCAAAGATTTTGAACAGTCATATCTTCACTTTTATTAGTTTCCATGAATCTTTTTAATTCTCTAATTTCCTGGTTGATCCATTCGTCTTTTAGCAGAATGCTCTTTAACAACCACGTGTTTGAGTTTCTTCCAAATTTCTTCTTGTGATTGAGTTCTAATTTCAGAGCATTGTGGTCTGAAAATATGCACGAACAGTCCCAATCTTTTGATATTGGTTGAGACCTGATTTGTGACCCAATACGTGGAGAAAGTGAAAAAACCTTCTATTCTGTGAAAAAACTTTCTATTCTGGAGAAAGTTCTGTGTGCACTTGAGAAGAATGTGTATTCAGTTGCGTTCAGATGCAAAGTTCTGTATACATCTGGTCCAATGTATCATTTAAAGCTCTTGTTTCTTTGGTGATGTTGTGCTTAAAATATCTGTCATTTGCAGAAAGTGCTGTGTCGATGTCTCCTATTATTAGTGTATTATTATCTAATATATCTTTGGTTATTAATTGATTGATATGCTTGGCAGCTTCCACATTAGGGGCATAAATATTCAGGATTGTTAGGTCTTCTTGTTGGATATACCCTTTAAGTATGATATAGTGTCCCTCTTCCTCTCTTACTATAGTCGTTGGGATAAAATTTATATGATATGAGGATTGCTGCCCCAGCTTTCTTTTGAGGACCATTTGAATGGTAAATGGTAAATGGTTCTCCAACCTTTCATTTTCAGGCTGGAGGTGTTCTTAGGTCACAAATGAGTCTCTTGTAGACAGCAAATAGATGGAACTTGCTTTTTTATCCAGTCTGAAACCCTGCGTCTTTTGATGGGATCATTTAGCCTATTCATGTTCAGAGTTACTATTGAAAGATATGAGTTTAGTGTTATCATAATACTTATTCAGTCCCTGAATCCCTGAATCCTTACTACTTTAAGGATTTTCTCTTTATCTTTGGAATTTGCAAGTTTTACTATTAAATGTTGAGGTGTTGAACGTTTTTTATTTATTTTTTGGGGGGTGACCTCTATCTCTTGGATCTGAATGCCTGTTTTCCTCCCCAATTAGGGAAGTTCTCAGCAATGATTTGTTCAAATATGCTTTCTGGCCCTCTGTCCCTCTCGGCACCCTCTGGTACCCCAATTATACATACATTTTTTTCCTTCTGAGGCTGTCATTTATTTCCCTTAACCTTTCCTCGTGGTCTTTTATTTTTCTCTTTTTTCCTCAGCTTCCTTCCTTGCTGTCAACTTGTCTTCTATGTCACTCACTCTTTCTTCCACCTCATTAACCCTTGTCGTTGGGACCTCCAGTTTGGATTGCATCTCATATCATTGATTTTTAATTTCAGCCTGATTAGATCTAAATTCTGCAGTCATAAAGTCTCTTGAATCCTTTATGCTTTTTTTTTTCCAGAGCCACCAGTAACTTTATAACTGTGCTTCTGAATGGCTTTCCTGACGTCAAATTGTAATCCAAATTCTGTAACTCTGTGGCAGAGTACTGTTTCTGTTTCTTTCTTTGTTGTGAATTCTTCCTTCTAGTCATTTTGCTTAGTGCAGAGTGGCTGTATGAACGGGCTGCATCAAGAATATCAACCATGACTTAAGTAAATTTCACCCTAGATGATTCTGACGAGTTCAGAGACCAGAAATTAAAAACAAAGATCAGAACGAAATAAAACAAAAGGACCACTAAAGTGGAAAACAAATTTTAAAACAAAGTAGTGAAAAATAAAAGGCCAGGAATTCTAAAGAAGAGAAGAAAAAAGAAAAGAGGAAAAAAAAAGAGAAAAAAGGCAAAACTAAAGAGAAAAAAAGGAAAAAGAGAAAAAAAAAACAAGGATGGGCAGGCTGGGAGACGGTGTGGTGAGGAAGTTGTAGTGGAGGGAGACTGTAGTCTACCTGAGGGGTCCTAGAGGGTGATCCTCTTGGTTCTGAGTATATTAAGTTATTAAAAGAGGGGGGGACAGAAGGGGAATGAGGAATCTCACAGAATGAACCAGCATGGTATACCTACCACTTGCTTCTGGGTGCCTGCTGGTCGTGTTTTAGAAGGTATTAACTTGCGCCATTGTGGAACAAAATGAGGCAGAGAAAACAACACAAAACAAAAACAACATATCTTGTATATCTCCCAAAATTGAGTATGTTGAAGGGAATCTAGAAGCGGAAAATATATCTAGGACCTGTAATTGTCGAAATATGAAAGTCAAAAAGGAAGAAACTTAAAAATGAAGAGGCGGTAAAATATTGTAGTTAAGGTGGGAAAAATGAAAAAAAAATTGAAATTTAGTCTGATATAAAAATGAGTTGTACTGGAAAAAAGAAGAAAAAAATAGGAAGGGTACCCTCTGGTTCTATATACTATCAATCCCTGGACTTCCCTGGACCTCAGCGCTGCTGGGTCCAGCGCTTGCTCTTCCCCTTCCAGCTGGTCTTCTCAGGGACGGGCTGCTGTGCTGGCTCTCAGGTGGGCGCACTGGGGGGAGCTGCCCCTCCCAGGCACATGGTGACACCAGGACGAACAGCAGTGGCCTCGGCCAGCTCTCCAGCTCTGGACTGAGCCCCCCCCCCAGTAACTACCTGCAGCTCCCAGTCCACACTGGCCTACGTGCTCGAGTCGGGGGGGGGGGTTGGGGGGTGGTGGTGGGGGGGGTGAAGGGGGGGGAGGCAGGGAGGAGGTGCTGTAGTGCACAGCTCGGGGCACCCGGCGGCAGGAGTGTCCTCGACAACCTGTACCCCCCCCTGCAGCAGGAGCGTCCCCGCCATCCTGGGTCACCCCCTCCCCCCACAGCAGGAGCCTCCCCGCCGTCCTGGGCCCCCCGTACCTCCCGCAGCAGGAGCTTCCTCGCCGTCCTGGGCCCCCTCTCCCCTGCAGCAGGAGCGTCCCGGCCGTCCTGTGCCCCCCTCCCCCCGCAGCAGGAGCGTCCACGCCGTCCTGCCCCCTCCCCCCCGCAGCAGGAGCGACCCCGCCGTCCTGGGCCCCCCGTACCCCCCGCAGCAGGAGCGTCCCGCCGTCCCGGGCCCCCCTCCCCCCCCGCAGCAGGAGCGTCCCCGCGGTCCTGCGCCCCCTCTCCCCTGCAGCAGGAGCGTCCCCGCCGTCCTGCCCCCTCCCCCCCCGCAGCGGGAGCGTCCCCGCCGTCCTGGGTCCCACCCCCCTGCAGCAGGAGCGTCCCCGCCGTCCTGCCCCCTCCCCCCCCGCAGCAGGAGCGTCCCGGCCGTCCTGTGCCCCCCTCCCCCCGCAGCAGGAGCGTCCCCGCCGTCCTGCCCCCTCCCCCCCGCAGCAGGAGCGACCCCACCGTCCTGTGCCCCCCTCCCCCCGCAGCAGGAGCGTCCCCGCGGTCCTGGGCCCCCTCTCCCCTGCAGTAGGAGCGTCCCCGCCGTCCTGCCCCCTCCCCCCCCGCAGCAGGAGCGTCCACGCCGTCCTGTGCCCCCCTCCCCCCAAAGCAGGAGCGTCCCTGCGGTCCTGGGCCCCCTCTCCCCTGCAGCAGGAGCCTCCCCGCCGTCCAGCCCCCCCCCCCCCCCCTGCAGCAGGAACGTCCCCGCCGTCCTGGGCCCTCCCTGCCTCCGCCCGTCCCGGGGGGAGCGCAGGACCTGGGCGGTGTCCCCTGGCGCCCCGGGATCCGGGGCCTGCGCTGCTGAGACCGCGCTCCCAGGAGCCCCAAGGCAGCCCCCCCGCTGCCCCCGCTCCCCCCAGGCGCTCCCCAGCCCTTTTCGGAGCTCGGCCGGTGTCCGCTCCCTGCCGGTGACCGGGCCTGGAGGCGCCCCGTCCCCCCAGCCCTGCCGAGCGCCCTCCCGCCGGGGAGCATCGGGGCTCCCCACGGCCTGGCCGGGCTCCCCGCGGCCCCTCCCAGCTTCTTTCTCCCGCGTTTTATTACTGTCCGCCTGGGCCCAGGTGGGCAGCGCAGACCCCGCCCTCGGTAGCCCGGACGCCTTCTCTGCCGCAGGCCAAATTCGTAGGTTTTCGGGATGGGGTGCAAGTCACCCAGGTGAGTTGGCGGGACAGGTGACTTGGGGACCTCGTCCCCCGCCGGCTGGGCGGCCGCGGAGAATCGTGGTTTTGATTTTCGGAAACATCTGAGAAAACCGTTCAACTGCTGAGGCTCTTCAGTCACGGAAATCGTCGTCCAAACACATGCCAAGCATTTTTCCTCTTCTAGAATACTTTAAAAACTTAAACTTTATGAAATGAAGGCTCAGTACATACTTTAATAAGCATCTTAAAAAGAGACCATGTAGAATTCATTATTCATTTTTTAATTTAAAACGTATTTTTGACCCTTTGTCCTAAAGGTATTGTCTTTTCAGGCAAATGTCTTAGAGACATGTCACATAGCAAAAGTAAAGTTAGTTCTAAAAAAAGGCCCTTATTTTGCGAATTTATTTTCCTTCCAAATTCTTTTATTTCTTTTTGTTCTCTGACACAAAAGACTGAACAACGACATGAAATAATATATTGCTCCCTGGAGAATGACTCATGATCTGTGAGACATTCATCAAGTTTATTAAGTATTTAAAAATGCGAAAAGCATAGCTAGTTAGTGACAAAAGCTTTCGTATAATTAGTAGAATGAATATAATGAGTTGAAAAAAATATATCTGCATGAAGAGAACATCTTTGGGAAAATGTAAGAGACTGAAAGAAGGAAAACTACCTTATTTATCTTCCTAACTATATTGTTTTGAATAGAGTATTGGTTAAAATAAGTCTCAGTTGGGCTATATTGGAATGCTGATGTGCCTGCTTCTCCCCCTGCCTATGTCTCTGCCTCTCTTTCTGTGTCTCTCATGAATAAATAAAATCTTGATTTTTTTTTTTTTTTTTTTTTGCCAAATTACCTATCATTTGAGACTGTGATTGTTCAGTTTAAATGAAGATCGTGATACCTATATTAAGGTCGTTTTGACGGATAAAGGTGATAGCATAAGTGAAAGTGCCTAGCAAAAATGAAGCATAATATGTCCACAAAGAAGATAGTTTCTCCTTTCACTTCGTTTGTGTGGCTCTTGATTTTGCATTTCTCTTATATTATAGACCAGTATTTCAGAGTTGAGTAACGATCCCTTTTTAGGAAGCAGAAGGAGTTTGAGAGACATGAGCTTAAGAAGTAGTCTTATTTAATAAAAGATATCTTTTCATTGTGAATTGTTACTGCAAAAACAATATTTGTATTATTGATGACTCAGCAATAGTGAGCCTTCATCTGGAGATGTTTGCCATCATTCATAGCTGTAAATGAGCTGAATGTGTATCTGTGTATTGTTATTTCAAATACCAGTAGTAACCCCCACTTCCAGGATTATGAGCCTTTTATATATGAGCATCCAGAAATATAATGCATTTTGTAGAATGAGGAGGACTTGTGTCTCCTTCCCTAATACCACTCTACAGATTGATAATCTTTCTGTTTGACAGATATTCTCTTCATATTGCCTTTGATATATTATTAGGACTTAGACAACTAGTTATTTGTTTAAGCTGTACCTGTGTGTATTTTATTATTTGGTGCTCAACAATTTTATAGAAATCCACATTTTGTTAATGACAAAATATTATTTGCATTATTATTGATGTTACAACACAAAATAGAACTTAGACCCTAATCTGGCTCCTTTGTCCCTCCTACTCCATAGATCTTTAGATCCTAATTCTACCACTGGGAAAATTAGTTTGAGAAAAAGTATTTTTGATCAGTGACTTTCAATATATATATATATATATATATATATATATATATATATATACTGTTTCTTGTTGTGCTTTACCTAAGATAAGGTTGAACACATGACTTACTAGTGTGGCCCATTCTTAGGGTGACTTGTCTTGCCTGGCTGGTATAGAAGAGCTAGTCTAATTAATTTGTCTGAACAACTTCTAATTTGAACCAAGGAGTGATGTCATTTATGCTTGGAGGAGGATTCTAAGATTTCAAGACCTTATCTAGGCATAAATTTGACTTCCTTGATGTGAAACAATGACCATCACAGATGAAAAAGGTAGAATCACTCCATATTTTCTCTCCCTTTTCTAGAGTAGTAACACTTCTAGATGCAGCAAGTTTATTCATGTAGACTAGCCTATAATACTGCGATGCAATTGTGACACTGACCACCTAGAATTACTATAGATTTTACAAATTAAGTGCACAGATTGGCCTCACCTTAGGCACTAATTGCAAGCTATGGGGTTCCCAGGTTACCTACACTTTTAACCAGCTAGCTCCAAATTTGATGTTTCTGCCACTTTCTCAGATTTGATAACTCACTAGTTTTACTCACAGAACTCAAGGAGGCGCACTATACTTACGATTGTAGTTTTATTACAAAAGATTTAAGTGAGGACCTGCCAAAAGAAATGGATTAAGGCAAGGTCAGTGAGGATCCTGAATTTAAAGCCTCTGTGTTCTCTGTGGAATTAGGACACATCCCTCCTTCTGGCACATTGATAAATTCACCAACTTGGAACTTCACCTGAGCCTCAGTATCAAGAGATTTTATTGGAGTTTTATTACATAGTCATAATTGATTGAATCATTAGCTGTGTGATCAAATTAGTTTCCAGCTTTCCCTCTCTTCCCTGGAGGTCAGGCTGATGTCACCTACCTCAAAGTCTCAACATTCTAATCTCATAGTGGTCTTTCTGGCATGGCCAGTACCCATCCTGAAACTGTCTAAGGGGCATAACATGAGTCATTTCATTAGCATAAACTAAGAAGGGGTCACCATAAATAACAAATATACTCTTGTAACAGAAAATTCCAGTGGTTTAGAAGGTCTGTCCAAGGAACCTTAGAGAAAGACTACACAAATTCTTATTTATAGAAATCTAGCACTTACACAGTTATACTATGGTATGGCTATGGATAATAGAATTAAATGTAATATTAAAAATGTCAAGAGGCAAATGACATTCAGATACTCACGGGACACGGAATACACATGGACTTTGAAGTCAGACCTGAATTTGAATTCTTGTTCATTAATATGTACTATGTGGCTATGAAATTGTCATTTATTCTGTATGAATCTTATTTATCTATAAAATAGAAAATACTAATATTCATTTATAAAAATTGTTCTAGAAAATATAGTACACCCATGTCAAGGTACCTGCTTAAATACTATGATGATTAACTTTATATGTCAACTTGGCTAGGCCATAAAGTATCCAGATGTTTGGGCAAACATTATTCTGAATGTTTTTGTGAAGGTGTTTGGATGAGATTAACATGGAAATTTCTGAATTTTGAGAAAAGCAAACTGCCTTTTTCAAAGTGAGTAGGCCTTATCTGATCAGTTCAAGGCCTGAGTAGAACAGAAAGGCGAGTTTCTCTTAAGCAAGGGAGAATTCTCTGGCAGACTGTCTTTAGACTTCGTTTTCAAAATTAACTCTTTCTGGTCCTACAGCAGTCTTCAGACTCAAAATGGAGCATTGGCTTTCCTGGGTCTTCAGCCTGCATGCTCATTTTGGACTTCTCAGCTTCCAAATCATGTGAGCCCCAATTCATTCATTCTCTCTCCTCAATCTCTCTCTCTCTTTCACACACACACACACACACATACACACACACACTCCTATTGGTTCTGATTCTCCAGAGAACCTTGACTAATATAAATACACCTTTTTAAAAATGATTATTTATTTACAATCACTGTTAAATCCAATGTATTCCATGTGAAATTCAGCTCTCATCTATAGGTCATTAGATCATTGATATCTGGATAAACACATAGCTGAAAAGATGCCTACTTAAGAATATATGCCAGCTTTGTATAAATTCTATCATCTGGCATAACAATGATAATCTGGGAAAATCAGATGCATCTACTTAGAATGTTTGGTAAGTATTTTAGATTCTGTGAAAGATAAATCCTTAAACAATCTGATTAGAAGAAAGAAAAGATTGAATGGGTTCACAAACAAGATTGATGATAAGAAAGGAAATCGTAATTCTGACAATAGGAGTCAGTACTTGAATCCAAGCATTTTGGCTTCAAAGGTCAGGTTAAAAATGGAGGATTAGACTTCCAGTTTTGGCTCTGACATGTAAAAAGCTTGGAAATTGTTGTACCCATCCTATCCTGGCAAGGTAATTCTGAAATACATCCAAAGCTTTCTACACAATGGAGGTGTACAATTCAGAAGTTTTTATCAATTTCTGATTGCAGAGCCTTGGGAAAAGGATATTCCTGTCATTGCAGGCCCTCTATCCTTCCTGTCTTACCTAAAATGAGTATTTCATAGACCAGAGGCCCAGGGCCAATAGTTAAGGCTGTTTTAGAGAGGAATATAATATTCCCACTACCCACATCTTACTGTCACACCAACAGGATTCCAGTATAATAATAGTGGATTATGACTGAAAACACTTTAAAATATATATTTTCTCTGAGTAGGTATACTTGAGGAAACCAAAATCAGTAGAGGAGAAAAAAAAACAAGGACATTAGTCTCTGGTACTATAACAGTTACCTGTAACAAACATTAAAGAGCAACTCCTAGCCAGGCTAATATCAATCCTCACTCTAGTGACTTATTAACCTCAGTTTTCTGTTATCTGATAGAACATGTTCAGCTTTCGATAAAAATTTGCAAGGATTATCAAAAGCATAAAAAATAACACTGTAGTGTTAAGATATAAAACAAGCCTCAGAGCCAGCTCAAATATGGAACAGATATTAGAATGAATAGATGGGAAATTTAAAATAACTATGATTAATATTAAGGGCTCCAATGGAGAAACTAGATAACATAAAAAAATAGATGGGTAATATAGCAGAGAGATGGAAATTCTGAGTTGACAAGAAATGCTATAACATTAACACTGGAATATAAATGAGGAATGCCTTTGATAAGTTCATAAATAGACTGGTTATGGTGAGGAAAGAATCAGGAAGCTTGGAGTTAATTAAATTTTCCCACTTGAAAAGAAAAAAAAAATAGATCAAAACAGAAGAGGATACTTAAGTACAATGGGACAACTTTAAGAGATATAATATAGGTGATATTGGTACATCAAAGAAGATGATAGAGAAGACATAATTGGAGGAATAATATCTGAGAACTTAATAAAATTAATGATGGACATAAAGCCACAGATCACGTAAAGAGATGATGTATATTTGTGTTTGTGTATGTGTGTATATAAGCCCTTCACCTAAGCATGTGATATTCAAACTGTAGAAAATCAAGGAGAAAGGAAAAATCTTGAAAGACTCCAGGATTAAAACATCTTACCTAGATCAGAATAGAATTATAGCAAACATAATAATGAGAATACATGAAAACAAAAGAGAGTAGAGTGAACTATTTAATATGTTGAAAACACCAGAGCACCTGGGTAGTTGAGTGTCTGCCTTCAGCTCAGGTTGTGGTCCCCCAGGGTCCTGGGTTCAAGTCCCATATCAGGCTCCCCGTGGGGAGTCTGCTTCTCCCTCTGCCTGTGTCTCTGCCTCTCTCTCTGTGTCTCTCATGAATAGTTGAACGAAATCTTAAAAAAAAAAAAATTGACACATAAATCTGAATTCTATATCCAACAAAATTATCCTTTATAAATGAAGAAAATACTTTTTAGATAAACAAAAATTGAGGGAATTCATCACCAGCAGGCCTCCCTTAGAAGAAATATTATGTGTTCTTCAGACAGTTGGAAAATGGTATAGATCAGAAACTTGGAATCTGTACAAAGGAAGAACATCAGAGGAAGAATAAATGGGTAAAATATTTTTTCATCTTAATCTCAAAGGTCTTTTACAGTAATAATACTAACAATGAGTTGAATGATTATAGTATATGGATATGTGAAGTGAATGACAATGATGTTCCAAGGTACAAGAGGGGAGTATTGGCAATAATTTATTATAATTTGTTGTAAGATACCAACAATCTGGGTCACAAATCAGGTCTCAATTGATACTAAAAGACTGGGATTGTCCCCTGCATATTTTCAGACCACAGTGCTTTGAAACTAGAATTCAAGAAGAAATTTGGAAGAAACTCAAACACATGGAGGTTAAAGAGTATCCTACTAAAAGGTGAATGGGTCAACCAGGAAATTAGAGACAATTAAAAAGATTCATGGAAACTAATAAAAATGAAGATACAACTGTTCAAAATTTTTGGGATACAAGAAAAGCAGTCCTAAGAGGAAAATACATTGCAATACAAGCCTTCCAAAAAAAAAAAAAAAATGGAAAAAACTCAAATACACAAGCCACCCTCACACCTAAAGGAATTGGAGAAAGAACAGCAAGTAAACCTCCACCAAGCAAAAGAAGAGAGATAATAAAGAGTCGAGCAGAATTCAATGAAATAGAGACCAGAAGAACTGTAGAACAGATCAACAAAACCAGGAGTTGATTCTTTGAAAGAATTCACAAGATAGATAAACCCCTCGCTAGCCTTATTAAAAAGAAAAGAGAAATTGGATTTACCCCAAAGATACTGATGCAGTGAAAGATCGAGACACCTGCACCCTGGTGTTTCTAGCAGCAATGTCCACAATAGCCAAACTGTGGAAGGAGCCTCGGTGTCCATCGAAAGATGATGGATAAAGAAGATGTGGTTTATGTATACAATGGAATATTCCTCAGCCTTTAGAAACGACAAATACCCACCATTTGCTTCGACGTGAATGGAACTGGAGGGTATGATGCTGAATGAAGTAAGTCAATTGGAGAAGGACAATCATCATATGGTTTGACTCATACGTGGAATATAAGAAATAGTGAAAGGGACTATGAGGGAAAGGAGGGGAACTGAGTGGGAAAAATTAGGGAGACAAACCATGAGAGACTGCTAACTCTGGGAAACGAACAAAGGGTTATGGGAGGGGAGGGGAGCGTGGGTTTAGGGTAACTGGGTGATGGGCACTGTGGAGGGCACTGGATGGGATGAACACTAGGTATTAGAGTAAATGTTGGCAACTTGAACTTCAATAAAAAGAAAAAAAACATATGAATGGATAAAGAAAAGAAATAAATATCTTCTATGTCAGATACTGTAGTGAGACTCAGGTAAAATTCATTCTGAGAGAAATTCCTCTCCAGTTGTGAACTTTTGAAATCAACAAGTCATATGCTTCCAAAATACAATTTGAGGGCAGCCTGGGTGGCTCAGTGGCTTAGCGCTGCCTTTAGCCCAGGCTCTGATCCTGGAGACCTGGGATCGAGTCCCACGTTAGGCTCCCTGCATGGAGCCTGCTTCTCCCTCTGCCTGTGTCTCTGCCCCCCCCCCCCCCCGCCGTGTGTCTCTCATAAATAAATAAAATCGTAAAAACCAAAAAACAAACAAACCAAAAAAACAAAGTACAATTTGAGGCAAGGTTGGATAAATATTCCAATTCCAAAAGGAAGAGATAGGAAAGGCAAAAAAAAAAGGGGGGGGGGGTAATAAGTCCAAGGTAAATCTAAAACTCAATGGGGATTGTGATGCCCCAGATATGGTTTTGTTTTTTAAAATTCCCCTGGCTATTCGGGGTCTTTTCTGATTCCACACAAATCTTAAAATAATTTGTTCTAACTCTCTGAAGAAAGTCCATGGTATTTTGATAGGGATTGCATTAAACGTGTATATTGCCCTGGGTAACATTGACATTTTCACAATATTAATTCTGCCAATCCATGAGCATGGAATATTTTTCCATCTCTTTGTGTCTTCCTCAATTTCTTTCAGAAGTGTTCTATAGTTTTGAGGGTATAGATCCTTTACATCTTTGGTGAGGTTTATTCCTAGGTATCTTATGCTTTTGGGTGCAATTGTAAATGGGATTGACTCCTTCATTTCTGTTTCTTCAGTCTCATTGTTAGTGTATAGAAATGCCACTGATTTCTGGGCATTGATTTTGTATCCTGCCATGCTACCAAATTGCTGTATGAGTTCTAGCAATCTTGGGGTGGAGGCTTTTGGGTTTTCTATGTAGAGTATCATGTCATCAGCGAAGAGGGAGAGTTTAACTTCTTTGCCAATTTGAATGCCTTTAATGTCTTTTTGTTGTCTGATTGCTGACAACAAAGGACTTCCAGTACTATGTTGAACAGCAGTGGTGAGAGTGGACATCCCTGTCTTGTTCCTGATCTTAGGGGAAAGGCTCCCAGTGCTTCCCCATTGAGAATGATATTTGCTGTGGGCTTTTTGTAGATGGCTTTTAAGATGTCGAGGAATGTTCCCTCTATCCCTCCACTCTGAAGAGCTTTGATCAGGAATGGATGCTGTATTTTGTCAAATGCTTTCTCTGCATCTATTGAGAGAATCATGTGGTTCTTGGTTTTTCTCTTGCTGATATGATGAATCACATTGATTGTTTTATGGGTGTTGAACCAGATTTCAGGTTGTACTACAAAGTTGTGGTCATCAAGACAGTGTGGTACTGGCACAAAAACAGACACATAGATCAATGGAACAGAATAGAGAACCCAGAAGTGGACCCTCAACTTTATGGTCAACTAATATTCGACAAAGCAGGAAACACTATCCATTGAAAGAAAGACAGTCTCTTCAATAAACGGTGCTGGGAAAATTGGACATCCACATGCAGAAGAATGAAACTAGACCACTCTCTTTCACCACAGATAAAGATAAACTCAAAATGGATGAAAGATCTAAATGTGAGACAAGATTCCATCATAATCCTAGAGAAGAACACAGGCAACACCCTTTTTGAACTCGGCCACAGTAACTTCTTGCAAGATACATCCACGAAGACAAAAGAAACAAAAGCAAAAATGAACTATTGGGACTTCATCAAGATAAGAAGCTTTTGCACAGCAAAGGATACAGTCAACAAAACTAAAAGGCAACCTACAGAATGGGAGAAGATATTTGCAAATGACATATCAGATAAAGGGCTAGTTTCCAAGATCTATAAAGCACTTAGTAAACAACACCAAAGAAACAAACAATCCAATCATGAAATGGGCAAAAGACATGAACAGAAATCTCACAGAGGAAGACACAGACATGGCCAACAAGCACATGAGAAAATGCTCCGCATCACTTGCCATCAGGGAAATACAAGTCAAAACCACAATGAGATCCCACCTCACCCCAGTGAGAATGGGGAAAATTAACAAGGCAGGAAACCACAAATGTTGGAGAGGATGTGGAGAGAGGGGAATCCTCCTGCACTGTTGGTGGGAATGTGAACTGGTGCAGCCACTCTGGAAAACTGTGTGGAGGTTCCTCAAAGAGTGAAAAATAGACCTGCCCTACGACCCAGCAATTGCCCTGCTGGGGATTTACCCCAAAGATACAGATGCAGTGAAACGCCGGGACACCTGCACCCCGATGTTTATAGCAGCAATGGCCACAATAGCCAAACTGTGGAAGGAGCCTCGGTGTCCATCGAAAGATGATGGATAAAGAAGATGGGATTTATGTATACAATGGAATATTCCTCAGCCGTTAGAAACGACAAATACCCACCATTTGCTTCAACGTGAATGGAACTGGAGGGTATTATGCTGAGTGAAGTAAGTCAATCGGAGAAGGACAAACATAATTTGGTCTCATTCATTTGGGGAATATAAATAATAGTGAAAGGGAATATAAGGGAAGGGAGAAGAAATGTGTGGGAAATATCAGGGAGGGAGACAGAACATGAAGACTCCTAACTGTGGGAAACGAACTAGGGGTGGTGGAAGGGGAGGAGGGCGGGGGGTAGGGGTAAATGGGTGACGGGCACTTAGGGGGGCACTTGACGGGATGAGCACTGGGTGTTATTCTGTATGTTGGTAAATTGAACACCAATAAAAAATAAATTTATTATAAAAAAAATAAAACTCAATGGGGCAAATACCTTAAATCCTAAGACTTGAGAACAATCCTGTTTGGTTCACTGCCCCATGTTCCAGACCTACTAGGGCAATGGTCTTTCCTTCCAGATGCACTTGGGAGTAGGACCCCAAGTCTCCAAATGGCCCTGCGTTCACAGCTTTGGGAAGCCCCATCTCCAGCGTTTTGCTGGGCGTAGTTTACATAGGCACAGTTGATACTGTGGGTCTCATGAGTCTGGAATCTTGCTCTTTTAGCACTCCCAGCCTGGGATGGTGGCGCGTGGCTCCAGTGGCCATCGCCTTCAATGGGGCCTTGCTGCCCTAGCAGTTTTCTGCCTGTCCCTGTGGTCTGTGGAGACATCCTTAGAAATCTAGGTCAGAGCAGCTATGCCCCCATGGTTTGTGCGCACTCTGCTCTGACAGAGAAGGCATCATGCCCATGCTGCCAGATGACTGGGCCATCTTAAAGGGGATCACTTCTGCTAATACAACACCCAGTACGGCAGGAGCACCAACGGAAGGGTTGGGGGAATAGGTTGCTAACCTAAATAACTTTAGAAATGAGTTGAGTTTCTAAGAATAAAGTCAAAAGGCACTGCATATACACACTGTAGTTCATGAAGTTTTTCTCACAGAGGCAAGAGTTAACAATTCTGACAGCGCTATAAACGTATATAGGAATGGAACAATTAAAAAAATGGGTGATGGGTGGTGGGATCCAGGATCCTTACTGTTGGGTAGGAGTTTATAGATAGCAAAGAGGGAAGGCTAAAAAGGTCCATGTGATAATGGTTTAGAGTCGCTGACATCAGTGTGAACTCATGTTTAGCAGGATAGAATACAGACGATTAGACAGAGATAGTTATAAAGATGTGTATGTATCATCTGTTAGGATGCAAACATGCATCAGTTCACCATGAACATCTAGGTTAGAAATATCTATGCAGTAAATAATACAGTGTCAACATTTATAAATTTTAGCCTCTAGAGGACACATGGAGATAGAGACAGAAACATATTATTGCTAAGAGCCTTTAATTTGCTCTTAGTGCATGAAGAATCAAAAGGACAAAACCGTATACTTAAAAGCTAAATAACCTTAGCAATGCTATTGTATGAATTATGTTCAAATTAATTCCCAGGACACAATGAACATATCTTATTCTTAAATGCCAGCAAAGATTCTCAAGAAAATATCAACCAGTTCCAAATAGTACTACAAAATAGTAAAGAAAAGAAATTGATCATCAATTAGAATGTAATAAACTGGAAATTACTTGGGGCACCTGGGTGGCTCTTAACTGGCATCCACTTAGGCGTCTGTCTTCAGCTCAGGTCCTAGGATTGAGCCCCTCATCAGGCTCCCTACTCAGCAGAGTCTGCTTTTCCCTCTGACCCTCCTCCCTGCTTGTGCTCTGTGTGTGTGTGTGTGTGTGTGTGTCTTAAATAAATAAATAAATAAATAAATAAATAAATAAATAAATAAGATCTTTATAAAAAAAACTCTCCCCTTCCAAACTGGAAATTAATAAAAATAGTATAGAATAAATAAATGCAGAGATCCTAAAAAAATTAAAGTACCCTCTTAACTAAATCTGGAGTTTAGAAAGCAAATTTGAAATGGTGTCTAAAATATCTCTGTGGTTTGGACATTGGTACCATTCAAGTCATGGCCAAGGTATGGAGCTGGGAGTGCTCTAGTTGTTCTTAGACCTAGCATCATCCAGGGCAGTCCTAAAGCAGGTCCCACTGAGTATTGAACCAGTCTTAAGATTGAGGCTGTAACTAGAATTATTTACCTGGTTCTTTTTAAATAACCATGTCATAATCCTTATTATAGTTACCACATAAATCGAAACCTCTGGAGTACATGCTCATCATTTATTCATCCTCCTATGGCTCTGCATAATTTCTAATTGAATAAATTCCTGCCCTTCATAGTACTTTACATTCTTGCCTTCTGGATCTCATTATCTTAGTTTTATTTGAAAACAAGATTTTCCCAAGCATTGTACCATTTTTGGTAGAGATTGTTTTCTTCCCATGTTCCTCATATCAGTGAGTATAAAGGTAGCATAGGATAGTTCTTTGTGTTCCTCACTGACAAGTCTAGGCCATCATCTTCAGTGAATTTGTCCTCCATGCCAACTCATCCACATATTCCCATGCATAAATTTCAAAAAGCTGTTACTGTAAGAAAATATAAAACCATGATGATGGGTGGGTGTCAAAAAATGTCAAACATTTTTTGATGTTTGATGTTTACAAACGTCAGATGTAGACTCAGTACTTTCAGGCAATTCTGTTCCATTCCATGATTAATTCCCTCTGCAACTGCCCAAACTCATCCATAACTTTTCCTCTGTTCTCAGAAATCTACTTTTATGCTCAAATATTTTGATGCTACAGTTAACCGCCCTCTCTGTTTATTCTACTTAGTGGACTCCATTATTGTAGCACGCCCTTAATATAATTTTTCTTACAAATAAGAACCCCCCCAAAAAAAGAAACCCTCTCTTGTCCCCATGTATTCTAGTCTTTCTTCTTTTTGTTATTTTTCGTTTTCTTCAGAGTAAAACTCCTAACAGACCACCTGTATTCGCAATCTCCATTTTATATTATTTTAGTCTTTAAGTAATTTTTGTATTGATATTTTGGTAATATGATTCTTAGAATAAACCAAATCCTGTAGTTTTATTATCCACAGGGCAATGATTTACATCCGCAGCCCAGATATCGTTACTGTGTTCCATAGTCATGTGTCTAAATGCTTCATACTTCGTTCTTTATTTGCCTGATAGGAATCTGAATTTAGTTACTATTGAAATCTGATCCCCCTTAAACTCCATACCTGTTTTTTCAGTCCTCACTACTTTAGGAAATGGCATCAGTTGCATAAACTAAAAACATGGTGTCTGGATCCATTTTTTTATTTCTCTCTACCATTAATCTCCTCATATAATGCATTAACAAGACCTTTCTGCTGCTTTGTCCAGGGTTTTCCTAGTTTTAATATTGAACTTCCTACATCCCAGCAAACTCCTCAATCCTGTGCAAATCAGGATGGTTGGTAACCATGGTTCCATCTCCAAATTATATCCTTTATCTGTCCAGTTCTCTCCATACCCCCTGCTACCATACTTAACCCAGGTCAGCAGTTTTGTTCACCTGGATTAGGAATTTTGGCTCTTATTTCTCATCTTCTTCTCTTGACATTTGCAACTCCTTATTCATAGATGTTCCAAGGGACAAGATTAGGTGTTCTATTTTAAAGCATAAATGAGATAACACCCATTCCTCTGAAATCTTTGGTGCTGGTGGTGGGTTTTTTTTTTTCCCCATTATATGTTATTTTAATTCACTTTCCTATTCTTGAATGACAAGGTCCTACTTAAACTGGGCCTGCCTCATTCACTTACTTTAACTTGTATCTGTCACACATTAATGACTACATCATCAGCCATACAGCTCTGACTTTCTTTCTGTTCTATAGGCATATAATTTGTTTACACCTAGGGTCTTCACACCTGTTAATTCCCACAGACAGTGATGCTCTGCCCACTGAGGATGAGTCCTACTTCTCCTTATTTTAAAAGCCCCCTCTATTGCTAGAATAGTACCTAATAGTAGGTTCTTAATAAATGAACAAATAATCACAAGAATTGTGCTGAATAAACATGCCTATCAGAAAGAATAGTTTGGTGATTTATAAAATGTAGATGAAATGTAGTATTATGCAGCAAGCTGCATACTGCAGGCTAATATAATAAATTTGAAATACTCTGTGGGGCAACAATTTTCTTGCCTTATTCAGGTATTCGTGTTCATCACAGTCTCTCATTTTCCACTTGCAAGGCATTTTTAAGAGCAAATTGTCACCATTTAAAGAAAGGTTGTCCTTACTGTAGTACTTCAAACTATAGGATGCCAATTATGGTTTGTATGTGATCCAGGCATGCTCTAAAATTGAATACAAAACTATGTGTACATGGATATATGTATATTCATTTTGTCTGTAGAAAAATCTCCACTGCTTTCTTAGATTTCAGTGAAATCTTTGGTATGGAAATGTTTGTGCTGTTAGAGAAAAGTATTATTTATTGTCTCTAAAATGTTTTTTAAAAGTTTGCTTTCCATAAAAGACTGTCACCTCATAAGTCTATAAATCGGTAACATCCTTAAAACTAAATTATATTTTTTGCCACCCTCATAGGTTTTTGAAAGTTAAATTATCAATGTTTGTTTTACAAAAATGTATTCCTGAAATCACAAGCCCATTCACAGAAATTCACCAACATTTTAGTTGTTTTTATTTCTAGTTATTTGATCATGTGCCTTAATTCTGGTCAGAAGATAAATTGTAAAAATCTTATGGAAAATGCAAATAGTACATTAAGATTGCTTCATTTCTAAATGTAAGTGACTTACCTTAAAGTTGTTTGACATATAGCCCTACTTCTTAAGACAGATTTTCCAAAAAATATTTTTTAAGACAGACTTTCCAAAATCGTAACTGATATATCCTTTTGTTTTCCATCTCCAGTACTATTGGCAGAAATATTTGCCTCATTTCTTGGAGATTTTTTTTTTCAAGTTTGGTAGGAAGATCCATTATCTACTACTTCATGGTGATAAAATTGTCGGTTGATTATTATCATTTTTTTTAATTTAAAGATTTTGTTTATTCATGAGGGAGACAGAGAGGCAGAGACACAGGCAGAGGGAGAGGCAGGCTCTCTGAGCAAGAGCCTGATGCAGGTCTCGATCCCAGAACTCCAGGATCACGACCTGAGCTGAAGGCAGACGCTCAACCAGTGAGCCGCTCAGGCATCCCGGTTATTATCATCTTTGTAGAGCTATGATTTTATTTAAATTTATTTATTTCACAGAGCAGAATTTCGGCCTTAGCTTTTCTAACTTGTTTAAAATGATACTTAAAATGGATAATCCTTGCTAAATAGAATTTTCTTCTAATTTAATTGTTTAATAGTGTCTCACTGGAAAGGAAATGGACCCAATAAATAAGGTAAGTTGGGAATGTGTGGGAGAATGTCATTAGGTCACATTTTCCAAAATCATAATTACCTCTAAATGAATATTCTTGATTATCTGCAAGTACGTTAACAGTGATTTATTCTCAGCAAGGACCTGGAATACTCATCATCCTTAGGACGGACCACTGATTATCTAGTCAGTGATTAGAATTTTCATGTATTCTCTTCAGAGGAATTTGAGAGCTAACTCAGGAGTCTGGCCCATTCCCCAAATCAATTCCAAGTCTCCAATAACCCATGGTGGGTGAGCTGAGTCTCATTATCAAACTCGAAAGTACAATTTAGAAAGTCTTTGTTCCCTGGGCAGCCTTAAGTATTGTTAATTTGCCAAGCCATGTTTCTGTTACCAGATTATCAAGATAACTAAAATTCCTGCACTTGGCCAATCAGGTGACAAAGCAGAATGTTTTATGTTATTTTATAAATATTTATCCGGGTTTTGTTTTATAAGTAAACAGGTTTGTAGATATACTATTAATAATGAGAAGCAACAAACTAAGTTCGTATTAGGCTAAAGGAATTTCCATTTGATCTATGCTGATCTCATTCAGGTTTGAGAGTTTTAAAAATCATAAGTAACATTTATATGGAGCTTCTGTAAAATTTGTATCATAATGACACCTTGTAAGGTCTAGAGTATTACTCAAATCCAATATATAACTAAGAAAATCCACTGTACAGCAGCATTATTTTCGTGTGAAAAATATCTGCTTTTACAATAGCAAATGATAAACTTATCAAGACAGAAGAAGCATTGAAAAAGTGCAAGTGCAGCCAGAGAACAATCTTGACTGATCCCTTGAATCTCATTAAATGCCAGTCCATTGACATCAGCACAGTGGGTTCAAGTAAAGCCATTTTCATGAAGAGATTTACTTTGTTATGAAATACATCTGATCCAGAATAGCACTTGTTAAACTGTAATAGGAGCCTCTTTCCCCTTTCCTTTGCCAAGCCGTTGTGGACCATACGTTTGTAAAATACAAAACAAAACAAAAACCTAGACAAATGATGGTATGCTTTGATGTCATGACCATGTCAACTTGCTCTTAATGTTTCTAAACATGGAATAGGATGATGATTTGAAAAACTCTATAAAGGGCTGGATAGTAAATATTTTAAACTTTTGGACCATATGGTCTCTGTCACAACTAACTGCCATTGTTGTTCCAAAGTAGCCACAGACAATATGTAAAAGAATAAGTATGGCTGCGTTCCAGTAGAATTTTATTTACTCAAACCAGCAGCTTACCTATGGGCTTTAGTGTGTTTTAAATGCTTACCTTCATTTTTGTACTTAACTCATCGTGGATTAGGACCAATTTGCAGATAGGCAGTGATCTGTGAACCTCACATAGAATGATGTATATCTAGAAGAACCTTAAGAGCACAACTACCCATTAGGAGGGATTTTAATTTTAGTATCCCAAAATAAAGTTCACAGGTTTCTAAAATTCCCCTGTAATGGACCAGATAACCATAATACTGTCTTAAATTCTTGAAATTTCAAAAATGGATACATGCCTGAATCTTCCGTAGTGAAAGAACCCTCTCCATATTTATTCTCAATGGGAAATCTGTTCTAGCAAAGTTCTGGCCAGTTCTCTCTCTCATTCCCTCTAGTAATCTGGATTTGAGGAATGCCCTGGCCTTTATCCTGATCAGGGTATATGTGCCTACTTGTGTGGTTTTGTGTGGCACTAGGTAAAGTAGCCTAGAACCAGCCACCAAATCATACCTGAATGCTTTTATCTAGGTTATATAATAATTTGGTTCTGAGTCACATTATGTATATTGTTTTTTTTTTTTTTTTTGGTCTTTGCTTCTAATATCGAAATGGAAAAAAATAGCTTTTCAACTACATAAATGTCCTGGACACCATATAACTTTTTTGCTTTCTACTACTTTATCTTTAGCAAAGTTCCTTTAAAAAGATGTTGGAAGTGTTAACAATATATGATGTCCAGTTTTAGACAGTCACATTTTCCCGTTGTGACCCTGTAATTGTAAAAACAAAAACTGTCTAACCAGTTTCTTTTAATGATGGGTAACTATTGACATATTTATGTGGGGAATAAGTCACTAGTAGAATATTCACAGCATACACAATGTGCCAACCATGACAGATCTTGGGAAATCATTAATCCCATTTACAATATGGTTTCATTTATTATGTAAAGCAGTTTTAAGGCATGTGAAAGGAAAGGACAGTGAACTTATAATAGCTTGAGGAAACAATGGAGAATGATGCTATGAATTTTGAGGCCCGAGATCACCTAATAACGGGTATTTTTTCATTTCTATCTCTAAGGAGAAATTCTAAAATAAGATCAGCAGTCTGCCAGTGAACCAAGTCTTCCATTCATCACCTCACAGTTTGTTAACACTCACATCTAAGAAAGTAGATATAAATAGATGAATTCATTTCAGCCCACATGGGTAAATACGTATAGTGATTTTGAACCAATAAATGCTCTATTCAGTAAGCTGCATAAATTATAAACTTTCTTTTCAATATTGAAAGTTCCTTTTAGGTAACACTAATCCAGCCCTTGGATATACTTGCCTTAATTTCTCCACTGGGGAAGAAACTGTGAGGGTAAGGACTGTCAGACCTGTAAGTCTACTGCATGTTTTATAATTCAGGCCATCACTTGAGGTCTCAGTATGAGGAGTATACTGGTGAAGAGAAGAAAACAGAATAGTGTCTCATCCCTGGAAGAGCAGTATTAGTGACACCCAAGCATCAGGTCAGTGTCAGGGTGAGGAAGAGCAACGTGAAGGTTAGATGAAAGCATGTCACAGAGAATTGAATTAATTTAAGATAATGCTGTGAAAAATATATCAATATTTTAATTGTTAATCATCAGGAAAATTAATGTGCTTTTCTCACTGTACTTTTATTAAATAATTACATGTTTCAGTTTGCTGAGAATTTCTGTAAAATATTGCCTTTTCCAGACACCCCTACATATGCATACATACCCTCCAGCAAGAACAGCATGCGTCCCAGTGTGTGATACATGTGCACCAGAAACACAGCAGTTTTAATAATGACCTTAAAATCCGCTTGGAAACTACAAAACTATTTCTTACAGGATTCTTACAATAGTATGGATGAAAGTAGTCTAATTTTTAAAGACTATCTGTGAGGAGACAGAATCGAATTTCTTCATCCTTAGAGGTTAGTCTTCCCTACTCCTGAGGAATTATGAAAAATATACTTCAAATGATGTAGAAAATGATTTGGTACGATTTGCTGCTAATTAAGTTTTAAAAAGATTTAATTGCATACATGCAACTTAATTGCTGCATTTATTATTGAATAAATGTACCAGTCGTGCTATTAAAGAGTCTTTTTTTTTTTTTTTAAGATTTTATTTATAAGTAATCTCTGTACCCAATGTTAGGCTGGAACTAATGACCCCAAGAGAGAGAATCACGTACTTTACTGACTGAGCCAGCCAGACACCACAATTTCATAGATACATATTTTTAAAAGATTTATTTATTTGAAAGAAAGAGACAGAGGGAGCAAGCAGGGGAAGGGGCAGAGGGAGAAGGATACAAGCAGATTCCCCCCTCTGAGCGGGGAGCCTGACACAGGGCTGGATCCCAGCGCTCTGAGATCATGACCTGAGCAGAAATTAAGAGTCAGATGCCAACTGACTCAGATGACCAACTGAGTCACCCAAACACCCCTACATAGATTTTTAAATGTGTAGACTATACATTCATCCTTTAAGACCTAATTCTGCTAGTAATAGCTATAATTAGTGTTTGGGTGGCTTTAATATTTTATTAACATGGCCACTTTATGTTATGGTCTATTTTATTCTCATTTTGTCCAGAAAATTTTCATCCTTAGTTGTCACAAAGAATAAAATAATACGATCTACTGATAGTATCTCTGGAGGTAATTTTTATTTTTTATTTCATTTTAATTTTTATTTTTTTAAGCTTTATTTATACATGATAGATACAGACAGAGAGTCAGAAACACAAACAGAGAGTGAAGCAGGCTCCATGCAGGGAGCCCGATGTGGGACTCGATCCCGGGACTGCAGGATCACTCCCTGGGCCAAAGGTAGGCACTTAACCGCTGAGCCACCCAGGCATCCCTGGAGGTAATTTTTGAAGGTCATAAAAATTAATGGTATAAATACACTCCCTTATATTGTTTTCTCCCTATGGCAAGATAAGTATAGTAATGATGTTGAACAAATAAAATTACTAACATACCTCCTCCCACTATACTAAAATCACATTACATTGAGAGGCACGGTTTGTGAAACTAATAAAATAATATTTCCAGATGATCTAAGCATATCATCATTTATAATGATAAGCATAAACATCTCTAAAAGCATAAGATATTGTCATAAAATATCCATTTCATCTCATGTAATTAAAATTGTTTCATTCTGATAATATTCATTCAGCCTTTTTCCCCCTAGTGTTTTATTGTAAATTAAAATAAATATTTTCTCCTAATTAATTGATCATATTCTTTTACTCTTGATTATAGTAAGTTATATACGAAGTACTACAAGGAATAGGAGGATAATTATAAATATATATATATATATATATATATGCTCAAAAAGGCTTGTTTTATATGAAATCATTCTCACCTTAGGATTGAAAAAAATTTTTGATTTTTTTTTCTTTCTCCTTTCAGTCTTTCTAAATTAAGTTTATTCTAGGAGTCACATGAGCTGAAGAGTGTGATTTACTATTTTTCCTTAGAGATATGAGGTAAAGGGCATGGAAACTTAATAGTGATTCTGATTTTCTCAGTGAAAATTATTATTTGCCTAGGATATAAAATAATAAGGCCTAATTCAGGGAAGGTTTGTTTTGGCATTAATAGCTGCAAAATCATCTGTGGCTAAAGATAATTTTGAGGTCATAATCAGTTTTAGTGATATTCAAGGAAAGCCGGCTGAGATTAGGCAAGATTTGTGGGGGTTGTTTTGTGGTTAATGCATTGAATTAATCATATTTTTATTTTCTGTCATTTATGATGCTTTGATTTCTTGGGGTTCTTGCTGGCCATCCTGGGAGAGGCTTTGGCTCCCATGGTTAGCTAATTCCTACAGATAGTAAGCAATTTGCCTGCTACCACTACTTATATATGCAAACCAACCAATTCACAGCTTATATACCCAACCACTTTCTTTAGGTAACTGGTAAACCAAGCCAGTATTTCCCATGCTGTAAGTCACTCCAGGGCCAAATACTGGACAGTTTGAGACCACTACTTGGCTGTATCCTGCCGAAAGCATTCAAGGTATATCTAGTTCTAAACTTGTTCAAACTTGCCTACACCACCTAACCTATTTTATCCTGCAGAAACCACAACAAAGGCTCTGGGCTGTACGGTCTCCTTTACTCCTGCCTCTTGACAGTCTCTGGTACTTCCCCTATATGACACTGACTTGTGTGGCATATAGGATTGTAAATAATAAAGCCTTCTTTCAAAGGCAGTTGTCTCTATGTTTGTCACCTACCATACCTACCATTAAAACAAATCTAGTATATTTTAATACATGTGTTAATTCATTGTTTTCTAGATATGTTATGTGTTTTATGTAAGATGGTCAGACTGGAGATGTTCCTGTTCGGACTCTTTTGACTGCTGTCCTTTACAGTTGCCCTAGGAATGGGGTGTCTAAGCTATGTATTTACAATGCCAACAGCAAGCAATGAATTAAAAAATGAGAGCTTCTTTAACCCTAGCACAAGAGAAGATATCTTAGAAAATTCCACATATGGTGTATCGGTTCTCTATATTTGGGGATCATATATTTATTTCATATTACTTTTTGATACTTAAAATTTGAAGGGATATCTGGCAAACATTAAACCCATAAAGTTCAGGGCTATTTATTTTTGCCAAGAATATAGATCTGCCAGTTAGAGACTGTACTAACTATTAAAATTTAACAAACACAGTTGATTGCTGGGAAATAATTCCTGCCAATTCATATAACATCTCTGAAATCTGCCTTTTTATATGTTTCTAATCTATAGTAAATCAGTTACAGTTGATTTTATCATGTAATCAGCAGTTTTCAAGATGTCAAGGAAGTAAAAGTCATATAAAGTGTATGCTACTAAGTGGAAGAAGCTAATCTGAAAGGGCTACAATATTATAAGATTTCTACTGTATGACATTCTGGAGAGGGCAAAGTTATGGAGATTTTAAAAAGATAAGTGGTTGCCAGCGTTTGGGTGAGAGAGGGGGATGAATAGATGTCACCCAGAGGATTTTTAGAGCAGTGATATATTCTGCACAGTACTCAGTGATGGATCTGGGTCATTATACATTTATTCAATAGAATGTGTAACACTAAGAGTGAACTTTAACGTAAACTATATAGCTTTTGGGTGATTATAATATTGATGTAGGTTTATAAGTTGTAAGTAACAAATATACCACTCCGGTAGGAAATATTGATAATGCGGAAGCTGTGCATGTGTGGGGGCAGGTGGTATATTGAAATTTCTCTACCTTCCTCTCGATTTTGCCATAAACTTAAAACTCTTTTAAAAAGGTATTTTTTTACAAAAGTATGAGTAATCTCCCTGTTCTTAAGCCCATTACCGTATAGCTGTTTAGGTTTAAGACACTGAAGCAGTTAAGATGTTTGTGTGTGTTTCTTTGTAGTGAGACATTTCATACAAGAAAGAATTGGGTAGTTGTAGTTCTGGTTTCCTGTGACCCCTAAACTGCTCTCAAGATCTCAACAACAAATTCATGGGCTTCACTTCCAGACTCATGCCGCTCTTAGTGTGGATTGAAGACTAGCTATAGCCCTAACACTTGGGAGCTAGTTGGAAATGCAGAACCTCAGATGACTGAATCCGAATCTGCATTTTAATAAGATCCTCTGGTGATTTGTATGCGCATGAAAGTTTGAGAACTGCTGCACTAGATAACAGCCTTTAACATGATTCAATTACGTTTTGTAGAGTCTTTGTTTTTCCGTTGGATGATAAAACATAAATGAAATGTCAAGAGATGGTTCTTTAGGCCAGGGTCTAGCAAAATAATGATTTATATCCAACAATGATATTTGTACTAATAGTTCATTAAAGTAATTTTTTTTTCTTTCATACAGTGGATTGCTTTTGTACGTAACTATTATCTTAGTGCATAGAGACAGTTGGAATTGGGACTGGCTGCAACCCCTAGGAATGAGGCAGAGAAATGGCAACTTAGAGTATACATCTTGTTATGCATAGTCTTGCCTGTGTCTTAATGTAGAAAATCATGCACATTAATTAAATTCAACCTATTTTTCATTGAGTTTTGAATAAAACTATATTTTGGTATTTGATTGTGCTTCATCATAGTAGATGTGAGTGTTTTCAGCCTGAGACCCTATTATGGGATCATTACAAATGAAGATCAGCTTTTTAAAAATGTAAGAATCATGATATTGGGACAAGATAAACATAGAGATGGTATTTTTTCAGAATGTCTCAAGGACTCCAGAATGAAAAAGATAGGCATAAACTGTAGTTAAAAGAGAACTCTTGAGCAATGCAAAATTTTAATTTCCATAGTGGAAGAAAAGGTACTAAATGCTGGAGAACACGTTCTACTATTTTTACACCTTGAGTTTTTTAGGTTCTAGAAATGGCATTTTAATTTATACCGTCCCATCTACTTTGGTACTAATTTTAAGGTGGTTTGATGAAGGAGGGGATCGTCAGAGAAATTTTGAGAGATAGCTACTCTTTCTTGACTTGTTTCAAGACAGGCAGGTTTCCACTTCTAGAAAAGTTTTATTTGCTGTGTCTTATCAAAAAAGTCACAAGCCATAATGATATTATTTTAAACAGATTTAATAAGAAAATATATTTTATAGTTACCCATATCATTGTTTCTTATGTTTTCATTCCTTTGTGTAGATCTTTATTTCCATTTGGTATCATTTTCTTCTGGCTGGAGGATTACTCTTAACATTTCTTGTAGTGCAGGCCTGCTGTTGATGAATCCTTTCAGCTTTTACATGTCTGAAAAAGCCTTTAACCTTCATTTTTGAAAGATTTTCTCTGGGCAGCAAATTCTAAGTTGACAGTTTGACAGTTTTATTTACTTTTTCTGTTCACCACTTTATAAGATATTGCTCCACTAGGATTTTCTCTCATCTTCAGCTTTTTTCTTTTATACATATTTTTCCCCACCTGGGTGCTTTTAAGCAATTTGGCTAAACCGTGTCTTAGTGTAATTTGTTTCAAATTGCTATTTTTGGGGAAAGCTGAACATCTTGGATCTGTGGGTTTATAGTTTCATAAACTTTGAACAAATTTTGGTCATTATTTATTGATACAATTGGCCTTTGCTTGCTTCCGTCTAGGATTTGAATTAACATACACTTGGCTAAACACAGATGCATTGCTTATTATTTTGTGTGTTTTTTTCTCTTTGTATTTAATTTTCGATAGTTTCAATAGCTTTTTTTAAAGCTCGTTAACTTTTTTTCTGCAGACTCTAGTCTACTTATTCTATCTTTTGTACTTTTTATCTCATATATGGTAGTTTTTCATATTTAGAAATTCTATTTGGATGTTTAATCGTCTCCCGTGTCTATCTTTAGTATGCTTAACTTCTTGAAGACTAATAACATTGTGGTTTTTTGTCTCCTAATTATCTCTGTCATTTATGGATGAAATTTTGGTCACCTAATTTTTTTTCATTATGGGTGGTATTTTTTTGCTTCTTTGCAGACTTGATAATTTTTTATTGGATTCCAAATGCTGTGAAATCTACCTTTTTCGGTGCTAGATATTTTTGTAATTCTAAAAATATTCCTGAGCTTTATTCTGGGAGGTGGTTAAGTTATTTGGAAAAAGTTTGGTCCTTTGTTTCATTTTTATGTTCTGTTAAGTAGAGCCTGGGCAGCACTTTGTCTAAGATTAATCTGCACTGCTGAGGCAATATCCATCTAGTAGTCTAACTGATATCCCTCAATTTATGAGGCTTTCCTTTACCATAGGTTGGAAAAGCCTCAACCTATGTGAACCTTCAACCTATGTGAACCTCAGCACTCTTTTCCTTAATTTTGTGATGTGGCTCTTTTCTCAGACTTTAGGGGAGTTTTCTCACACATACATGATGATATATCCTCATCTGAGTCCCTCAGGAGGGACTTTCTGCATATCTCTGAGGTTGTCTTCATATGCAGCTCTCTCTTCTCCAATGCCATACCTGCAACTCTAGCTTACTTGACTTCCTTGGACCTCCAGATCAGTCTCCTTAACACAGGGAGATCATCTGATTCTGCCTTGGTTTTTATTTATTTATTTATTTTTTAATTTTTATTTATTTATGATAGTCACAGAGAGAGAAAGAGAGAGAGGCAGAGACACAGGCAGAGGGAGAAGCAGGCTCCATGCACCGGGAGCCTGACGTGGGATTTGATCCCGGGTCTCCAGGATCACGCCCTGGGCCAAAGGCAGGCGCTAAACCGCTGCGCCACCCAGGGATCCCCCCTGCCTTGGTTTTTATTTCTTGTATTGCAGGTTGCACCTTTCTTCAGACAGAAAACTGTGGCCATCAGAGGGATTACCTTGTTGTTTTCTCATTCTCAAGGATTACTTCCTTCTCTTGCCTGATGTCCGATATCTTTCGAGCTTGGGTAGGAGAGTAAATCTGACCCCTGTTAATCTATTTTGGACCAAAGGAGAACTTCTTGGGCTATTATTTTAAATCAGTGTTCTTTAGTCCTTATTAGGTAATAGGAACAGAAAACCTACATTTTATGATTTCTAGCTATGAGGAATTCTGAGTTGATATTTCATTAAAGTACTGTTTTTATGAAAAGTAGATAGTTTTTTGGCTTTACTGATGGATCCCTCTATAAATCATAGGGTTTTTTTTTTTTTTTGGTGGGGGTTGGGGATTTTGAAATAAACTTTATTCTGACATCAAAAATACTGTGAACATATCCCTTCCAGAGTAGTTTTTTTTTTAATTATTGGATTTAATAATTCATCTGTTAATTCAGCATTTTAGAATTGACTTGGATTCTACTGTCATCTTCTGTATCTTAAACATTCCTGAGATCTGTTGATTGTCTTTTTGAAAGGTCTTTCTATGTTTTCCTCCTTTAATTCCATTCCCAGTCTAGACTTCCATCTTCTTTCTCCTAACCAGTTTATTTGCAGCAATATTTTTTTTTTTCCAGAATCAGTTCCATCTTGGACCTTTCACCACATTAAATTTCCTAAAATACTTTAATCTGAACCATCCAAACTCTATCAGACCTTTTTTTAAATTTTATTTATTTATTCATGAAAGACACAGAGAGAAGCAGAAACATAGGCAGGGGAGAAGCAGGCTCCTCACAGGGAGCCTGAAATGGGACTCGATCCCTGGACCCTGGGATCACACCCTGAGTCGCAGGCTGACGCTCAACCACTGAACCACCCAGGCATCCCCTCGTCCTTTTTTAAAAAGGATTTCATTTATTTTTTCACGAGAGACACAGAGAGCCAGAGGGAGAAGCATGCTCCCTGCAAGGAGCCCGATGCGTGACTTGATCCCAGACCCCGGGATCACGCCCTGAGCCAAAGGCAGATGCTCAGCTGCTGAGCCATCCAGGCGTCCTTCTGCCAGACTTTAGGGACCCTAACACACAGTAACAGAAAAAGAGCATATATTTCCCACTTTATTATACCTAATATCATTCTTTCTCCATCATCTACTTTAGTTGTATCAGCTTCTTTTTGTTTTTCAAAACCATTGAACCTACTGGCACCTTGTTGCAGTTAGCTACTTTTATTTGTCTTTCATCAGTGTTCCCTGTGACAGGCACCGTACTGGGTCCTTATTTGTGCCCTTCTCCCTGCCTGACATGTCTCCCTTACTCTTCCTTATTTCTGTCAGCCCAAATTCTGTCTGCCCTCCAATGCCTAGATTAACTGTTATTTTTTCTTTGAAGCCATTTTTTTTAAATTTCCCAAGCTAAAAGTAATCTTTTTTAAAATTTATTTTTTAATTAACATGTAATGTATTATTAATTTCAGAGGTAGAGGTCAGCAATTCATCAGTCTTATATAATACCCAGTGCTCATTACATCATGTGCCCTCCTCAAAGTCCCATCATCCAGTTACTCCATACCCTCATTCCTCTCCCCTCCAACAACCCTCAGTTTGTTTCCTGTGATTAAGAGTCTCTTATGGTTTGTCTTTCTCTTCGATTTTGTCTTGTTTTATTTTTCCTCTCTTCCTCTATGATCCTCTGTTTTGATTCTTAAATTCCACATATGAGTGAGATCCTATGATAATTGTCTTTCTCTGACTTATTTTGCTTAGCGTAATACCCTCTAGTTCCATCCGTGTCATTGCAGATGGCAAGATTTCATTCTTTTTGATGCCTGAGTAGTATTCCATTGTGTGTGTGTGTGTGTGTGTGTGTGTGTGCGCGCCACATCTTCTTTATTCATTCATCAGTCGATGGACAATTGGGCTATTGTTACACGGCTGTATAAATCCAGGTGCATGTGCTCTTTCCAATCTGTATTTTTGTATGCTTTAGATAAACACCTACTAGTATAACTGCTGGGCCATAGGGTAACTCTATTTTTAACTTTCTGAGGAACCTCCATACTGTTTTCCAGGTGGCTGCACCAGTTTGCATTCCTACCAACAATGTAAAAGGGTTCCCCTTTCTCTGCATCCTTGCCAATCAATGTCTGATGTTTCCTAACTGGTTAATTTTAGCCATTCTGACCAGGGTGAGAAGGTATCTCATTATGGTTTTGATTTGTATTTCCCCGATGCCGAGTGATGTTGAGCATTTTTTCATGTGTCTGTTGGCCATTTATATATCTTCTTTGGAGAAATGTCTGTTCATATCTTCTGCCCATTTCTTGATTGGATTATTTTTTCTTTGGGTGTTGAGTTATAGTAGGGGACTTTAACTCCCCACTTGCTGCAGTGGGCAAAAGATCAGCAGGAAACAAGGGCTTTGAATTACACACTGGACCAGATGGATTTCATGGATACACTCAGAGCATTTCATCCTAAAGCAACAGAATACACATTCTTCTCAAGTGCACATGGACATCCTACAGAATTGATCACATACTGGGTTACAAATCAGGTGTCAACTGGTACAAAAAGATTGAGATCATTCGCTGCATATTTTCAGATCATGATGCTTGGAAACTTGCTCAATCACAAGAGGAAATTTAGAAAGAACTCAAATACATGGAAGCTTAAAGAGCATCCTACTAAAGAATGAATGAGTGAATCAGGAAATTAAAGAAGAATTTAAAAATTCAAATGAAAATGAAAACACAACTGTTAACAAACCTTTGGGATGCAGCAAGGGTGGTCCTAAGAGAGAAGTATATAGCAATAAAAGCCTTTCTCAAGAATAAGAACAGTCTCAAATACACAGGCTAACCTTACAGCTAAAGGAGCTGGAGAAAGAATAGCTAAACCCAGCAAGAGAAGAGAATTAATAAATATTAGAGCAGAAATCAATGAAATAAAAACCAAAATAACAGTAGAGCATAACGAAAGTAGCTGGTTCTTTGAAATATTAAGATCAATAAACTCCGGGCCAGACTTACCAAAAAGAGAAAATAAAAAGAAAGGCCCCGAATAAATAAAATCATGAATGAAAGAGGAGAGATCACAACCAACACTGGAGAAATACAAGAATATGTTATGAGCAACTATATGCCAACCAATTATGCAATCTGGGAGAAACGGATGCATTCCTGGAAATATATAAACTACTAATAATGAAACAGGAAGAACTACAAAACCTGAATAGACCCATAACCAGCGAGGAAATTGAAACAGTAATCAGAAATCTCCCTACAGACAGGAGTCCAGGGTCAGATGTCTTCCCAGGGGAACTCTACCAAACATTTAAAGAAGAATTAATACCTATTCTTCTGAAGATGTTTCAAAAAATAGAACTGGAAGAAAAACTTCCAAATTCTTTCTATTATGGGGTCAGCATTACTTTGATCCCAATACCAGACAAAGACCCCACCAAAAAGGAGAATTACAGACCAATATTCCTGATGAACATGGATGCAAAAATTCTCACCAAGATACTAGCCTGTAGGATCCAACAGTACATTAAAAGGATTATTCATCATGACCAAGTGGAATTTATTCCTGGGCTTCAGGGGTGGAGCAGTGTCTGCAAATCAATCCATGTGATACACTACAGTTGTAAAAGAGATTTTGTGTCTCTAGAATATTGCAATTCCTAAGACTTCAGATAAACACTTTGGTTGCTTTAGAATCTTTTCTTGACCAACAGTTTTATGAAACTAGCAAAATCAAACAACTGGATTCTTAACTAACTTTTTCCTGGTTGCTTACTGCCTAAATTCCAGTCAAGCTGCCTTAACCCTTTCTTACAGTGATAAGTTGTCTGACATGGGATATTACTCTAAACAACTTGATATTTTTGTAAGAAATTGCTACATAAAATAAAAATAGCAATGTTGAGCTTGTTAACCATTTTGAGACCACTTAGAGAATAACTTGAAGAATAGTTTTATTCATGCTAGATAGAGACAAAGGCATGTATGATCTTTAATCAGATAAATATTTTCCATCGTGGCAAATAATTAATACTGTCTGAAGTGTGCTTTCTTTGGGACTATTTTGTACAATTGTGCTGTTATAGAACTATTAAATATTTTTGATAAAGGATTTAGGTCATGGAACTGTTTGGAGTATATTATAGATACTTTTTTATATTACTACTGGATATACTCTAGAAAATATGAATTCATTAAATACATTTTATTCAGAGGGAATTTAAAAATTATTTTTATAGGTTTTCTTATTTGTGTATCAATATTTCAACAGTTATCTAAAGTACTGGATGAGATACTGGTAACCTTCACGTTAAAATGCTATCCAAAACACATTTTTTTTTCTAAATAACATTTTTCCTGAAAATTGAAACCATTTGTTTTGATAACCAGCTTAGTCTCATTGAATACATTAAATTATTTGCTAGATATAGCTAAATACAAAATAATTTGGAACTGTTCAAATATCAGACTGTCTCAAGGGTAACATTTTATTGGAGAGCACTGCGGTTGACCAAATTATGCCAGATTGTTAGATACTATGTCAGTCCATCTGAATGTGCCAGGTTGTAAAGATTAGACCTGTTTATCAACAAAGTGACAGGCCTCAGATGAAGCTTGTGGAAAGTTTCATTTAAAAACGGTCATTTGGGAAAGAAGTACATTTTATTAAGGAGGTAATCAGCTTACTAACATTAACTTATATTTCTGGCAAATAATTGCCAGAATACATTTTATAATAGCATTCTTTATTTTCCATATGATTGCATACTAGACCCCATCTGGTTGTGCATCTGGCCATAGGTACAATCTCATTTCCTCTTCTCATCACACTTCTATTCTGATCCAGCCACATTGGCTCCCTTACTGTTGTTAGTCAAGCATTCCAAGCCCATTTCTGTCACAATGTCCTTACATTTGCTATTCCCTCAACTTGGAGCACTCTTCCTTCAATAAATGGCTCCTTCCTTTGGTTTTATTTGGGTCTCTTCTCAAATGTCATCCTTTTCATTCTGCCTTCCTTCACTACCCTATTTAATTAGTACCTCTCCCCACTCCCACTACTCTTGAGACCTTACCTTACTTTATTTTTCTTCATAGCATTTGCAGCGTATTTCCTGTTTGTTTATTCATTTAACTATTTCCTCTCATTGGATGTGAGTGTCAGTAGTTCTGGGATTTGTTTTATCCACTGCTGAAACCTCCAATTCTACTATAGTCCCTGACTCTTACAAGAAAATTATTCTCTATTTGTTAAATGCATGAATGACTACGCTGTATTTGTTAAATGCATGCATGAATGAATGAATGTTAAATAACTGTTACCCAGTATGTATTAAGTTTTAAACTGAAAAGTAGGTATACAAAGGCTGGTTAATCTCTAGAGGTCTGAGAACCAAGCACATACATAACTCATTAAAATGTGTAAATGTGTTTAGAATATTTGAAATATTGACAAACAGGTTAATATCAATATCTAAGAATTGTTATAATAGTACCCATTTTGGGGGAGGAAATCACTAGTCTTTGTGGTATTTCTCTATCCTTAACCTGTTATCTGGCTCTGACTCTTCACCTACCCAGCAGGCAGTGTCTCTCTTCACACCTTGGTTCTAGGTTCCAGGTATTCTCTTTCTCTCAAAAACTACCACCACCACCACCACCACCAATAGAATTAAATAAACTAAACAATAAAATTGCAGTATTTAAAAGAAAAAAAACTTATAACATTTGAGCTTTTAATAGTTAGGTCTTAGAAACCAAAACCTCAATTCAAGATTAACATTTTATTTTGGAATTGTAGGTTATAAGGAGTTGGAGGAAAAGCCTAAACAAAGGCCAGTTCTGGTATTCATATTAGCTCTACCTAGCCTAAAAATACTTTTCTGAAACTAGTTTATATTTAGTTATAATTCATAAATATAGGCACACTCTCTTTCTAAAAGCCTACCTCTACCTATCTTTCTTCAGTTGAATCCTAGGTTAGTCAGATTCCTTGAGGAACAAATACCAAGATGCAGTTAAACACATAAAGATTATATTAGGTGAAATGTCCTTATGAGAAACCAGAAACTAGAGAGGGAGCTAATCAAATCTGGGAAAACAATCAGACTGAGATGCAAAACTGACCTCAAGTGGAAGAGAGAGGGAGAGAAAGTTGGGTAGAAGCATTCCAAAGAGCCTTGGAAAAGTTCCCAAAGTCTTTGAGGAATCTTTAAGCCAAAATTGGCAGGAGCCTGTGTTAGTATTTTGAATACACTTGCTTGTTGATTACATGGATTGTGAAGAGGTGGAGAGCATAGCATGGATTTTAGAGCATAGCAGCCGGGAGTCTCGATCATCATGCTCCCTGTAGTTGGAATCTACAAGATGTATTGTCCCAGGAATGAATGTTACATTCTTCTATACTTCTTCCTCTGTACTTCTTTAGAGAAAGATCAAGTCTTGTTCGTCTTTGTGTCTATAGAACCTAGCCTATGCCAGGTCAAATGTTTATAAATGAATAATTTCTTATCCTTTGTTTTTCATGGTGTCCAAAAGGCGTTAGTATAAATGTGAGGTTTAGTATGAATGAAACTCACACAATGGCAGTGTAGTGTGGTGATTGAGAACATAATCTCTGAAGTCAGGTATTTTCCTCTTGCTCCTAATGAGTGATCCTTGGCAAATCTCTTCCTACAAATAATCTTTCATTTCGCATCTTCAAAGCTGGGTTAATGGTGGTTTCATAATTAAATGCTACGTGTGGGAAATAAAAAGTTAATTTTCATAACAACAGTAAAATACATCTTCTCATTATCTAGTTTAATATCTTAGTGGAGAGAAGCATAAAAGAAGGAAAATGAATACAACTACTATAATGAGGGAATTGTATCTTTTAATGAGAAACCATTGAAATCATAGTAACTGAATTGATGTGGGTATTACCTAAATTTTTTTATACATATGGTTTTAGTTGGTGACATTATCTTAAATATCATGAACCTATGATACACGTTAGTAAACTAATACTTGTAAGAACTAATCCATCATTTTTGCTTTTTGAAAAATGAGGGCACCAGATCCATGTGCCATTTTTCCTCTACCAGGCCTTGTAGGGAGTTTATCCCTTCCTTGCTGGGTCACTTTTAAGCCTTTTACCCCTTCCCTTTGCCTTCTAGAACTAGCTTCAATTCAGTATTGACTCATGTTTTAAGATCTTATTGCCTCGAACCTTAAATAATCCTGAAACATACATATAAACCAGCTTTCTTTAATGATGCTGCCTTACAAATTTCAGTTTCACTACTCATCCACCAAGTATATCCATATTTAATGTCATCACATCTCATATTAATTATGACTTTGTGGAACAAATCTTATATTTATTATATATTGATTGATGGTTATGAGTATTCTGTTGGTTTCATTAGCTTATATAGTTTTCCAATAAAACAAGCAAATAGAAAGAATGGAAACAAAATCACTAAAAATATTCCTACAGATCCTTATAACCAGTTTTTTTCCTAATTTCTAATAGGTAATTTATTTCTAATTTCTATTACGGTAATTCCTTTTTTTCAAGTGAATACTAATTTACTGTTATAACTTGTATGTAGTATTTATTAATGCAGTTTGCTATATCATGTTAATTAAGTAAACATTTTTCTGCAAGTATACATTAATTATTATCATGGTAGAAAATGTTAAAAGGACAGTAGGATAGTAGTACCATGACATTTGAGGATGAAGTACAGTGTGGACACAAAGTACTGGGTAGCATACATACTCTTATGATTTTATGACTTTTCACTTAATTTCACAAAGAGAAATTACTGGAATACTCTGTAATGTTCAAATTTTTCTTCTTGTGAAATAATGCATGGCAAATTCAGTGTTCTTTCTTCCCCACAAATTATTAATATGGTCTTAATGCCCTAATTTGTTTCAGCCCAAGCTACAAGTCTTTTTTTACTTTTAGATTTTTATTTTTTTAGTACCAGCAATGTCTTACTTCTTTACAAAGTATCATATTATGTCATATCACTATACTAGGATATGGTGACCTAGACAACATCCAGTCTCATAAACGTCTATGTCTAATATCCAAGTACGGTATGAAGACTCAATTTAGTCTTTTTTTTTAAGATTTTATTTATTCATAGAGACACAGAGAGAGAGAGAGGCAGAGACACAGGCAGAGGGAGAAGCAGGCTCCATGCAGGGAGCCTACATGGGACTGGATCCGGGGTCTCCAGGATCACGTCCTGGGCTGCAGGAGGCGCTAAACCGCTGTGCCACCGGGGCTGCCCAATTTAGTCTGTTTTAATTATAGTTAAGACATTTAACATTTTATACTGAGGAAGAAAGAACATATAATAAGTTGACAAAAGGTGCTATAATAGATTGAAAGGCGCTATAATAGTGTTTTCAGCACTGAAGGGGGCACTTGACGGGATGAGCACTGGGTGTTATTCTGTATGTTGGTAAATTGAACACCAATAAAAAATAAATTATTATAAAAAATAAAGTAGTATGAACAAGAAATCAGATATTCAGTGTGATTTATTTTCAACTAAGAAAGAGGGGGAATCAGAAATACTAGGATTCAAATAGCCCAGCCAAAGACTGGCAAAATTGAAAGTTTCAGATGTCAAAATATATATAAGCTAAAAATTAGAAAAGGAGCCTCAAGGAACAAGGGGAATATGCATAAGAAGCTGAGGGGCATTTCAGAAAGAAAAACAAAATTCCGTTAATTAGTGAGAAGGAACGAAAACAGTACTTTCAGGACGTAAAGTTAAGTTGAGATCAAGACAAAATTGGAGAGCCTCTTTTGCACTTCATGTTTCTGACTGGTTTTTCCTCAACATATTTTGATAAAAACAATTTTTCTCAGTTTAAACAGGAACTCTGAACTTATTACAGATCATATGGGAAGCTACGTGGATGTTGATAATTTACATTCTTAGGTAAAGTGCAAAAGTCTAAAATCATTGTGGTGTTACATTGTGGATAAGTTTGCTGATGGTCAAGGGAAGGCTAACATTGATGCGTCACAGGCAAAGGAGCAGAAGCAGAATCTCGGGGATTGAGATAGTGATGGAGAAGATAGATTCTTTCACTAAAATGCTCAGAACAAACAACAGCCTCTTAACAATATTCAAGAGGTTCGATTTAAGATGATATATTTTATTTTCTTCAGTTTTGATAGGTAATACAATCATAAATTACTAAATTCTAAAGGAATTGGAGAGTAAGCATTTGAAAAAAGTCCCCCTCATAATACTTTATTCCAATTCCACTCTTCAAAGGCAATTAACATCAGCCTGTGGCGTATCTTTCCTATGTTCTACATGAATGCAAAGATCTCTCATTTGGACAGATTTATGTCTTTCTCTCCTTTGAAAGCTTTCTGACCAGAAGAATCTGGACAAGACACTGTTTCAAAAAGAGGCTTAGCCTTCAGTGTAACTATATTTATTTCTTCGCCATTCAGACTCAACTGTACATCCTCATGATGTGGATTTCATTCATAAAAGTGATGATGGAAAGTTGGAGCCTTAAGTGGCAAAAGGTACTCCCAGGCTCTGTATCACAACTATTTATCCTGTTCTGGTCTATATTTATTGTCCACCCATCCCCGTTCCTTCCAAACCTGGTCTCTAGCAGTGAAAATTGGAATCCTTCTTCACTATTATCTTAAGAAGCACTTCTGCTTCTCTCGTGTTGGAGCCTCTTTTTTAGGTGCCATGTACACCCATTCTTTCATTTACTTCCTTGGTTTAATATATATATTTTCCAGTTATGTTCTATTATAAGTTATATGGATAGTTTCTTTTGTTCATTTGTTTTTTAATTTTGGCCTGTCTGTAAATTTATTTATTCTGTCACTTTGTGTAATTAGTGGTTTTGCTCAGTTTAGAATTCTATTTTGGAGACATTCTTTTCTTTACAAGTTTTAAGACTCTCAAGCTTCAAGTTTTTCTGTAAAGAAATTGACAATAATTATGACTCTTGACTTTTTCCCCCTAATCTTTTTATAAATTCTCTCTTTATAAATTACTCTTTATGAGTTCTCTCTTCATGAATTCATAAGATCTTCTCTTTGTTCAGAGTTCTGAAATTTCACAGTGATACATATCAGTGTATGTGCAATTTTATCCTCTGTGTTGGGTAATTAACAGGACATTTCAGTTTGGAAACTCATAGCTTTCAGTCTTGGAGCTTTTTTTTTTTTCAGATTTATTTATTTGTTACAGAGGGCGGGGAACAGCACATGAGTTGGAGAAGGGTAGGGGGAGAGGTAGAGAATCTCAAGCAGACTCTCCAGTGAGCATGGAGCTTGATGTGGGGCTTGATCCTACCACCTGAGATTATGACCTGAGCTGGAGCCAAGAGTCAAACGCTCAACCAACTGAGCCATCCAGGTGCTTCCCCCTCTTTAAAAAAAGATTTTATCTACTTATTTGTTTTAGAGAGAGTGTGTGTGCATGAGCAGGTGAACGGGCACCGGTAGAGAGAGAGAGAGAGAGAGAGAGAGAATCTCAAGCAGACTCCCCCTCAGCACAGAGAGATCATGACCTAAGCCAAAATCAAAGGTCAGATGCTTAATTGACTGAGCCACCCAGGCATTCCATCAGTCTTGGAGTTTTTATTTTTAATTATATCTTGATGATTTTGCTTACTATATTCTTTTCTTTCTAGAACTTAGTTTTTTAAGGCTGGCTTTCTGGTAAATCTTCTAATTCTTATCATAGGAGATAACAAATTCATATATGTATGAATAATTCATATCATCTATAGATAGAGGATATATAGCTGATGAAGAGAGAAGTCCTTAGGAGCAGAGAGGAAATTTTTGTTTTATATAAGAGAAAAGACACTTTCTCTGTAGTAATAGATGAGGAATAGAAGAGAATACGTACTCATTATAATGATTAACCACAAAAATCTAATTTATATAAGAAGTGAAGAGAATACAGGAAAATGTTGAAAGGAGAAAAATAGAGGAATTAGTGGATTGAAAGATCACAGAAGGTAATTCTATATAACAATGGAAATGTTGAAAAGGTAAGTTATAAAAGATTTGTGAGTATTAGGATTTATGATTTAGCGATTTAATTGTTGGGACAATCTCTGGTCAGTCCTAGGATGTGATAGGGAGAGGAAAACATTGAGGTAGGATAGAGGGCAAAGGACAATAGAGCTTAGGCCAAAGTAAAGGAAAGCCATGATGTTGGATAGATTTTGAAATAATCTGGGATGGGAATAAATATTATGGAATTGAATGCTGAAAGCCAAGTATGTGCATCTTTATACATTTGGTAAATAGGAAGTACACTTTTTTCTATAACCAGTTAAGGAAGAGAATGATCTGAGTTTTAAAGCAGCAGATTTTACTTTTAAATATGAATGGAAGGGGAAAATGGTCTGAACAGGAAGATGTTAGTCCTATAACCTGGTTCTGAGGTTCATAAGACAAGAGAAAAAATAGTTTCAGCTTTGAAGTGGTACAGAAAAAGTGGTTGTTTTAGAGTCTAATGAAGGCCAGGATATTAGAGTATTTACAGAAGAGTTGATAAGTTTTTAGAGAGTGAGCTCAATATGAAGCAGAAATATTAGCAAGCACGTTGAGAGAAGATTGTTGGGAGAGATGAGTAAGGGATTGAGTTAAAAAAAAAAAAAGCGAACATCCCTAGAACATAGCAGACTTGATACCTTGTCCTTATTCTGTCTTGGAGGACGATTGGGAACCTATTTGGTGGTTAGATGCTGATGAAATGTTTCATATTTCTTATGAGAAATCTCAATAAATCTGTCCACTTAAGGTATAAAAGCATGCTACAAATCACTTCCTCTGAAGCTACAATTATCATTGCAGATAGATGTCCACAAACATTTAAGTGGTTTTTAATTAACATACCTTTATCATCAAGGTAGCTTTTTCTGTACTCTGTAAATAATATAGCCTTTGGAGTTGATCTAGGAGAGTACCAAGAAAGAATTTCTTTCTGCTTGAACTGTATTTCAGGTAGCAGTCGTATCTCATGAGTTGTGCTACATGACTTGATAGCACAATATCTCAGTAACTACTTGATTAGGTACTGTGAAAATCCTAATTTTAAGGCTTTAGGAGGTTAAACAATTTAGCCAAGATCACACACCAGTAAGTGACAGAGATGGGGTTTGAATCTGGGCAGTCTGATTCTTTCCTTAACATATACATGCCATTAGTGTGGAACTTGATTTTCAATTTGTTTCTTACGCTAAAACCAAAAAAGGAAATAAGTGGATTATTGAACTCTAATTCCTGTATCGGGAGAAAATCAATTCGGTATCAGATATTCTGGTCTATTTGTAGCACATGCTACTGGTCCAGCACATTGGCTCCTCAGACTGCTTTGTCACTTAATAGATGCATGATGTTGGATTGCTTTTTTAAAAATTTTCTTGTGAAGGCTACATTATTTAATATATGTAAAGCACTTAGGACAGTACCTGGTGCATAATAAGTGGCCATGTGTCAACTGTCATTACCTGATATTGCTTAGAATACATTTATTTTAAGAAAATGAGAGCAAGCATGAAACTTCATATTTTGTGAGTGGCAAGTATATTGGACTTCAACAGCCCAAAAAGATTCTCCCAAGTTGTAAAAGACTAACAATTTTCATTTAAAGTTTGTATAATCTAAAACCTAAAATGATGAAATCCTTAAAAATGCAGTTCCTTTACTAGAAAGACAGGAAAAACACTAACATCCTGTTATATATTCAATTGGAGGCATTTCTAGGTGGTAAAACAGTGTCATCTAGTGAGAGCTTTAAGTGAGAAAATTCCCTGAACTAAATTACCCTGCTTAAATAGCTCTATTTACAAGATTCAATTTCCTAGGATTAAAAAGGAAAAAAAAAAGCTGTTATCACTTAAGTGATATGTATGTAACAGTGTATGTTTTAGACAAATTCAACAGAATGAAAAGACAAAGATTCAGCAAGTCAAGACATACCTTACATAGTACTATAGATGACTTACTAGGAAGTCCTCGTCACAATTTTGAAAATTCTATATTTAATGGTTAATACCTGTATATTTTGGTTATTTGGAGATTGGTATTATTATTGGGATGATGGTGATAGTGATTAGGTATTTTGTTTTGTTTTGTTTTGGATTCTCCTCTGAAAATACACATAACCCTTAGGAAAGTTAAATAATGAAGCTGCTATTAAAGGTCACTCGCTTAAGTGTTGATCAGCAAATATTCGAAGGCGTATTGGAATGCCACTGATTAGAGACATGAGATCATGGGCCAAAGTGACATCCGGTTTGGAAGTGTTGGCAGGTTTTACAGAGGGATACTGAAAGGGAAAGGGGGGCGATGAGAGCTTGATTTTTCCTCTTCAAAAATGCCCTTAGTAAGTGAGGCTACCGTCATCATCATATTTTTTTTTAAAAGATTTTGTTTATTTGAGAAAGCACAAGAGAGGGAGAGAGAATGAACACACCAGCCGTGAGGACAGCCAGAGGAAGAGAGAGAAGCAGGCTCCCTGTTGAGCAGAGAGCCCAATGCAAGGCTTGATCCCTTGACCCTGAGATCTTGATCTGAACCAAAGGCAGCCCCTTAACCAACTGAGCCACCCAGGCACCCTGCCTACATCATCATATTAAGTGTATATATATATATATATATATACTCTTTGGAAACCCCTTTTGACTTCTGACAATATTCCCTGAGATATTATTCCCTCTGGAATTGTAAATATTTCTTCCACAAAATACTTTGAAACAAAATGACAAAGTAGAGGATTCCTCAGAATTTTGGAAACTATTAGGGTAGCATTTTCACACTGTGTTTAGAAATCACTCGAAAGTGAACTAGTGATAAGTGAGCAGGCAAAGGGCTCATTGTCAGCTCTCAGTATAATGGTGACATGAAGAAAGAAGCAGCTTCTTTTTGTTAGAATCATATCTCTGCCATATGCTGGCAATTAGGTTGCATCCCTTTTGTATTAAGTTTCAGAGAGGATCCCACATTCTTTGAGATATTAGCATTTTTTACCGTTATTATCGCTAAATTGTCTTTTGTATGAGGTGACTCAATTTGCATTATGAGCTCTCTTCTTAGTCTAGACTTAGAATCTCAAACATTCATTAAATATCAGGGCATTATTGTAACTGAATAAGATGAGCCCAAACATTTAAAAGCCCTTGATTATAAAAAATAAATAAAAATCACCACAGCTCAAAATAGTACATCAGTTAATGAATAATTCAATTGAATTTATTAATGAATTGCTTAATAGTATGTTACTTAGACTTAATATAATCTAGTTTTAAATGAGTGTAAGAATTGCATATTAAAGATTTATTAAGGTTATTGGCCTTCTAATCTGGATCTTTAAATAAAATTGGATGTAGTAGATTTTAATTCTTAGTTGGGAACCTTTAGGTGGTTGTAATTTTTAAATAAAACTTAGATACATTATTTCTGAATTCAGGATTAATTAATGGCATTAGTTATTCATGAACTTTTGGGCATAATTTGTAATTTCAGTGCAATTAAATTTTCTCTCAACACTGCTGTATTTTCTTTCTCCATAACAATTTAATTTTTCCATGATTTCAGTATCAGTTTTAAACAACTCCCAGGGGAAGCATTATCACCATAATCTGTTGAAGAGATTCCCACTGTGCTTTTTACCTCTGTTCACATGGGTTGCCACAACAAGCCCGAGACCCTCAGGCTCTCTTTTCATCAGGATGCCATGCTTGTAGCTTTACGCAGCCTCCAGCTCAGCACCATTTTAGACCTCTCAGTACTGGCTCCATTGTGCACCTGGAACTCAAGGTCTTCATCAGCACATTCCCTTTATCACTCCCATCTTCTCTGAAAGTACTACTTTACTTTCTTTTTAGGACTGTTCTGCTTTGGAGGGCACTGTTGCCTTTGAAGCAGCAGTCACACGACTCTGCCATCCTGCACACCATTAGACCTGGAAGTCTGATAGGCGTCTTCTGGCTTCACTTTGATAATTCCAGTCTTTTTCCAATCATACTCTTTTTTTTTTTAAGATTTTATTTATTTATTCATGAGAGACAGGGAAAGAGGCAGAGACACAGGCAGAGGGAGATGCAGGCTCCAGGCAAAGAACCCGACGTGGGACTCGATCCCGTGTCTCCAGGATCACGCCCTGGGCCAAAGGCAGACACTCAACCACTGAGCCACCCAGGGATCCCTTCAATCATTCTCTTGAAAATATCCCAGTATTTGAAGATTTGACCTTAGATCTTTGCTGTCATAGTTCTTGAAGCCTTTAATATCCGCAAAGTGATTCGATATATTGGTTATTCAGTCCCTCTCCTTCAGTGGTATCTTCCCACTCATACCTATGGTTATATGTGTAAATATGGTCATTACCAATAGCTGTAATTATGTCCTCCATAATGTGGTCTTCACGTTACTCTCCATGTACCTATCTCCTTTCTCTAACTCGTAACTTCTATTAGCCAAACTCCCAAGAGTTATGAATTCAGTTCTGTCCTCCACTTCATTGATTCTACCACTTGTTATTGTATCTCCACTTCCTCAAGTCCTCAGTTTCTATCATTATTGAGATGAGATGTTGTTGGCCATAGGTATTATCACTCTGGTTCATGAACCCTTGCATGAACTCACAGTACTCCTGACTTATGCTCTCTTTGTCATATTAACGTGGAGGAATTTCAGTCATCTGTTCATCCATATTTTACCCAGCCTGTCTGCCAAACAGTCTTACCACAATTTTGTAACCATAATACTATCCGACATGATTATATTCTTTCTCTTCTTTCAGGCATACAGTAACTTGATTCTGATTTAGCTGTTGATCTTCCTGCCTGTTTCACTCATAAAAATGAAATAATCAAGATAAACTAAACACACACACACATACACGCACACATACTCCCTCTCTCATATACATACAGAACAGATTGTTTTTTGCCAGAGGTTGGGGTTGAGGGAATTAGGTGAATATAGTCAAAAGGTACAAACTTCTAGTTATAAGCTAAATAAGTTTTGGAGATGTAATGTATAACATGGTAGTTAGTTAATAATACTGTAGCGTATGTTTGCAAGTTGCTAAGATAATGTATCTTAAACATTCTCATCAAAAGAAAAAATTTCCGTGAAGTGTTGGATGTTAAACTCAACTTGTGACAGTCATTTAACAGTATATACATATACATATGTCAAATCATTATGTATATTTCATATGTTAAAGGTCACTTATACGTTCCACTCAATAACACTGGAAGAAATGAATCAGTAGAGAGATCTACAAGCTCTCAGCACTGAATTTGAGCACCTATTTCCTTTTTCTTTTGTTTGTATAAGCCAGACTTCGTATATTTTTTTAAGATTTTATTTATTCATGAGAGACAGAGAGAGAGAGAGAGAGAGAGAGAGAGAGAGAGGGAGGGAGGCAGAGACAGAGGCAGAGGGAGAAGCAGACTCCCCGCGGGGAGTCTGATGCAGGACTGGATCCCAGGACCCCACGATCACGACCTGAGCCAAAGGCAGACGCTCAACCACTGAGCCACCCAGGTACCCCCAGACTTCTCCACATTCTAATGAAATTACACTCTCTCTTCTATCCAGGCTTATCATTCAACAATTTTCTACTAAGTCATTCTCCTTAACATTAAATTATTATGTGATAGATGTCAATTAGAGATACCCCTACCTTTCTCTTCAGCTTCCCTGTTTTTTTTTGTTTCACCTTTCAGAAAACTCCACACACACAAAAAGTTGCTAACAACTCCATTGAAACAACTGTTGCCTAAATTGCCATTACCTTTTTCATCATTCCGTACTTACCAATACCATAGGGAACTCCCTTCATTTTACTCACTTGACTTTCAGGACCAACAGTCTGGTTTTCTCCTGCTTTTATTAAAATGATTATTTTTCTTTGGTGTTTCCTTTTCCTATACCTGACTTTTAAACTATCTAGTAACCAGTTCATGGTCCATTTCTCTCCTTTATCCACCCTGTATGATCTAATTCATCATTAGAGGCTTTAGATACTGATAATATCCTAGTGTATGTCTTCATTCTAGCCCTCCTTCCTGAATTCACCTGCCAGTTTGACTTATCTATATGGATGTCTAATAGGCCCTGCAGCTTTAAAGTGACTAAAACTCATTTCCCATCTCTAATCTTTCTTTCCAGCTCAATTATATGCCAGAAAAATAGTAGTTAGTTTTTCCAATTGCTCAAGCCCTATACCTTATGTCCTAATAAAATTTTATTTACACAAAGAGGCAGATGCATTTGGCTGCAGGGACACAGTTTGCCCACCCTGCTCTGGTGTAGGAGAGGTGGCTTGGAATTCTTGATTCAGAGTGTATGTGCGTCTTCACTTTGCTGCTTCAGAACAATCTCTTCTCCAAATTATTTCTACCAATTTATACCCTCTCAAGCAGCATGAGACCTCCTTTTTCACACTGTCACCAATACTTTTCTAATAAATAAACAAAAATGTAGTTTTATTAAGTTTATTTCATTAAAATTAATTAAAATTTAATTTTTCCAAAAAAAGTGATTTTGAACTGGTATACATTGTGGGGTTTTCTGTATATTTATGATAATTAATAAGGTACATTTTTATATGTTGATTTGTTATTTCCAGTCCCTCTCCTATAGAAATTTTTTTCCTTATTTATTCATGAGAAAGACAGAGAAAGAGGCAGAGACATAGGCAGAGAGAGAGGCAGGCTCCATTCAGGGAGCCCGATGTGGGACTCGATTCTAGGACCCTGGATCACAAAGTAAATTTTTTTTAAAAATATTTAAATTTGGGGATGCCTGGGTGGCTCAGTTGGTTAAGCACCTGACTCTTGATTTCAGCTCAGGTTATGATCTCAGGTTTGTGAAATCAAGCCCCTTGTTGGACTCCACACCCAGTGAGTGTGCTTGTCTGCTTACAATTCTCTCTCTCATTCTTCTCTTTTGGCTCTTCCCCCATCCCGTATGTTCATGTGTGTAATCTCATGCTCTCTCTCCCTCAAAAAAAAAATTAATTATAAGTAATTTCCTCACTCAAGATGGGGCTCAAATCTACAATCCTGAGATTGTCACATGCTCCACCGACTGACCCAGCCAGATGCCTCTAATTCAAGTAAATTTTAAAGACTTTTTCTAATTTTTCTTAGTATTATTTTCTTGTCTTTGACTTTATTGCTAACTGCAAAGGTTTCTTTGGTGAGATCATTACATTTCCTAACCAATGGTAGTAGTTTATTAATGTCTTTAATTTACTTAGAGCTTGTGAGTGTCCACTGGCTCTTAAGAAAGTTTTCACAAATTTCTCTTAATTTACCTATTCTTCATTTAGTGTTTTAAATGTATTAAAATTAATTTTATTCTCTTTGTATCTTAAAAATTTCTTGGATTCTTAACAGAGAAAAATAATGACCATGCCTCTATCTTGAAAGATTTTACATTACAGATATTAGTTATAAATAGTGTAATTTTACTTTCTATTAAGGAAAGTAATCCTTGATGAATCAGCTCTGGTTTTCTTACACAAATTTCAAAATATGTATTTGTGCTATCTAGAAAAACAGAGAACTATTTTTTCCCTTTATTTTCTTGCCGTATTTTTACAAGAATTATATATTTGGAAAATAACATTTAATCATTAAATATTTTATGCAAAAAATTAACATGTAAAAAGCACCAATGCAATTTCCATCCTTATTTTTAAAATATTTATACTTTACCATAATTATTTTAAGACTATAAAGGCAACAAAATGTAGCATAAAGAGGCTTGGCTCATTATCCCTTCCTTTTTTATTTATTTATTTTTCTCCTTCCTTTAAATTTTTTTTTTTTTTTAATATTGCTCCCCATCTGAAAACACAAATTTCTCTTTATCCATCCCAGAAATGTGTGTATGTATTTACTATATGTATCTATGTTTAAAGCAATGTGTTTTATTTCTTTGGCTGTTGTTATGGTATGTGACCCATTATAATTTTTTTTCCCATGGATTCTCTCACCATCAGTGACATAGTGCTTCTTTTATTTCCCCACATTCTTGCCAACACATGGTATATCCCTTAATATTTTTATAAATGCAATAGAATTTTATTGTTTTAACTTTACTTTTTTGTCGTTTTAACTTTATATAAAGTCTTTCATTATATCAGAGGTTTTTTTTTTTTAATTTAAAGTAGTAATTGGTAGAAATTTCTTTTTTATTTTTTTGTTTTTATGTCCTTCTAAAATGATACTTTATTCTGCTCTGATAAAAATATTTTTTTTATCTTTTTTGTTTTGGCTACTTGGTGACTTTTGTGATTCCGTACACATTTTAGAATATAATTCTATCATAAATTTGTTAGGGTTTACATTGAATCTGTAGATTGCTTTGGGTAGCATGGGCATTTTAACAGTGTTACTTCTTTCAGTCCATAAGCTTGGAATGTCTCTCCATTTCTTGTTTTGTCTTCAGTTTCTTTCATCAATGTCTTACTGTTTTTTGCATACAGGCCTTTTATTTCCTTGCTTAAATTTATTTCTATGTATTTTATTCTTTTTGATGCAATTATAAATGGAAATGTTCTCTTAATTTCTCTTTTTGAAATTTCTTTATTAGTTTGTAAAAACACAACAGATTTCTGTATACTGATTCTGTATCTTGTAATTTTACTGGATTTATTTATTAGTTCTAACAGTTTTAGGGTAGAGTTTTTTGGGTTTTCTATATATTATGCCACGTGCAAATAGTGACAGTTTTACTTTTTTCCTTACCAATTTAAATTCCTTTTACTTTTTTTCTTCACCAGTTGCTTTGTCTAGGGTTCCCAGTACTATGTTGAATATAAGGGTAAGAGTGGGTGGGCATCATTGCTTTTTCCTGATCTTAGAGGAAATTTATCAGCTTTTAAGCATTTACTGTAATGTTAGCTGTGGCTTAACATATATGGCCGTTATTATGTTGAGGTGTATTCCGTCTATATGCACTTTATTGAGTGCTTTTTATTGTAAATGGTGTTGAATTTTGTCAATGCTTTTTCTGTATTGAGATGATTATATGATTTTTATTTTCCATTTTGTTAATATGGTGTATTAGATTGATTAATTAATGTGTATGATGAACCATCCTTGTATCCGTGAAATAAATCCCACTTAATTATAGTGTATGATGCTTTTAATGTATTTTTAAATTCATTTTGCTAAGGAGGTATACTTGAAATATAATACAATTTGCCAATTTTCAGTATGCAATAAGATTGACAAATATATATCATGTAACCACCACCACAATTGTGAGGTAGACAAATTTCTTTACCCTATAGAGTTCTCAGTACCTTTTTAGAGTCAGTCCTGTCCTCTGTCTGTGCAACTGATGATTAGCTTTTCACAATATAGGTTTTGTTTTACAAGAATTTCATATAAATATTATCAAATATTATATAGTCTTTTGTTCCTGGCTTCTTTAATTTTTCATAATGTTTTTGAAATTCATCCATTGTGTTGTGTGTACCACACACTTACTTGCCAGTTGCTAATCCGTTTGAAATTAAGTTCATGACTTCTTAACCTTTGTGCCTTTCTGATTGTAGTAGAGGTAGCATTTCTTTGGTGGAATTGTAGAAGTTACATTTGATGTCTCCCCAGAGGCCAGTATTGCTATACTGGGAGTTATCTCAAGAGGCCTACGGTAAAGTCCAACAGGCCCACTGTAAAGCCTATGCCTCAAGTTCCTAATTTCCTATTTCAGATACATTTCTGCTTAAACGCCAATGTTTTGTATTCATGGAAGTAATAAATAGTATGATTACCATGCTCTTTCCCTTTGAAATTTATATTGGTGGAGAAATGAACTGCCACAATAAATTTATCTATTATGTAGTTCACTGGATTTGGTGCCTAAGGAAATTTCATGTTGAAGTGTGTCCAGATTTCCTTTCACATAAAAGACTTAGATAAGATAAGGAAGGCCACTGGGGAATATCTGTCATGATATTCTTCACCAGAGTCCATTGATTACTGTTTACTGTTGTGCTAACATATTAACGAATTTTATTGTGTTCGCAATGTTTTCTTTATAATTATTCTTAGTTACTGTAAATATATGTAATATAATCTTTATAGTTTTAATCACATGCAAGTTTTTAATGGCTGTAATATATTTGCATTTTGAGACACCATTCATTTCCCTGAATTATTATTTACATTCCTGAGTATATATGAAGATGTTCATTTGCTCTACCTCCTCTGTTTCAGTAATATATTTTAATGAACTTAACAGTTGACTGGATTTCTTTTAGTTTGTATTTTCTGATTCTAAAATTGGGTTAATTGTCATCTAGAAATTTTATTCTATGAGTTGTTTTGTTTTGCAGGTCCTTATTGCTGTGATAGCCTCTAAGTTAATTTCATTTTTAGGTGTCATGTTGGGAAAAGTAGGGGCAGTATAATCTTCCATAACGAGTCTAACAAAAGCAGATTTTTTTTTTCTCGACATTTCTTCAAGCATGACAACTTACTGCCTCAACTTTTAATTAGATCACCTATGCATCACTAAGCAAATTACTGTGGCCGGGGAATGGGATGTATTATTGTTCAGTGCTAATCATGTGCCTCCTATGAGAGATTAGAGGGTGTGTTTGTTTATGGAGCCCTTAGCTGAAGGTAGAATAGAATGGTTGGAGATAACAGATGACAATCACATTGCCTACTATAAAAATACTGTTTAACCCTTTCTGGTTTTTTTTCCTCTTGTGAATAAATAGCACTTAATTCATGATGTGAATATAAATATTATTTGCACTTTGTAGTGTCTGATGTAAATGCAAATGATATTATTTGCACTTTGTCTGTAGTGTCTATTTCCATCCCAGCATTCTCACAACCCCCACCAAATTTACATACACACATTTCTGGCAGACTAGATGAAGACTCCTAGGGGGGAGCAAGGGCTTTTTTCTTTTTCTTTTCCTTTTCCTTTTCCTTTTTTTTCCTTTTCCTTTTCCTTTCTTTTCCTTTCCTTCTTTACTTTTTGTAAACTTGGTACATGTTAGTTGCATTTAATTAATTTTAACTTTTCCATATTTTCCATTTTAGAAGTAATGGCAACTTTTATAATTTTAATAAACACCTAAGTCCATCATTATTTAAACATACAGAAGAGTAAAGACTAGAAATAAAGTTGGAGATTAATGTAAAACATTTGTTAAAAGGCAGTGAAATGGGATTTTGAAACACATTCAGATTCAGCTCTGTCAAATATTTGGGAAAATAGCTTAAAAAGACTTTACAATGTGAGGATAGTAAAGATTAAATGTAACCATGCAGGTAAACATGCTAATTTTATTCTGACATAAAATGAGTTGTTATTCTAAAAAATCTAAATAACAGTGATAGGCTCGGCATGCATATACATTAAAAATTGTTTTCATGATTTTTTTATAATCAAGGGTCTAATATTGCTTCATCTGTAACTTCTAATACTCTTAATGCAATTTTATGATCATACTATGAATATCTTTGCAATTTTATCAAGAGTAATGAGTAATTAGACCAGTCCAGATTTTGTAATTATTATGCTGCTGTTAGTGAATAAAAAAAGATCTACTTTCACCATATATCCAGATGGTTAATTAATATGCATAGCTAAACATTTTCATTACTGACTCACTTTCTGAAGTTATGTGTAAGTTAATATTAGTATCATCAGGACAGTTGTTTAAAATGCAAAACCACAGTCAGTTTCATTTGTGGTAACACCACCACTTGACTTTGTCAACATTTTATTTCTTGATAGTTCACCTCAAAACTTATTTTTTATTTTATTATATACTTAACCTGCAGTTCACTATTTTAATGCTTTCCTTTTTATTTCTAAGTGGGATTTTTAAAAAGTATGAAGTGGTCAGTGATCTACAGTACAAATGATTTTCTGTAGCCTTAAGCCCCTGGATTTTAATAGTTTCACTTTATTGACAAGAAACACTGCTCTTGCCCACCTGTCACATAAGTTACCAAAAAAAAAAAAAAAAAAAAGTAACTGCTCTAAAGCTGATCATCTGTGTAACCCTTGGCAATAGGCCCTCTGACTGCTTGTCAAAGCTGCATTATTGTGGAGTACTATGTACTCGGTACTATGCACTATCACTCTTAGCTCCCATGGCCTTGAAGAGCTGAAACCACATTTCCATTGATTAGATTAGAAACGCATCTGTCTTCATAACCAAAGGGACATTCTTCCAAATATTTAAATACTCAGTACACCATCAGCCTCTCCTTGAGGCACTAGGGGGATGATGAGCTAGGATGCCGTGACCAGACCTTGTGAGGCTCTTAGGTCTTCCCAGGAAAATGAGGCCACAGGGCCATTGTGAGAGTCAAGGTGCCTTGAGACCCTTCTGAGATCCCAGCCAGCCTCTTCCTGTCATGCTTTTGTCCCTTCCTGCCTCAGTAAGTTCGGTTGGTTTCAGAATTCGGCAATTGCTGAGAGGCTTCTAACTAGTTTTTCTCTTGGCTTCTCTGTCAGGGTAATACTAGTCCTCAAGCAAAGCCCTTCACTCAGCTGGGCCTTTCAGCTCAAAAACATCACCCTAAGAATAAAAACTGAAGATAATTCAGGAAACAGAACTCAACCATATATGAGGACCTGCAGTGGCCATAAATATATGGATAGCTAAAGCCCAGATGCTGGTTAACATTGATACCATGGCCAAAAGCAAGCTTGTACATTGGTCATTAGGGCTCCCTCCTTAGCCGATGGCCTTTGTTTATATAAATAAGTTGCAGGTTTGTTTACTAATGATTATAATCTGGATAAGAACCTTCTTAAAAAGTCTGTAACTCAAGTGTAAACAGACATATTCATGAATTTTCTCCTTGTTCACTTCTTGGTCCTTACTAGCCAGCCGCCTGCCAGATTTTGAAGCACCCCATTTGCCCACTTCCTGTCGGTCTGCCTGTACTTGACACCCAGGAACCATCCTTCCCTTGGGGCAGATGAATCTTGTTTTCTTTCTCAGGACAAGAAGGAGATGGTCTTCCTGTTCTCCATAGCCCTTTCCTTCTCCTACCATGTAGAGCTCACCTTTGATGGCCTCTGTGTCTTGTTCACCAAGGCCGGTCATCTGCAGTCAGGGCTTACCTGCTTCCATCAGCATTTGACAAAGCAGCACACTTTGGCCAGGATTGAGGGAGAGGGTGCTGGGACCAGCCAGTCCTCCAGGTGTGACCAAGTTAAGTCACACCACCTCAAGGCTTCATTTTGTCATCCACAAGACTGGTCTGACTGACTTGGAGAGCTTGAAAATGAGTTAGGAACCCCAGGTCATGTCCAGCACAGACCCCACGCTCACTGTGTACTGGCAGAAATGATTTTCATGAGGCAGGGGCAGGAAGAAATAATCTCGGCAGTGGATTCAGATCTTTTATTTACGCAGGATACTTGGGCATTTTCAGTCCGTTTAAGTGGGACATGGGGAATGATGAACAGAACCTCAGAAAGGTTAACTTAGAGGAAAACTAGATGTTTTGTGCACTCTTTCCTTTGAGCAACCTCCTCTGACCAAAATCTTTAGGGTCTCTAGCGTCTCCTACTGCTCAAGGCTCTGACCTGCAGTGGCCATAATGGAAAACAGCTGAGACCCCTCAGACAATTCCTAGCCTCATGCTCATCCTCACAGGCATGCCACACAGCCTAAGGATTGTTCCAGAAAAAGTTATCCGGAAATCATCGGCTCACCACATGGAAGAAACTAACAAAAGGGAGCCCAGAGTAGTGTGGAGTCTTGTTTGGAATGCTCAGCTTTCCCAGGATATCGTGGAGATGGGCCGTGGTGGTGGTTTTCTGCTGGTGGCCTTCTGCTGGTGGCACCACCATTGCCTGTAGCTAGAACATATATAGTGAGTCCCTGATGTGCTTCCTGTGAAAGTCCTGGGACATTTCATCTGAGACCTGTTTCAAATCTCTGTCACTCAGCCTGCCCGGAGACCAACTACAGCTTAAAAACCCTGTGAAATCAACCCAAAGCTACTCCCTTGGGAGAGCAGGGACCCCTTGTGGTGTGCACCCCCTTGAACATTGCCTGTAGTCATGCAAAAAGGCCTTTGCTGTGTTCAGAAGATTCATCATATGGCAGACACATCCTGACTCCGTAGCATATTTATTTTGTTGTGTGAACTCGAGTTTGCTGTGTCCTATGCTGCTGGGCACATCTTACCTTATTTGAGTGTGGCTTATAAAATAACTTTATTCTGATTTAAACAAGTTCCCAGCTTTGCTGAGGTTTTGGGATTACACTACTTAAAGAAAATGCAAGGGACAGTGAAGAACAACTATTATAAGTGGTAGCCCCAGCCAGTAGTCTGAAATTACAGTAGAAATTAATAAGACGGAAACATCCTTGGAATCCCAGATCACTATTTATTTACTTATAAAAGATTTTATTTATTTATTCATGAGATACACAGAGGCAGAGAGATAGGCAGAGGGAGAAGCGGGCTCCCTTTGGGGAGCCTGATGCAGGATTCAATCCCAGGACCTGGATCACGACCTGAGCCAAAGGCAGATGCTCAACCACTGAGCCACCCAGGCGTCCCCCAGATCACTAAAACAGAAGACAAACAACAATGACAACAAAATGACAGCCCCTTGATGGCTGAGCTCTCTGAATAATAGTCACTTATTCTTTAGTATTTGTAGTGGTTGCCTTGTTCCCCACTGTCTTAGTAGAAGCCATTAACCAGCCTCACTCAGGAACACAGCCGCTGTCAGGCACACTCATACATAGCAAGGAAGAGTATTTGGGATAAAGTGTGGCCTCTCCAGAGCACTAATGGCTGGAGACCATTGGATGCCAGATTGACTGGACGAAGACCAGGCAAAGAAATTCTTTAACAGGTATCTGGAACTGAAAAGCCCCCAGGATTGAAAGATAGAAATGAAAGCCATGTAATATAACTGAAAAACAAAGGGAATGTTTTTCTCTGAAATTTTTTACTTGTCACTCAATTGAATGGTGAAGCTATTCCAGACTTAAAGGAAATATTCACTTGGGGATAAAGTCTCCTCAAGTGGCTGATGTCTATGGATACAATTTTATAGGAGTTTCATTTTTAAAAGTCTGCCTTGTAAGTCTGCCTGTGAAAATCCCATCCTTGGATCAGAGAGGTGTTGAAAATTAAGATAGAAGACATTTGTGATGCTTGGAACCATGGGTCACCCTGCACAGACACTTGAATTAGATGTTCATGTTTATAAAACACTTACTTTACCGTAAAGGCACTTTCTGGTAGAATCTTGGATAAATAAGTTTTCCATTTAACTGTGACACTTCCAAGGAAATGGGAGAGAGTGAATTAATAATGCATTTTCTCTCAAGCAGCTTTAAAAATAAGAAAATATATCTTTAAATTTCAGGAGGCGTTTCTGATAAAAAACTTTCTTAGAATTTTATGATGAGTATTATTCAGAGATGCACTTGCCTCTGGTGGCTGCAGAGCAAACACCCAAGTCTTAGTTGGATGGTGTCCAAATCGAAATTGCACTTTAATTGACTAATCCTCAATTCTCATGGCCTTATGGGATAGTGGAACCCACTTTACTTCATTCTTATCTACCAGAGAATTATTGAGTAGAAAAAAAAAAAAAGAAAAAAGAAAGAAAGAAAAAAGAGAGGAGCTGGGAATTGAAATACATTGATTTAATTAATACTGTCAAATTTGATTTTTTCTATAATGTAATAAGAATAGCATATTATTTTGAATGAGGCATACCTAATTTTAAGTTCCTGAAAGAAATTTATTAATCCTTTGCAATGTTTTATTTTTATAGTTTTTAAAATAACAAATATATTTTTGTTATATCATACATACTTGATATTTGGCATTAAAAAATAGTAACTCTTGTTAATATAAAACAAATTGGGGATGTCTGGGTGGCTCAGAGAGGTTGAGCGTCTGCCTTCGGCCCAGGGCGTCATCCTGGACTCCTGGGATCGAGTCCCCGTGTCGGGCTCCCTGCATGGAGCCTGCTTCTACCTCTACCTATGTCTCTGCCTCTCTCTTTAAAATAAATAAAATGGGATTTTCAAAAATTAAAAAAAAATTAAAAATTGATTCTTTAGTTCCAGAACTATTAGTGCCAACATTTGTGGCATCTTTGATCTGGTTGGTAGTACGAACCAATCTAGCTACTCTAAATCTTTATGTCATTGTTAGGTATAAAATTCAGGTCTTGATACATTGGGCCATGTCTAGCAAAGTAACTAGTTGCCAGAGATCTGATTCTTGACACAGATAAAACACATTGATGAGCATAATGACTAAATGGCTTAAGCTTCTTCTGCATCAATGAGCTATGTTTTCAGTTATATTATTGCTTTTCGTGCATATCTCACATGGTTGTCAAAGATACCATAACATATTTTTCATTACTATGAAATATTTAGAAAATATAAAAATACAAATGGAACTATTTTATTGCTTAGGAGTACCATAAATTTGTCATGTCTCTCAAATTTTGGTCTACATTGAATGAAAGGAAGTGATTTCCTAAAAGTAAGAAATGAAATTAGTAGATTGAAACACAAGTTGGACAGACTCAGTCAACTGGCAAACTAGTATCTTAAAGAGATATTTTGTAAATTAGAGTCGTAAACTGCTAAGCACATGGAAAATACGTTCTCTGTAAATGATAATTTTATTGAAAGGTTTTAAAGCAAATCTGGTTAATAATATGTGCAACAAACATGAACTTTAGAAAAGAAAACCCCCAAGTTAAAATTTGTGTGACTACTTTTGCAGCCTTGTCCTAGGGAGAAGCATACACACTCTTGCAGGCATGAGAATTTTACTTGTAATTTATTTTGGGGTAGGAGGGGAGTGTATGATTTTCCTGTGGCTGCTGTAGCCAATTACCTTGAGATTTGTGGTAAAATTCATTTACTATCTTACACATTACTTTATTATCTTAAGCACACATTTATTATCCTACAATTCTGGAGGTCAGAAGTCTGAAATCAGTTTCCCTGGGCTGAAATGAAGATATCAGGTGGGCCATATTCCCTCCATAAGGTCTAAGGAGAATTGGTTTCTTTGTCCTTTTGTTTCTAGAGCTGCCTCCCTTGCATTCTTCAGCTCCTGTCCGTCCCTGGCAGAGTCATCAGTGTAGCCTCTCTAAACCTCTGTCGGCTGAGGTGGTCACATTGCCTCCTTCTGTGTCAAATCCCTCCTGCCGCCTTCTTTTATTTTATTTTTATTTTTATTTTTATTTTTATTTTTATTTTTTTTATTTTATTTTTATTTTATTTTTATTTTATTTTTATTTTTATTTTATTTTATTTTTCTGCCACCTTCTTTTAAAGACAGTTCTGACTATGTCTAGGCCCACTCAGATAATCCATATAAGGCAACATTCACAGATTCCAGGAATTAGGATGTGGATATCTTTGTGGGCCATTATTCAGCCTATCACAGGGGACAGGAACATTTCATCATTTTGCGGTAGTCTAAGTATCAGTTAAGATGTGTTAAGTTAAATATATTTGTTCTAATGGCTTATATAAAATCAAAGACCATCCTTCACTTTTCTGTTCATAAATTATCCTGTTGGAAATTTGGAGAATGGAGAGAGTGCTATCTGAAAGAAAAGTATTTTTGTATTCCGGTCGCTTGGAAACTATAGCTTTCCTCTCCATTATAAATCAGTAGATTTGGAGCTAGTTTATTAGTAAATCTCTAAAATATATTGCTAGCTTTAATTCAGTCCTTGGGGAAAATAAAAATTAAAGAAGAGCTTCTGTGTTTGCTTTCTGAGATCAAAAAAGCAAAGAAGACCTGGAAGACCTTTTGAAGACCTGGAATTTTTTTTAACCCAGCTTTGAAAGGTCCGGTCTGAGCTTCCAGTAAACATTTCCTTTCAAATCTATAATAATGTGGTAATGTATTTGCACAGTTATGAGCAATTTCCTACCACATATTTACCCTAATATTTGGCTAAGCATTACAAAGACTTCAGACAAAAGACACTGCAATATGGGAGTGTTAACCAAACTTTTTCCAAAATGCTCTTACCTAAATGTAGTAATTTGGAGATGGGCACGACAAGCCAGCTTGTTGAAAAGGGGCCACTCTATTATTAAAGAACAAGTATTGAGGATTGACAGCTTCTGACACTATCTACTCTGTATTAATAATAGTGTTTATATAATAAAACTTATGTGGAGTTGCAGCTAAACTACATTAAAAAATTCTTTAAATTTCTGGATGGAGATTAAAGGGTCCCTAATATAAGAAAAACAAGGTTAAAGAAGTTAAGACTTTGATAAAGGCCACATAACTTATAAGAGGCAGAATTTGGACTTGAACCCAGTTTTCCTGACCCTGAAGGTTGTCCTTATAAACTCTGTGCTCTTCTCTCTTATAGAAACTTACTACCAGAGTTTCTAAGGATAATAATTTTCAGGTTTCAGTTATCTATTTTCTTTATCATATACAGCACCTCATGTATAAATTTGAAGAGAAATAACATCTATCAATTGTATGGAATACTTCTATTTTTCCTGTTTTGGTTTGTATTTTTTTTTTGGATTGTGTATTTCTTATGATTATATATTTTTTCTCCATTATTGGCTGATTTGATTGGCTTATTGTTTTATTTTAAAGGTTGCTTAAAGTTCACATATTGCAAATTTACCTTTTATTATAGTCTATTTTCAGGTAATATTATACCACTTCTTATATAATATAAAAAATTTACAGCAGACTTTCATTATTTCCCTCAAGTCCTTTGTACTATTGTTTTTATACTTTTTATTTCTGAATTATGTTATAAACCTCAGACTATACTTTTGCTGTTCTTGGTTAGTCAATTATCATTTAAAGAATTTAAAATGAAAAAATACATTTACCCAAATTTTTATAACTTCTGCTCTTTAATCCTATTTGTGGATGCACATTTTCATCTGGTATCATATTTTTTCTGCCAGGGTAATTTCTTCAATGTTTTTCCTAGTACAAGTATGCTGGTAATGAACTCTCTTTAACTTTTCTTCTACAAAAGTCTTTATTTTCCTGAAATTTTTGAAAGACATTTTTTCTGGGCTAATTCTAAGATGACTTTTTCCCCAAGGTACCTTAAAGATATTGATGTTTTCTTCCTGCTTAATAATAGTTTCTGACCAGAAATTCCTTTGCTTCTCTTTATTTGTCTGTAATATTTTTTTTCTCTGCTGTTTTCAGAGAAATGCTTCAAATTCACTATTTAATTAATTTTTTAAAAATGTAAAAAGGATTACTTATGTAATGTTGATGTCAAATTTAATTTAAATGCCTTAGATATGTTACTAATATTAAAATAAAATTCATAACTTTATAAGTTTCTAATGTTTTCTTAGCTATTTCTTGCTCTTTAAAACTATTTTTTTCTTTTTTTTTTAAGATGTATTTATTTATTATTTATGATAGACATAGAGAGAGAGAGGCAGAGACACAGGAGGAGGGAGAAGCAGGCTCCATGCTGGGAGCCCGACGTGGGACTCCATCCCAGGACTCCAGGATCATGCCCTGGGCCAAAGGCAGGCGTCAAACCGCTGAGCCACCCAGGGATCCCTCTTTAAAACTATTTTATTGAAAGTACATAACTACTTTTTCTATTAAATGACTGTAGTGCAAAGAAAAAATATACCTTGACTTTGTAGGTTCTACAAACCTGCAGGATATTCTTTATGCTATTAAAATGAAAAGTGGTTTGCTGGTTTTATTTCTGATTTGGTATGGTGTAATGAAGAATTATTTATCCCTTTTTTTTCCCCTTCAGATATTATTTTAAAATATCAAGGGTAGACTAAAAGAGGAGTGAAAATTTTGTTTTGAGGAAAATTGAAAAAGAAACATCTAACCTCAGGTTTCTAAGAAGAGGGAAGTGTTTTAAAATATTCTAGAGATGGAAAAGGGTTGCATGCAGTTTTGGGCAGAAAATACTTGAAGTTTTCAGCCAAAACGGGTTAGTTTTCTAAAGACATAAATTGTCAGGTTTGAGACCAGAAAAGAGAAACTTGAGGATACTAGTTACTAAAGAGATAAGACAG